>NW_020799091.1:61728666-61813965 GCF_003259725.1 Athene cunicularia
GGGGTGGGAGGGGAAGAGTACTTGCAAACTCTTGTATATCATGTATCTTTCCCATAACCCACAGGTCAATGTTTGAGGTTCATACTAAAATAGACATCCTGTAGGACAATTCTATAAGGTGTGATCTCTGTGCCATGCAGGTTAAGGGAAAATGGGATTTTGTCCCATGCTGGAAAAGGTGCTCCAAACCAACTGTTTACATAAGTCTCTTCTGCCTCCAGAGCGATACAGGCATTTTTCACCTTTTCCACATTCACTGGAAAAGTACCTTTTCACAACTCTGCTTTCACAGTTGTCTGAAAGCATGGCCACCTAAGTTCCTAAAACAGCTCTTCAGCTGCTTTCTTCCATCCCTCCTTCTCTCCCCTGCAGTTCATGATGTATGAGATGCTCTCTACACACCTCTCCTCTCAGACAGACTGAGGAGTGGCAAGTAAAATGGCAAGGGAATTGGAAAAACAAGTACCCATTGACTGCTGTTCCTAGGGAACATTTACATCGGAGTTTAAAGATGCATTTACAGGTACACATGAAAATACAGGTACTGATTTAATTGCAACATTTGATCCCAGCAGTCCCTGTAGGAAGAAAACTGACTTTCAGACAGGGTGCAGATGAGAATTTCAGCTGAGCCCTGTCCTGCTGCACAGCATACTGTTAGCCATGCCTGTGTTAGCTAGGTTACACAGAGCTGCTCCAGTGCAGACATCTCCCTCATCTTTTTCTGTGACGATAGTTTTCATTTCTGTAGATTTGGAATGCTATTTCCTATGACTCCAGATGTGATAATGTCCATATTATTTCTCCCAGAATAGATTAAACATTTGGGAAATTCTGTTGATTTTAGTTTGATGAGATAGTTGGGAAGCAGCAGGACAGTAATTGCATACATAAACACGTAAGTTGTCTTTCTGCAGGGAGATATTTATTACCCAGAAAACATAAAAAGATTCAAACAAGGTATTCAACTCTGCCCAAAATAGTCTGAATGCTTCACAGTAGTAGTTTTCCTTGCAGTTATACTGTGAAATAGCACATAAATAATGTTCAAAGCTTTCCTTTGCAGCAGATTCTACAGAAATTTGAATTTTCATATTCACATTATATGAAAACCAGGGTCCAGGTAGCATTTGTCCAGTGGTCTACTGTTGAAGAGAAGGGTGAGGACTGCTTGTTATAAATGTCTTCTAGACAGAGAGAATTAAAGAAGTGAGATGAATATGGAGCCATGGGAACTGAGCTGCAAGGAGAACTCTCCTCTGGGTTGAGTGGATTGCCTGTATGTAATATTTCTGTAACATCCTGAGTTGCTGGTGATGTAGTTTCTGATCGCCCTGACAAATTCTCTCGTGTTAGATCCCCATATCAAATAACAACGTTGAGAAAGGTCTGGGCAGCTTGTTGAAGGCAAGCATTTTTCATGGGGAGCTGATTACAGTCTCTGTGCTCCTGCCACAGCACTCTGCTTTGCAGATGGCAGCGTTTGCTAAAGAATGGTCTCCAGTTCCTCATAACAGGCATGTTATCAGAGCTCCTTTTCTGCTCTCTTCTTTCCTAATAGTCTTTTAGCCTTGCCTTGCTCTTCTTTCAACCAGTGCCTGGCTCCAGGGGTGCTTCTGCGTCTAGATTTGCTTTGATATACCAGCATCCACATCCAACTGACTCTGGCCTAGATAGGACTGAATGAACAATTCTCAGAAGCCCGGGACTACCAAAATAACCTAGGTCAAAGCACATGGGAATTCATTAACGCATTATATGAAAAAAGGTCTGGGAAGTAGTTGGCAGTTGTACAGTTACCTCTGAGTCTTTCTGAGTTCTTTTCTTTTTCACTGGTTGGTACATTGTGGAGTTTTTTCACATCTCTTCTCAAAAATGAGCACCCTGAAGTAAGAAGACACTTGAAAAAGCAAACCTTGAAGGTTCAAGAGCTGGTATGAGCCTTCTGAAGCTCTTCCCTGAGATCTGACTTTTGATAAGGACATTGTCCTCAAATGAGGTACCACTCATCATTTGTCCTGTGTCCTAATGTTGAAAAGACAAGAGCTACTCCAGAGAAGTGCCTCTTTCTGGAGGAAAAGACTGAAAGAAGAAAAATGAACATGAAAGAGAATGTGCTGAGCTGCAAAAAGGTGATTTCAGGATGTGTTTACATTCCTGAAGAGCTCAGAAAACTAGGGAATGGAGTAATTAATTAAATGTAACTACTCTTTTACATGGAATAATGGTGGTTCGTTTTTTTCCGTGAAGAATAAAAAGATCTGATATAAAGGAAGCACACACCTGTTTATCTTACTTTCATGTGTTAGAAAATGAACATGACTCCCTGCTGCAGAGTTCCAGTTTTACAATAATATACCTCCACTGATTTTTCGAGTAGTTGGTAACACCTTTGAGTAAAATGGCTGTGGAACAGATACAAAATATGAGTTACTTATTATCCGTAAGGGACTGTAAATGGTAGCATATACATCCTTTAAGAGTGTGGGGCTGTGTAAAGACTTGAATAGTTTTCGTAACATTTTCCCAGTTTTGTTTCTCACCTTTCAGTTTTTTTGTATTTCAGCAAACATTCACAAAAGAGTAAACTGCCTGCAAATCCCTGCAAAGTCAAAAAGATCAGTTATAATGATTTAACCTGACAACTGACACACCTCTACTGGAAATAATCCACTTTTAAGATAAAAACTATGCAAAAGTGGAATTGATTTGCAATTTGCAGCAAATAACAGTATCTCTAAGTCTGAGGGGTTTGAAACTGAATCTGAGCAAGGACTTCCCTGCAAAATAATGCGTGTTTACTGATCAACTGTTTACATGATTTCCCTACTCCTTCCTTGCACCTACTAACACTTTTTTCTACTATAAAAATGAGAAAAAACACATTGTATCTGCTATTTATTTATAGAAAAAAATAATATAAAAGCAGGTGTAAATCTCTACTGACTACGTTTTGGTTTTTTCCCAAGACTTTTTAGTTGCTAGTTGCTGAGCCATTTATAGTGTAACCTATTCACAGCACAGAATCACAATATCTAAATCCTGATATGTGGAAAAAAAAAAAAATCACTTCTAAAGGCTTAAACTACCAGCATGCCTGAGGGTGAGGAAAACAGTATGGGTCCAGTGATTTAAGGGATAAGAAAGGTTTTTCTGGATTAATATGTAGTGTATGTTCTTTCTTCCAGCATTATATGTCACTTGCCAGAAATGTCTAATGCTGTGAATTAGTTGGGATTTTTAATTTCATGAATAATTCACAGCTCACTGCAGTGATTCCAGAAAGTCATAGCACCTTATCATACATTCATATCAGTACTCAACACTGAAGGGAATATTGTTTTGTTTCTAGAAAGTGTTGTGATATCTTGGGGAGTAAGTGTAGTTCAGCTAAGCACTATCAAAAATTCTTGTGTGCTTACATGCATTTTCTTTCTTCTAATCTGTATAACCCACAGGTAAACATCTTTTTTAACTGTGGCACCCAGTCTGAAGCTACTTCATGGCCTGTGCCCAGGATTTCATCACCTGTTGTGCATTTCAATGGCATTTCATCCATTTTCTTGAGTTACCCGAATTTTGCCTTCAGGGCATCAAACACTCGGGTATTGTCGTAGCTAAAGCAGGTGTTGCAGAACCCATCTGAAACTAAACTGAACTTCAAAAAATATTGCTGCCACCTTTCTTTGCATACATCTACAAAGAGCAAGAGACCCAAGTAGGCAGCATAAATCAGGAGAGAAAATGATCCTAAAGTGGAAGTTCTACCACTGAGAGGGCCAGAATTTTATCTTTGATAATGACAGTCTGAGCTAGTAGGGAACACATCTTCAAATACTCAAACAAGGTTTCTAAGCCTTCCTTTGTGAGATACAGAAAATCCATGCTGTTCCAGGGCAAGGGGAGATTTGATTCATGCAGGACAGGACAAGAAGCATCATAACAGAGCAACAGAGCACGTCTGAAATGAAAACTTAATAAATGTAGTTATGGACCAAAGAGAATCCTAGAAATGTGGGGCCTCACAATTCTTATTTATCCAATATCTTGGACAACTCCCAGAGTAGGGAAGCAGAAATGTACTAACTTAGAACTCCAAACTGATGGCTTCAGGGAGCACAGATGGGGCTTATCCTCATGTGTTGTGACAGATCAGTTCCCCACCACAGACAACTTGCTAAGTTCACAGTAGGTCTCAGAAGTCTGAAAGTGAGAGAGTCAGCTTTCAGCATTCAAAGAAAGACTCGTTTTTAACTTCACACAGAGGAAGAGACATGTATCTGTCCTGCCACAGTACCTGCAAATCAGGGTCAATGGGAAAAGTACAGAGGCCACATTATCTGCATTTTGCTGAATCATGTACAACTCAGCAAAAGGAGGGTAAAATGCAACGAAATTGGAATGGCAGCATTTCGTGCTTTTTTTTTTTTTTTTTTTTTTTTTTTTTTTTTTTTACTGGTGCCAAAACAAAGCACAAGAAAATAAAGGGTTTAGTCCAAGATATCTAACTAAATATCTGAAATCATTAGCACAGAGTCTCAGAACTTCTTAGTTACTCTTAACTCACTGTAATGAATAGCCTTTGACTGTTTTCCATAGATTCTCCTGTGTTTGGGGGTCTTCCAGCAGTTAAAATAGTTTTAACATGGTATGATGTTAACACAGTAAAATAAGGAAAGTTAATTGAATTGTTTGCCACTGATGACTAAAATAAATTAGGCACTATTTGGAGCGATAAATATCCATACTGGTGGGTAAATGGTAGTGAGTTTCAGGGTCCATGTAAATTATTCAATGAATAATTCAGAATCAGATCACAGTTTTAGTCAAAACAGACACAGGTTTGCTTAAGAAATTCAGAAATGTTAGACGAAATCTACGCACAGCACTGCAAAATTGTTCATTGGAGCTCATAAGATTGAATCAAACCAGCAGACAATTGAACTATTATTCCTTTTAAAATAAAGGATTCGAAACTCTTGCACCCAGATGTGGTTTTGGATGCAACAGAGAGATAGAATTTGGTTTGATAGACAGGGAAGGGAGTGCCTCTCTGTTCCTGACTCTAAGAAGTTAAATAAGACCCTAGAATAGCATTCACTGCAGGTTTTCTCTGTGTGTAAGACAGTGATAATGATGAGAATAATACATTTCCCTGGTAGGGTTCCACTTAGAACACAGTGTTCTGTTCTTGTCAATTCAGATTAAACAAGATATTGCAGGATTTGAAAAGTATAGAGGGAAAGTGCAGTGAACTATAAATATGGAATTGTACGAAAACAAGTAAACATGTGTGTCTTAGAGGTTCAGGGAAAACTAAAGATATAACATCTTGAACATGTGTACAATAAATCTGACAGGTGTAACAGAATCACAGAATCATTGAGGCTGGAAAAGACCTTGAAGATCATCCAGTCCAACCATAAACCTCACATTGACAGTTCCCAACTACATCATATCTCTAAGTGCTATGTCGACTCTACTCTTAAACACCTCCAGGGATGGGGATTCCACCACCTCCCTGGGCAGCCCATTCCAACACCTCACAACCCCTTCTGGAAAGAAATGTTTCCTATCATCTAGTCTAAACCTGCCCTGGTGCAACTTGAGGCCATTACCTCCTGTCCTATCACTTGTCACTTGGTTAAAGAGGCTCATCCCCAGCTCTCTGCAACCTCCTTTCAGGGAGCTGTAGAGGGCGATGAGGTCTCCCCTCAGCCTCCTCTTCTCCAGACTAAACACCCCCAGTTCCCTCAGCCGCTCCCCGTACGACCTGTGCTCCAGAGCCTGCACCAGCTCCGTTGCCCTTCTCTGGACACGCTCGAGTCATTCAATGTCCTTTTTGTAGTGAGGGGCCCAAAACTGAACACAGGAATCGAGGGGCGGCCTCACCAGTGCCGAGTACAGGGGTCAGATCCCTTCCCTGTCCCTGCTGGCCACGCTATTGCTGACACAAGCCAGGATGCCATTGGCCTTCTTAGCCACCTGGGCACACATGACAGTACAGTTCCTGTAGCCATGTGTGAATGTACCCATCCATAACAGTGTTCCATAAATATTATAGACAGAAACTGAATACCAATTATGTTTAAGATTGCCCAAATACCCATTACAAGATAATGTTATCAGTGAATTACTAAATGAGCTGGTCAGTTATGCAGTTTTATGGGGTTTATTTTTCAGATATACATTATACACTTGCCCCATGAAAGTATCAGGACACATTTCTGCCAAGGGTTTGACAGTTCCCAAGAACAATATAATGAAAATACACATTTTTCCCTATTTAGAAAATAATTTTAAAGTCATTTTACTGTCAATCTTTAGTCTTTTTCATGTACTTCAGAGTGAAGGCTTGAAATGCATTTGAGTCGTTCTGCTGTCTTTTGCTATCCCCAAGAAAACTTTCAGTGTCATAAAAGAATTTGGGAAATTTTGATCTTATGAGGACTGACTGAGTTGACGAGCATTGTGATGGAGTTCAGAAGCTTTGGATGGACAGAAGAGTCCAGTTTCACTGAGCTTTTCATGAGGTCCTCCACATAGTCAAACTGTGTTTGCACTTTTTTTGCAGAGCAAATATAACCTCTGGGATCACTTTCACCTGCAAGGAGGGTTGCTGCACTCAGCTGCAAGGGGCGGTCCCTGGTACAGAGAGTGAGACCCCATTCCTTCTTCTCTTGATAGTCTCCAGGTGTGGGGGAAGATAGTGCTGGATGAGAGGTAGATGAGCAGCAAGTAGGCATCACAGACCAGGAGAAGATTTGAACCTGTAGATATGAGCTGGGGGTGGGACACAGAGCTGGGGAGAGAGACAGGGAGGAAGAGTGGAAGAAGGTGGCAAAAGGTGGGCCAACAGGGAGCCTGATTTGGAGAGAAGGAAACTGAGTTGAAGAACAGGAGCTGTATTGAATGACTGTTGGGTAGAAGGAGAACAGGGATGGAGACATGCTGTTTGCGTAGGGAAGATTGTCTACGGTGTGCTCTTTTCCAGAACTTGAAACGGAACCCAGAGGACATGTCTGTGCAGTGTGTGACAAAATACATTGTTCTTTTCCCTGCTAGTCTAATCAGCTGCCTAAACAGCCATTAAGGGCTCACAGCTGCCACTGGCTTTATCATTAGATGATACAACAGAAACCTAGGCAGACAGGAGTCCAAACACTGCTTACTAAATCCCAGATCAGAACCCAGTATGATTCTGTCTGATTAGATATCTATGGCAAAGGGGCTGCTTTTTCCTGTGGGTGTTTTATCTGCTTGTTTTTATGTAAAAAAACCTTACACCTTTTAAAGAATTTTAAGCTTGCAAAGTCAATTCAAAGCTTGAGAGAGACCAGAACTAACATTGCTTTTGCAGTCTGGTTTTTACAGTGTCTTTAATTACAGGATCACATATCATCTTCTACAGAGCCCTTGTCTCAGTCAGGGTGGACATGATATGTGGATGAACCAGGATGTGTGGGGATTGAGTTATGGTGCCATTAGTGTCTGAGTGTGGATTCAGGTCACCCTGATTGCAAAGCAAAGTACATGTATTTAAGACACTTGTTCTGAGAGCTTAAAGATACTCAGTGATGCAGGTTAAAGGGTGAAGATTAAGCCAGCAATGTACAGTAGATACCTTTACTTAACAGCAAATATTCCCATATTTGAATTAAATTAATGGTGTATGTTTCAGGTTTATCTACAGGCCACCTTCCTAACCATCATTAACTGTCTCATTTCCAGAGTCATGACAGCAATTGTTCCTGTGGAGAGTTTTTAAGAGGATATCCCATTATACCCAATAGCAAATATCCATTAAGTCACTAATTGAAAAGACCTCTATCCAAATTGCTCATTTCTCTTGAATGAACCGTTTTACCTAACAGATCCAGAAACCTTTACCCAAGATCTGCGTGCATAAAACACATTTTCTTTTCATTTGAAATGGAATACTGAACTCCAGGAGCTGAGTTCAGCTTCCAGTTATCATTTTTAAATTAAAAAAAAAAAAAATCACAAATTAAAAGAAGATGCAGAAGGAACATGGAAATTCATTTCTATTTTCTGTCCTTTTCTATCCACCCAGCTGTATTCACAGCTACAGCTGGTACAGAGCCCAAATAAATGTTCCTGCAGAGAAATGTATCCTTTTTAGTGGAGTAGCTTGTGTGATTTCTCATAAATGCTTTACAATAATGACAGCCACAGCTCGGAAGCTATCATGGTCTCTTTCCCTGGAGAGCAATATGTGAACCATACTTAGTGTTTAACCTTTTCTGAGAGGGCAAATGAAGCAGGAGTCAGGCATAATCAAGAACTAGAGGGGGGAAACGATATAATCAAACATATTTTTCAAAAATGTCATTCAAATAGTTTGTTCTGGTTTGTTTCAATGGGTCCTTTTCTTGGTTTTGTTGGGGGATAGGGGGGCTGAAGAGAGGGCACTACTTGTAAAAGCACTTCATGACACATCCAAAAAAATAAAGCTCTTCCACATTAATTTTCATATTGACCAGACAGTTACCTCACTTGACTGAATCAGGCACCTCCCTTTGGAAAGTCTTTTCCCCACACAGGGCAGAGTGGTAATATCAGGTTTGTACAGGCACATGCCCTCCACCTGCATGTGTCCAGGGTGCTACAGCATGCTGGGAATCGGCTCACACATTTGGCCTTTCAACAGTGAAGTCTTCAGTAGGTCTTGCAACTGCGTTCAGTGCATGCAAGATGAAACCACTCATAAGTATGCAAAATACCCATGGACATCTCTAAACTTGAAAGAAAGAGCTCAGACCCTAAATAACCGATCCTAGATTCATTTGCAGCATACTGTAGTATAGTATGTTAATGGTAGTCTGTTTTTAATGCTAAAGAGCACATACGAGTTTCTAATCTGAATACTGATCCTTTATTAACTCACTGCTGAGCATGAGCCTTTGTGTCTGGAACAAAGTGTTGCTGCGGCAGCCAGATACATATGAAAGACCCATAATGGCCACTGCTAGTGTGTTTTACCCTCTCAAAAATCAGAGTTATTTCTATATATTTAGCAAGTTACAAATACATATCTCACATCTAATTTGACATTAAAATTGTTGTAGTTGTTATACTGGGGGGATTTATTTGGTGGGGGGGTTTTCCTTAAGTGCTAGGGAGGTAAATGAGAACATAATTACATTGTCAAAGTCAATAATAGCAAGCAGCCTCTGTCAGGTCTTGCTGTGCTCAGCACTGTTTCACAGGAACTGCTGGGGAGCTCTTCCGCCACCAATCCATTTGGCTCCATTTAAGAACTGAGTACAGGAAGGTAGTTATTGTACAAGATTAGTTTCCTGTATGCTGCAAATTGGCAGTAGCAGAAAAATACAGGATGAATTTATTAGCTTGCAAGGTCAGCTAATAAAAAGAAAGCTATCTAACTCGGACTGTTGTTTACTTTAAGTTCAATCGCTTATTAGACTTCATGCAAAATTTAAACTAGTTAACTCCTGCATTTCCAGCCTACAAAATCATCACAGGAAAAAAAAAAAAAAAAAAAAAAAAAAAAAAAGCGCTTTAATACAAAACCTAGCCTGGATGTTTCTATTCAAATAATTTAGCAGGGTTAGAATGCCCTGCTCTTTAAAAAAACTATACTTAATATACAGACCTTGAGATTCACAGACAACTATATCAGTTGTGTTTTGTCACTACAGCAGGATCAATATGATGATAAAGATGATCCTATTTTACTTGTGCAATGAACACTGGTATCAAGTTTTCATAGAGATTGCTGTTGACAATGAGATTGAGATTTGGAACTAAAAAACATTTTTTAATTGAAGTTCAAGGGGGAAAAAAAAGCATAATTTTTGGACAAAAGATAGTATTTGAAGAGGATAATAAAATAGTGATGTTCCTGGGGCACAATATATGATGTAAATTTGATTTATTGGTGCTTTTTCTTGCCACAGACTGTAAATGGATTGATAAAACAGTACCACCATTTCAGAAAAAATAGTAACTCTGTGCTTCAAACAGCAGATAATTGGGGCCAGTTCAGCTTGAGTTTCCTCCAGAATCTGAACACACATACACACTCACTAACACAAGTGGAAACCTGGATAAAAAGAGGGATTTTGAACTCTGCTTTAATACCTGTACAATAAACTTACTCCAGATTAGCAGTCAGAAATTCCAAGTACTTGAATTGTTTAACTGGATTTCTTTCAAGCTCCTAAATATGTTAGGTAGTCATAGCAGTTAAGTGCCCAACTTACTTTGAGGCACTTTGAAGTATATGAGGGACCCATTTCACATCACTCGGGAAAGATTTAGGCACGCTAATGCAGGCACTTTTCAGCAGCCCAGCAGACCTAACCTGTGTTCTTCACTGAGGGATAATTTCACCTGCTCTTTGGGCTGGAGGACACCAGGACTTAAACTTTCCATACAGCCAAGGAAGGATCAGCAAGTGCTTCTGAAAAGCACCAAAAGGAGATACAGTCTCCCTATGTTAACCACTGAATTCTTGCTGCTGTGGTTATAAGGCGGAACAATGGGACACATTACCTGTCTCCCTTTACTGAGTCTTTCTCATCTTATCCAGGGATCAACACTCAGATCTGTCCCTTCTAAATAAGTAGGTTGGTGTCTCTGCCTCCTCCACCTAGTACAGGCATATATCCCTCTGCGTGTCATGGATGCTTCCCTGCAAAGTGAAGTGGTTAGAGTTTTGACAGATGGAAAACCATTATTATTTTTAAATCAGAATTAAAGTCATACAGGGGATGCATGCAGGAACTTAATGCACAGTTAAAATACACATGTGGTGGAGAGGCAGGATTGGGATCATCAAGACTGTCAACTGTCAAGTCAACATCTGATAACAACACAAGAGTTGTTAGAGATGCTGGTTTGTGGTGACTGGCTTTGTGGTGGCCAGAGGCACTGCCTGCTTTTTAAATTAAAAGACACGGAATGACTGCTTGCAGGCCTAAAATGTTGACTGGCAGAAATCTTAACAGTATGAGATCAAATTTTGCTATGCCCTGGTGATCTTGTTCAACCAGTCTTACATCAGACGGTTATTCTGAAAGGTCTCCTGAGCCACTGCAACTGTGACACCAAATACCCAAAGTCAGTCTTCAAGAGCAGGCATTTTCTCTGCCTCTTTCTAAAGAGAAACTTCCAAACAGTTCGTCGCCTACCTCAGAAGCTCACTGCTCATCAGATTCAGTTAAGTCAATGAAGGCTGAAGGATGGGAAAATAAGGTTATGATGACAGTTAGCAGATCAGAGTACTATATGAAATCAGTAAATTTTGTGAATTACTGTACTTAGTATACTGTTTAGGTCTGTAAGAGACTGAGATTTCTTCTTCTTGAGGCCCAGTGTCCCAACAGGGTGTTATGACAGGACCCAGAGCCTACTGATCCATCTTTGGGTATGAAAATCTGGGCCACACTGTAGCCAAGAAAGTGAGACCTGAGGGAGAGCAGGCAAAGATGAGGCTGACTTTCAGTGGGAAATGGTAAAACCAGGCTATTAGCCTCTGCTTTCTGTATGTTAACATCAAAGTAATATAGAAAAGCAAAACCAGACATTTTCCTGGGAGGAAGAACCATCGTCCTTTCTAGCTGAGGAAACCTAGGACTTCAGTTGCTTATACTGCTGTCTGCCTTTCTGTTAGTGCCTACTATTAGAAATAAACCCAGTTAGTATAATGAAATACAGGAAGAGACAGGCATAAATTCCTCTGTCCTGTTTAAACACACTTCTAGGTTGACTTCCCACATGAAGGTACATAGTCTGCCTCTAATGTAAATGTGCAGCTCCATTGCTCTGGCACCTTCATGCAGCTTTACTGTCCAGCCACACTGCCTTGGCTGTGCCCTGACCTCATATCTGAGTAATGCCTGCTTTGCAGTGACACCAGCCTGCACTCGGGGAAAGGAAACTCAGGTAGGAACCACATCATCAGGGAAACAGGACTTTGATGTGCTCTCTGGTACAGTCAAGCAAGTAAATCAGGGTTTACTCTTGGGAACCCCACTAACCCTCCAGAGACACTCCCTGCTCTCCACCACTGTGCTTTGGTGGTGACGCCTTCCTGCCTCACTTAGAGATGCTCTGAGTAACTCTCCCTACCTGAGCCAGCCCCAGGGTGGGATCCAGCCTTCTTAAACCAGGACTGGAATAGATTTCATCTTCTTCCCATCACTGCCCCCTTCCCCGTGGATCCTCCACTTCCATGGAGGCAAGGTAAGGGGATGGTCATTTTCCATCTATCCAGTCTAAGCCTGGATACCCAACAATGTGAGTGGTAGGGGGCAGTGAAAGAGTAAACAAGGCACTGTTCCCATCACTGCTTATGCATTTCTTAATTAAGAGTCATCAGATTAATCTCTCCCTTCAGATCCTATAGTCCCAGACTGCCTCAACCCTGAAGCCTCAGCCATGCCTCATGTACTTTGTATGCCCACTCTGCATGATTTAGTCACAAGAACCTTGCCAGGCAGTTACAGATTTGCTGATCTCCCGTGGCAAATGAATCAGAGATAGAGTAGAATGTGAATCTGTGGAAATAAGTCACCTAACATGCAGTTTTCTGAAATGTCTCAAGCCACCTCTAAAAAAGGCAAGAAAGACAAATGCAAACTCTTTTGAGAGTAAGGAGTGTAATGCACAGCATCAGATAGGGGGGCTAAAGCAATTTGCAGCACACAGGACTTCAGTACTCAATCTCTATTACCCTTAGTCAGCAGAGGAAAATTCTATGCCCTTAGCACTATCATGCTGTAAAAGTAGAGACTAAAAGTAATTGTGTCAGAACCAAACACTGACCCAAGGTTTCAAACTGTTTCACAGGCCAAAAGCATCAGCCACCCAGGGTTACTCATGGGGAATCAGCAACTACTTTCATTCAGGATTCAAAGATCTTCAGCAGTCTTCAGCAAAATGCAGTTTTCCTTGACCAAGTCATCTCAAGGAAAGGAAAAAAACAAAAAAAAACCAAACAAAAAAACCCAAAACAAACAAACAAAAAAAAACAATAGAGGGAAATACTGTTTGGTGGCACATAGTTGCCATAGACCAGATATAAATTCACTGATGTAATGAAATTATCCATCAATTCCAGTTCATACTACCTGCTGATCTGGACTTGGTTATTGGGATGTCCAATGCCTTCTGGAAGATCTTGAGTGAGTCATAATGTGTCAAGAAGATTTCATCAAAAGAGATTTTAGGGGTTCCATTTTTAATGCAAACAAAGTGGATTTAGAGGCTTTGGTAAGTGAGGGCAGTCAAGAAATCAGAGGTAACTTTCATTTTCATGTGGGTCACAATGGAAAGAATATTGAAGAGTATTTTGCAAATGCAAATGCAGAAAGATTTTACTTGCACACCCACCAAAATAAATGAAAACAATCATTTGAGAGTTACCTCTCAGAACAAGACTTGCCCACAGCCTGCTGTGCGCCAGACCCACATGGCTGTAACCTGGAAGGCAGGAGGGCAGGTCCCTCTGACTGCTCCTCTTCATCCTGCGAAGTGGGAACCTTGGATCAGAATGGGAGTGACCAAGCATGCCCTTCCTTCTCCCATTCTCTCCTAGAGGGAAGTGATATGGCATCTTGAAACCCTACAGTAGTGACCCACTAAGGTTTATAGATTTTAACCGGTAATTTCATCTGGGTAAGGCTTAACAATGTAGCCAGGTTGGTCTAAGGCAGGAAGTAGGGTAGGTCTTCCTGGAGCCATGAGGTGCAACAAAGTGATTCCCTGTTTGGGTACAAGGAATTGTTATCTGCATTGGAGAGGAGAGTCACAAAAGAAGTGGTCTTG
Organism: Athene cunicularia; assembly: GCF_003259725.1. Lineage (NCBI taxonomy): Eukaryota > Metazoa > Chordata > Aves > Strigiformes > Strigidae > Athene > Athene cunicularia. Next base: position 61,742,482 of record NW_020799091.1, read on the forward strand.
CCTGGTCTCCAGGATGGTCAAGTAATTGTGAGCAAGCCATGACATGATGCTGAGGAAGTAAGATAAGCGGGAAATGGTTTGGTTCAACTGAATGAGGATTGCACAAAGCTTCCTTTCTAACGTTTAGTTATCTTGGCCCTTACAACTAAAGTAAGTGAAAATGCAGGCTCTGAGGTAGCAAGAATTTGATTCAGCTTTTAAATCCTAACACAACCTGCCTTTTAAATTACAAACTAAATCCAAGTTTTATCAATCTCAGCCCCACAGTCTTGCTGAGATTTTTCACATTCCTTTGCCAGCCAGTTTAATTAGAATTTTAAGGCTTTCATGTTCAAAGTGTCCACTTTGAACTGATGGGGTCAGCAGAGTTCAAAGGAAAGGATGAAAAACTCCAACGTCTGAAACAGAAACAAGCCCCAAGCCTTATCCCAGCTTCACAAAAGCTGAGAAGGTTTGGATCTGGAGGCAGAGATTGCAGTTTGAGTTTGTAGGCAGAAGGGAAAGTTATATTTTTCACACCACAGGGCATCTCCACATGTTGTGAAGATATTCAACTTTTCCACAAATCCTAAACCAACAGAGCTGCTCCAGCGATGCTTGGTCTGGAAAAGAGAATATAGCCACTTGCCTTGCTTGCTCAGTCCACCACTAGGCTGAAGATTGACACTTGGAGAATTTTTGTTAGCACTACAGAGATACAAATATTGATGAAGGGGTGCTCGAATATAGGGGGTCATGCCAGGCATCGTATGTGAGAAATATTAACACTATCATCTTGTTTGTAATTATGACTTGTCACATTTTCCATTAAAAATGACAGAGAACATTAAAAAGTAGAAGAAATCATTAAAAAACAGAAAATAAATGCAAAAATTAGCTTTTTCAATATAATGCATGTTCAGTCACCTGTTTGCACATACATACCCAAATTGTTACAAGTTACATGCCTGGTTTTGAAATTTCTTGTGTTTATAGAGTAATATGGGACATGATAAACTTGGGTGACAACATTTCTAGTATTATTCAAAGAATACAATAGAAAGATTTATTCCTACCCACTACTGCAGAAACACAGAGCTAAATGAATAAAAGAATGAATACACACACTATAAAAAACACTCTTCCCTCTAGGCGAGATTAGATATGTGGTTAAACTGTTCTGCATGAATTCCATCATGTGTAGTCATGCACACTCTGTATACAAAGAAAACACTCTCCTCATCCCAGCAAAGAGGGGGAAACCATACCAATCTGAGTGACCACCCAAGACAGTCAGGTTTGGGAGTTTTTCACCTGTTCCCAGTTTACAGTTCCCTGCCAACTAGAAGTGGATATACCTTGTGCTTACCCCGAACCAAAGTACATGAAGCAAAGTACAATGTGCCATGGGTACATAAATACCAATATGTCATATCAACATATACTTTCTTTAAACACTGATGTTGTAGCAAATGTTACAGTGGAATAGTAGAGCTACATCCTGCAGCTGGGGTCAGAGCAACTTTAGTCAGGATCACTGTGTGTATATGAAGACTTATCAGCTTTTCCTGACGGAGCTGTATCCATCAGATATAACACTTTTTACTGCCACGGGTGTTTATCTGGCTGGAGTTCATAGTGTTACCTGGGTTAACAGAACAGCCATAGTAAAGTCATCTATCTGGAGATGGAGAATATCCATAAAGTTGCAGTACAATTACTGTCATCCCAGTTTTCCTGGTCAGAGGGTGTAACAAGTCTCCCATCTTGTGAGGAGGACACTCAAAGGGATGCATCTTTTGGCCCTGAAAACAGACACAGCAACCAAAGTCCAAGAAAAGGAATAAAAAGCCTAAGGAAAGATGTTTCTTGAAAGAGATATTGATGAATATTTGGCAACAGAGGAAGACTGCCAGAAAGGGAAGTAGAAAAACTCTTATCACAGCCCAGACTAGTCACATAAGACAAGTAAAAGGGATGAGGAAAAGATGTAAACGGTATGGGAAAAAGTGATATTATTTTCTCCCTTTGAATCTATTATTCTCCTCTTCCTTCCTGTATCTCTTCTTTTTCCTTTTTTTTTTTTTAATAGATTGTTCTATGGATGTCATGTCACAGATGTAAATTTAAATAAAAGCCAAATCAAAACAAGGTTTCAGTAACTGTAAAGCAAATTTATCCTGCTCTATGGACAACTCTACAGCAAGCTGGCCCCTAAAAATACTACAGGGAGCCATGACTCATGCTCACAAGCATTGGCTGATCAATGGAAACTTTGAGGAGTCTTTTGTAGGTATTTGTGTATGAGAACGTGCACGTAAGAGAGACAAAGAGCAGGAATGTGTTGCTATTAGATACCTCACTGTGTCCTGATGAATCTGATGTGTGAAGGTAGCACTTAGCCTGCACTCCAGAAGGCATGCTGTGTTATTCCTCTGATACAATTGGTTTGGTCCTCTTAACAGAACATATGTTAATAGCTTTATGCTACTTACACTGAGAGCTGGAAATTACTAAGAATTTCAAAGCTCCATCATTAAGGAAGTAAAAATGGTAGATGCCCCAGAAACATCCTACAGAGAGATTTAGCTCTTAGATGCATTTTTACCTTTACAATGTTTTTTCAGGCACTTACTATTTTCGCTCAACCTGCAGACACCTATTTTCAGTAACATCTCCCAGTGCAGGAAAACAATGCTATGCATATTCACTTATATTAATTAACTGAGAGTAAAATCTGCTTCTAAAATAACATCAAATTAGTAGAGCAGAATAACATATTAGCTTGAACACAACAAAGTGCTGAATGAAGCTGGTCAGCATCTGTAATAAAGCATCTTATATGCTTGCTTTGTAAATCACAATAAAGAATAAAGTGATCTGTACAGTACTTTTTACAGCTTTTGTGTTTTCTGTCATATATTTTACCTCTTTATTCCTGTCACAGAATACTGTATTTATATTATTAAAACCTTTAGAATAATGAAATACTTATCAGGAAGTATCAGTAAATACAATTAAACACTACACAGTTGCATTAGAGCACTTTCTCAGAAAATGAATGAAATCATGTGATCTGCAATGGCATATTTCTGTCTACCTTTTCAGCATTTCATGCTTCCTGATTTCCCACTGCAAAAACCATCCCTGGGAGGAAAAGAGAAAAATAGAAAGCTTCTTCAAAAAGTGATGAATTTGTGAGATATTATAGCCCCTCTGAGATTTCATGGACATGTGTTTAGAAACACTGTAGAGGCTAACAATGTCAGCTAATGCGATATGAAAAAAAAAAAAAAAAAAAAAAAAAAAATAATTCTGTCCGATTTAGTAAAAACTGAGGCATATGAATGCTCTTCAAGAGGAGAGAATGACCTCACATGCAGCTTCTTTGCATGGATTACTTCTCAGTGCAGAGTAGACTTTGTCAGATCAGGAAAGTGGTTCTCTCCTCAGGTAGCCTGTATCTTTGCTTAGCAGTCCTTCACAATCTCCTGGTTTTGTATTTGAGGGCATGGGGTGGGCAGAAATCCACCCTGCTGAAAGGTAAAAAAATGTGATGGATTGCTATCTCTGCTCAGGTCATTCTCTTTTACCTGAAATCTTCTTTGACCAAGGTTAGCAGCAGGAGCAATTTGCTCTCTTTTAGGAAATGCCTACATAAACTATCAAATGAACCCTACTGGGGCCAGATTCAGACAGTTATGGCTTTGATTCACTGTCCATATATGTTGATGCAAGAAAGCAAATGCCACATCAGGAAGTGCTACAGCAGAGGGATGGGTAATAAGTGAAAAGAAAGGGGTTGCAGACATACCCTCAGGTAAATCTGGACCTGATAATTGATCTCCATCTATAAAAATATAAATGTCCTCCATGCTCAATAGTATAAATCCATGACATCACTGTATTTTGGAATTCCATGCAATTCCAGGATATTCCCCCAAGAAATTATGAGGTAGCCCAGGAAAGGCTCGCAGAAAGGAAACAGAGACTGGTAAGGATGTAAAAGAGCTGCTCTGTGAGAGGGAATTAAATTATCTGTGACCTCTCAGCCTGGGAAGGAGGCAGAAGAATATGACAGAAGTCTTAGGAGACAGGAATGGAGGATTGAAGGGGTAATGTTATAGTACAAAAGCTTTTGTTTTTTCAAACCAAGTGAGGTTTGGTTTTGGTTTGGTTTTTTTTTTCATGTGGCACATAATTAAACTATGGGACTTTTGGCTGCTGCAGGATGGTGGTAAGTCAAATATATACTTAGCTTTAAAACTAGCTTTGCAGACTCACAGAAGGAGAGCTACTAAAAGGCAAGATATCACCTTTGTGACAGGTGGACTCTAGCCCACTCCTGATGAAAGGCATAGCTAAGGAGCATTCATTATACACCTCTTCTTCTTATACCCTCCCCTCATTATCAGTTACTGGACTGTGTCAGAGAGAGGATAGAAAGCTTATCAGACTCCTATGGTCTGTTTCAGTATAGCTTGTTCCCTATATCCTTGCATTAACTATATTTACAATGAAGGAGCTCAGATGCAGCCAGTTCCTGTATCAGTAGACTGGCTGTTGCTTGCACAGGAAATGACTGGGAGGCATGGTTATACCTAAAAAGCCAGTTCTTTGGCTCCCATAACATCAGAAATTGTTGGCATTGAGAAATATCTGTATATATACCACATATATTCAGTATATAGCTATATACCAGTTACACCTTTGGCTCAGAGCAGCCAAACAGTGTGTATGTAGCTCCAGGGCAAGCACTGATGCCTCTAGTCCATCAAGCAGCAAGCTAGATCATGTAACTGAGCATGATAATGAGATAATGAGAAGACAGTAGGTGATGTAGTCACAGCAAAGCAAGGAAAATGATATGTGGAGGAGCTATGGAATTGTATTTTGAGGAAGGCAGATGTTTGATAAGAGTTTGAGGTTTTGTGGGAGAAGGAGCTGTGGCTTGGAGCATGTAAATCATTTCATTAACTAATCCCTTTTTCATGAGTTGGAGAGTTCAGTTTCTTGAATTAGTATATTTTCAATCAGCATTGATATTACTGTCACTAAGAAAACAGGACCAAATCCTAAGAACATTGAATTTATCTCCAAAACATTAGATAATTTAAGTCCATTTAGCATCTATCTTCATGAGTCACCCCATCTGCAAAAAGAAAAGACTTATTATACCTCACTGTGATATCATACTGATCAGTTCCTATCTGTTTAAATAATTGTGAGATTTGTTGTGTTCATCATCACTGAAAGAAGCTTCATGCAAGTTTAAAATAACTAAGAAAGAAGACAGTTCAGAACTTTATAAAAGAGTATGTACCTTAATTTTTCCAAATAAATACTTTGATAGATTTCACATTAAAATAGCTTAGTAATTTCCCCGTTCAGTTCAATTTTCTCTGAAATTAAAAAGCACCAGAATACAGCTGAGGAAATAAGCTTTAGCTAGTTGTACTTTGTTTACATTTTATTTATGTGGATCAGCTGCAAAACAGTGTTAGTGCTATCCCTCTTTAATGAACCTTTGTACTAAGGACAGGGAGTTTATGAGGACTAAACCCTGCGAATATTATTGGACTTCATAACTAAGCCAGCACAGTAGGACTAAGATGCTTTATTAGATCTTATTCACAAAAGGTTTACACTATACCGCTGATATCTTCCATTTTACTTAATCACTTTCATGAACACAAGCCGAGCCCCTGCTGCAAACTGCCATCAGAGAGCTTTGCAGTCTAAATGATACTTCACTGAAGCTTCAGAAAGTCTCTTTGTTCTGGAGAAAACATACTAAATCACAGCAACCTCACCCTCTTGGTTTCTTACTTGCATTAGAAACCATTTGTCTCCACTCTTCTCTGGTGGGATCATATGCATGAACAGAGACGTTATTGAAATGTACCTGTCATTCATCTGTATTGCCACAGACTGTATTGTCTTTAGGTAACTCAGTAAGCACAAGGTCATTTATTTGCATTTCCTCAGGGCAAGAAGTTTAGTAACAAGGTTTTGTAACCTAGGTGACTTTATATTAATAATATTATTACATCACTTTTATATTCTATAGACACCATTGTGGCACTTGTCATTGTCACAAGTGTCAATAGTTATGTCCCAATTTAGGACAGTAGTTAGACCTTTCAAGTAGTGTTTACTTAGACAAGCACTACTTTACTTGAATCCTTGTGTGAGCGGGGCTCTGAGTGATTTGACAGGACACTGTGTTTGTACTAGGGAATTAAACACGCCATGAGCTGTACTCTGGCATCAAGACCTAACTGGCCTACAACTGATCATGTTCACACACCTGAATGCTCTTGGCCTCCAGAAGAGCTTGCTCACACCCAGACAATATATGGGAAATCATCCCAGACCCATAACAACCAGACAGCCTATAGGAAATGATCCCAGCCCTATAAAGTTCCCACAACATTCCCAGAGATTGGGAAGGTTCCAGTTGATTTAGGGCAGAACCAGGGCAGGAAGCACCCTAGCAATTCAGCAGGACAAGCAGTCTCCAGACTACTAATAAAGAAACAGACTTTGGCTGATTTGAGCTGGCACCTCAGTTCTGTGTCAAGGACTGTGGCACTTCACTGGAACATTTTGAACCTCCAGATAATGACAATCATAAGGTACACAGATGAAATAGTAATGGGAAGGGGCAGCAGGGCCATAGAGGTACCAAAAAAAAAAGACACTCTGTACTGAAAATAAGACATGCTATGTCCTGTAAAAGTCATTGAGAATAGCAATACTGTCAGCTCAGGAGCTTCTTGGTAGTATAGTGAAAAGCATCAGCACACTTTAACTTGCACAAGGATGCAAGAATGCATCTCTAAGGAGCTACAGTGCATTCAGATCACAAAGGGAATACCCCATGCAGTGCACCATTAAAGAGATTTCATTCCCTGTTGAAGAGCAAGAAGAAAAAAAATGTGTACACTATCATGAAGAGAATCTTCTTAACAGAAATATTCATTTTAATTGGCTTTTTGTAGTCATCCTCTTCAAACAACACTGAAAGTGTCTTCTGACAGTAGCAAAACTGCTCCTGCATTTATTAATTGATGATAATATAAAAGAAAGTCATTAAAAATTCCATGAATCCATTCATTCTGACTGTCCCACATGTAGCAAGACATTCCTTCCCACTGTGCTAAAATTAACTGTTTCATAGAAATGCATAAACAACAGGAACTACAATCAATAACATCCTCATCTGCCAGCAGCATTGCCAAGTGACAGCCAATCTGGCCAGCACTGGGACTGACCGCTCAGATTACTTTCAGCAGATTGAATCCTGGTGATCAATATCAAATATTTAACATTTGTACCTCCTGCTTTGCACAAGCACTAAGAGGAAAGACCGAAACCAGTTTGTTGTACGGTGCTCTCTCATTACTGGATTTATTTAGTCACAAGCATACATTATTGGTTCCCAAGAACTTCCCAAATTTTCTTTGCCACATTCCACAGATTTTAGAGGGAAATTGCCGGTGAAGTCTCTAAAAAACAGTTGTGTATTATCATACATTCCCAAAGCCTGATATCTGCTTTTGCAGGTACTGTGAGTAGCCTACTCTTTTTATTAATTTATTTATAGTAATCCCATTACCTTTTCTACTGATCAGGACAGTCTGAGTCTGCCCAGCTGATTAGCTATTATTATTTCAAAATACTTTGTAATCCTCTCTGATCTCTTTTCAACAGCAATACCAGGACAGTGATACTCTCGTTTGAATACACTCAAACATGCAATCAAAGGAACAACACAACACGCTTATCAGTTTTTTATTTTCATTTGTTTATGTCCAGAATCACAGACCAGTTCAGAAAACAGCATTTGCTGCTTCTGACTTTCCACAGGGGCATGACAGACTAAAAGGCTGCTCCAGAGCTACCTGGTGCAGCGGAAGAGAGAACTTAGAGCTCCCTAAGCCTCTGGTCCTCAGCTGCCCACGTTTCCTTTCCTTGGCTAACAACGCATGGGAGAGGCTACTCCTTCATGTCTTCCCTTGGTGTGCAGCTGGGATCATTCCTGCTCTACGATCCAGAATGTGGGAAGCAAGCTCTGATTCCCTAATCCTCAGTGTTTCTATTTCTTGTGTTTCTGTGTATCAGAATAAGTAAATCAGCAGCTGTCCTGCCTGGAAGTTAGCGTTAGACTGCTGTATCCTGGGTCTTATCTTAGCCACAACAGACAAAAGAGATAACACAAGGGGAAGAAAACAAACGAAATTTAATATGAAATCTAGGAAGACAAAAACACTGCAGTGCCAAATTCTCCTTTGGTAAATCAGCATAGATTCATTGTTGTTTACATCAGCTAAGCAGAAGAATGGAAACTGCTGACAGAATGAGAGCTCAGAGGCACATGAGTCACCACTCATTGAATTTCCATACTCTCATGACCTAGTAACGTTGTTGGGGCATTCAGCAGAAGATGCTGCTTAAGATATTTTTATTTCCCAATAAATACATTTTTTGCATTCAAGGTGCATACATGAGGTTTCCAGAAAGCTTTTGAATAGTGGAGAAACAATTCAGACTATCAGCTTGAAAGCAGTCAGCCTGCATCTCAGGCAAAAACTGCTTTCCAGGGAGATCTGCTGGGGTAAAACAGACTCCTATGGGAAGCAGTGGAAATTTCATATCTTGACATATCACAAAATACCTTGGATAAAACACTAGTACATGCATAAGAAGAAACAATCTTGCTTTTTACAGGGAAATAAGTTCAAACATTGAGCCTGCTGAGATACTTTGGAGACAAGTGTCATGTGAGGTCTAAAATAAACAGAGTACTTCATTGCACTATCATCAAAGAACTGTAGACAACTATCCTGGTGGTTGTACTCTGCATTGGCTCTACCCTGTAAGATACTGAATGCTGTAAATTCTTGTTAGAGACAATATACTGTATTTTCTCAGGGAAAATAAGAAATATCTCTGAAATAAAAAAAACAAAACAAACAAACAACAACAACAAAAAAAACCAACAAAAAACAAACAAAAAAAACCCACCAAACCAAAATCAAATAGCAACAATAAAAACACACCAAAAATAATTACTTGGGTAATCTCACTTCTGAAAAATAACTAAAGAGCAACCATATTAATTGAAAACCTACCGCTGAAAGAGTGTGTTATTTTAAAAGACACTCTTCTCTTTAGTGTATATTTTGGTTGCCTTCATATATACACTTAAATTGCCCTTAGATTCAGCATAATATTTCAATGGGATTTATGGTCAGTATGTATATCAATACCTAACTTTACCTGATTCATTAAAATTCTTTCAGTGTGCAAAAAAGTTTCCTCTAATTTCTGCTCATCATTCACCATTTTTAGTAGGTCAGACTCTAAGTACCTAAAAAAAAATTTCTTCTGCTAAAGAAGTTGGAATAAACATTCCAGCCAGTTCAAAAAATTAATATAATAGAATTTGAAGGTAGAATATTGGACTGACTCCTGAAGTAGTTGCACATAGTTTGCAGAATTTCTCAGTATAAAACATTTATCCTAAAAGCCAGAAATCCATACGAAGTCCTTGGTTATTTTCTAATCCTTTAGTAATGCTTATGGCTGCCTGAAAAGCCTTTCAAGGAACATGGGCAAGACAGAATAACATAACTTAAATATGACATCAAGAACTTAAGAGTTAACATACAGGAGAGAAATCCCTTTCTATTTGTTCTGCTTTGTCATAATTTTTCTTCAGATAAGAGCAACCTTTCTTACCAAATAATTTATCAACAATTCTTTACTTATACTTCCTGTCATGTATTTGGCACATACAAAGCCTATCATTCCAACTTAAAGTTATAACATAATAACTTCGAGCATTTTGTGAAATAAATAGCAGTTAGACTTGTCCTTTGCATCATTCATAAAGAACAGAGAACTTGGCAATTCTCTGCTAAGGAACAGGAGACTGAAATAGAAAATATTTCTGAGATCCTTTCAGCTGCAGCATATATGGGTACAAGCCTTAACATTGTTATGCAATCATGACAACAAGTTGATATAGTCCCTAAAATCTTTCAGCCTTGCTAAAACTGGCTTAAGCAGTTCCCATCTTACCCATCCCAGACCATAGTTCCCAGCCTTGCACTACAGCTCATCATTCCCCTGTTTGTGTCTACAGAACTGTTTCTGTGATGACACAGTACTGCAGTTCCATCAGTAGCATACAGACAAGAGCTATCAGTAATGGTTGTGTATTTCCATGGTTTGAGGCATCCATAGCCACAGGAAAAAAAAAAATTATCTTGAGTATATCTTTAATTTTTTTAAAAAAACTGAAAGAATGGTAATATGATAAAGCCTTGTCCCCAAAAGATGTATCATTCTAGCTACATGAAGCTGGGAAGCAAGCTAGTGCTTCTTATTTCCCATCACAATCAAGTGATATATTGGCATGATAGTGGATGAAAATATTTTTGTTGACTTCACAGAAAAATTTATTTACTGTATTTTCACATTTCTTACTACAAATCTTTTCTCAACTTTTTTTTTTTTTTTTTGAGTCACGTTAGTCTTATTTTAATCATCTGCTCCATTTGTATTCAAGCCTCCATCTGACAGTCTTCTGTAACCCAGACGCACTCTTGTATATATTGTGATATGTCTTATGATAGTTACCTCTATCTAATCCATGCAAAATAATCTGTCCATGCCTTCCACAAACTGATAGCTTCTACCTTTCAGTAGGTGTACCCTGACTTCTTGTCAGAACGTGCCTACTGAGTCAGTGGTCAGTCACAGTCCACAAGAGACTGTAAGAAGTCAGCCAGCTAAAAATACAAAAATTGTGCTTCAACCCAATCTCAGATTCCTGTCACTTCTATCTGTTTTGCATTGCACAGGACCAACTTATCCCAGATACTACATATACAGCAAGCAGCAAGCGTTGTTCCTGTACAGCAAGTTTTTAGTCTGTATCACACATATGGAAAGTGGCAATCTCCACGTACCAGAAGTAGTTGAGCACAGAGGGGAATCTAGTTACAGTTCTCTGAGGCAATACATTTCTAGTTTAGCTTTTCATGTTTTGGCAATGATTTGATCATTTCTGTATAAAGTCTGCAAAGAAATATAACAATTTTTGGTTTTAAAGGAGTTACATAAAATATAAACTGCTGTTGGCTGTTATCAAGTATATAGACCTTGATTTCAAGCCATAATGTGGCTTTGATAAATTAAATGACATTCAGCAAATGTTATATCAAAAAGTTTGGATCAAATTACTCAACTAGTGCTCTGAGTGAGTGAGCACTCCTGGTACCATCCTGGTTTACCCCCCCACACTCCCCACCTCTCTCTAGCCAGATCCTTCAGCCTTCAAGCAGTGTGTCAGCATGGAAACTGGGAGAGTCTGACCACATATTTTTTTTATAATGAATATTTTACCCCTGTCCTCTATCACTCTCCCCATGTCAATACTGGAGATACAGGGGAGCCCATTTCTCTCTCCAGCTTCAGGCAGAGCTCCAGACCCAGAAAAGAGCTGCAGTTCTGCTCTAGCCATGAGAGACTGAGCCAGGTAAAGATTTCCAGAGAGCTCCAGTAAAGATCCTCTCTTAAAACATCCTGGCTCTGACAGAAAAAGCTGTCTGGATACCTCACATCAAAACTCTACCTTGTACGTAGTACTCACTCATTTCACAACTGACCCTTAGATGTGTGGATGTGTCAACCATTTGCTCTTTATATAGCTGTTAACTATCTTTTTCAGAAGTTTCCTTGCTTGCATGAAATTTCTTGTATGGATTACAAAGCAGAACTGTGAAACAATATTATGTTTTAAGCAGTAATCTGAAACACGAAGCCACATCTATTATTATTTTTTCAAAGCATTCAGTTCAGTGTAATATTTAGACAACACAAAAAGAATAACCTTATTTCTTCTGAGTTTGACACTTTGTGTTAAAGGATTTCTCCTAGCTGAATTTTGCCCTTAGAGCAATATTTAATCAACACTTACATTGCTTAACATTGCACTGTGAATGTCTGATCATTTGACTGACTAATCCAATCTTCTCTTTCCCTGTGCAACACTGAAATGTGGGACATCTTTAAAAACAGGGGAAGGCTAGTCCCCTGAAGGGCCCCATTCCGGAGAAAATGCCAGTCTCTTAGCGTACAAGACTGGCAGCCACCCTAAGTGACTCAGCCGGAGCTCTGGAGGGCACCCCACCTGAAGAAGGCACAACATCCCCTATATCATAAGCAGACAGCTGCAACAGTGTGCGGGCTCTGTTCCTTGGCAGCCTACAAACCTCTGCTGGTGGTCAGGAGGAGAGGTAGTGGGAGAGACCTCTTACCCTGCCTTCTCATTCTTAGCTCAAAGATGCTTACTGCAGCAAAAGATGCTATTGTGGCTTGCACCTTGCGCAGAGGCACATAAGACAAGCTTCTGTCATCGCCTTCTGCCCTACTTCAGTCATGCAGCCATGTGGTGCTTCTCTTTACCTGTGTCTGCAAGCAGAACACTTCCCCACAGAATGACTCTGAGACTAATGTCTGCAAATCTTTTTGAGTTCATGAGGAGGAAGGTATAGTTTTAGCATAATGATATATCTACACAAAGCTCTATCTAACAATGCATATCGACTTGCTTAGATTTTCCACTTAATGCTAGTGTTCATGTAATTTACAATTAAACAATTCAGCTTTGTCTGCCTGTGGAATTTCCTTCACCCAGGTGATGAATCAGACATACACTATAAAGTATTTTGAAAAACTGACAGACTCCCATATGCACGTCACTGTACAGGCACTAGAGCTCCAGAATCACTCAGGTAAAAAGGGATTTCTGCAGATCATCCAGTCCAAACCCCTGAGTTTTGAATATCTCCAAGGACAGATTTTCCAGTCATCAGGAACCTCCCCCAACTGCCATGAGTTCTCAAAGACGACAGAGAGGGACCTCATAAGGACAGCAAACTGCTCCACGAGCACCCTTGGGTGCTTCCCATCTGGTCCCATGGACCTGTGTATGTTCAATTGGCTTAAAGGCTCCCTGTCTGTATCCTCCTTTGAGTTTCACTCCCACAGACTCTGTAGAGAAAGGAAATAAATATTTCCTCACTATTCCCTCTAACATAAAATTAGGAGAACAGGGCTGCAAATGGGTTGAAGAAGCAATTAAACAAAGTCATGGAATAAAAATCCATCAGGACTGTTCCATGCTGAGATACTGATACCACCACCTGAGATCAGGCAGTCCTTATTCCAAAGATTGCATGACAGTTGGATGCCAAACACAGGAGACCTCACAATATGGCAACCATATTGCTCTGCTTTTCCTTGTGCACCTGTGGCCAGGCACCATTCTTGTTAGCTTACACTGAAGAATAGATCTAAAAGACTTCCACACCACCAGACAGCATCCTGCACTAAAGGACTTTTGGTCCAATGCAGTAAATTCTTACCCAGTATGTTTAATGTTTTTTCTCTGCAATCTTAAACATAAGTTTTAAATCTTCCACTTCTGGTGAAGAGTAGTATATTGCAAGTACTTCAGTGATACGGGACTAGATGTGAATTCCTGGTCACTCAAATGAGCAATGCAGTTAAAAAATGCTTTTACTGCTGCAGCTGTTCACCAACACAAGCTACCTACTAACTAGACTATAGCAGCAGAAAACTGAACACATTTTTAAAAATAGGTTTTAAACAGCCAACATAAACTGCACTTGCAACACCTACAAACACTGAAGCTAGTCACAGCTAGCTGTAGCCTCTTCCACCACCTTCTCCCACCCTAGCACGGCTTCTTAAGTACGTGTTATCAGCCATTTGTGTGTTAGGTAATTGCAGAGGGATCTTGCATCTTTAAAGCTGTTTGTTGATTCCTGACCTCGGCAAAATCACACAAGATTTAAATCCATCTCCACTTTAAAATATTGTCATACCCTCAAGCAACAAGCAGAGAACTCATCTCAGAGTTAGTGGTTTCATGAGGTTGGCAGAAAGTGGAATATGGGGTTGTGGTTCATACAGATAATTATCTGAATTCATAGTGACCTTTGTTGAAAGCTGCACTGAAGAATAAAGAAGCATTATATAAGCTGTGCATCCTTAAGAGAAGGCAAAGGTACATAACGGCATCAAAGTCCATTAATTCCTAATAGATCCTGTCACAAAGGGGACCTTCGCTATTAAATGGCTAATTCAGTCCAATGAGTTATTTTTATCTCTAAAACTCTACCTTAGCAGTAATTTTCATACAAAAAGACCTATTACTTCTGATTTTCAGGATTTTAAAATGTGTATATTTAAAATCTCATTAATATTCTGAGAGCTTCACATGTGGAGGTCAGCAAGGGACTGTGCTAGCACTGCCCTCTTTAATATGTATATTAGCCACTGGTGGTTGGGGAGATTGCTAAGTGTACAGCATAAGCAATTTGCCAAAGCCACAACTCTCTGCTGCTCTGCCATCTAATGTAGATGAAACAGGGTTTTTCTTTACCCTGCAAAACAGAGTCTCTCCGAGACTGAAAGTCAATCCAGCTAAGGAACAGGTACTGGAAAGCTGCAAAGAAAATGAGAGTGAAAGAAATATAATGAAAAATTGAAAAATAGTATTAGTGTTAGTTAGCTATATGTTATTTATTCTCTTCAGTATAGGTTTCAATGCAACATTGACGGAATACAAATTGACACAAAATTCATGTAAATTTATGTAAATGCATATATAAATGAGTTGCAGCCCTCAGGCTCCTGGCAAGTTGCCACAGTGGCTCTGAGCAGAGCAGAGACTTTGCACCACTGTAGTACTCTGAGAGGTGTTATTGTGAATTAGAGTGTGGATTTCTGAGAAACATTAGTGGCTTTATCAGTTTCTGCATGGAGTTTGCCAGGGGCAAAAGAAATACCACTTTGTGAACTTTTGGCTTCTTATCTGAGTTAGTAATAGCACTGAGACTAGAAATAGCTCATGTGTGACCATTACAAACTCTTTCACTTTCTCAGCAGAGTTTATAGTTACTGTGAGACAGAAAGACGCAGCTCATGAACACGATAAACTTCACTGGCATTTCTTTGGAATCTGTAATAGCCATGAACTCAGAAATAGCTGGTTCATGACCATTAGAAACTCCTCTGGCTTCTCAGTGGAGACTTTCAAATAGCCATGAGCACAGAAATAGCTGGTTCATGACCATTAAAGTCTTTGTCAACATGTCCATTGGGAATATAATGGTTGTAAACCCAGGAACAGCTATTTCACAATTTTTACACATTTTTTTTGACTGCTCCATACTGAAACACATCCATGTAGCCAATAATTTTCCAGTAACAAATAATGCCATCATAGGGCTTACTTAGCCATTCAGCGATAATGCAACAGAATAAAATATAATACATTAAGGTAAATGGCAGGATTTGGGTAGCTTTCCAAATCTTGTGCCTTGTATCTGATGATTTTCTGTCTATCTGCCATGGTATTTAGCCTCACTGGATTGGCATTCATGGAATCCAATCCCATCTCCATTCACAAGGGGAAAGGACAGCTCACAGGAGGTGTCACAGACAGTAACAAGAGCAAGGATGGGATACTGGCCTGGAAGTGTGATGGCTGTGCAAGGACGCAGCTCTTCTTATCTTTTCCATATAAAGGATCTCAGGATGAATATGACAACCTCTATGGCCTGTCTACAAAAATACCTGTGGCCAGATCTATAGAGGTACTTGCTGAATTTTTCTAACTGAAGTTATATTGAGTCTAGCTGGTTGTCTGTTGGCCATATAGCCAGATTAAAATAGCTGACATGGTGGCTCATTATCTGTAATGCAGACCCCCACCTCAACCCTTAACTATGCACATACATAGCCTGTGCTCAGTCATGTCATGATGCAAAGGGAATCTGCTCTTGAATCTCTGCAAAACACCTGGTCTTTGCAAAAGAATCTCCTCCACTTCAGAAGTCTTCCAGAGCAAGTGTGGGAGGCCTTTGGGGTCCTCATGGGTCCTTTGTTAGAAACTCTGTATATTTGCAGGTGCCTACATGACAGCTGAGTATCATTTGCAGGCTTTACAAAAAAAAAAAAAAAAAAAAAAAAACCCCCACACAAAAATATGACAAGCCCTAACTTCTAATTATCAAAATAGAGAAGAAGCACAGAAGCCCATTTCCTCTGTGACTCTCCCCAGAGCCTCTGGCTCCACACCTTTTCCTTCAAATTCCCCTAGAGCCCTCTCCTATGGGACCCTCTTGTCACTAATCTCCCAGGGCTCTCATTTGAAAACACCTCTCTGGTAAGAGAGATGTTTTCTGGGGGTCCTTTTCCCAGCTCACCATAGAAAGGACTGAGTGAGGGCAACAAAATGTAAAAGTACAGGTGGCACAGGGGAAAGCATTTACATAGTTATATGCTCTTCTCCCTACTGCTTTGGGGAATTTATTATTTCTTTTAATAAGAAATGTTTGTGCAAATCAGCCCCTCTGGGGCCATGTTGTTGTAGTCTTGGGACTTCATTCTGTTCCCACTGAAGTCACTGGCCAAATCTCCTTTGATTTCAAATGAAGCATCTCTGGGCTCTTTGGTGTTTTCTTTATATTTCCCACTAAGAAACTGTTTTCTTTAAAGCTCTGACATCACATGATGCAACTCGCTGTAAAAATGATGCTCTTGGTCCGTATACACGTACAGAAAAAATGGAGGAGGGATTTTTCAGTGATAATGATAGCTCTCTGTGGCACAGTGATCACGGGAGCTGAATCATTGCAGGATAGAAAGCCTCTGGAGAAAGCATGCATGAACACATCAGGCCTCAGAGAAGAGATCATGTTCTAGCAATTAAACATAAGAGGAATCAACCATTTTAATTAATTTTACCTGAGTTTTCACTGTTTAAAAATCCCCAGCCTTTGGGAAGGAAAAAGACAGATGGGGCTTTCAAGGAATTTAAGGGATAAAATGAATGATTGAAAGGGCAAATTGGCAGGAAAACAATAAGAGAAAGAGATGCCAAAGAGTGTTGTTATGGTGGTGCTGGGAAATGACATTAGTCCAAGAGAAGAGAGGAGGCGATCAAGGGCCTGATCCTACAAAGCTTTATTTGCTCATGTGAATGATCTCATTGATCTTAGATGGACTCTGTGCCTGGGAAACTATTTGTGGAATCAGATCACAGAATGTTAGAGAGCAAATGCTACCTCATTCATTGCCTAACCTGCAAACATTTAGCCAGAGGGACAGATCAGGGGGTAGAAGGAAGAGGATGAGAAGGGGGTGGCAGCATAAGACAAGAAAGTAACACATCTGGAGAGATTTTGCTCTGGTGTTAGCAGAACAAGGTTGTTAATGCCATCTTGATCTAAAAGATCACCTCTTGATCTAAAAGAAAGGGGAGATCCAGGTACTTAAGAATGTATTTTTTAAATTTTACTTCACTCAAGGCTTAGTCCAAGGCGAGGTCTGAAAATAAAGTTATTAAAACACTTAAAACTTAAGAAATGTTGATACTAATATATCTAGCCTGGTGTAAAAGCCATGTCCTACTATATATCACACTAGGCTATGATGTATGATGAAGCTGCTAAAAAATAAATATTGACCAAAGAAATAAACCTGTCAAAGTAAAAATTTTGTGTTAAATATTCATTTATTGCATTTACCTTGTACTCATTACACTACCTGCACAGTCCCAAATTCTAAAAATGTATTTGAATGCCTGATTCCTACTGAAACCAGTAGGAGCTAAGCACTTAAATGTCTTTGAGGGTTTGAGTTCTAGTTCACTAATATTATAAATTTAACAGTGCTCCACCTATTTTCTCCTAATGATGCTTCATCCGGTTTCTGATTGTTTATTTTGTTTCACAGCACTGGTAGCACATTAATAATAGATATTTATATACAGGAGCTATCAAGAATGTTTTCCAGTGAAAAAGATTTTCACTTTCGAAAGCTTTGGACTGAGTAATAAGTTACACACACATTAGTTACTGGGGGAAAAAAAAAAAAAAAAAAAAAAAAATGGGAAAAAAAAAAAAAAAAAAAAAATAATATTTATGGCAATTGTATTTTCTATAGGACCACAGATCTATATTTGTTATTAGGTGTTAAGGTGCTCCTGTCCTTGATGACATAAAAGGTTACTTTACCAGCCCTTAAAGAAAAAGCAAAACAGTACATGCAATGTCTTCTATTCTACTGCATAACCCACTGCTAATCACAGAGCAGATTAATTGCCACAGTAAGAAAGCTGATGCTTTTAGCTCTAGCATTATAGACATTGATGTTTTTCAGAAAAGGTTAGAGAAAGGATTTCTAGAAATTTAAAACATAAAAAAAAATATACAGAGGTTTTTCTTAAAGAAAAGTGAAAGTTGCTTAGTTTGACTATAGGATCTACTGTGCAAAAATAATATATGCTGAAACAACTGCAATCACTTGCTGACGTGCAATCAGAAGAAAGGCAGGCAGAACCAATCTATTTATAAGTCTGAGAAATAAAGAATATTAATTTCTAGTCCTTTCCATGTGGTAGGCAGGTAGGAAGGTGGACAGAAAAACAGGAAAAGACAGGTAGGTGACAATAGTGATTTCTTTTAAGATCCTGAGCAGTATAAAATAAGTGTGTGTGTGGGGGGGGGGGGGTTTGGGGGGGGGTTCACAGTTTAGTCTCAGAAATAGATCAATAATGACATCATGCCAGAGAAGTCTGTCTTTTCACCACCTGAAGTATAGTTTAATCTGTCTAAGTCCATAAGGATTGGTTCTATTTTTAGTAAACATAATGTTAAATAACTTTCTTTGCTTTAATTGAGATCATTGGCCTAATCACTAAAAAATATGAGGTCAAAGGACAGTTCCTTAAGAACTGTAGCTGTAGTAAATATTGACAATATTGTCAATCTTTTCTAAAATAGAAAAGTATAATATTATTGATTCTGATCTCTCCCTGGTTTTGCATGAATGTAAATGTAATTCCATGTTCTCACTAGAGTGAGCATCAGTAAGATCAGAAACAGACTCGTTTATTCACCATTCTGAGGAAAATAACTGGCTTTTCATAATTTTTTCATAATTTTTTTAACCAATATTTTTGTGACCAAACTCCTTTCAGGAAATATTTATGGTTATACCAGGAGGTGCAAAGTGAAACCCTAAGGCAAAGTCCTCACTGTGTTCCCAGAATTAGAATCATATATAAGTATCATATAATTTCCTGTTATCGATGTGAATAATTATTTGGATTCTTTTTCTGTTATAAGGTTTTGACTATTCAGACTCAAGATTTTCTAAATGCATGAAGTCTGAAAAAAGAACGAATCAAATTTTAACACATTTCCTTCCTTTCATCAAAAATCCTTGTCATGAGTTAGTTTTTTTTCTTAAGCTATATTTTGGAGGTTTTCCCCACCTCAGCTATCTATCCTCCCTTTACTCTTGTCAATAATTAAATTACTTTCCAAAGGCCCTATAGAGCACTTGCTCATGAGTCCTTTACTAAAGGATGCCCACCACATAAATATAGAACAATGTGTACTTGCAAAAGATGCTCTGGGACTAGTAAGGAGGAGTGGGTAAGGCATAAGGTAGAGACATGGTAAAAGAGCAGCTTGCTGTTTAATTTCTATGAAGGTGTATTGTGTCATTTAAAGGGAGATGTGGCTCCAGGAACCCTTGCTGTGGTCAGTATCAGATCCACATTCAGCATCAGTTGGCGGCACAAAGCTGAGCTCCACATTGTTGCCACCAGAATTAGGCACACCAGTACCACCTCTTTCTTTTCTGTTCCATAAAAGGGGGGACACAAGATGACAAAAACAGTGAGTTACGCATATACAGAATAGTTGGCTGTTGCCAGTCATATTGCAGGTGAGGTGAAGTATAAAATTGCAGATTAGACCTAAAAACAAGTAAGAAAATTGTGCTTTGATGATCAGTATAATGACCCACTGTGCACCTAAGATAAGTGCTGAGAACATCCATATTTGCTGACAAAAGCTTATTGAGGTATCTGAAATGTTGTTCCATATGTTTAGAGGGGCCACCATTGTGGTGGTGATGGGCAACCTCTCAAAGACTGTTTGGAGATCACTTGACTAAGCACCAAAGTCTACTCTAGGACCCAATCCAACCGCTGGCCACAAGTCCCTCCTTGACTACTCAGAGGAAGAAATGATGGTGCCCAGGTTTGTTTTAATAATCAAGCAGTTAGACCATTCAGCCTTGTGGTAGGAGATTTGGTATGCTCATATCCTATTTATCAATACAGTTATTCATACTTATTAAATGAAGCTCATTGTGATAAAAAGACAGAGAAAGACTTATGATGAGCAGGAGTCTCCACCTCAAATTAAAAATGTCTCATTCTCTCTGTGTGCTGTATAAATCTGGCATGTATTTTGGAAATACCTAATATGTGTCAAATCAGCTGAATCTTATAATGTAAATAGGCATAAGAACATTTGGCAGATAACCCAAATTACAGCTTCGCCACTGCACTTTCATTAAAAACAGATATATTAGAAAACTAATCTGCTAGGAGGTGTGGAACAAACTGATGTTGCCGTTAAGCTCTTACAATACCTGAATTATAGAATTTATTATTATTATTATCTTAACATATTTAAATTAAAGTCAATCAAGTATGTATCTGAACTCTAGAATGAATTATTATCAATGTGTCACTGCCTTGAAATCTGTTAATTATCTAGGAAGGATCCATTTGGAGACTTGCTGCACAGATAGATATGAAACTTATGCCTGATCTGAAGACTTTCACCTGTCATTTAAAATAAGATTAATCTCTTGAATATTAATACATGAGTGCAGGGTCATGAATCTGAATGAAATGATTCTAAGGCAAACTCATAATAAAATTAAATTCCAGTTTCTTTTTCTGGAGGCTAAAATGATAAATAGACTTTGCTGTCAGGTCTGATGTTTGATTTAATCAGTAATAAATAAACAGCCCCTATCACATGAAGGCTGCCAACTCAGAATCTGCATCAGTCTAACACCTGTGTGCAGAGTACACCTGTTTTCAAAGTAGTTTTCAAAGCAAGTAGCTTATAGGACATGTGACAAATTAAAGTCTTGCAGGGATCTACAAGATCTGGGGATGTTAGCCAGTACAGAAAGACTGGAAAGCATCTGCTCTACAGTGGAATTTAGGACATTCAACAGGCCAAATATTTAAGGTGAAATCCTTACTCCAGTCAAGTCAGCAGCAAAACTCCCTTAGACTTTTAAAGGCCAAGATTTTCCCTTATCTCAATATAAGTATCTTTGAGCCCAACTATGTAAGATGATGAACACTCAGAAGTAATGACTACTCACAGTGACTGCCAGAGTTATGACCTGATTGCAGTTCAGGCATATCTGATACGTTTCCTCACTTTATAGGACAGGAGATGCTCTGTACATGTGGGAACAGGTTCTTCATAAACTGGCAGTAAAGCCTGTCTTCCTTATCAGGCTATCATTTAAGTATCCAGAGAGAGGAACAAAGCCTCAAAGGAAGGAAAGTCCCCTGCATTAATTTCTTCCATCCACCTTCCTCTACCAAGGAGCAATGAAAGAAGTTCTCTTTGTTACCTGCACGAAGCAATTTTCCTAAGAACCTATATTTTGAATTTCCTTTAACAAAGTAGAAAAGGAACAACGAGACAATTTACGTCATTGGTTGCTAGTCTCCTAATTAAAAAAAAAAAAAAAAAAAAAAAAAACAGTAAGAAACAAGGAAATAAAGCAGCTCTGCAAGGAAAACAAGCAATAAAACATTTCTATTGATTTTGTAAAACAGTCCCAATTGTTCTTGGAACCTGATTCAGGGTCGATTGTGAGTTATGGGAAAGGGAAAAAGGACAAAGTCCTACTAACAGATAGAAAACTGTTTCAAATATGGTCTTTAGACCCTGGGAGACTAAAAAGAACAGCCGAAGGGTATTATGCAAGATGAGAAAACATGCTTTTTATTTAAAGGACAAATATGATGGATCGATTTCATTCATTGTTTACATCCCTAGATTAAGCCAGCAGGATTCTATGCAAAACCACACAGGGTTAATTCAAAACCACACAGAACCCAGTTTCAAAATCCATTAATTTTTTTGACTGGTTAAAAAAATTCCCTAGTAATGCTGTAATTTCCTGCTAACTCTCTCCCGAACAACGTCTTCAAGATGTCCAAACAGGGTACATTTTTACTGCATTCCTACTCTCACATCTTCATTTGCTCTTATTTCCTGAATGCTCAGTCTTATCTCTATTTGTTAAATCTTTTTATCCCTATCTCATCTGGGGATTTATATTCACAAACACAAAAGCTTTCACTTTTAACAAGTTGTCTAACATGGAATATTTATAAACACAGGAAGATCTCTGCTGGAACAAACCAGAAAGCAGTAGTAGAACCTGTTTTGACCAGTCGTCAGCAAAACATCTCTCCCAGTCACCACCAGAACAGCTTTCTAGCACCTCCTCCCCTACAAAATTGCTTCCACTTACAGACCTTGCTAAAATCGTGTCGTAAACTAGGTATCACCCAAAGTAACTAGGCGATATCCATGTGTCCCCACACGGTTAATTTCTCACTGGCCCAACAACAAAATGTTGATTCTATTACATTTCTGCTAATGTTGGCTAATGTGACCTGGTAACATATCCCTCTGCCAGCGTTTTAGTTTTTTATGTATTTATTAGTGTTTTATGTATTTATTAGTTTTTTATGTATTTATTAGTGTTTTATGCTCTTTCCCATCACAGCAGCATCTAAGAACTCTCCTTGCCAAATCAGTCACATTAGGAAAATAATTCTCCTGTGAACCACACAGTTGCAGCCACTTTTTTTTTCTCCTTTCTTTGAAGTTTTGATAGCACATATTTTACACCTTTGCTAGCTTTTAGTGATGACTTGCATGTTTCTTGGGGCTTGAAAAATAAGTCTTCGTAGCCCAATAACGCCTACAATAGTTCAAAGCAGCAGACCAAATAGCCAAAGAAATTCTTCCAAGAACTTCTAAAATAGATTAAATAACCTTGCAGATACTGCTTTTTCTGAATTCCACCTAGGTAACAGTGATCCTAAAGCATTAGGGTGTGTATCTTTGATAATTTTTAGCCTTTATAATGTCACTACAGTGGTTCTATTCATAAAAATTACAAACCTTTTTATGACTCCTTGGAATCTCTTGTTTTCTACAAGAAAGAGCTCAACAGACCTGTTCAAAGAAAGCAAAAATGAGTTCTAACCTCCAAAGAAGCTTTCCAGAAGGATTTTGCTAAGGGTCAGGTCCAGATCAAAAATTTATCCTTAACTCTTTTAATAGACCTTAGTATATTGAATAGTATAAGATAGGATTAGAAATAGTATGAGATAACAGTATTAGTAACAGCTGAGCAAAACATGAGTAACAGTTATGACCTGTGTGTGCCTAGCTTAGCTTTAGTCATGGTAACAAGAAATAAGATGTCTAGAAAGCATCAGCAGTGAGAACATTCAGATTTTTAAAGTTGAACGGGAACTTTCAATGGGTGAAGGTCAAAAAGCAGCTCTGATTGTAAACAAAATGGAGTTCTGTCCCCTGTGGCACTGAACCTGTATTCCTGATTAGATCCCCATCTCACAGGCTCTAAAACCTTGAAACTCAAATGCTGAACTGAGGTTGAGTTAGGTAGTATGTGTCTTAAATGTCGTGCACTTACAGCAATTTCTAAAATAAATATTATGATAGAAACATAGAATGGTTTGGGTTGGAAGGGACCTTAAAGACCATCTAGTTCCACCCCCCCTGCCATGGGCAGGGACACCTTCCACTAGACCAGGTTGCTCAAAGCCCCGTCCAACCTGGCCTGGAACACTGCCAGGGAGGGGGCAGCCACAGCTGCTCTGGGCAACCTGTGCCAGTGTCTCACCACCCTCACAGTGAAGAATTTCTTACTTTAATGTAAATCTTTCAGTTTAAAGCTATTACCTATCACTATGCCCTTCTAAAAAGTCTTTTCTTGTAAAATTCACAATTATTCACAATTACAGATCTAATACATTCTTTATTACTGTTATATATGTTAAAAACAACTAGCCTGCACTGCATGGTTCTTTATTTGCTTATTTGATCATGTGTTTGAGATTTTGAACAAATTTATTTTAATCTCTTACTAGGAGAATATGGTTCATCTGTGACCAGTTCCTTGACATGTCTTTGTTTCCAGTTGTAACTAGGGTTCAGCACAAGCTCTCTCTTGTATCAATGAAAGATTTGAGAGTCTGGCTAACACTGCTTATTGAAAGAGATTTTATTTCTCTATGTTTCAAATCATTTTAATAAATTAGAGAAGAAGCACTAACTCTTCAGTCCTCCAAAACATGTGGTGATAGAACAGAAAAGTGATAAACAACCCAAGATTTAAGGGTCACCACATCCAGAGGAAAAAATGCCTTGGTATTTGAATAACCCTTAAATCAATCTATCCCAAGACAGACATTATGAAATAGGTCCAGAAGTAGATGCAGAAACAGTTACAAAAACCAGCTATTTGCTATTGTTCAAATAGGTACACGCTGATTACTTGGCTGAAATTCAAATTTAAAGAAATAGAAGGGAATAATGATAATATATGTCTGTACTTTAGATCCATTCAATCACATTTTTGGTTTTTTGCTTCAAATGCTGCTAAGATGCTCCCATGCACACTACTTTTAGGATGAAACTCTTATCTTTCACTTTCAGAAGAAAATCTTGTTGAAGGTAAAGACTCCTGTTGGTTTCATATTCAAACTCAAACCTTTACTCCACCACAGCTACCTGTGATCTGAAATTTACTCAGAGTGATAATTTTGATGCTTCTCCTGAAGGATTATTGGCTCTCCCCATCTAACCTTAAGACTTATTAATGTCCCTTTCAGGTGGACTCATGTCCCTGTAAACAGAAACTTGCTAGGGACTGTTCTGTATTTAATATAAACAACTCATTAACCCCCTGAGGAGACAATGTTCCCTCCTGCCTGGTGTTCAAAGAATTCAGCCCTCGGTGTATATAGTCTTTACAAACAAAAATCTGTATCTCATGTAAACATCTAAGATGACAGTTGTATTTTATACAAGCATATAAATTACAGTGTGAAGTGGCTTGTTATGTGTTGTTGACTGAGGGTGGACACATAACACTGGACAAAGGAGATAGTAGGTTTGAAGGTTTCCTTAATCTGGATTTTGGAGAACATCATAGTGTACTTCACATTTTCCTATGCCAATCATGGCTATGATGATGAGCACTTCTTTCATTCCAAAGCTAGAAAATGTTCTTTATTATATATTTTCTAAGTACAGGTCAGTCAGGTGTTAAAAAAAGGCCCACAACCCACAGCAAAATTGCTTCTTTAATAAAGTTGGATCCCAGGAAAGGCTGAACTCTTCCCAGCTGGCACGAGTTCGCAATTTATATGATCAAAGTTGAAAACACAGCCGTCACCTTGATGTCCTTAGCTTCTTGTTGTCACTGTAAAAATTTTTACTTACATCAGTGGTTAGAAGTTCTGCTTCATCTATTGCTGAACATTACCCAGTTATGTTCACTGCAGCCTTTACTGAAACCAAAAACTAAATCCACATAACTTAGACATTTGTTTTCTCTAATGGCAAAGCAGTGTAAAATAGATCGTTGCTTCCCTGTCCCTGGAAACTTGGTTCCCTTCTCTGCACACTCACCTGGCTCATGCCTGTAGCTCAGTGCCCTATCAGCTCTAAAAACTGAAAGGGCTGTAGGGCTGCTTTGGGCTGCTCTGGGCTGTGCTCTGATCACAATCACTAGAAGGATCAGAGGGATTTTAAGGGTTTTTTAAAACTACTTTTAAAGGGGGATTTTGATAATTTCAATGATCTGGGTTGCAACACATCTCTACAAATAGTTGTAGCAGCACAGATAAAAAAGTAGTAGGAGAAACATTGCAGAGAGTGGGAACAGGTAGAGGAATAGGAAAAAACAGAATCTCTTAAACTGGCTTTGCTGATGAGAAAAATGTTACTGGGATGGTTTTGGGGGTATGGCTTTGTTCAGCAGGATGAGCCAAGGAACTGTTTTGCTGCAGGAAAAGAGAAAGCCTCCGCTCCCTTGACATGTCTGGACACCCACGCCTGTCGCTTAACTTGTGCCAGCTCTATGGTTTGTCCAGTAGAACAGAGGGTTGACGAAGAAGTTTAGTGCATTCAATTTACTAAAATTCAGTGGAATAGAAAAAGTAGGGTTGTTTTTTTCCCAACTGAGGGAGTTAGTTTAAAGAGAAAGGGAAGGGAATTATGCTTATGAGTGGGAAAATATATGAGAAGATGTGGGAAAGAGGGCAGGAAAAGAAAGAAATTACAGAAGTAAACGGGTGAAATGCAGTCTGCCCCTTCTGGGGTAGTAGTTATTCATTTGGCTCAGATGTGTCAGGAAAAACTGCCATTACTCTGAAAAAATAGCAGCACTAATAAGAAGATAATCATTGCAACCAATAAAAGTTGTTCACTTGCAGTCAGGCTCGTTATAAAGGCAGAAATGGAGTGTTGTGACTAAGCAAAACTCCTCTGTGTGATGTTATTTTCACAGACTTGTGTGTTCACACTGCTGGCACTTCAGCAGGTAGAGAGATAAGGGGCTGCACCCCAACCTGGACAGGATGGACTTTGGAGCAGGAGATGCAACAAAGCTGTAAATACGTCCACTGTCTGACACAACACTTAAATCTGTCTAAGAGGCAACTTTATAATGTTGAGCCAACCTTCAGGGACTCATCTTCCTTCCAGAACTTCCTAGCATACAACCTGCATTGCCTTCAACTCCCCCTAACCTTTATTTAAGCCTGCAGTATTTGTTGCACGTGGTTCCAAAGCAAGAACAAATAGCAAGATGCCATTGCCAGAAATCACTGCAGTGCTGCTGTTCAGATGGGTTTTGTCTCTTTTGCATTACCTACGTGATTCAAAATAAAGATAAACCAGGCTATTTATCTTACAATAGTAACAGCCTTGCATAGGAAAAAGGAGTAAGAAACCTGAAATCACTGACTTCTCACTGGTAAGATGACGTTACCATTGATAAGTTACTAAAATTCTTGTCTGATACATATCTGACATTATATTAAATTTTTGCCAGGTGATTTTTGCCATTTTCATAGAAGAGACTTTGTTTTTCATTGCATGCTCCATTTCCATGCTCTGTTGCACTGAAGTTAACCCCTGATGGAGCGAACAGTAGTCAAGCACACAGTAATTTAGCATAGGGTTAAGAAACCCAAAACAGATGATAGAATCCAGGCAGCCTGAGGTATGAAACTGAAGCTTTGTTTCCACAAAGAATCAAGGTAAACAGCAGCAGGGTGAGGAAATTACTGTGTCCTTTAGTATGACTGTGCAAAATAGCTTTATCTGTTGGCAAAATTGTACATGGGTCTGGAGTTCCTCGCTTACAGCTTATTAATGATAAATCCAGGAGTCATTCCTTAAAGCACTGCCTCGTCCTGCCATTGGGGCTTGATCCTGGCAGCACCACCTGATTGTCTATTGACCTCTTTGAACTTGGGATCCTCAGCACTTTTCCAAGCAGGGCCATAAACTGGATAATGTTCAATGGTTTTACTGCAAACAAGTCTGCCTTCTGGTGGATTATTATTAATATTATTATTATTATTATTATTATTATTATTATTATTATTATTATTATTATTATTATTATTATTATTTTACTACTATTGCTAATGTTACTATTACTATTATGAAGATCAGCCTACGTCATTTAAAAAGATAATTTTCTCCTGGAAAAAGTAAACAAACCCTAATAATTTCCTGTTAGGAAAAATTTCTTCACTCTCCTTGTCAGCACGCATCTGACTGCTGCTGGGGCTGACACCAATAGCCTTTGCTCTGTTTACTTTAAAGAATAAGCCACTGTTGTTTGATTTAGTTTTTCATTTTTAATGTGTAAGCCCTCTCTTGATCCTGCATTCCAGAGAAAAAGAACCAGAGTTCCTTTAAATATGAGGGGTGCCTCTGAAGACAAGAGTTGTAGACGTAAATCTCCCTTGCAGATTTATATAACTGAGATTTGGGGAGGGACATGACACCCAAACATGTGAGCACCGGGTTCACCTGGCAGCATTAATGTGACAGGTGTACCTCAGCGCAGCCATTCACTTTTCATTTAACTGTCAGTACACTTGTTTAACGCTTCTAGCTGCATTGTACCAGTACAGCTTTTTATTCTAAAGGTCAGCCACCCATACCAAAGTTCATAAAGATATTTAATGCAAACAAAAAATTAAATTGAAGGTGGTTTTCATCAGACCAGACTAGGCAAGATGAGCTCAGTTCATTAATACAAAGGTTCCAAATCTTAAAGAAAAAATATTGTCTGGGCCATATGAATTGCAAAATGAATAAGATATAAAGAGCTATGTTCTTCCTTATGCTTGTATGAGTTTAAAGTGGTAACAGTATCAGAGATACATAAGGAGGGATTTGTATATTTGTATATGGAAAGAAAAAAACACTGAAGAATTGGACTTAACATTTCATTCTTAAGAGAGAAATAAGGACCCTGATCTTCACTCAGGAAACACAGTCCAATTGATGAGGGTGGCCAGAAACTGGTTTTAAATTATCGATTAATAACCCTCAATCCTAGGTCCCTGCTCTCAAGTCACCGTACTAGAGGGACCTAATGAAGCTGTGATATAGCCACTGTGTCATTTAATATCAAGAGAGTGATGATCAACCCTGAGCCCTGCTATCTGAGTCTGCCAGATTCTTCCCCCCTAACACTGAGAAAGGCAGAAAATGAGCTGCAATGACTAAGTAAGTTAGATGTCAATAGAAGATGTCTCTATACAGCTCACATAAAGCCAGTCTAGGAGGAAAAAATATCCCTTTCCTTTCTCATCTCTGGAAGGAGGTGGCCAGAGGAAGCACACCACTGCCCAAAACCTGGGGATCCTGCTAGGCATGAATATTCCTTCTCTAGCCAAATTGTCTGGGTTTTATGCTGCCATATGAACAAAGCAGCCACTATGTCAAAGAGGATTGGAAACAGGCTAACAAATGTGAAATTAAATAGGTTTTTGTTTTGGTGTGGTTTTGTACAGGACCAAAATACAGCAACAGCTGCTGGAGATGTAAACACAGTCCTCTTTAGCATGGAAACCACTTATACAAGTTGTTTGAATTGGCTGATCCTCAGTAAGGGAAAGAAGATGTTTATATAAATCCTACACTTCATCCCAGATAACAACAACGTGACATCTTAATCCACATGACAGGGGGCTTGATCTTTCAGACTCTGCGTGTGAAGACTTCCTGATGAATTCCCTGTGTCAGAAACAGGTAACTCATCTATTTCTAAGAGCATTCATCTGATGCAAATTATTTACAGCTCTTGATTAGGCAGCTCCAGTCCTTGGGCCTCTTACCTGATTTCATCATACCCTGCCCACACAGTGATCCTAGAAACACCTCTAGGGGTGTACAGGAGACATAGATCTGACTATGCTAAGGTAAAAGCAACAGAGTTTCAGGGGGGTTTTCCGGTACTTTAAAACTTATGTAGTCATGCAGCAGAGGGCTGGAGCACCTCCCTTATGAGGACAGGCTGAGAGAGTTGGGGTTGTTCAGCCTGGAGAAGGCTCTTGGGAGACCTAATACCTTCCAGTACTTAAAGGGGGCCTACAGGAAAGATGGGGAGGGACTTTTTACAAGAGCACATAGTGACAGGACAAGAGCAGTGGCTTTAAACTGAAAGGGGCTAGATTTAGATGAGATGTAAGGAAGTTCTTCATTATGAGGGTGGTGAGGCACTGGCACAGGTTGTCCAAAGAAGCTGTGGGTGCCCCCAGTGTTCCAGCCAGGTTGGACGGGGCTTTGAGCAACCTGGTCTAGTGGAAGGTGTCCCTGCCCATGGCAGGGGGGTTGGAACTAAATGGTCAAAGTCCATTCCCCCAAATAATTCTGTGATTCTATGACTCTATGATTTACAGCTCCAGAAAGCAGGGATTGCAAATTATCCTTCTAAAGGATGGTTTGTCTGAACAAATCTGAACATTGAACTCAGACATGTTGAACATGGGGACTTGGACTCTGTCTCAGGAGTCACCATTTCTAATCTTCAAACCTTTCAGGCTGGTTTATATACCACAAAACAGGAAAAACAAACAAACAAAAATCTAACAGATTTATTTCCTCTTCATTTTCATGCATTTTTTAGTTTGGACTTCAAGTCAATGGTGATCTTTTTTTTTTTTTTTCTTCCTGGGTAAAAAGAGTTCAGCTACAATTTGTTTAATTTTTTGTGTTTTGTGAGAATGGAAAAAAAAATCTATTTGGAAGCTTGGGTTTGAGTTTATTGTTTTTCTTCTTGTGGAATGTCAAATGATGTGAAATTTTGCTATCATGTGAAAAGCCATTTCAAGTGAAAAGCAACTTTTAGTGTAAAAATTTCATCAATTCCCTTTTGAATGCAAATCTTCAGAATGTTTATACAAAAATTCTGTGCATTTCAAGGTGCATTCATAATTGACCTCCTTCAATAAGGCTATGGAGAGGCTAAACCTTAAGTGTTTGTTCAAGTGTTTTGCTACAGAGGAGCCTCCGAGACCTTGATGGCAGAAGGCATTGTTGCGGTGATTTCAGACCTCGAGGCAGGAAGGAAATTGCACATGTGGCATCTTGCGAAGGACAGAAAACAACACTGGCTTTTTCGGGAAATATAAAAGCAGGCTTTTCCTTGGGTTCTAAATGGCCAAATTAATGGTCATCAGCAAAGGCAAGCAAGGACAAGAAAAATGATAGAGAAGGCGAATAACAGAAGAATAGATGTCTTTCTTCTTACAGGCTTTACTGAAACGCTTTTAAACAATTGCCTTTGGATCAAGAAGAATTCCTGAATGATTTTGCAAAACAAAGTAGAACTGCAAATGAAAGCAACTCTCAGACAACCAAAAGAGATGTTTCCCAACTCAAATATAGTAAAACAAAAGGTCTGGGGTGAGAGCGGGGAAGAGGTGAAATGTGTGACTCCATAAAAGAAAAGAAAAAGGTTTTTAGAGGGATGGAAATGGCTGTAAAGATGGGAAAGCACTTTTATTTCCTGATGTTTCAGTGGTACATCTACATTCTCAGTGTTTCACAACCCTAACATTGACTGGTGTGGTTTGTAAAGGAATTTGAGTTTTCATCCTACTGCCGCTGTTTTGCATATCAATAGAAGTGTTTTCTTCCAGCATAAGATGTCCATACATTCCTCTTATTGAACAAAACCAGAGGACTAAACCTGTCTCCCACTGCTGTACAGTCCACATAGAGGTGTCTACAGGAACACAAGCACATTTGCAATGCCTTCAAACATATCTCCTCCATGCACCTGAGATGCCTGCACTTCAGCTGAGCTGCACTGGGCTACACACTGCTCAGCCTGTTTTTGTTGGGGACTGTCTGCCACCTATGCTAGATGCTTTTGTGAACAGGGACTCATTTCTTTCTTACTTTCTTAAGCCCTTAACCAGCCTGTAAAACCCATACTCCATCCCTACATGTAGGGCATCTGGATTGTTTTTTTCAGTTGGGATTTCTGAACAAGTGATTGTGCAATGTTTGGAAGATTTCCATTTTTGTGCCAAACTGCACATATTTCCACTGAGGACTGGCCATCCTGGACCTTGCCTCATATGTGGTTACTCCACTCGGAGGTATTGTGCAAACATCTCTAGTCTAACAGTGTGAGGCAAAAGCTGTGCTTACCTGAGCATAGATGCCACTAGTAAAGCCAGCGAGTGTCTGAGTCATAACAATCCAAGTACCTGACAAAACACCTTTTACTGCAGACCCTTACATGAACCTCATTTTCATTTCAGACTGGAAGACGGTGGGAAGAGCCACTCTGAGAAGGGCAGCAGCCAGAGCAGCTTTCAGAAGGGCAGTCATTTCTGCTGCTCTCCAGTTGTGTCCTGCCCACTACATGCACACAAGCACACCATGCTGTAGGTTTTGTGCTTGGAAATTCTCAAGACCCCAGCAGTGACCACTGCCAATTCATGAGGAGAAGGAAGGTCCCCAAAAATGTGCTAAAATGTGTGTGTCCATCCCTCCTATCTCAGTTTGGAGTGCAAGAAAAGGGAGTGTAGCCTGACTCAGACTGGGAGAGACTTGCCACAGTCAATTATTATTATACAAACTTTTACAAAAACAATAAAAAATAAATATATTTATTGCCTGTATTCCAGGAACCTGACTGAATAAGCAATGGATGTTGCTTACCGTAGGCCAGAGAAAATTCTCTGCCAGAGTAAGATTTTATTCATGGCTTAACTACATTAATTCAAGAGATCCAGACCTGGCACTCAGAGGCTTTAGTTCCACAAACACTTTGGTCTGGCACTGAGGCCAAAAGAAGCAGTCCCATTCTCCCATCACCTTCATTTTTTTTCTGTCTCAACATTGCCCTCTCCTTTGTTCTGGCATCAGAAGGTGAATGTGAATGCAGAGGACCAGAGCGGGGAACAGACCCATGTTTGAGCTAGCCAAGCCCCTTTTCCTGGCATAGCTTTCTCCTGGATGGGTTTCCCTGACAAGCACACTGCAGCGGTATGAAACCTCACAGTGGCACCAGAGATGGCATGGCATAGGGTCAAGGGGAAGTATGCACAGCGGTAAGGAGAAAGCAGGATTGCTTATTCCAGTAGCAGGGCTGCCTGCTAGCTTAACTTGGCTGTGAATGACAGTGGTGTGAGAGTAATTTCTGTCTTGCTGTAGCCTCCACATTCACTGACCTGTTTTGGAAGAGCATCCTCCACAGTGCTCTGCTGTAAATGGGTAAGAGGATGTTCCTTATGCAGGATATTTATTAAAGTGACTGCATAGAGCTTACACAAAGTAAATATATAGAACATGCAGAGAGTACAAGGCATAGATATATTACGCAGGTTTACAAATGGGTTTAACTATGTTAATGCTGAATATCCAAATCTGGAGCTCTCTGGAGCATTTTGCAATCGTTGACATAACAATATGTGATCCAGAATGGGAAATAGGCCTAGGTTAAGACTGATCATTTAGTTCGCTCATAATCTATGGCTACCAATAGATACAGCAGAACTGCTGTTGAAAAAGACCTAGTGAAAAATACATGCCAAAATAATTAATATGATTTTAACAAACAGTTTAAATAAAGAGTATTTGTTTTTCTCAGCTAAGTTCTGGATAGTATTTAATAAGGAGAGGAAAAAAAACCCTCCACAATATTTTTCTGGGACCAAAAAGCAGCAGTTTGTCTGCTGGCAAGAGTCCCTGTAGAGTACACAGAAGAGTGAAGAATTAGACTGTGCTATTTTAAAAGGCTTCTTTCATTGACTGGAACTTTATTCACCGGACTGCAGCACATTAACACCAGGATAGTATTTGACTTTTTTTTTTTTTTTTGGTTCTTAGAATTTTCATATGTCCTAGCACCAGTCAGACCAAATATTAAGTATTTCCTCTCTGACGCTGATTGTTCTGCTGCACTTCTTCTGCCCAGGACAGACTGAAGTGGTTCACAACCAACTTACCTGGGCATATACTTGGGTTTACACATTGACATTTGAATCTGTCATGATACAGATACTACCAAATGCCATGTTGCCAGTGGCAGTGGCTCCTGGTGAGAACAAGGGTACGATTTCTCCTCATTAACACCTGTTTTCTAGACAATGGGAATTCTCTGGCAGACTTCACTCCAGAGTAGAGACTGCAGGAATGTAGTACCATGAGACCTGTAACTCCAGTTCTTTCTCTTCTTGTTCCTGTCTCTTTCTCTTTTCTCCCCACACATCTTTCTTTCAGTCTATGGCTTACTGAAGTCCCCTCTTCCAATCTGTTTTTTCGCTATCTCCTTCTTCTGGAAACATGGACAACCTTACCTCCACCAGTCCCCCTGTCCCTACAGCCCTAGTCCCCATCAAGACTCACCCTAGCCTCCTGCAACACCCTCCTGGAGAGTGGCTCAGTGATATGGTTGAGAGACAAGCAAGGGATCCCCACTTCCAGTCAATCCCCATCATGCTGACGAGGTAGAGGACAGTGCAGGATACATCTTACAGATTCAAAGGTGTAAGGCCAAAGAGGATAGTGGTGGGGAGAGAAGCACTGAAGGTGGGCCACATGGCTAACACACCACAGCAGCAGACAAGTGTTGCAAAGGCTACACAAGCATCAATCAGCACCTAATAATTTTTGTATTACTTGTTACCAGGTATGTTTAGAGCTGCAGCATGCTGTCTAACACTTCTGGAAATAGGAGGGGGTGGGGGAGAATTGTTGCTATTGTTTGGGATTTTTACTGTCTTCTATCTGTTTTTTATTTTCCCTTGTAGTGAGCAAGTAGAGTGGTTACTGCACAACATAAGGCTGACTATTAACTGACAAGCAGGCACACTAAATCTGCTTCTTGTCCCTTCAGGCAGTGGTCCCTAACTCTTGGCTTGGAGACAACATGTTGAGCACCAGATTCCTTAGCATGACTGGCAGCCATCAGGGAAAGCAGAGTATAGCATCAGACATCACTTGTGGTGCATTACTTCTTCAGTACATTACTGAATAATACTGTTAGCCGAAGTTGGAAGTACTCTGCTTGGGCCTAGACATTGGCCAAAAAACATCAGAAAGAGAAAATAACAGAAGATGGAAGAGGAGTTGGGTGATCACAAAAACAATCTTGCCCAGTACCAGAAAGCTCATCTTTTCACTGCAGCAAGCTCTCAAAAAGAAGACTGGGAAATTCTTTGCTTTCAGTACCTTCCACAGAGTCCTTCCTTAGGTTCATAAAAATAGAGAGATCACCTCTGCAGTAGTTACAGGCTCCTGGTGCCACACTGCATTTCATGGGGTAGCTAGGAAAGCCACATCTTTGTTTATAACAAAAAAACCCACAACCAAACAAACAAAAAAAGTCTGGAAACCTGAATTCAGATCACACAGAGCTATTCACCTGGTTTGAGATTATTGTTTTCTTCAGTTTATAAAGAATTATTTAAAACATTCTGGAGCTCAGACTAGCCCCACATGTCTATTTATGTTTTAGGTTTGAGCAGAAAATAAAATTATCCATGAAATACTAGAGAGGTTGCATTGTAGTGCTGATCCATAGCCACTGATACAGCAAATTCTCACTGACCAACTCTAAAGGTATTTCCCTCCTATACTTGTTTAATAACAATGATGGAAAGAGGCTACCTGTTTCTCTGATGTAGAGGGCAGCAGCAGTAATGCCTATTCAGCAGAAATGAAGGGCCGTCCAAGCAAAAAAGACAGAGACACAAGTTTGCCTTGCAAACAAAGTAATACTGGACAGCCAGACTTGAAGTAAACCATGCATTTATGGACAGTATTGTGAGCATGCATGTGCCTGACAGTCTCCAGATTTGGATTATAAAAGTTACACACAGATGAGTTAATCCTCTTCACTTCACAACCCGATTGTGGCTAAAAGAGAGATGATCTATTTTAAGAGATCTTATCTTTGGATCTCTACTCTGCATTCAGGAACACTCCCCAGGCTGGGCTAACAATCTTGTACAGACCCCCTGCATGGAAGAGAAGGAGAAGTGCCTTTAATGGCATCTTGCAGCTATCTCAGTTGGGTCAATGGCTCTCTTCTAAAGTGTAATGGGCTCCCTCAAGTTCACCCTAGTACACTGATAACATGCTCTCCTTCTTACTGAGCAACATTTTAATACCCCACAATCTCCATGCGTAGTTGTGCTGCAAGCTGAGTACCTGCAGCAGCACAGCTTGCCTTGCAAGTTGCCAAGGCTACCCCAAAAAACTCTTCCCCCCTTTTCTCTGCTTCATGTATCCTTTTCTTGGTACGCAAATGTCAGCAGTTGTAACCTACTGTAGGGAGGCATCTGGCAGTGATGGCTGCCACAAAGGAAAAGG
Organism: Athene cunicularia; assembly: GCF_003259725.1. Lineage (NCBI taxonomy): Eukaryota > Metazoa > Chordata > Aves > Strigiformes > Strigidae > Athene > Athene cunicularia. The sequence goes on from NW_020799091.1 coordinate 61,778,373, forward strand.
CTCTTGCTGAAGATGCTCTGCCAGCAGCGTTATGCAGACTCCCCTTCTCAATTCACATTTTCTTGGCATCTACACCCCTGTCTGACTGACTTTTAAATGGGCAAAGAGTCAACCCAACAGATGGGCTGGGTGGCAGGCAACCAAGACACTATGAATGTACATTGTCTGGGTGTGGAGAGTCAAATTGCCAGTCAGGAATATCCAAGTAGCTGCCCGTCACACAGCCATGTGACGACAGCGCAGAGATATGCCATGAATAGCCAAATTTGAATGCCTTCCGTAACAGCAGAAGTCATAGACAGAAAAAGTACAGTAAAGTGGTGTTGCAGCTGACCACGCTTGGGAGGAATCCAGGAAGGAATTGTGATGGAGAGGCGAGTCCAGCAGAAGAATGATTTTCCTCTCACAAAGGGACTCTTGCCATCCCATCACGATATGTTCCAGCAACACAGAAGATTTTATACAGGGCAAGGCAAGCAGCAGAGAAAGTTTATCTTTTGTCTCTCAGGAGCCCTTTAAAATTACTACAAAAAAATCTAATGCACTAAATGTTTTTGCTAAATGGCTCAATAAGCTTTGTATGGTATGTGGTGCCCTTGCATGCATGGTGCGAGCAGACTAGCCTAGCAAGTCTAGTTACCAAGGAAACAGGTTTTAAACTTGAAACATAGGTAGTCAGGATGACAAAGAGATCTTACACTTTTTTGGAACATGTCTCTCTTCTGAGGAGGGAATGTAGAAGCTGACTTTCAAAATCCTCCTCGCTGTGGTCACAGGGCTGGTGGAAAATGTCGTATTGCTGACACTGACTCACTGGTCTAGCAGAAGAGGAAACAGAATATATAACAAAAGATCATTATGCAGCATCGTCTCATGCTTTACCTTAAAAGAAAGCAAATGGGGGTGTTAATTAGGCAAGGACTTCCTTTCTTGAGGGAGACAATCAATCACATTTTTTCTGTCCTGAAATGAGGAGAATTGGGGGTTTCTGACATAAATCTTTTAAGCCCCAGTGCTATGGCTTTATAGGAAGAGGAAATTGATCTCAGCCATTCCCCGACATAGTGGCACTGAACGTAAGTGTCTTTCTTTCAGAATGTCTTCATTAGTTCCTCCTCAATCTGACCTTGAATGCATTTGATTAAATGATTAAAATAATTTCATCCCAAAATGACAGTTTATAGGGCAAACTTAATTAAGCTCCAGGAATTAGGAATGGAAAAGTGTGTGCTACGCTTCTTGCTTTCTATGAACTCCTATGCTTAAATAACCACATGAGGGCCATTGTAAGCCCCTGCAATATGTTGGGCATCTGGCCTCCCTGATTCCTCTTCACCTGATGGGCTCTCCAAGCCCAGTCAGCAACTGATTACTGCTCACTGCCCACCGCACTGCTCCCGCCTCCACTCCCTTCCCTAAAAGCAGCAACTCTACCTGCACTGTGAGCAGTCACTCAATAGCATCTTCCCCTTTCACAGCTCCTCCAGAATAAACAAACTAGCCACAGAGAGCTTGAGAAATAATTTGGTTCATGTAACAAAAAGGGAAGGAATTCTGCTAACTTCATTGTCATCTTATTTAAAAATACAAAAAAAAAAAAAAAAAAAAAAAAAAATAGCACAGTGAAAGTTGTGAAATTATTACTTTCTTGCCACTTTGTTTGATCTACCTGTCTGCACCATCAAAAACCTGAATCTGATTTCTCTAAAATAGCACCACCGCTTTTGGCAGTATTGTAATATTAATGCAGATTGAGATCTTCAGCATTGTTTCTTTTAAATTTCTGAGGTTACCTTATCCTGGCAGTTTAGAAACCCAGGGCTTCATTTGCTAATGTTCACACTGTATCTAGTCCTTTTGCAGGGCCATTGGTGCTAGCGGTGGTGGATATATCACATAAATATGCCATTTTAAACAAGGCTTGAGCAAAAATTATAGCAGGCTTAATACGATGCTCAGTCATAAGTAAGCAATTCTATTGACTTCAGCAGGGCTGCATAAAAAGAACTGCTAGCAAAACTTGGCTCAGAAACTTAAAAAAAGAAGAGAAATCCTTAAACCACAAGCAGTATGTGGTTCATTTTGCAATTACTTAACTCACCAATATATCAATGATAAAAACAAACCTCCCCCATTCCCCAGCCAACAAAAAAAAAAAAAAAAAAAAAAAAAAAACACAGGGTAAACGACATACAAACAAACTAGAACAGGAAAAACATATTAATGAATCTTCTTTTAAGAGGTAAACAAAATGCTGGCTTCTCGCCAAGGAGGCATGCATCGAAATCAAGCAGGGGATCCCAGAAAGCACAGCAGAGCAGCAGATAGAGCCTCTTTAGTGCTGTAAATGAGGCAGACACAGCCTGAGCGATGGCTGTGCCACACACACAGAGTGGAGGAGTGAGGGGCAGCCTCTTCGTGGGGAAGCTGTGTGTGAGGCCCGGCCAGGGGGGCACTCCCAGGGGCTGCTTTCCGACAGCAGCCGCCTTTGAGGAAGGTGCTAAAATACCTCGAGAGTCCCGCTCTTGCCCTCTCGGTGAGGAGAGCACAATGGCGGAAAGAATCAGCCGAGGCTGAGTTTGATGTTTTGTGACATTCCCCACTGGTGCGGCTGGTTGGAGCGGGGGCAGCTTGAGCAGAGCCCAGCAGATGATGCATCCATCCCATGAGCTCTCCCCGTCCCAGTGGCCGGGGAGGTTGGCGACTGTTTCTACACTGCTTTGGTACCCACCGCCATAAAGGCTGTGGTGTTTCCCGTATAATGATACATGCCGCTCTGTGCTTAGCTGGAGGTTTTTATTTCTTCCCTTAAAAGGCTCCTCAAAAACCTGAAATGCAAAAGGAAACCCAAAAAATTTCACTTCTCTTTTCCTTGAGTCAGTCATCTTCCAGAGCTACCTTGCAGATTAATGCAGTGAGACAGGTTCAAAAAGTGCTTTGCAGAGCCCTCGGCCTCACTACATCTCAGTCACACAGATTAATGTGATGATTTAAATGGATTCGCTAAGCAAGGAGAGCAGCCAGCAGTTCAGGATCTGAGGCACTAGGATGAAGACTTTGCTGGGTGACAAAAGTTGGAGGTCTCTTTGAAATTTTTGTTTTCATTCAAGGTACAATAGATTTTTGCCTTGTGGATCTTCTGTGCTAGAGGACAAGTAAAACAGTCACTCACTTATTAGCAAAACAAAACAAACAAAAAACATCCTGCAAAGACATGTCAATTGGTACACTGACATCTGTCAAGCTATATTTGGATGCACACAAAATGTGAGATTTCTTGTGTAGTAACAAGTACAATTAGGCCTTTATCACAGTATTCATTGATAAAAACAGAGTGCTGCTTCTGCAGAAGAGGGGAACCAGAGCATTTCACTGAACAGCATGGGAGAACTTCACCCACAGAACGATGATGTACATCCCTGCTTTACACATCAAATTGAGGACAATCATGGTGTAAAACGATGGAATTGCTGGAGCTTATAATTTGTCACAGGACAGACAGTTCAGTGGCTGGAGAATGTAAAAGCAAGTCCAAACGTAAATGAGGTTCTTCTGACTGTGACCCCTGGTTGTTTCTCCTAATCTAGATGTCTGTAAATGAAGAGCAAAGATCACAGATATAACCCAGCAATGGAGTTCTCCAGGTACATCACATAACCAGTGTACTTGTTAAACAACTAAAGAGCAGGTTTCCAAAAAGAAAATTAGTCTGTTTTGAATTTCTTGGCATTACTGCTTTTCTGGTTTTGAAGGCATTAGACTACAGCTGCTCAATTAGAAATCTCATTTTCTTTATTCCTTTAGAACAGGAAAATCCTGGGGTCTGTTACTTTCTGAAAAATACAGACAAAATCAATAAAGTAATGAAGTGTTTATATTGTCCAAGTATTTCCTGTGAAATAGTAAAAACATTATTTGATTAAAATAATATAGAATACAGCACTGCTATATTAATCATGCTGCATCAAAGGCAGAGAAGGAAAATATTACTCCTCTTTTGTCAAGTCTGTTACTAAGAGAAAACTCTACTCAAAGTAGAAACACTTCAATATTTGTTCTTTAGATAAATAAGATTAAATTTTAACTTTTACTCTTCTGAAACCCTTAGAGAAACATTCATTTATCTGCAGTTGAAATTAATATTGGATTGCTTTATTGATTCATTAGCTAAAGGCACAGACTAGCCGTGAAAATACTCTGCTTGCATTGACATATTGAACAGGAACAAAAAAAATGTCATTTAAAAGCAGCTTAGCCTTGAGAAAATAGGCAGTCATTGTGAGGTTTGGCATTCTGGAGAAAAAAAAAGAAGTGTTTTTCCGTGTATCCTACTTAAGAATTGAGATACTCATATAGAACAGTTTGATGGACATGATAAATAACTGACTATAATTACATTTCTTGCTCAAAGGCAATCTTATACCACAACACAGAAAAGACTTTAGAGGACATAAGATTTAAAAAAACAAATAGAAAAATATATAAACAACCTTGCAAATGACTCTGAGTCAGAGCTTCAGTTGCAGTAAATCACCATGAATGCAATGGTGGCCTATTCCTAATCTGCAGCCACTGAGGCTGGGGACCCAGGGTTTATCTTCATGCAACAGCTTGTGATATTTAGACCGCAAATTGGCAGCAGTAAAAGGGCAATCGGTGAGTGTGTTGTAGGTGATCTGGGTGACCCTACTAAGGGCGAGTTTGATCTGAACTTCGCAGTCTCTGTTTATACCCTGATCCCATGGCAAGTGTGAGATAATTTCAGGTAATCACTGCTCTGTAGGGAGGAGTAAACACCTCTCAGTTACCTCTGGGTCAGATTAAGTAAAATGATAGAAATGGCAGTGTAGTTGCTGTATCCCTTATTTCTCCCCTATCTCTGTAGCTTGTTTAAGCATATAGACACTTATATGAATCACAACAGCTTCACCTAGCTTTATCACGCAGCTGAAGTAATGGTGTAACACACCACTCCCTGCACCTTCTGGTCCTTTTGCAGGATGGCAATACTTGTCTGAAAGGTTTGATGAGAACAGGCTGCTTTGTCACACAGACCAGCTTCACCCCTAATATCCAAGGAGTGGGGAGCCCTGCGTGGAGGCCCCTCTCTGCCCCGAGCCTCATCGGCAGGGGAGAGGTGCCAGTCTTCAGTAACACACTGGGCAGTTCCTCTCCCCATACGCAGAAAGCACTTCTGTCTCCTGATGGGAAATGATACTGCCCGCAACTGTCAGAGAAGTCAGTCATGGTGTTGCTTTGTTTTTCTGGATTCATCATGTTGAATAAGGAATTTCATCTGCAGTTGGATAACAGCACTCCTGAGCAAACGATCTGAATTTTAATTGAGAGTAACCAGTCTCACCAGTTCCTTTCTCTTTAACATCTGCATTTAAATCAGGTCAATTGCCAGTAAAGGGTTGATGTTACAGAAATAATCTTTTTTTTTTTTTTTTTTTTTTTTTTTTTTTTTTCTTCCCCAGGAGTAACTGCTCTGTCAAATAGGGTCGTAATGTATTGTAGCACCACAAATTTAGACTATGCCTTGAAGACCTCATAGGGGACACCTGGGAGACCTTTCATTTAGTGTACAAAGTTGTCCAAAAAATCCATTATGCCTGGGTGAAAGGAAACTACTGTTTGAAGGTCAGACTTTTCAAACAAAAATATTCTAGTGAAGATACAGTAAATTCATCCATTTATACACATTTCATCATTTGATCTGATATTTTAAATTAAGGGTACACTCAAGTTCTTCTTTTTTTTTTTTTAATCTAAGTCATATTACAAGATCTAAGTCTGGACTCTTTTGCTTCAGCAAAATTTCCATGTTGGAGTTTGTCTGAGGTAGAATGGTAGGCCTGGTTGTTCACCTCTGCAATACAGCTTACTCAGGCTAATGAATGAATGGGGAAGTAATAACTGCATTGTTGGGTACACCCACATTTTCAGACAGAATCCTTACTTAATGAGAAGGAAAACTATTTTAGGAGCAATAGCAAAAATTTCAAAGGTTGACACAGAGTAATATATTGATGTTTAATTCCTGTCAAATGTAGGATTTCAGTTTGACCAGTACATCTGCAACAAGTGTCTCCAAGTAAGAAAATTCTGTTCCTTTATCTAGATCATCATCGTATTTGTATCAATGGATGTTTCAAGGTGTGTCTAATTCCATCTTCTGCCTCCTCCATTCACAATATGTAAACATAGCCTGATGTTTATATCCTCCTCCTTGTGTTAGAGCTAGTATTTTGACAGTAGTGCTCCTCAACTTCTAGACATACCTTTTACACTCAGTTTAGCACTTACTGATGTATTTTTACGATTGTGTTTAATACTCCATTTTAAGCAGAGAGGAAAAGAGAAAATGCAAAGAGGCCCTGTAAGGAAATACTGAGGATCAAGTAAACTTTCCGAACACTTTTGGCAGCCATATGTTCAACACGTGACACTATGTTGCCTAATAATACAAAAAAAATTATATGAGGCCATGGCTCATATGAAGCAATGCTTTGTGTCATATTCATCCCACAGGCCATAGTTTCCTCATCCCTAGCTTGAACATTGTAAAACATGTTTAGTCTGATATATAGATTGGACACACCACAAGAATAAATAATAAAAAACAAAACAACACAAAACAACTGGGATCTCTGTTTTCAAAAGTGAATGGTGACATTTTCTGTCCCTATTATTTTGGTAGGCCATTGAGATGGTTCAGTGAAGTCCTGTTTTCACAAGTCAGATTCCCATTAAATGTCACAAATTATATTCTTAAATAAGAAATATCTACTATCAACTGTAAGTTAAATATTTGTGGCTCCTCAAAAACCCCATTCATTAAATCTAATCTCTGTTTGTAGACCCTTTCAGAAACGCTTTCCCCCCAGGTAAAGCCAGATGCAAGTCTGGTGAGTCTTACAGTTCATCTGGACATCTCTGCAAGAGCTGGCTGAAGTTCTTCAAGATAGAAAAGCCATCTGGGAATGACTGAAGCAGTAGTAATATACTGAAAGACTTGATAGGTGATGCGCCTCCCATAGAGCATGAAGACTTGGAGCTCTGACCAAATCTGTTCCCTTTGCACTATTCAGCAATGCCTCTCCCAAGAGCAGACTCCAAGTTGCATTTCCTCACTCAGAATACTCATAAATGAGTTCAGAATTATTGTAGCAAAGACCCAAACCCTTTCTTCTTCCCATCCTCTTTGAGAACAAAAAGCAAGTTGAACAGTAGGAATAGGTGTTGAAAAAGGCAACTTGCTTGTCCCACGTTCATTATTTAAAGGCTATTGAAAGATGATGCCTTTTATAATGGTCTCCAGGGTCACTCTAAAATGGGGAATTCAGGAATGCTTCTAAGTGCCAGGGCATATGTAAGTTCTCAAGATAATTTCATTCCATGTTCAGGTGCCACCTGGACACGTATCAACTCTTCCCTGAGCACTCTACCATAGAAAGTAAACAAAGGTTCCCGAGGAGGCTGGAAGCCATAGATTGCTTTGAGGTCCTTGAGAAGGACAGTCAATGGACAAGGACTTAAGAGCACCACTCTCAGGTCAGTTCAAATGTTGCTCTCCTTGGAAGCAACCTACATCACACCAAACTGTGCTGTGAGTGGGCTGAGTATCCAAAGGTTTCCCTTATGCTCCAATTATCAGAAATTAAACCCACCAGAGAATCTGACACTGGATTTCCAGTTGTCTTATCAAACACATTCTTCTTCTATGGTATTGTAAGGTACCACTCACATACCCCATTGACAGCAGAAAAGAAAATCCTGTTGGATAGTTGTATTTCTTCAGATCAATTTCTAAGACTAAAGCAACTGCTCTTTCTCTTCAAGGATGCAGGCACCATAAGATCCACAGTGTCCCATTTCACCTCCCCTAGTTAAGCCTGCAGCTACGACGGTCAGGACAGATGGGAGAAGGAACTGAATGTTCTCTCTTGGGCAGCATATAGATCATCTATGATTTATGTCTGCACTCTGGCTTATATGGACACTCTGGCAGCCACAGGATGATCCTGCTGCAACACAGAATTGCTCTTTTCCATTCAAGTTGCTTTCGGAGAAAGAACCACAATAAGCCAAGCTTTGTCCTTTTAAGACAAAGTTGTATGGTCCTTCAACCATCCCCAAAACATAAGGTGACCATGAAAGTACCAACCCACTTAGAGGTAGACGTGGCCAGGAGAATATAACCAATGTGTCCCAAGACAGGATTTCACTTCAAATTACCTAAATGTGGTACAGAGAGAGATCATGTCTCCTCCTGCCACCAGCAGGCCTTGCATGTGATCAAGATGTGTCACTCAGACACTCCTCAGCTTAAGCAAAGGAGATCTCAGCAAGACTCTGTTGTGAAATGGACATCAAGCTTTTAATGAACTTAAGTTGTTGTCCCCTGCCCCTCAATCACCACAATTGCTGTCGTGAGTCCATGACCCTCACACAGGTCATTTACCTGGGTGCAAGAAAATTGAAAAAGGGTCATTTACACAGGTATACAAGACATTCCTACTGACCAGGGGCAGATGAGGCTACAGTGACCCCATGGTGTCTATGACTGTGGAGCCCCTGCTCAAAGGCCAGCAGATTAAGATACCTACACAGAGCATTAGATTCCTTTGCCTTGTAGCAGTGTGACTATACAGCATGTATAGGGCAAGTCTCTTCCCAATAGATCAGTAGTCAGGAGGACTCCCATAGCCTTCCACTCACTTTTAAAACTGGAATTAAAACTTAAGACCAAATCCTGCTCCTAGTTATTTCCTCAAATATACAGATTTTGCCTTTATAATACTGATTTTTTTAAATTCTTAAACAAGAGTTAAAATGATTTGATGATTTTTCAGAAGTCTTATGTGCATTGAAAGGAAAGCAGGTGTGTGCACAGCACTAAGTTTTAATATTCAGAGAAACTCTGTTTCCATTTAAGAGACAATAAACCAATTTCATGTAAACAACCAGAAAAGCCACCCCAGCCCTAGAAAAAACAGACACACAAATACTTTACTCCTTTCATAAATAATGTATTTTATTGCATATGGCTATTAAGGAGAGCATCCATGATCAATACAGACTAAATACAATACACTACTCTAGTTCCATTTATTCTGGTCTCCAGCAGCATCACATTTATCCTTATATACAGCGTGTACATTGGAAGACACAGCAAGATAAGTTAAGTCTCTTGTCATATCACAATAGCAAGAAATATATTTAACATCTTGATATCCAGAAACAATACGTACCCAAAAAGAAAACACTGCTTAATAACTGTTAAGGTTATATAGCAAAAAATATTTTAAATTTAAGGTAAGTCAGGCAAAATGTACAAAGACCCAATATACATTGTGAAGTTTTAGCAAACGTAACATTTATACATTTTGGTTCCATTCTGTAAACTAAATTAAGAATGTAAGTATTGCATATGCCTTTGTGAAATATACAGGATAGAGAATTGACTATATTGTCAAGTTTTTGTTTTGAAGTTGCTGTATGCATTTTAGCCATTTGTTTTAGTGGCATGATTTCTTAATTGGTACAGGGGGGTATTTCAAAATAGAAGTTCAAAACATTAAATTCAGCAGATACCACACTCGGTGCTAAGGGGGGGTTCAGACAGAATATGTCAAAAGTATGGGTTTTTTTAGTTCAACTTGAACAAGCAGCATTTTAGAATGTCTTAGAACCATTTATAGTATTATCATTATTATTTAAAAAAAAACCCTCAGATTAATATTTAAATTGATTTTAGACCTAATATTGTAGTAGCCTATGCATTGCTGTGATTTAAGACCCCCAAAATTACACTGAAAAATAGAGTGTTCCATGGGGTAGGGAAGGAATTAGTTCACATTCATCTTTGTCTAGTAATACAATCCTCAGTTCTAAAAATTCAGCACATAAGCAGGAAGACCACATTGCCATTCATTATATTTGTAAGACACGGACTCTCGTCTTCCTCAGAAAAAAATCCCAAAAGATAATGCATTATTAATAGTGAAGAACAGGTTCCACCTAGCACAATGGTTTAAAAAAAGAATAAAAAAAGTCTCACCTAACTCAAATAACTTAGTAATACTTACATGTCTACCAGAGCAGGCACTGGGGAGGTACGCTTAAAATGTATACGAACTCTTCAACAAATTTATCGAAGAAGAAACAAGGTGGCATGACATTCTGCTAGTCTGGTGCAACAGCTGTATGTGACATTTGTGACAGCTGCCACCACATCACTCAGATTTTCAGGCTACTGGAAACGCGATGCACGGGTAGCCTTGAAAAGAACTCAGGATAAGTGACTGCAATGGTTCTTCTTCCCTGTAATAATGCCTGCAACTGCAATGGTGCTTTCCTGGTAAAAGGCAAATATCAGGACTTCCTAGATGGCAAGATAATACTGTGTTAATATTAGCGCTTGAATCTGCTCAATACCCATTATCATCCCTGCATTCCTAGCATGCCTATGTGGATTTTTGGTTACAAGAAATGCAGCTAAGAACAGGGTTAGCTGACAAAAGTGAGCTTGTAAATAGAAGAAAAGGCTTCTGCAATCTGAAGTACCTACATAAACACCTACATAGAGAGGATTAAACAAGTGTGTCAAAGGTACAGAGAGATACCCCCAATACAGTTTGATGTTTTTAACTTACGTTGCTTCAGTTACACATTTTTATATTTTTTCTTTTTAACTACTCTGAATCCTCTGTCCCAAGTCCGATTCATGGAGTTTCATCCCATTTTAGACTTTTCAGTGCCCTGGTTAGGCTTCATCTGAGAAGTAAACCCTGCGGCTAGTGATTCACAACCCAGCAACAGCAGCAGCTGTACGTGTTGCAAGTTCAGTAAGGCTGACGACTGTTCTTGAGAGACTCAGCATAGAGATAAAGAAGGTCCTGTCGTACACCAACACCACAAATCCGGCTTTACTTTGAACTGAGGTAGTACTGTGGTAGGCTTGAAATTATGCCAGTAAATACCAGATCTTACTGCTTCAGCAGGTGTTACAGAACCCCCTAATATGCCGAAGAATAAATACAGTTTGTCTTTGCAGAAAAAGTAAATGAAGGCATTGGCCATTAGTTAAAGAGGCCAGCAGAAAAGTTCCTATGATCTAAAGAGCATCTCCAACTTCTGTTGAAACAGCAGCAAAATGATACTGTAGATGCCATGGACAGGTAATGAGTTAGGCAGGTTGCTTTCCCTTCCTCCCAGATTTGTTGCACAGTTCAGTCCACAACAGTTAAGTAACTGTCCGGACCAAAAAGAACAACGAGAAAAAGTAAACCTTAAGCAGCTTCAGTTAAAAAACAAAACAAAACAAAACCACCAAATAACAAACAAACAAACAAACCCCAAAACAAAACAAAAAAGGTATATGCCGAGCAGCTTCTTTGAATGTTGTACTCTGTTGTTTGAGGTCATGGTGAGAAAACTAACTCCTTCACTCTGAAAAGAAAAATGAAAGAAAGTCAATAAAACCTGAAAAAAAACCCAACATATTTACGATTTAAACAACACAAAAACCACCATAAAGAGATTATTCAGAATGTGTTTTCATAGGGAAAAAAAAAAAAAGAAATGCAGTAACTGCTTTCATATTTATATACATCTTAAGGTACTACAGAGGCTATAACGGGAGTACACCCCAATTCAATACCACCTCCTGTTTTTTAGAACTTTTCAGGTGCTGTTCTTCAGAAAAGCAAACCACAGAAAACAGAACTGGTTAGAAAACCACAAAATCCCCCCAGTTCAAGTTGTGACCATCACTGTTTGAATCAGTGAAAAGGAAAAGGGGTTGCAGAAAGCAGGTACAAATTCAACTTTTTTTTTAGTCAGACAAGTGTTATCAAAAGCTGTCCATTTCCAGACACTATAAACAAGTTTCTTGAGACTATGTGTCTTTAGGGAAAGAGTCTTTCTAAAAACATAAGCAAAGTATAGAAAGAACCTTCTAATTTAGTTATTTGACTTACTGAATAAGTATTATTCCAGGAGTAAAGATATGGCTAGGTATGAAAATGACAGGAATCTTCTCCAGATTACTGACTACAAGCTGCTTCAAACAGTCAAGGTGAATGATTCAGTAAAATAGAAACTGATTATGAAGTGACCCATCCTATTTTAAAGAATGCAGCTGACTCCTTTCATGTTTTTTCACTGCAAAGAATTAATGCATGGTATGTGCCACTACCATAAAGGCACATTATTATATTAACTCACAACATTATGATGATTTTGTTAACACGGTTATTAAAAATCAAAATTTCCTTAGGATGTTGCTTATTGTGTAGACTTTTCCTGTTTGCTGTAATATTTGGAAAGCAGCAGTACACAAACAGTAGTTATAAATGCACAAAGAGTAGTGATTAAAACACTGAGACTGTAAATTTTACATGACAAAGCATTGGCACTTCATTTCGAAAGGTGCCAAGCAAGTAGTAAATCCTGATACAACATCAGGCTGCAACATTACATTCATATAAGTGCTATTAATTGTGTCTAGTTCATTTAATAGTTTATAACAACTTTTTTACAAGTTAATCAAAATTTTAGTTTGAAGATGTATTACACAAGTTTTCCTAAACAGTCAAGCTATTTGGAACATCTTTGGAATTAATATTGTTACTCTGAAAAGTCTATAAAGGACATAACCCATTAATTTTGACTGTATTAATACAAGAAATCAGTATTCCTGCACATTTTTAATTCCCTTGGGACTATAAAACCAAAATAAATTATAAAGAAACTTGGATGTCAAAGTAAGCATAGTGCATATCTCTGCAAGTTTCAATCCATTTACGCTTCTGATAAAGCAATACAAAAGCTTTTCCTTCAAGTCTAGACAAAAACAAAGGTTGACAGATCTTGGCATATATGTGAGAATTGATATTGAATCTCTCAGAGCTACGGTTTACTTAAGGAATTAGTTCTGCTGGAGTCAATTGGAGCCACTATATGATCAGATACTTAGGATATTACTTAGGATTTTATTTCATGACACAGCTTGAGATGACTTAATAACTAGCCAAGACCAAAAGGAGAGCATCTCATTGCCCCCATCCATCGTCATTTATTTGCTGCCACTTTTCTGATCAGAAACTAAGTCAAAAGTATCCATTCAATCTTCAGAAAACAAACTTTCATTGTGTAGAGTGTGAGGATGTTTCAAATCAAGAACTTGAACAGCTTTACAATTCAGTCAAGGAAGAACCAAAACTGCCACCACCATCCAGTACAGCTGTGCGGGAGAACGTGTGGCAGGTTGGATGGCTCTCGGAAGCGAGCAGAGATTCCTCCTTTGAGGGAGAGCCACCTAACAAACCACTTCACTCCAACTTTTGTTCAGGGAAGCAGGATAAATGCATCATGCAGGCAAACAAGCGTTTAATGATACATGCTGACCCTGTGTTACTGCTTTCCTCCTTCAAATGCAAACCAATCTGACAACTAACTTTAGGTCCCCAAAAGCAGCCACATGATAGTGAAAGCCAAATAAAATTAAAAAAAACCAAAACAAAGCAAAAAAAATGTGTACAGATAGGGAAATCAGAGGAAGATATTTTTATACATGCAAAGAACACTAGTGTGTTTCCAGAAGTATCTCAGCCTAGTGCGGTCATGAGGGAGGATTATTAGCAACTGAGCAAACCTGCCATTGTTCTTACAACACAACAGGTACTTTCCAGCCAGAATTAAACTGTAACAGGTGAAGTGGTCGATGCTTCAAAGCACTTTCACAAGGTTTTGTAGGTGGACAGTGGGACTGTGGGCACAACCTTAAGAGTCTATGATGCAATAAAAATGCCATCCAATGAGACTATCCAATGCTGACCCATAATTCAAAAACTAACCCAAACATAGTCTTCAATAATGAAACAATTTCCTATAGCTTTGAATCAAGAAAGAAAAAATAACTACTTGATGCACATAACAGCAATGTCAGCTTCACTTGAAGCCGACTTGCAAGAAGTTGCAGGTTCCATGCTAAAAAAAAAAAAAATAAAAAAATACATCAATAATCTAATCACTGTTAATTTTTACTTCAGTGATTAGTATCTTTTACTTATTTCAAGTCTCAGGTCAACATTACATGTTACACAGCAAGCCACACCAGCATACGTTGTTTTTATCCATAAAGCAAAAAAATTTCCTACAGGATACAAACATATTCTTTGATATCCTCATTCCCCATGGGCACGCACAAATCAAAACAGAAGTCCAGCACTGTGTCAATACTGAAATTTCTTCTTGGTTTTGGGCTTTATTAAGAAAAGCATCCATGATCACTGCTGAGTTTCCAAAACTACTTAGTAATCTGATTCCACCAGTGCTTCTTGGGGAACAAATCAGATAATAAACACAAATTTCTAGGAAACTACCAAATACTCAAAGACTTGTTAAATATACTGTGAAGAGAATACAACGGTTAGTCAAATAAAGTAGATCTAGTCTCTATTAATTTTCAAAGTCAGTAAGCAATGAATAAAAATTTTCTTAATTCTTAAAAATAATTCTCATCTGCTAACAAGCACGCAGACAGAAACAGCTATTCATGTGGCTAATGGCAAAACATGTTGCTGGTTATGAATAACCAGTAAATTTATTCCACTGGCAGCGCGACTGACAGATCAGATCAGGCATCGGATGCAGAACCCCCAGCTCTGCCACAGGCTTCTGCCCTGACTCCAGGCAAATCACTCAGTGGCTTCGTCCCTTTGTTTCCACTCCCCACGCTGGCTGCCAAATCGATTAAGGCTCTGATCCCGCTAACTATCTTTTCCTGGAAGAGCAATCCTATTGATACAACCAAATCTGGAAATTAACAACGTGTATGTCTGCAGGCATCAGGCCAGGCCATTAGACGGCACAGACCAAGGAACCACATCTCACCTGAAGGGAGATGTCTTTGGCTCTCCCAACACCCAGGAGGAGATGCATGGCTGTGGGCAAGGCACCTGGCCAGCCAGAAAAGGCAAGTGTTCCCCCCACCAGCAAACTGCACTGCCCTCCCTACCCTCCAGCACCATGCACTGTACCCTGCAGGAGATGAGCTCACAGGCACCTGGGTGGGTTGTAGCCTTGCACCTCAACAGCCCCTTCCCTACACCCAGAGCAGCTGGTGTCAGCAAGCAGGCTGACCAGGGAGTTAGGCAGCAGGGGCTGAGGGGTGGAGAGGGACAGCATGGGTCCCGACAGCAATAAACCCGTGCAAACCTGGCCCCACACCCAACAGGAGATGGTGCGAACCGCCGTCTCCGAGGGCTTCTTCACAGGAAGGATTGTGGGATGAACATACACACATTGTAAGGTCATAAATTTGGCTAAGCATCCCAATGCAAATGCAGCCTGCCTGCTCGCCAGGAGGCACAGCAGGAGCCAAATCCTGACCTAGCTCTGACTCTCATTAAGCAATTTAATGAATACTACACTTAATATTAAGTACATAGGACACCCTGCTAAACAACTCATGTGCTGAGCTATGGCTCTTCATAAGTAATTTCAGGGAATGTGAGCTCCACTCAGCAGGACTGCTCATACCAAATACAGCCGAGCTTTGCCATCACCACATAAAAAAGTTTCAGTCGGGGCTTAAACATCTGCCTTATCAACACTTCACAGGAAAACATAAAGTAGTATGCTCTAACAGTTTATAAAGCCCGTGAATAATATCCATCCAAAGTAAAATGTTTCCATATTTGATGGGAAAAACAAGTTAAATCATGAAATGAAAACGCCATGTTGTTGTTGGTTTTTTTTTAAACAAGTCAAGGTTGATTGTAATTGGAGACATACTGCCACAAGTAACTAGTTCCTTTGGTATATTATTCCACTAAGAAACAGTAGATAATGTTATTTTGATATGTCTACTTTATGAATTCAGAAAAGCAATCATTGGGTCAACATAGATTCTTTATGACTGATAACAAAAAAGTCACTGAATTTCTCTAAAGTAGTGAAGTAGGGATTTTGTGGCCACAGTTATTTATATTAAAATGAGCTTTATAGTACTTTTAATTCTTGTGTCAAATAGTTAAAAATGATAACATCTTGAACTGTAATAAGATAACCATGGGGAAAGATATTACTTTCTAAAGTGGGAAACAAAACACTAGATTATCTGGAAAAAGATGCTGCATATCAGCACCTGCAAGTACTACTTTTTTTTTTTTTTTTTTTTTTTTTTTTTTGTTAAAAATGTTCATCTGATGGCATGGACAAATCCCCACAATTTATACTGAATGTCAACTTTTATCCAAAGGTACTAAAAATCAAAGTAATCTGTATTTGATACCATATACTTACAGAGCTGACACTTATTTTACTTTCAGTCTTACACTAGAGTTTAAGCAGCTCAATCTACGGTAGAAGTACAGATGATGATGAGGGCTATGCTTAGTTGATTTCAGAATCTGATATAATTTGTGTTTCTTATCATTTTGTCAAGGTTCTTACAGATTTTGTACTATGAATAACTAAACATTAAAATGTAATTATATGGAAAATAAAGGATTAAACTTATAAATGTCATCATAATGAATTTATAGATAAAGTGCTGGTCCAGAAATATATTTCCCATATTAATTATAATAAAAATAGGCACTTCAAATTTAAAATTAGGAAAGTAGACATGCTCATTTTTCCAGGATTAATTTAATGCAGTTGCTATCTCTTAATTTCAGAGCTACAGCTACTGTGTACTATTAAACAAGATTGTATAAATGTGATTTAAACCCATAAGTATAAAATAAATCAGACAAAAAACCCTCAACATAGTACTATCTGAAATTTGTTCAATTATTTTCTCCCTTGCAAATTGGGTATAAAACTGTACAAAAACATTACATGAAATTAAACAAAAAAATCAAGCTGCTTTTTCTGAGCAAACAAAATGCTAGGAAAAAAAATGTTTAGTCATTTTGGCCTTCCATCAGGAGGCTGTAAGAGGGACAGAAACACCCAGGCAGAAGCAGCTATGGAAAATACACAGAGAATTTGCCACCAAAAAGATTAGTCTGTGTCAGCCAGCCAAAGAGCCACTCAACAGTTCACATGCACATGATTTAACTATTGTGGAACAAGTAGCGATGTTCTTGGTTGATGACTTTTATCATGCAACTGAAATTGCCTCCCACCTTACAACCATCACCATCCCTTTACCAGCGCAGATTCAAAACCCACCATTGCAAACGTGGCCTCAATTAGGCGGTTGGCTTGATTTTTACAGCTCCTTCCACCACACCAAAGAGAGAGTGGAGCTCTTCCCAGGAACATAGACAGCAACATGCAAACTCCAGCGACACCACTTTGCATACAAAGTGAGGCTGGAAGTTTCTTAAGAGACAGTTTTTCAAAACAACATGCTCACCTTACAAGTGATGAAGGGCGAGGGAGGAAGGGATTGGTGACTAATACACTGAACTACCTACCAACCCTGTCTTCAGAGACACAACAAAACCAAATGAATTAGCACATCTGTCTCTACAGCATACACTAGGCAATACTCAGCTAACCTCTGCCATCCCCAATGTGTACCTCTACATCTCTGACCTAGCTCACTCTATGAGGAGCTAGTCATTCTAGCTCCTTATAGTCAAGAAAAAACAGGTGCTTCTAAGCAATAGTTCTTCTGCCCTATTTCATGTTAGGCTCAGATGAGTAAGAGTTATGAAAGATCTCCAAGTCTGAGGTGTATGACTTGGTATTCATTTCAGGAGCACAGACCATATCCTTTTACACACCTTTGTAACTGCTAGGAAGTATGCTCAGCTGGGATATCAAAGGCATGTTTGTCCCTCTTCTAATATATATCAGTAGTCATTAACAAGGGCAACAAGATCTGACAACAAAGAGCTGTTGTAAATAGAGCTCAATATTCTCACACGACTGCCAACTGAAATATCAATGTTGGTGGACCTATTTCAGGAAGGTAACAGAAAGGGGGGAAAGTATAATCAGATTTCTGGTTAGATCCACAAGTGAGAAGAACCTGACTGCCATTCTAGATATCAATGGCCAATACCAAAGTCCAGTAGCTGCTTGTGAGCCACTAGGTTACCTCCATCCACATGCCTGAACACACAGTGTTAGAGTGCTCTCAAAGAGCTTAAAGCATGCTTTTTCTCTCTCTCTCATTTGGGAGAAAAAGTAGTCTTTTCCAGTTATTAAATTGAAGAATTATTCATATTAAAATTTTAAATATTCATGGGAACAGTTGGATGAGGACTCATGTAAGTTGTGGGAAGACATGTTCACTCTCCCTGTCTATTACAATGGATATCTAATTATTCCATGAAAACAGCTTCAGTAAGAATGAGAGCACTCTACCAAGGAATATATAGCTAAGATGTACTAGGAATGGGGAGGGAGGAAAGGGAATTGAGATTTTTCTTTTCAGCCAGAAAGGTACAGCATGCTGGTCAGTCCTGATTGAGTGTTTTAGCCATGTCAATACTGTGGGCAGGAAAACAGAAACACTTCATCCAGTTACTCTTTGAAAGACTGATCCCTGCCTCCATCATTGCCAAAAGATCATAGGCACCTAATACCAAAAGAGGTTTCAGATTTACAAAGTCTATATGGAGACTGAAGCATTCTTCCATCCTAAAGGAAGACATTTATCTTCCAGAGAGTACTGTGTTTTAAAACACAAGGTTCTTCTCAACTTTCAGTCAACTACCCACCTGTTTTCCAAACTGACTTTCAGAGTGCTTACCAAGGAGACTGAAACACCCCTAGCATTACATACGTCCATTTATGCATCTAACCTGCCTTCTAAATGCACTAGATGGTCACACACTAAATGTTAGGCTGGCTGCTGCAGCTTTTGGACTTTCAAGTTAAGAGCTATGTCCAGAGAGATGCTGCTTCTCACAAAAGAGACACATGGGAAGCAAAGGGAGAGAAAAAGAAAGCAGGGAAGGGCTAAGACAAACAACCGGGAATGCATGGGAGGGCAGTCTTTCCTCTGCTACTGCCTTCTCTTGTCACACCGTCACTTAAAACTCTGAGCATCTGGTAGTAGGATAGAAAAAGATTTTAAAGGATGATTTTCTACTTCTGTCAATGCTTTTTCTAGAAATCTTTTGTGTTCTCACCATTGTCAGTGTGAATCAGTCAGTAATAGAGCAATGAGGGAAAGACAAAGCCAGGCAACAAGTTGCAGACTTCACATTCCATTATGAAAAGACACCACCAACCCATAACCTCCCCAAAACCATTTAGTGACATGAGCAATACAGCACAGAACAGCTGCACTGAAGCAGGCTAAAGACTCCTCTAATCCAGTTTCCTCTCTCTGACAGTGAATCAAAAGCAGCTGCTTAAGCAAGACTATACAAACCAAGACAAGAATACAGAGATACTTGCCCAAATTATAATCTATCTCCTAATGATTTACCTATCAAGGACCTTCTGCATTTTCCTTCCTTTCATGGAAAGCTTTAGTACCCTGTAGCACGGAGTTTCACACCTGAACTACAGGGTGCAAGAAGAATTATTTCCTTCTGCTTGTTCTGAATATGCCACATGTTAGCTTAATGCCCCCAATAAAGCTGAAGTCTTACTTCACATGTACAGCTAAGATTCACAGTCTGTGTATCATCACATGTTGTCCTTCCTTTATTCTATATATTCAGACACACTGCAACAGGAACTGCAATTGCCCCATATGGATGTTTCCTATCTACAAGCTGAAAGCACAATGGAAAGGCTCAAAAACACAGTGCCCAAGCACTTCTATACAACCTTGCAAAACTGGGATGAAAAGCCCTGTACAGCGGGCCAACACTTTCTGCAGGATTCTTGAGAGGTGAAAAACTATGCTCTGTGTTACCTGAAAAGGTTTCTAACACTTCGATGGGAAATCAGTTGTACTGTGTACATGGACTGTGGTAGAGGGAGGGAAAATAAATTATCTGTGAGAAAATAAAAAAGTATCCACACATGTACAGTGTTTCTCTACAAAGGTCACTATTTTGGCCATTTACTTAAAGCCTGCTCTTTATGGGGGAAAACAAACAAAAAAACCCCAAACAAACAAACAAACAAACGAAAACACACAAGAGGTATTCTCTTTTTATGTAATTTCCTAATAGGTTCTCAATATTTGACACAGATAGCTCCTTCAACTTATTTTCATTTCAACCAAACCTTTCTCAGTAGGTTTACACAAAGAAAATTGGTTTACCTCTAGTTTTTTTGAGCTTTGTTCTGTCAAGTTTAAAGTTTTTTTCCACGAGATCAGGTTAGGATCCTTTTCTCACACTGAAAGAAGAATGAGCTGATGCATTTTGGGTAACATTGCTTAGAAAATGTAAGAACAGTTTACTTTTTCAATTTTGTATCTTTTGAAATCTCACCACTGACTCATTAAACTGATACATGTTTCACTTCAGGTATCAAGCTTGTTGCATGTATTACCCCAGTTCTTGTAAAACTATGTCTTGTAGTTCAGAGTTGTTAGTACAGCAGTACAAGTCAGGTTAAGTCCATAACCTTTTTGCTTTCTTAACTGCACGTAGCTATATACAAACGTTTGGATAAAAACAAAAAAAAAAAAAAACAAACACACACACACACACAAAAAAAAAAAAAAAAAAAAAAAGAGTCTCCTTATTCTATCATTTCAGGCACTGTGCATGAACATAGGCATAATATATTTTTCAGTAGATTAATTGAATAGAATTGTGATTATGACTTATCAAACATATTGCTCCCATTAGCAACACATAAAAGAAACAAAAACAAAACCAACCCACTCCAGAAAAGTGCTTGGAAACAACACTGCAAAAAAAATTTGGAAGTCTAAATTTGTGAGAAAAAGCTATTGGAACAAAACCTTGTGAAAAGGTGAACTTCCTCATACTACCAGACTACTTAGAAACCTTTCATGATGAGCTAAAGCCAAAGCACAGCTTTACCAGTTCATCACACATTAGGGACTGGGATCTCAGTTGCTGCTCAAGCCATAACCAGCTTGTTTTCCTCCAAGCAGAGGAAGCTATTCCTATTGCATCACCCCTGAGCATGTTCCTTCACTTCATTTGCAACACACCTCAGTATTCATTCTTCTTGTGACACCCAAGCACCAGCAATCGCCAGGTTCAGTATGCCATCACGGACAACTGCACAACACAAAGATGAGAAACTACCTATTTTCTGTGAATAATTTTTTTTTTTAACCCTTAAAAATATTTCTGCGGGAACATTATTTCTGACTGTTTGAATTACAAGTTTAGCTTATCACTGGTCAAAAGCATTTACAGATCTACTTCTGCTCATTAGAGTATTACAGTTGCTATATTTTATAATCATCTATGTCCTGCTGCATTCAGCTATACTCCTTACCCCTGTGGCATCTGTTAAATATAATCTATATAGCATAAAATGAAAATGCATAAATTCAGTCTTGGATTTAGACAGAGAAAGCAGTCACAATTTAAGATACTCAGAAATTACTATGGTTACACCTTAAATGAGGCAAGTGGGCTCAGCTGATAGCCCTGAGGCCCTGAGCTGTAAGCAAGATAATTATGAGAAGCCACCAGAGAACCCACTGCAGTGCACAGGGAGTCCCTCCCTGCCTGAGGCTGGGCTTCCCCCCTAGATGAGTACCAGGAGACAGGATGGGGGCTGGGAGATGATGCAAACCTGGGCCACCTTCTGTCACCTTCCATGCAGTCAGAAGGGGTCTGGAGTGTCCATGCCATGAACCCAGGACCTGGAACATGCCCTGTTACCACAGTCCAGACATGGGATTTGGGAGACACATCCCAGAGCCCAGAACCAAAAGAGTGAGTTTAAGCAAACACTTCATAATACCTCCACAGAGAATGATCAAAACATCTTATCCTTTTCTCAGGTACACAGTGGGGCTATGATCCATCTCTCCAGATAATGTTTATAAAGGTAATCCTAGACAGCTCATTATGACCATGACCTGAGCTCTCTAACTTCCTTGGGACTATAGGCTTGCAACCCACACCTATGCTTGGCACAGTGGATACTGTCTGAAAGCCAGATTCATAAATTTAGCGAGGTGCCCTGTCCCTGTTGATTTCAACAGCTTCATCTGCTTGAGCCTTAATACTTATCACTCTACAGCAACCCACCAGGCCTTCTTGAAAACAGCCACTCTTTCTCTAACAGAATCCCCCAGCAGGTATTTCCTGCTACTCCTTCAATAAACAAACACTCTAGTAAGCAAAGCAAAACAATGTCTCCAAGAACTTATTTGTAGATTTCTTATTTACAAACTGGATTGTATTCTCCCTTGAATCAAATACATTTCTGAGAAATGTTAGAATTTTTTTTTTTAATATTTTATGTTGCATTTTTAAAATAAACAGGGGCACCTGTAACTTCCTGCTCTGAATTTAATCTTGAGATGAATTCACATTCCTTTCTGAAGCTAATATGGATTGTACTGCATACAGAAGCTAGTATTATGTTAAAATATAAAAGGAGAAGACGTATTTTTGTCACATGGGCTTCATAAATATCATCCACATATCACTCCTGGAGGTTAACTGATACTCTGTTGGAAAGCAGAGGTAAAAAGCTTAGTAAACTGTTTAGAAAAGTAATATTGGTGGTTAAAATTTATCTTCTGAGAACACCAGTTTCAAAGCTGGAAGCTGGCCATAAAAACTTGTGATAGCAGAAAGCATATAGAAATTACTTCCTCTGTCTTACTCATATTTTACTTACTTTCTCAACCAAGAAACACAGATTGTACTGAATGAATGCGATTGTTCCCAGCTCCATCAGATGCACCTTCAATCCTCCTCATCTGATAGTTTACTGCAGAAATAGTGAAGCAAGCCCACATTCATTAGCTCTGCAAGACCAAACAGATGCTAAAGCTTCACTTTTAAGAAAGGCAGCTAAAGAAGGTGAATGCAGAACGTCAAATTTTACCTACCCTAAGGAACAAGAGTATCTGAGACACGCAATGAATCTCAGCTTAGAAAACAACACTTATATCAGCATTTTTCAGAGACCTGCGGTACAAAAGGTTACCTTCCCCAAGAAAAAAATAATATTTGTTAAATATGAAAAATACCATGCTGTCAGAGTATAGTGTGCTTTCACAGCACTTTTCGCAAAACTTAAGAGACTTTTTAAAAAAAAGACCAAAAACTTTAGCAACGTTTATGTGCAATATTGCTAACTCCAGAGCAAGATGCACTTTCTTCTGTAATTACAAGAGCTCTAAGTAAATATTTACACAAACAGAGCTGTACTCTACTGTTTTAACAGTTCTGTTTTTCCTCCTCTCCCAAGTGCTCTCACACAGGTGTCTTTGTTTTGTTTTATTTTATGGCTCCCCTGATTTGTTGCCAGTAAATATGTTTATTAGCAACCAATGACACTTAATTTTTTTAAAAAGGCTCATCGGTACCTCATAAAGCATTTTTGAAAAATAGATTTTATTTATAGCAATGTATCTGACCACACGACTATATAATTGACACTGTCCTCTTTTTGAAATTGTATTATGTTGCTGGGACTGTTTCTATAAAACAGATTAAAAACTATCTTTGTCACTTAAGATGGGATACTTAAGAGCTTGGCTCTAGTCCCATGATGCTCAGCAGAGAACTCCCTTACACTTCAGGGAGGTTTTCCAGTATACAAAGACCTGAGTGTATTTCTTCCCATTGACAGCATCCCAGCTCTTTAAAGCTGCTTAGGACATCTCAAATAGGTGTGATGAACACTTCAGGACCTCACATTAAGGAACTTTAACTTCCCGTAGGATACCATGAAGTAAGTGAGACTTTATAAAAGTGAAGATGGTGTTTCAGAAGAATGCTCTGCAAACGATGGAAAAGGAAAGATCGCAGACAACACCCATGAAGAAATACACTGCAAAATACCAGCATGTCCTCCAAGGCATCTGTGCCTTTAAAGCCCAGGTTTGCTTCAAGTGCTAAGGCCCTAATACCACTGCATATTTTACATATTGTAAGTGACCAGGAAATATAATGAAAAGCATTCTGCCAACAGTGCAGCAGCTGCATAGCTAGAGAAAACACAAATCCCTTTTAATTTCACATTTACTGAACAAGTACAATACATCATCAACTAACTAGAGTACAGCCCAGGTCAGGCAGGAATACTTAGTTATGCCAGCTGATCCACATATGAATATCAGTCTCATTTCAAGTCCTTCTACTTAAAATAGACTCCACACAGCAAGTTTGATTTCACAAATCACAGACCTCTGGAAGTTAGATGTTCCATTTATGCCAAGTGTATAGGCTCCCTCTATAGTCAGGGAAGACAGATTTGTGCCAGTCTTCAAGTGTGACCTGCCTCTTCAATACTTAAAAGGCACCTGTATCCTTCCAGTGACTACTTATGGATGCCAGATTCTTAAGAGGACTGTTTCAGTAGGCTTCTATAAGGCGCAAATGAGGTGTCTACAGAACAGGCCAATCCTCTCAGTTCTACTTAAAATGCAAGAATACTGGCTAGACCAAAAAACCCACCATGTATGTGGAAATCTAAAATGGGAACATGGACTCTTAGGGCATAACATACTGGAGACACTTGAAGTGGAATCTGCAACACAGGAGGCATTAAGCAGTTTCACTCAGAACACCTACATTAAAGGTCCCCTAAAATTTTGAAGTCCTGTGGTCATCCAGTGGCCTCAGACAAAAATATTTCTGCCTTTAATTATACTTTTGTGTCCATCAGACCAAAACAGGAGCCCAGCACAGCTGAATTATACAAAACCTGTCAGGAAAAACATGGATAAATGGTCTCTTCTGGAATATTCTCCCTTGGCTTGCAAATAATTCCATTGCGCCTGTGCTAAACCACCCTACCAAAACTCTTCTGCAGCAATCACAAGATGCTTGTTTACAAGGAGGAAAAACCAACCAACGAAATGAGGCACTAATAAAAGGCACAACAATTTTGAGAGTGTCTTCCACATTCAACCTATGGTTGAGACAAGAGATGACAGATACACTTTCCTATACAGCAGGAATAAGACTCGGGCAAAATCACCCATAAATTTTCATAAAACACACATAAAATAAAACCAACATGAACAGGCTATAAATGACTAGTTCCTCCACATCAAAGCTTTCCAAATTACAGTCCACAGACTACTTTATACTCTATCAGAGGTCCATATTTCCAGTAGCTATTTTTAATTAAAGTACATTGAAAAAATTAATTGAAGTTATTAATTATCGCTATTCCAGAAAGATATTATGTGGTCACAAATGGCCCAAAAAGGGACCCAAGACAATACATGAGAAAGAGAAATGATTCCAAGCCTCCTTATTAATAACTTATCATTGCTATGAAAAATCTTGGAAACCTCTGAAAAATAAGAAGCTACCACATTACAAAAGCAAAGGAGAAGTTTAAGAAAGGTGCCACCACATACATCAAGACTAACACACATACTAGGGGAAAAAAAAAACAAACTCTAGTAGCAGCTGACCCAATGAAGAAACAGAATTTCAGAATTAAAAGACAGATGGCAATACTGTTCATCAAACAGTTACAGTCATAGCCCCACTATGCTGTATCCTGTACTAATATGTGTACCACTTATTTCCAGTGTTTTTCCTAAACTAAATCACAGAATTTGGGCACGTTTCCTGCTCCTGGATTAACTAACAATTACTGAATAGAATTCTTTTTAGGATGAGACAACAGGCTTTTATGTAACAAATACACTTTACTTCCTTCTCCCAGACAAGAATTTGCTTTGCTTGTATCTGATGCAAATAACGAGTTAATATATTTTGAGACACACCAAAATGTGCAATGTTTTTTGACTACAGAAGCAAAATTAAGATCTTACTCAGGTACACACACATACACACAAAACCACAGCTACACTAATGACTAAGATAAAGCCACTTCACACTCCAATAAAACAATAGGTTTACATGATTTAAAAAAAATAAATAAAAGATTGCAAAGAAGGAATTTAACATAGTTTCAATAAAATTCTTATTTGTGTACTGTTTTGCCATCTTCAGCAGAACTTAATAGAACTTTGCCTCCAGAGTGGCATGAAGAAGAGTTAGCTGTTCAAATAGCCCTTTACAAAATGTATGGGAAAATGCCTCAAGATGACAAGCCTGGTAAGGTGCTGGGATCTAAAACAAACTAACAGGAAATATCAAGAACATCTTCAGAGTTAAGATGTCTGACTAAGGATGTCTATATCTCATTCAGCTCAAGGTGGGAGAGTCTAAAGCTATCTCCTACACATCAGTCCTCCAAAGAGCTGACTATTTCGCAGGTACATGTTCTAATGTCCCAGCAGCTTTTCTTTATTAAAAAAAAAAAAAAAAAAAAAAAAAAAGCTGCACTATAAAGATATGGAAATTATTAGAAAATTAAAGAAAATTAGAAATTGAAGAAAATGGAAAACATCTACTGATGGAGTACTACTCCATCTACTACTACATCTACTCTTACTGGAGTAAGAGCAACAACTCCGAACAGCAGCATGGTATTTAAACATCCTACACAGCTCGTTCACAGCACAGACCAGTTCCCTCTGTATCCAGGCACACCAGTTTGACCATGCTCACTCAAGCTGAAAGATCTAAGTCTATTGTTTCCACTTCCTAGCATAGTCAAGTATACATTTATTAAAATAAAAGTCCATCAATTTATTTATTGAGGGCTGAATTCTAGTTCTACTAAAAATCAATAATAAAAAAGTCCAGCTATTTCACTACTATCAAGTTATGATCTTTTTTTTCAATAACAGATTGACAATCTCATGTTACTGTATCTTGCAAAGCTTTTAGTTTACTGTGACTTGAACGTTCATGCTAACAGAAAAATATTAAGAGGGAACCTGGACTAGAAATCACTTAGTGCTAAAATACATTGGTACTTTTGTATCTGGAAATCATCCTATTGGCTAACATTCAACAACAGAGTACTACCAATTTATTTATTTAGAACCCACACAGTCTACTATTTATTTAAAAATACACCAGCTACAGTTAAAGTTAAAAGCTTATCTTGACAGGATTTTGACAGTTAAAGATTAAAACAAAACAGTGTAGTAAGTTACCTTTCTTAGATATCCAAAATCAAGCAGTGTAATACTAGCACTCACTGGTGCATGTCAGAATCTCTCAGTGGTATTTGTGAGAGTAACAGAGTATTAGGATTACAAACTAGTAAATACTAATAATTTTGAGTTTATGGCCAGTTCTCTGGAATATTCTGTGTCTCAGGATCGTGTATATTTTTTATTACATGTTTATTCCTACTGCTTCGCCACACAGTCATTTCTCTATAACTATTGTTAAAGACATGAACACTAATTCTGTAACTTCATCATTAAGGGAATGTGCTGGTTTTGCGAGGGATAGAAATAATTTTCTTCACAGTATCTGGTATGGGCTATTTTTTGGATTTGTGCTGGAAACAGTGTCAATAATTCAGGGATGTTTCAGTTACTGCTGAGCAGTGCTTACACAGAGTCAAGGCCTTTTCTGCCTCACCCCACCCCACCAGCGAGCAGGCTGGGGGTGCACAAGAGGTTGGGAGGGGACACAGCTGGGACAGCTGACCCCAACTGACCAAGGGACATCCCAGACCATATGACATCATGCCCAGCATATAAAGCTGGGGGAAGAAGGAGGAAGGGGGGACATTCAGAGTGATGGCATTTGCCTTCCCAAGTCACCATTACACGTGATGGAGCGCTGCTTTCTTGGAGATGGCTGAGCACCTGCCTGCAGATGCGAAGCGGTGAATGAATTCTTTGTTTTGGTTTGCTTGAGTGCATGGCTTTTGCTTTACCTGCTAAAATGTCTTTATCTCAACACATGAGTTTTCTCACTTTTATTCTTCCAATTCTCTCCCCCATCCCATCATGGTAGAATAAATGAGCGGCTGTGTGGTACTTAATTGCCAGCTGAGGTTAAACCATGACAGGGAATTATGTATTAAAGTTACACACATTTAATTCCAAATCCAAACATAAATGTTCACAGTTTTATGCTAGATCAAAACTGATTAGTTGTAAATAATTATTATAATAAAGTGACTTTTCATAGTTCACAAACTTTTCATATTAATCACCATCAGAAATCTTTATCAATAGTTTCTGTACAAGATTGTTACAATAAAAGAGTAAATTTTTTGTTACATTAAAGAGGCAGTATTACTATAGTTATATTTCATTAATTTTGGCAGAAGTAATTGCTCAGGACTGAAACCTGTGCAAATCCACCCTCCTATAAACTTTGCCAGATGTTTACATTGTAAAAAATTAATTACATTCTTACTCAACCAAATGCAACCGCCATAGAGAAGAATTCTACCTCCATCTTCCAGATCCAAATCTCATAATTCTCTGGCAAGAAGTCTTTTTTGGCTATCAGTGAAAGTTTTGGGTAGACACATACCCTGACATTTGGTCTGCCTTTTAAAGTAAACTGGAACTATTCACTGGAGTTTTTTTTTTAAAAAAAAAAAAAAAAAAAAAAAAACAGTATTAGAGAAAATGATAAAAAGACTACAGAAGAAATTTACACCATAACTTCTCAATAATTCAAGCACTGGCGAGACCATGGCAGTTGGAGCAGTCAACCTGGTGATGTTAAGGGGTTTTGCATTAACTAGCAAACTGATGCAGTTTGCATCCATTTATCAATTCTATTCTTATTTAGTTTAAATAATGGTAAAATGTAGCATTACCAGTTATTGCAAATAACTTTCTATAACCTCAGTTATCTCCATCAGGGAGGACAGACTAAGCCAGAATCATTATTGCTTTCTTGTTCTTGAGCAAATGTTCAACGTTACTGTCTGCTACATAAGGGTTAAGATTAACTCTCCCCCAAAAGACTGTGAGGTGTCTTGTTCAATCAGTCTTATGACTTCTGGGGAGCAAAAGCCTGGATCCAAAAAAAAACCCACAAAACTTCTGAATTTTAATACATACATTCATTTGAGAATGCTACCCAATTTAATGCGGGGTTAAACTGAACATTAGGACTGCCTTAAACACTGGTTTTAAATAATATACTGCCTAGGAGGGCACAACGCAAGAGGCAACTCTAAAACTGCTTAGATCTTACTTCGTTGACATGATTTTCAGTTTATGCAATGATTTATTGATTTGTCTTTGACTGAAGAGAAGCAAAGTCCTCTGCCTGAAGTTGCACTTACAGTGTTGTTCTTAGTCTACTTTAAAGTATCTGTGAAACAGATTTGGAAATTAAAACCCAATGGAACAATGAGCTTCATACCTTACACTCATCATCATGGCACATATCAAACAAATTTTTCTAAATCATCACTTGGAAAACCTTGGGAAATTCTCCACTGTGCTCTACTGTTTCTAAAAAACTTATGCTGTTTCTGGTATCAGCAAGTTTGCTGTTTGGCATCATGCTAGAGCCCCAGTGCCTCCATTTCTGACCCCTTCAAACAAAAACAAGTAGCTCAACAATGTCTAATCCATACGTCATGTAATCCTGCTTAATACTCTACAAACTCTGGTTAATATTTGGGTAGTTTTTAAATTTGGGAAAGAACATCCTGGCCTACTTCAAAGATACCTTTGCCTTAGGTAGCGTCCCCTAGAATTATTGCCCACACTCATTTCAAAGAAGGAAAGCAAGCACTCATAAACACGTAAGAGAAATGAACAAAAGATAAAGTTAGACATCCTGGCTTAATGACATAACAAAAACATATAGTATTACAAATCAAATGATTGAAACGGGAATGCATTATACAAACACCAAACATATCACTCAAACAATTAAAGAGACATTCTGACTCTCTAACAACACCACTTCGGCCCCATTTACCAGCACAAGACAGAGCCCTGCACAAGCACATATGACTCCCCACTTCCCGCACACAAGCCTTCCACCCACCAACACAGAGCTCTTAATATATAAGTCAGTGGTCACTCCGCCAGAGAAACAGAAAATCCTTTCTTTGAGACATCATTTGCTTTCTGCAGCATCATCTTCAAAGTGGCTCACACTGCACACACTACTAGACTAGAAGAGTTCTAAATTAAATTCTGTTATAATTCTTCAGTATACCATCCTGACTGTCCTTCCTAAGATCTTTCAGACCCTTGCTGAAGGACAAATATGTTCCTATTTTGTTTAGGCTGTCAGGCAGACAGTCTCCAATCATTAGCCTCTTGTCAACAGCGATGCTGGGGTAGATTACTAGTTCGTAGTGCTTGTAATGGCAGGTGCATGGCCCTGGGGCTGCCATCTGCCAGGAAGGAAGTGTTCTCCTCTAGGATGCTGAAGAGATTGACAAATAATGTAAACAAAACACTGAATCATTCCTAATCTATGGAATCAAGCTATTGCATTACTCTTCTACAATATAGATGTTACCATCAGAGGTGGGGGCTTAGGTCTGGGGCTTGGGTTTATTTTCTTCCCTCCTAACCATTTCTGTGATTGTTTTACCAAGATAAAAAACATGTTCTAAAGTAACTTTTATTTAACCAAGACAGGCAAATCTGGATTTGAAAACAAACAAAAAAACATCCTAGTATTAAAGATGTTTATTTTGGATAGTATTTCCCCACTATTAGCTTGAATGCATCTCTTTCCAGAGAGTATTACCCTTTACTGTGCACTAGAGAACTAGATTTTTTTAATTACTGGTTTTGATAAACCTATACACAATTTTGGCCATCATCACTGATAAAAAAATTGAGATGTTTTGAAAAAATGTTTTGAAAGTAAAAAAACCTGGATAGTTACAGAACTCCGAGTATTGTTCTTGGTCTTTTAAATCGATTTCCAACGGGATTTCTCATGATCAGCCTGAATATCTTTCCTAAACAGTGCTAGTTTAGTGGCCCATTTTTCACCTCAGCTCCCAAGCAACAGCACAATTCCATGCAAATGTGCACACATTTACCAGACTAGTTGCTGTGATCATTCCTATTTTTCAGGAAAGTTATTCATTGCTGTCTAACTGGCAACACAGAGGAGATTATGCACTACTTCCATCTTTCAGTGAGCCCCAGAAGTTACTATATGTGTTAGCACTTTAACACTGTGTGAAGTGTATTTTTTAGGTGAGCCTCTGTAAAGATGTAAGCAATCTCTACATTCATTTCTTTGTGGTTTGGATCAGGCTTGTAATACTAAGCCTTAAAAGCTTGCTTTAAATACAAACACTTACAACCCTACAACTAAGGGATTCATCCTGCCTAAATTAGTGTGGAAACAATCTAAAATACAACCTAAACCAGTAATCCTGGTTTCCTGTTGTCCTGGTTTCAGCTGGGATAGAGTTAATTTTCTTCCTAGTAGCTGGTACAATGCTGTGTTCTGGATTTAGTATGAGAATAACAGTGAAAATAGCATGAGCCAAAACCAGGACACCTCTGTAGCTGACAGAAATGCAGCAGTAAATTCGTGCTACTTTATAACTTGTATTTAAAATATGTGGGAGCATTCACCCTTGCTGCTTCTCTTTACTGCTGCTGGTGCTTGAGAGCACCTGGAGGACTGACTAACTCGAGATACCCACATATTGGATAGCTAAAGGCAGTCGAGATAAGCAAGAGTGTAAAATAACAGGAAAAGTTTTCATTTGAAGCTTTTACAACAACTGTCAGCAAGGGGACAACTCAGATAAATTGGTTTTTCAAGGCTGCCACTCTTGACCCCCTATATACATATGCATAAAAACTTTAAAAATAACTACATGCCAGACATCAGACACACAAAACAAAACATATCTAAACTTTGGGGTCACTACACCTCTTCTAAAAACTCAAGGGATGATACCAATTTCCATGTGTACAGATTGCTTCTAAACAAACACTGTAAGAAACTACAATAAAAAGAGTTGTGAAACCCTCATGATTACACACCCTAATTTATCAAATCAGTCACTATACTCACTTTAAATTTCTATTACACACACACACACACACACACACATCGTCAACATAACGTTAAAACTTCCACAAACTATGCTAAAGAGTATCATGACTAATACACAACACACCTAGACACAAAGAGAAAACATATAGACAACCAGTACAAAAGCATATTATAGCTCCACAAATTGGAATTTTTTTTTTTAAATCCCAGATATAGCCATTCCTTTATGTGTGTATTGCTTTAAAAAGAAACATATTTATGATGCTTTAGAGAAAATGTGGTATAAACAGAAAATACCTGAATGTGCCTGTGTTGACATTTAACTGCTGAAGAGGAAGTAAAGTTAGATTACATACACTAACTCCAGTTTAATTTTTCTGTGGATGCTTGCTGCTTTTCAACTTTTAAACCACTTCAGCATTCCAGCGTAATTAATGCTCTTTAAAAATAATAGTAAATCAAGTGTAAAGAAACCCATATTATTCTCTCCTTATTAAAAAAACTCAACCACCACCAACATATAAAACTCTAATACTCTTTCTGTTCAAACATTCCTTTATCCATTTTACTTACAAGCGAACGTTAGTCTCTGTAGTTATCTTGAAAGAAATCAAGTAATCAGAAGCAATCATCAACCTAAGCATTTCCTCTGCCTTGAGCAATGACTGTACTGGTTCATTTTAGAACAAACCCACCATTCAACTTGGTCTATAACAATTTATCTTAAATGACTCAAAGTAACCATGACATTCTTTCTAGGAGCAGTATAGCTAAACATAATCTAAAGTATAAACCAAAATAAAAGTCTAATAGATGTTACGCATTTTAATACTCTATCTGCTTGTAAAAAGCTGACATCCGTATAATCACCATAATTTAAAATATCAAAGGCTGCATTTTAATCTTAGATAACTTCAGTTTACATTTTGAGTTTCATGAGTGGCACTGCTAGGTTCAGACCTAACCATTTGGGTCTGGTTGGCTGTGAAGTGTAATCTGAAAGACAAGATGTGAATTTCTGGAGGTTGTAAAAGAAAACCTCAAATTTTTAATTCTAAGCATAAGAGGTTAAAAAGAAAAATCAAACTATGTAAGGTATTAAAAGTAGTTCAGTTCCTTCTGCTGTTAATTTTTATGTTCTCACAGAACTTACCAGTAAGAGAAACTACTAGAACTAATTTATTCAGAAAAACTTTAGAAGATGTACAGATTTATAACACAGCATATAGTTCTTACAATACTTTTAAGAAGTCATTTTAAAATGAATACAAGTTTTGTTAATGAAACAATTAAACATTCTCATGCTGCTCTGAGAACCAAGACTTTATAGCAGTTGGCATATTAGCGGGAAAAAAAAAAAAAACACCTTAATAACATCACTCATTGTGCAAAGTAATCCCAAAGAAAAAGGAAACAAGGATTATGTCTTCAAGAATTTAAAATGCCATCAGAAAGACACAGAAAGATATTTCTTAAGATAGGCTTTTTATTGTTTAGGTGAAATCATAAAACCCTCACAAAAGTAAAAGCTAATTGACAAGTATGATCTTAAATAGATGCATTACAGATGATGACTTCTTTAAATAAATCAAGACAAAAGAAACTAACACAGGAGGAAAACAACCCTCGGGTTTTTTTGCACCATTACACATAGTATCTGTTCAATTTTAGAAAACTAGACCAGCTACTAGAAACATTTACAAGTTACAGAGCATTTTGTTAATGGAAAAAGGAAACAAAATTAAAGACAACCCACCCAAGTCTGGTGTTTTCAATTAAGCAAAATTCCCTATTACACACCCACTAAATTTAATGGGAATTTTACTTAAGAATTTCATGATTACACACAAAGGGTAAAATCTTAACTCCACCAAAATAGAGACAAAACTCCCATTTGACTTCAATAGAACTAAGATCCACCACAAAAAGGTCACATAATTATTGAGTGCAATCTGTCATAAATATACTGGAATAAATAATTTACACTATATGAGAAAAAATGAGTGTTACGTATCTCCATAAATAATGAAAACCATACACAGTTCATATGTTTTTAAGCAAAAAATCAGTTATAATTTAAGAACAAAAGGCTAAGTATCAGCAAGTAACAAGTTTTAACCAACTAGTAACAGTATTATTTTTATTTACACAAAAGATGAAGGCAAGTGTTTCTCCAATTCTTAAATATTTGCACACTTTTAGAACACAGAAAAACTAAATGAACCAATAATTTCAAGCAACCTTTTAGTTTTTGTTTTGACAGCAGCTGTGGATGCACTCACTTGCTCTTGCCACGACAAGATCATATGGACAGAGATTTCCAAAAGCACAGCACTCCCTACAGCAGAGGCAAGTTACTGATAGCAGAGACACAAGCTACACGTGAAAACCAGCCACCTTTAAATGATACGAATAATTTCCCTTAAAACACTTATCCACACAAAAACACATCTACTGCTATAGACCTTAAGGAAGATTTCAAATTGGTTTTTTTAAAATGTATTTTACACAAATCAAAATAGTAGTTTACTGAGAAGGCAATTATGAGGAGCTTGGTTGTATATCCTGTATCGCTGAGATTCTCCTGTTCTAAGTATTAAGTATATGTGGAATCTCCATTGTTTTAAAGTTGCTAGAAACCTCTCTTGGTTTTTGAAGAGGTTTTTAAGGAGTAAAGCTTCTCACTTTAAAATAAAATTTGAAAAAAGTGCAAACAACTACGTAAACAATGCTGATTATATATAAGCTGTCTCTTGTGCAAACCATTAATTTTTACAAAATTAGATTCTCTCAAATCTACCTGAATTACTACTGTGTTAAAATAATCTTGCTTATGCTCAAAATACAATTTTCTTTAAATTGCATATGTGTTTCTCTGTAAACCATGAAATTCTTAGTAGTCTCCCAAATCACAATGTTTGAAATTCAGATACGCTGGCAAAATACTTGGTGATTTTTTAAACAGTGGCAGAAGTCCTTCCATAAACAAACTTCGGTGTGAAATCCCAATGAAAACCAAAAGAGAAACTGGGAAATTGCAAAAGTTAATGACTTGATTCGACTTACACCTACAAAGTTGTCTGTGACATATTTCTCCTTTACCACGCTATGACTTTTCCAGTTTGCCTGCCCCAAATGCAATTAACCTGAAATCTCATTTTTGGTACCTAACTCTCCACACTGCTGTCTGATGATACTTGTGTGAAGTTTTTCCTTACTGCCTTGCCCTGATGTTGGCTACATTAATCCCCAAGCCCCATAGCCCACCCCGCTGGCATGCAGGCATCTGAGGGAAGCAGGGTGGTGGTGAAGACAGCCTTGCCTCCTACAGAAAGAGTAAATCTCAACGAGCTTCCCCGCACCACTTGTCGATGTGGGTTGTGTTTAAAAGCTTAGGGGAAAGAGGAAAAATAAATACGCATGCAGATTAAACATTAAAATAAGGTAAGGCTATGACCACCCTTTGACAAATACAGCGCAGAACTGAACCCTCTCCTCCGTACGCCGTGTACCAAATGAACACGGCTGTGTTTATTGTATTATTCCTTTGTTTACTGGATAGGAAGGACAGCAGTCGGTTCCCCCTGCTTATCTGACCAGCCGACTCTTTCATTCCTGCTTTTCGCCTGGATGGTGGCCGCGCTCCCATCCACTCCAGGTTTTCTCGGTAACTGGTGCCCGCTCCCCTC
>NW_020799091.1:61814015-61817185 GCF_003259725.1 Athene cunicularia
CCGCCCCGCCCCTTCTTTAGGGTCAGCAGTTTGGTGAACGTAGTGGAAATAGCTCTTTCCCAACATGGGGCTTGGTTTGCAGTTGGGGCTGTAGGTGGCTCAAGAAAAACTCCTCATTTTTTGTGAAAAAGCAGTTTGCAAAGGCAGGGGCACGATAGTTTGTAGGTGCCCAGGAGTGCAGTCCCAGGGCTGGACAAGGAGAGAGGGAACTGCAGCATCCACAACGGTCTAGGTCAAGCCACAGGGATCCTGAAAATGACCCCAGCAAAACGAAAAGCAACAAATAAGGCTCTGCCCTCAACCCTTCCAGTCATTCAGAATAAGCGTTCATCCTTTCAAACTCTGACATTTCATTCAACAATCCTCTCGTCTTAATTAGGTTCAAAGCTTGCTCTGCAAACGGTGGATCTCTCATCTTTTCCATCTTCCTGTACTTCCTATCAAAAGAGAAAATATTTCTTCTTCAAAATCAGCTAGCTACTAAGAAAACAGAAGAAAAAAAAAACTGCAAGTGGTTCTTACAAACTGTAGATGTTTGCTTATCACTGATAACCTCTATCAGCACTGTGAATACAGAAGCAATACCTGTTCACCTCCAAGCAACTACTTTTATGTGGTATGTCATTTCACCTAGCTAGACCCATAAACATGTATTACAGCTCTGTATGCATACGGGTTTAAAGTACCATGTCTTGCATAAATTCAGGAGCAAAGAGAATCCCTACGGTGTCTCACCATTAACTTTTAATCCTTGACAGACTGGCTGTTCTGTGCCCTCCTCAACCAGCCCCCACTTGTGTACAAATTCTCACTCCCTAAGAGGAGGCAGGCTTCTATTTTTT
This sequence comes from Athene cunicularia, assembly GCF_003259725.1. Lineage (NCBI taxonomy): Eukaryota > Metazoa > Chordata > Aves > Strigiformes > Strigidae > Athene > Athene cunicularia. The sequence continues at coordinate 61,814,858 of NW_020799091.1, forward strand.
GGGGGGTGGTGGAGGGGTGGCATTTCTTTGTGTTTTGTTGGTTTTTGTTTTTTGTTTTAAAAAAAAAAAAAAAAAAAAAAAAAATCAACAAAGAAACAGCTACGTAATTAAAACCTGAATTCTCTCTCACCCTAAGTTTCAGATTTCTTCGGTTTGCTTTTGTCTTTGAACACCAAGCATTTGCAATCCATATAAAAGCAAGCCAACCAACGGGTCATTCACACTGGGACTGAGTCGCCAGCTGGAACATAGTTACACACCACCATAGATAGGGTGGGCCTTTAAGTGATATGTGCGATATAACATTCAACAACTCACGCATATAGTGACTTCTGGAAATTATTTTTTTTTTTTAATTCACATTCCATGCTCACCATGATTTAATGTTAAACTTTTGCAAGAGATAAGGTATTTCAAAATGAAGATATTAAATTTATCCTTCTCATTTTGGTGTGATTGACCTTCCCAGCTAGGGAGCCAAGGATTAACTTAAATCATTTTACATTTTTAAATAGTATTTAGAAGCTGCATTAAACTATTTTGGTCACATTTTCCAAACACTTTCCAAGATCTTACATAAGGAAACTGAAGTACAGCCCAAACACAGTAACCGTGTAAACATTAGCTTCTACTGGGGTACCCAGAAGCATATACAGTCATAATAATGACACGGTAGAATTCAAACATGAAGAAATAGCCCCAAAATAAACTTTTCCTCATCCAAAGAGCCAGCAAGTTCTTCCAAGACTGTTTAATATTACAGGGCATGTTGGGGGGGAAAGAGATTTTAAGAAAGAGAGGAGGAATACTGCTCTAGCAAACAAAACACAACCCCACGGTGAGAAACAAACACCAAGCACAAACACGCACAAACACGGCAGGCACTGTCAAACGTAGCTACTCACCTTTCACAGCACTTGCTTCTTTCAGGTTGTGAGACAGAAAGTCTATGCTGGCATAGGCGCTCATCTCCACTCCGTTGACACCCCCGTTCAGGACGTGCCTGGCTTTTGACCTGGCTTTGTCACAGTTTGCCAGGGTCCCGTCCACCACGTCGATGGCGATGTAGTTGAGGCCATTCTGGAAGCCAGCCGAGGTCTCCCGGCACATGGGGCTGCTACCCTGCTCCTCCTCCAGGCCTTCGCTTTTCCTGAGGGACACGTTCTCCACCGAGGCCGAGTTGTGCCGTTTGGGGTTGTGTGCGAAGGAGGGGGACACGGGGGTCACAGTGGTGGTGGAGGAGAAAGTTTCCGAGCTGTGCCTCCTGCGCCCCTGGGGATCCGCCCGGATGACCTTGGCCCCCCGGTTTGGGTCTGGGGGAGGGCTGGAGAGAATGAAAGCCTCCACCCCAGAGAGGGTGAGCCTCTTCACCCCAGCTGTGGGGCTGCTGACACGGGCACTTTCTGGTTTCTGAACGATGGGTTGGGGTGGGGTGGTGGCCATGCCAAAGGTCATCTCAGTGTAATCCCCACCATCGGATGGGCTGGACGAACAAGCCACCCCCACAGCCGCCTTCAGGTAGCGCCCATCTGGCTGGCTGGTGCTGGAGGAAGAGCCTGGTGAGAGCGCTTCCAGGGAGCCCACCGAGACCGTGCCAGACTGGGAGGGCGACTGCGACCCAAAGTCAATGTTCATGTAGTCAGAGAGAGGGGAGCGCCTCTGCCCTGTGCCCGAGCCCAGGGAGGAGGCTGGGCTGTCGGCAGGCAGCGAGGGGGGAGAATAGACGGCAGCATCCCCGAAGTCGATGTTGATGTATTCGCCAGGGCTCTTGGGCTCCGGCGGCAGAGGGTGCTCGTTCATGCTGGGCAGCATCGTCCGCAAGGTCTCCAAAGAGAGGCGGCTGGGCCGGGCAGCCCGCTGGCACCGCTGGCTCAGGAAACTCTCGGTCCGGCTGTGCCGCAGGGGCGAAGGCACCGTGTGGCTGGAGGGGGCAAAGGTGCCAGCGGGCGACTGGCCCGCTCCACACACTGCCTCCTCCGGGATCATCCTACCCGGGGAGTTCATGAAGACGTACTGGTCGCTGTCCTTCCCCAGGCCCTGACTCTTATAGGAGCGGGGTAAGGAGCTGTAAGAATAGCAGCCGGGCTTGGGGGGCTCGCTGGACCCGTGCCCCGAAGGGGCAAAAAAGAAGTCCGGTGGGGTGAGGGAGGGAGCCTGGGGCCCGTGCTGGGGGTCCCGAGGGGACATATTGATATAGTCGCCGTTACTCAGCCTCCCGTCCGAGCTCTCCACGGACAGCTTGGAGCCGCACCACATCCGCATGTAGCCGCTATCGTCGGGGGAGCTCTCCCCGGGTGAGCTGGTCTTGTAGCTGCTCCCGTTCCCGGG
>NW_020799091.1:61817235-61820153 GCF_003259725.1 Athene cunicularia
CCTTAGTTGCCTCGCCGTGCTGTCATCCCCCGGCGGGGCCGGTTGGTTTCCAGAGGAAACGCGGACGCTGCTCTTATTCACTGCTAACGCGAAGCGCCAAGATAAATTAATTTATTTAATTAAAGCCAAGTAACAGTGCCCCCCACCATCCCTAGGTGGCATTTCCTTGCCGCACGTAACCGGCTCCGCTCCCTCCTGCCCGAAATTCTCCGTGGTTTGGGTCATAATAACCTATTTAGAAATCAACAGCTGTAACTGGGCGGGAAGAGGGGGTGTGCGATTGGAAAAGACCACTGTAAATACCGGTACGCTGCAATAAAGCAGATTTTGAGTAAGGACCTGTCCCTTCGTCTTACAGGGAAGTTTTAGCATTACATACAAGGTAGTAATTACCTAAGGAGTTTGGGGGGCGTTTGGGTTTTTTTTTGTTTGGTTGGTTGGTTAGTTGTTTGGGTTTGTTTTGTTTTTCTTTTTTTTTTTACAAAGGGGGGCGTGGAGGGAAAGAAGTAATCGGAGATCTGAGGCACCGACCTCTCTGCAGGAGCAAGAAAAGAGTGCCTGCAACATGCAGCGATTCAGTGCGTAACCTTGGGCAAGTTACCTGTGACCTTTCTGAACCTGTGCGCCTCCTCGCAGAAAACGTTGCTTACAATCTTTACAGACTTGATAATGTTCTTTGATTCCTGTATCTGGAAAAAGGCACAGAATCGGTAACACTAAATTTATTTTACGCGTAATGATTGCGTAACAGAACTCAGTGAGGAAAATTTCATATGAAAACGTGGGAATAGTTGGTGTTCTGTCTATAATTGTAATGGGCCAGACTATCTGCTGTACTCACACTACTGAAGACATAACGGGAGTTTGTTACCTGAACAATTTCTTGCCACTCTGAGTGATCTGGGCCCATAAACACCAAGAGGAGCCCTTATCTGGAAACCCCTTGGATTTTTCCAGACATTTATGAAATACGCTTGGTGACCTTGAGCAACCATTCTGGGGTCTGATATATAAAAAAGATGAATATTAATGCATCTACTTGATATTTCCATAGATGTTATTCTTGATTGCATTTGATGTACCGACTATAGCAGCAGAACTAAGTTTGCAAACAATTTCTAAGACAAAGGTATTAGGATAGATTAGAATTCAAGGTTGAAGTTTATGCTTTTTATTTCTGTATTGGCATTGATACAAGGAGCTGCTTTAGCAGTTCATTTTTAGCAGCGGCCAATTCAAAAAAAGTATTATTTTCCCATAGTTATGCTTGGAGTTTGTTTACTAATGTATAACTGGTACAGAACACAAGTGGGACTCAGGTGTGGGTAAAATTCAGGTTAAAAGGTACTATTGTTTCATGACCAACACTCTAGAATGAATGACCTCAGTTTACATAGGTGATCTGTCTAATTCAGAACTCATCTGAATTGCTTTTCAAAACTATATCCCTTCTGGAAAATTTCCCTAGTCATTTCAATGTAATTACAGGGACATTTAATTAAAATAAATGCACTACCACCACTCATCCATCCCACCTCTCAGCTACAGGTCACTGTTTCTGCAGGCTGGCATGTCTCAGGCTTCAGCTATTCCCGTGCGTTGTGTAGCATATTAGCTTTCATTCTGAAATAAGTGGGTTTTCAGTGGTACAGTGGGCTGTGAATTTGAACAGTTGAAGCATAGCACATGCTGTCTTATTCCACCAAGTAATTTCAGGCAGAACATAGGGGTGGACAAATAGGGACAGCAGCATCTTCAGTAAATGCAATAGATTTGCTGGAGGATGTTTGCTTAAATCATCTCTGTAGAATAATTCCATCACGATGAAAGAAAAAATGATCACATTTTACCTCTCCCATTCCTTTTCTTCTGTCATATCACCCTGCCTCATCTCTATTTCACCACATTTATCTTCTGGTTTGAGGTCTCTGCTGGGAATGCTTTGCTAATATACAAAGTAGACCAACATAATAGTGCTAATATTAGCATCTTTTCTGTCTGCTAAACTATGCTTCTGCCAGCATACCTTGATTCAGCAATCTCCTTTTCCCTCCAAGAAGAATAAACTGTGCTGGGTAATGGTCAGATTTATCAAAATATGTGTGGGGCATTTACCATCAGTTATGTCGGTCATAAGATGCTACCTCCGTCCACCCTAAACTGGCAGAGACATGCCTAGAAAATTATAGACCTTGCTTATGAAAATGATGAAGTTTAATCTAGATAGAGCAAATACAATTTTGCTGGCACAGAGGCTTACTGATTTCACATTTCCATGCTTCAAGTACTTGGAGTTCCTCAGCTATATGTTAAAAAAAAAAAAAAAAAAAAAAAAAAAAAAAAAAGTGTGATTAATTTATGTATAAATGTATTTTACCTCCATGTTTTTGGTTATTGAACTATATGGATGGAAGATAAACAGTAGCCAGCAATGTGTGTTTTGTAGCAGTGAACTTCTCAAGCCATCAGTGAATTTTACTTGGGAAGACTGTTTGCCTAAATAGTAGTTAAATGGTCAGATAAAAGGAGTACCTCCAGGGGTATGCAACTGGTTTTAGTTACATGTGGATGCTTGATTCTACAAGTCCAGCACATGCAGGGTCCAGCTGTTGTGTTGTGTTGTTTTGTTTTGTTTTGTTTTCCCCACATTAGGGAGTTTGGGGCACCAGGCCCTATGAATATGTAGCTATATTTAAATACTATCCAAAGTCCCAGCCAGACTACTTATAAAACACTTCCTGAGAGGCTGGATGCATGAGTAGGTTGAATTTCAAAATTTGTCACATCCTTTAAAATTACATTTTTGTTTGTTCTTAGTCTAAATCTCATTTTGAAATATCTTTCAATTTCAGGACAAGGAGTCAGAGTTGAAAGAGATGTGCTTGGTGTTTGGCTTGGCTGTTGCCTTTTACCTGTTG
>NW_020799091.1:61820203-61828629 GCF_003259725.1 Athene cunicularia
TTTTTTTTTTTTTTTTTTTTTTTTTTTGATTTTGTAATGTACCTTTCCGACTTGCATGGATAGCCAAGATCTAGGGTCCTCCAGGGTATTTCTGTTCAAGAAGAGACCGATGATAGAAGTCAGTATTTCTTTGATGCAATATTTACAGAAAATTTACAAAGGCCTATTTGCCCAAACACAATAGGACTCCAACGAGGGGGTTTTCTGTGATCTGCTTTTTTCAATTCTGTTTCTTTCCAGGTAGCATTCTGTTTGAAAATCTGTTTACTTTTTTGGCTTGGCAGGTTACTCCAGCCTCTTTCTGTTTGTTTCATACTGATCTTGGAGGCTGTTTCCCAGCAAAACAATCCCAGGCATTCAGCTTTCCCCTCTGCCCTACAATTCATTTGGCTATTTGTCTTTGTTTCAGATGGCCTTTGCATCTGCTTTAGGTAGTAACTCTTTTTCTTCTAGCATTTTCTTTTTAAAAACAAAAAACAAAATAAACCCCAAACCAAACAAACAAACAAAAAAAAAAACACCCAACAACTTCAGAAGGGAGCCTGACTTCCTCTGTCATTTATCTTGACATCAGGATAATTTTCCTAACAGCAGGGGTAATGCAGTCTTGGAGTAGATTGTCAAGGGATTTTTATAGAGTCCCCATCACTGGAACATTTTAAGCTGCACAAATATTTATCGGGAATGGCACAAGTACAGTTGTCCTGACTTAGAGCAGTGTGATAGTTTAGATGATCTCATGTTTACTTCCAGTCCTGTTTTATTGGATTTCTACGATATATGCATCTTATAAATAGCCCCAGGATTATTACTGCTGAAAGGGAAAAAACATCCTTGTCTCTCTCTCTTTTTTTTTTTTTTTTTTTTTTTTTGTGTGTGTGTGTGTGTGTCTTTCCTTTTTCTGTCTACTTATTTGGTTGTGAAAAAGAAAGACTATAAAACTAGAGTTAAGAATTGTCGATTTCTCTTAGTGTTTGAGATAAGCTATTGGTACAATTCTTACTCGTGCAAGACATTTGCTGGTCTAATTTCTGCACACACAAGACCACCAGGGAGATAAAGAGACATTTGGGGGAAATAGAGTCACTACAGAGGAAAATCTTGCCTACTTTTTTTCAATAAACCCCTTCAGTGGAAGTTTTATGTGAATAAAATGAGGAAGGCTTGCCCTCAGAATGGTCTGACTGCTTTCAAGGAGAATTATCATCTATCTGCATTATTTAGACAGGGTCTAGGAAACTCACTGCAGCCTCAGGCTCCCATTGTGCTAGACATTGTGTAGATGAGTAATTAATGGTGGACCTCCTGTTTTCTTTAATGTATATATTGTACATGTACAATGAATGGAGGAAGACTGCCGATGTGGGGAGTCAAATGGGAGAAAGGCAAATCTGCAGTCCCATGAACGGTGTGGCTGACAAGCAGCCGCTTCAGCTTGCCAGTTGCCTAACTGATGGACACTGCAGGCATGCTCAGCATTTAAAGGAGAACTGAAAAGTGTCAACCTTTCATATTTTGGTGGGCTCATATGCATGGGGAAAGCACAAAAGGCAACATGTGTGCTGATGGAAGAGGTGAAGTATCTTCAATTTATTTTTGGAAGCATATTTTTTTCTGATGTACGGCTTAGGTGCAACTATTAATTTCAGAAAGATTAAGCATCACAACAAGACAAATACAAAACTGCTGGCACTAGGAATTTTTTCACTTTCATGTGCCTACAAGAGAGGTTGAATAAAACCTTCTCCCAGTTGGTGGGCATTACGGCTTAAACACCACACTGAGTGGTGCAGGCTCTGTCATGGATGGCTGGATTGTGGGGCAGGAGTGGATGTCTTCAAGATCCTTGTTGTAGCAAGCACTACTGTGATGGGAGGCACAGTAGTCTCCCATCTGTGTATAAATAATAATAACTTGCTAAAAAAATTACGGTCAAGTAATTTCCACAAAAAGAAAAGAAAAGATTCAGGCATGTTCTCCTGAGTGCTCATGGACACAAACCAAAATGGTCACTTAATGTTAATAAAATATTCATGTGAACATTAGATTTTCATTACTGAAGTGGGAGGCCACAAAATCAGATACAAGTGAAGAGTGTGTTTTCAGACAAACTGCTGATTAAGCAAAGGAACAGCATTTGTAACAGGGAGAGAATGAGGTAGTCATGGCAAATTAACGTTTTTAATTTAATTTGTGCATTTAATCGTACAATAAGGAAGTGTTTCTGGGTGCCTCACTTCATTCCTACACACTTCTCTTTTGAGAGACTTTTTTGCTGACTTGTAAAATCTTTCAAGGCTACGGAAGCAGATTTTTAGAAGGTGAATAACTCCAAAACACAGATATTGCAAGAGTGGCTGTCATCTCTCAAAAGCAGCTGTCACAGCAGTGGATCAGTGAGCTAGGATTCAGGCCAATATGGTGGCTGAACCAATTGGATTCCAGCTTCCACTGGAGTTGTATGAGGACCTGGAAGAAGCCTCAGAAATGAAGCCTCTTTTCCATACACCCTCCACTGAGCTGAAAGGCCTTTCATTTCTGGTACAAAGCGTTCTGAGTTTGTTGGCTAACAAAACCTTCTTCTGTCCTAACTAACTTGGACCTGGTGAGAGATTCCTAGGCTACACTGTAGTTTGGCCTTTGGTTTACCTTTCCCAGCTGATATATCTACCCAGCAGTTTCCTCTGCAATGATTTCCTGAGAAGGTGTCCCTCTTTGTGACACAATTACCTTCATTGCTTTGTTTAGAAATGCATAAGCACAACAAATGTGCTAAGCATGTAACTGTATCGCAGTGATATAAATTACGCTGATGCGATTTATTGATTGTAGAAAGATCAGATCGTTTTAAAGTCAATGGTTGGCTGTCAAGTTGTTAATTGAACATTTGCTGAAAAATGCCTATGTGTAAGTGATCTAGATATTCTTGTAGGATAATCAAGTTTAAAAGCAACAACAGTTGTCTGCTACCCTCCTGTGTTAACTGTATTTAAAGAAATACCAACAAGTTAAAAATCACACCCCTCAAAACATTCACACTCAGACATCCTTACATTACCAATCCTTTAGACTGATAATACTGAAATAATTTTACAACCCAATTTGGTGAGTTGTTGGCTTTAGTTGCTTTTTTAACTTTCAGTTGGGGAAGAAAAAGGTTGTTCAGTTTTCTCATTTGAAGGCTATCTATAATTAATTTTGATTTGCTTTTACCATGTGCAAGTTCAACTTTGTAACCACTCTGCACACACACATCTAATTAATGTATTACTTTAAACAGATATCTTGCCTCCAGTTGGATTTAAATTTAAAAAATCTTAAAATCTTTCAAACCATTCCCTCTGAATTGCTTCAGCAGGACTCAGGAACACATGACACTTGAGGCTCCCTTCTTTTTGAAAACCTCACAGAATTGACAATATTAATCTCGAGTTCATTTGTTTCAGTAAATTAATCTCTATCCCTCATTATAAATTTTTTAGTACTGTACAAACCAGGGGTCTTTTACATAAATGATAGAATCATAGAATGGTTTGGGTTGGAAAGGACCTTAAAGAAGTTCCAACCCCCCTGCCACGGGCAGGGACACCTTCCACTAGACCAGGTTGCTCAAAGCCCCGTCCAACCTGGTCTTGAACCCTTCCAAGGAGGGGGCAGCCACAGCTGCTCTGGGCAACCTGTTCCAGTGTCTCATCACCCTCACAGTGAAGAATTTCTTCCTTATATCTAATCTAAAGCTACACTATTTCAGTTTAAAACCATTACCCCTTGTTCTATCCCTATACTCCCTGATAAAGAGTCCCTCCCCATCTTTCCTGTAGACCCTTTTAAGTACTGGAAGACCACTATTAGGTCTCCCTGGTGCCTTCTCTTCTCCAGGCTGAACAACCCCAACTCTCTCAGCCCGTCCTCATAAGGGAGGTGCTCCAGCCCCCTGAACATCTTTGTGGCCCTTCTCTAGACTCCCTTGAACAGGTCCATGTCTTTCTTATGCTGGGGTCCCAGAGCTGGACACAGTACTCCAGGTGGGGTCTCACAAGAGCAGAATAAAGGAGGACAATCACCTGCATGCTACACTTCTCTTGATGCAATCCAGGTTGTAGTTGGCTTTCATTTCTGTGAGCACACATGGATGGGTCATAGTCAGTTTTCCGTCTACTACTATTCCCAGGTCCTTCTCCTCAGGGCTGCTCTCAATCCACTTTTTGCCCAGCCTGTATCTGTACATGGGATTGCCCTGACCCATGTGCAGGACCTTGCACTTGGCCTTGTTGAACCGCATGAGGTTTGCATGGTCCCACCTCTCAAGCCTGTCAAGGTCCCCTGGATGGCACATCCTTTCCCTCCAGCGTGTTGACCGCACCAGACAGCTTGGTGTCATCAGTGAACTTCCTGAGGGTGCACTCAGTCCCACTGTCCATGTCTCCAACAAAGATGTTAAACAACACTGGCCCCAACACCAATCCATGAGGAATGTGTGCTCTGAGGGATGTATTCTGTATTTCTAAAAGTGATGTTATATATGTAGAAAACCATCACAGTCCACAAGACCCATTTTCTCTCAACAAGCACATTCTATTTTGTTTTTCTTGGATAAATTTTATACTTTTTCTTACGCTTAATGAGTCACTTAAGAATAGATATTCACAATTCAAGTTGTATTTGTTATAACAGCATGGATTTTAAAGCAAACTGTAGGGTTCAATGATCTGATGTCCTCTGCAGCACAAACAACTTGTGATTGAACTACATTATAATATTAAAGTCTTCCTATACAGGCCTCAAGTGGCCATTAAGTTATATGTATAAGTAATGGGATAATTGAAGAGATGCTGTAAACTCAGCTGGATAGAATCTCCCTGTATATTTGGTGAGGTGGTGTCCATCTCAGCTAACCATAGCTGTCTAAAAGTTGGATACTAGTGCATTTTAGCATCTAGAGTTCCTCCAAAGTGACGAATGGAGAATTATTCATCCTTTCTTCAGGTAGAGCTGGAGTCTGACAGTGAGTATATTCGCAATATAGTGAAACTGGGTTTAGGTTTCTGTTAATATTGGAGGAGATAATATGTAGCTGTATGAGGTAGGTATTAATTTGTACAACTGCAGCTACTAATTCAAATTTTTTACAAAGAATTAACTTTGTACCAGGAAGTTTACACCTGGTCGGATACCATCTGCTCTCAGCCCTCACCTTCATGCCAGTTAGGGCATCTTTAGAGCTTCAATAAGCAGCATTAAACCCTAATGCCAGCATGGACTCAATATTGTATGCTCTGCTCACTTAACAGAAACATTCAACTTATTTTAAAAGAAATGTTCAAGATACGTTTAATATCTGTTAAGATCATTTGTGTGAAGCTTTGGTATTAATGATCACAAAACAATGGCCTAAAAAAGGTACGACATATTTCCGTTAGAAAATAATGGTCCCTCTCCATTTGCTGTAAAGGGACTCTGGAGACCTAGCTTACACTTGCCCCTCTCTTTTAGATGATCAAGATAAATATATGCATTTGGTTGCTTGCCTGTCTGGATACAATGTGACCACTTTGGAATTTATCAGAAAACTTGTGGAAACATTTTAAGCATTATGGGGCAGAACCCTGATGATTTTGCTAAAAATCAGAAAACTGGAAGACATTTGTACTTTAAAGTTGCTCATTGCTCTCCGAGTGCTGTGTGACAGCTGTGGGACAGACGCTTGGCCAGCAAGGGAAGCCATGGGGGAGCAAAATGGAGACATTTCATTTTTCCCTCTCCCTCCTCACAGACGGTCTGTTGATGATGGTAGAGAAAAAAGGAAGACACCAGCTGTTGGGTCATTGTTTTAGAAAGGGAAGAATTACAGGCTATTTAGAAGAGGGATTAAAAACAGAAGCCCACAGTATCCTTAGTGAGGTGGTAAAGATGCTGAGGGACAAGGATGTTAATCATCAGTCTTTACTTATAACCTGTCTATTTTATCCCTTTTCATCTACATTGATCGTCACATTCTATACAAATGTCAGTGATTATTAGATTAGGTGATTCTTTGACTCCTGCAGTCTCCCAGCCCTGATAGCAGTCCTGCTCCACATTTGCCTCTCCACTCCCAGTCTGCCAGATCTCATGCATTAACCATGAGATTTGTATACTTGCTCCTGCCTGACACATTTGGCCCACATCTCACCCATTTTTGCTGCAGGGTCTTCTGTTTCATGAACTGATGTACTACATGCAGCTGATTGACAAACCTCTGGTTTTACTGCTCAGATACAAGATTGTGTGTCAGATCAGAGAGGAAAGGCCTTTTCACCCTTAAGTGTGTGGGGTATATGCCCATGTTGCAGGGCAGCATGAGGGCTATTGCCTCACAAGATGACCTGATGCACCGTTCTGATTCCCCATCACGTTATGAGCCACTACTACTGTCTTATTCACAGGCATTGAGGAATACTAACAGATATACACCTCTCCACTTATTTCTCTTCAGCTTCATCTCTGCTTCCCTACAGCAAGCAGCCTACCTAACCCTACCAGGTTAGCAAATCCCAAGCAGTCTCTTCAGACTTCAAGGTTGGTTTCATACAGAAAGGAAACATAAACATTGACCCCTTTTCCTTCTCCCTGATTTCCATCTGAAACCCTAGCCCTGGAGACTGGAGAAGACTGAGATCAGGGTCCTGGGGCTGGCTTCATGCAAACTAATAGATCTTTTCAAATCAGCATCAAACTACTTTTGTATATACTTTCTCCTTCTCAGACTACAAGATGAGACTTACAGAGATTCTTTATCATCATTCCTTTTTAAAGCACCCCAGGAAGGGAAGAAGGAGTGAAAAATTAGTGTCTTTCTCTGATGCTCCTGGAAAAGGGAGACTGGAGGAAGAAGGGGGAATTGGGGGCTGGGGAACAGCTCTGTCCTCCCTTGCCAAAGATGACTGCCCCAGAAGGGACCAGGGAAGCAATCCACATCTCACACAGCAAATCCTGGGGGACCAGGAGAAAGAGAATTAAGCAGGACACTGTCAGGATGGGTTTTCCATTAAACATCTCAAAACTTTCAGCACTGTCTCAAGGTTCTTGATTCACTCTGAGGCTTGCTTTGTGCTTACTAAAATCCAAAACCCCTAAACAAAAACACCACAAGGACTAGCAAAGTTGTGCAATCTTATTTACAAATAATGTAGCCCATGTCTTGTTTCCCCAAACACAGCAATGAAAAACTCCCTGCTGTTCTTCTGTGCCTTATTTATGCAGATGTACGTAACCCCTGCTAACCATTTCTCCATCCACTGTGTTTGCAATATATCCCAGAGAAATTGCTCTGTTTGTATAGTCCAAAACAGAGTCATATGTGTTTGTAGGGTGACAGCTTTCATTGTTTCACTGTCTTTCTTTATGGGGAGTTTAATTTGGCCTGACCACCATACCCATTAGAAGACCAACTCTGACCCCTTCCAGAGTAAAACTGTGGATCCCATTAGCCAACTTCATGCTATTTTAGACTAAAAATTGATCATCCACCATTGCCTTCCCATTTTTTTAGAGCCATTACTCCCCTCAGTCCTGCAAGCATAATCTCTATGTCCTCATCCCAAAGAAGATGGCCTTTAATTGGCAATATTAACACCTATATTGTTTCTGCTTTGCTAGAAAGTTTAAGTTACTTCCTGCTTGTAATCTGTCCTCATAATTTCTCTCCTTTTGTGATTTGCATAATTTAGAGGTATTACTAGAGTTTAGTTTATAGTGGGGTTTTAGTTGTTTTTGTGTTTTGTTTTGGTTTTTTTCTCTTGCCATAGGTAAATGCATTGGGTTACAGTGTCCCAGACATGAAAGGATCCCTGTAACACCACGCTGGCACTACTTGGTAAGTTTCAGTTAACAGTTACACATTTTATTTCCGAGTTATACAGTTTAGTCTCATTTAATATATGTTTTCTTGGGTTTGTCCTGGTGCTAATATTTTAATCAGGGTGTCATGTGGTATCAATGCTTAACAGAAGTCTGAAAGACATCATTTTGTCAACATAGTTACCTTAATTAAACAAATCAAATAATCAAAATTCTTATCTCTTTGAAGTACTATGCAGTTTGTTTAACTTAACCTGTTTTACATAAAGTCATGTTGACTAGCAGTAATTATGTTACCATTTTTTATTTCCTGATGGACGGGGTTCTATATCAGCTGTTCCATTCTTTCACACAGAACCAAGGTCAAATTAACTCATCTACAGTTACCCTGGTCATCCTGTTTACGCTGTTGAAGTATCAACACGGCATCAGATTTTTCCAGGCCTATTTGACTTCTCCAGTATGCCAAAGCTTTTTGCCAATGAGCAGCAGTACGAGATTCCTTTTAAAAGCTTTAAATCAAGTTATCTGGTCCTGCCAGTTAAAAAAAAATTAATAGATGCTCTTTACCATCCACTTAGGAGAAT
>NW_020799091.1:61828679-61915671 GCF_003259725.1 Athene cunicularia
AAAAAAAAAAAAAAAAAAAAAAAAGTTTGTTATATAATCATGAGGAAAAGAAGCAGCTGAGCCTCTGAATCTTCAAGATACAAAAATTACTTCAAACCATTCATTTGCTTTACCAAAATTGCAAGTTAGACTAGGATTCTAAGAAGGTTTTTTATTATTTTTAGTTAAATTTGATGAAAGAACTTAAAGTTCTTAACTAAACAGCTTTACATGGAAGTAATGATATAAGTAGATATTTAAGGTTACTGTACGTCAAATGAATCACACTAAATAAATCAAGACAGCATTCTCTAATTCAGGTAACTATTAATTAAATTCATTTAATCTCTTTTTCTTTGCTTTACCTAAGTATTATTTTTTATTTTTACTACACTTGAAAATGGTAATCTTTAAGTTTTTAAGGATTTAAAATGTGTTCAAAACTTAAAGCTTAAAATGAATTTGTTTCATTCTACAATAAAACTACAATGGCATGGATGATCCATAAGAAAGCTATCTGAAGGGATATGTTGTAGCTGATTTCAAATAACTTGTCTTAACCAACCAATTTGGCAAAAGATTTTAACATGCTGAGTTGGTGCAAATAGCTAGCTGGGTACACAGATTGCTTCAAAAAGACTTTGGCTAGTGGGTGAAGAATTTCTTTTACATTTGAGAATTCTGCTCTAGTGACGAAGAGACAGGAAATCCTGAAAAGAAACTATTTTTTGCAACACAGATTTTTAAATTCACTCTTGGGCTCACTGAAATACTTTTGACAATCATCAATGCAGCTATTAAGCCTGTAATTTGAACAGAGACTGTTCTTCCTGGATCATAAAGTAGGAGACCTCTAGAAATAACAATACATTAAAAACAATCTGTAAGTGAAATTCCAGTGTTAGAAAATACTTCTTCTGTTTGATGATATTTGCTTGTTTGCTCTAGGGATTGAAAAACATTTCAGAGAAAAAAAAATGTAAATAATTTGCAATATTGACCAGTTTCATTCTTTTTTATGCAGGCTGTGCCAACAAAACCTGTGGACAGGCCAAAACATTCTCAATTTCTATCATCACATATAGGAAATCATGGCATGCAGGGCAATGAATGCCCCAAAGGCTTAACCATGCACAGCATCAGAGGTTCTTGTTGAAAGTATATCTCTAACAACCAGGGACTTGAAGCAAGCAACAAATCTTACGACACGTATCATTTGTTACAAATTATACAGCTATGCCAAAAGCTTGAATACTTCTGATATCTTCTGAAGCATAAAGCATTATGCCAAGGGCTACCCACCTATCTGAGTGGTGAGGATCTCAAAAATAATTGGTTTCATTGATGCACTTGTAAAGTATAGAATTCTTTTGTTTATACAGCTAGCTACTGACTCCTGATCCTCTCGGTATTGGCTGTACTTAGACTGGAGCCTTCCCATGCTAATCTGGTTATGATCACACTGCCTCTTCCAGTGAGTATGGTAAGAACTAATACATTTAAGAATTAATGCATGGCCATGCCTTATAAAGACACTTTCCTTTATATCTAATATACAGCATTTCTATCCTTTGACAAAGGTTACAAAATACATATGCATCACCATTTTACACAGTCTTCAAGAAGACTTTTGCACATCTCTGTGGCCTCCAGAATTAGCTGGAGTGCTCCTGTCTTCCATAGGTAGGAGCATTCAAGGGGTATTATGTGCATCATGGTTGGATCCTTGACCCAGATTACATATTCCTAACTGAGGTGATTGTGGGTAGACTTCACCACAAATTCACAGCAGTTCTTGAATTTATGTCTCCTGATGGATGGCAAGATGCTCATCCATCTCTGACTCTGTAACACATATGGCCTCCACACTAATGTGATCTTCCTTGAATAGCTAGTGTCTAACTTCACTATTCATTAATGAAAGTTGACACTGAATATTTTTTTCTGAAGAACCCACAGTAGAAGCAAAGCACTTAACTTTGGAGTTGAACACTAAAGTGCTTCAATGTACAAGACTTCAGTCCCAGTTCTTGTGAATGTTAAACAACTCTCAGATGAAGTTTGCTGAACATCCCTTCATCATTGTTACCATTCTCTCTCATTCTACATTTACCTCAGAGTCATACATACCCAGTGGGGCAGCCCTGTGTGGCCTAATGAATAGAAGGCAAGTTTACTGTAACAGCAGGTACAGGATAATAGAAAATGTTAGAATAAATTTTCTGGCTTATTTTCATTATGCCTTCAGCTTTCAACTGAGTTGTTACAAAATAAATCATCCGACTCTGATTGCACAAATATTTAATAACTACAGAGATTCTAAGCATTTTTTATCCTTGGTGACTGCAGAATTCTGTTTATTTAACAGATGAATTTATACTGACCTACGGCAATTAGAAAATAAATCTTCAGGAGTACTCCAAGATATTACTCTATTTTGGAATGAATATTGAGCAATTAAGGAAAGAACAATATTTTATTATTCTTGGCACAGGGGCTATTTCTTGGGCAATGACTACCTGTTCCTTTTTATCTTTCCCACCCATGCCACATTGCAGCAACCATGGCCACAGGTGCCTACACTGGATGAACGAACATCTGTCCGATCTATGCAAGAAGGAAAAGAAATAAAGGGAAGGGATGGCATGTTTACTGATTCTGTGTACGCAACACAAGTGATAAAAAGATAGAGAAATGGAAAGAAAGTTAAATTTAGCATGATTAAGAGGAGAGAGAGTAGAAGAAAATGGACATGACCCTTCAGAAACAGCTTTTGCAGGAGACAGAGAGCACGTAAATCTATAAATATGCTTTTGTCAAAGACAAAGCCCCGCTCTCTGTGTCTGTCAGCCTATCTCTAACAATGTATCTACCGAGTAGCACCTTTTAACAGCAGTTTTCAGGTACAGGTTTGTCCTTCCACATTCCACACTGCAAATCAACAAATAGAATGTGCATTGTGTGAGACCCCATAAACTCATTCACCTGCTCGAAGAGACAGTGTATTTCTACAGTTCCACAGAATAATTTCTGATGCTCTTTTGCCCTAATTTATATCTTCTGAAATTATTTTTGTAACATTACTCAATTATATAAAAAGCATTTCAGAATTCAATAAAAGCCTTAGGTATGGTATATTAAAACCCTTCATGTATATGAATTTCCCTACTCCTGCCCTGAGAGGGCATCCATTTTGTTCACAAATCTGCATTCATTTCACATTTGAATTGTAGGGCATCCCTGACTGTTGTCTTCCTGATCAGATGGAGGAGTGCACCATCACTATTTTTTTTTACTACTCAAAATGTCTCAGTGTTTCTCTGTTTGCTGTGAAAGAATCTGCATAGCACAGAGGAAATAATTCTCATGTGAGGCAGATATTGCCAGTCAAGCACCCAGTTTTTGAGTATTATTAATGTACAATCTCAAATTACCCCACTTGGTTGTGCATAAATGATCCTTTCTTTAGTTAAGCATCCAGTGAAAGGCTCCATAAACAGGGGAAATATGGGTGTATGGGTATGTTAAGTCTTTCAGACTGATAAGAATAATCATAGCACTATTTTTTATATATTTGCCCTTAAAGAAAAAAAAATGTATTAAATAGCCCAGCATTTCTAAAAAAGGTAGGTTTCTTGGACCTACTCATCACATCATTCTAATATTAGTAAGTCTCCCATGGTGATCATCTGTCTTTGCTACATCATAGAAAAATGCTGCCTTCTGTTAGGTATGATTTGAAGTGGGAATAGCCTTATTGGTCCCATTAATGACCTAAACACAATTAGCTACCTTCAAATACTTAAACTCATCAATAAAGGCCTGTTCACTGCCAACTCATATAAGTTTTTTAACTGTTGCACATAGCTCCTTCACAATAATCGTGACCATTTTTCCTGTGAATTTCTCTCCACAGAAATAGTTACCAAATGAGAACGGTGAGCCTTCAGATGAAAATGGATTAGTATATTTCACCGTGCCAAGATAAATTCTTATGAGATGTTCCATTCTTACAGTTGCAGGGCAATTTCTCCATTTAAGGCTCTTGAAAGCTAATATTCCCAAACCCTGTTGAAATTGCTGTCTGTCCCTGTTCTGCATCACTGCTGAGCCTCACCATTTCATACATTAGTTCAGTCAGTTGTCTCTGCTCAACTTCAGCTGTCTCTGTCCCTAAAGATACACAAATATCACCAGGAACCTCCCAGTGGTCTTCAGTGCTTCTTGCCTGATGCCCAACAGTCCTTTGAAAATGGACCTCACTTAGAGTATTGTGATGAAATGAGAGAGATCATGGGAAATACTCCAGTACCTTCTGGTGGGATCTTTCACAATGAGCAGCATGGAAAAAAACAGAGGGCCAAAGCAATAAACCATGGAATCTTCCAAGAATGCAAAGCAGCAGTGTTGTAACAGCTGTGTAGACATGATTATTCCAAACGCAAATTGCATCACCAAGGGTAATGAAACACTCTGGATATACTGCTCCCTGTTTCAGAAGACTTGTTTGTTGTATATATAGATGTCCACAGTGAACTTCAGTTGGATGTAGAATTTAGGTCTCTAATAAGCTTTGTGCTGTGTGGAGGGTGGACCACAGAATTGCTTCTGAGTTAACACAAAAGCAGATTATAAAGACTAGGTCTTTTCTGCTAAAAAAAACCCCAACAAACCAAACAACAAACAAACAAACAAACAAAAAACAAAAAACCCACAAACCCAAAACCAAACAAAAAAAAACCCAATATTTTTGCATAAAATTCACTAATATATGTCAGATATGCAAAACTGGAAACACTGCCAAGTGCTGGATACTTTAATTTTACCACAAGGTTAATTCAGCAAGATCAGCTCTGTCCTCTTGCCTGGGACTGACCTTGGAAAATTCACCTCAGTGCAAAATTAAAGCACCTTATCTTGACTATGTTTTTAGCACAGGAGAGCTGACGCATGTTGGTTTCTCTGAGGTTAGAGCTCAAATCAATAGGGTCATCTCCATTAGGGTATCTCTGCAAACCATGTGTTACCTGTGTTTTTCTATGTGTTCACTATTGCATTAGAACATGATTAGTAACCATAGCATAGACACAACATTGCATTAGTGTGGCTGGTGGTGGCTTTATGCAGGACTAGTCTTGAGAATGGCATATTATAAAATAAAGTAGATGATGTGAATTTAAACAGGCATAGAGTTTGGTGTAAGAAGTACCCTTGGCAGCTGTACAAATGGACAGTGAGGTACTTTGTCTTGCATCCTTTTTATACTGGTAAAAACCTGAGGGGAAACACACGTATCATGTCACAGAAGTCATACAGCTTATTTTGCAATTTTGCACTGGCATATGTTACATAGGTAAAGTACTCTTCTTTCTCATACAGGCTCTCCCTGTCTTAAGAAGGCTTGCTGGGAAGGCTATTCTGACAAATCTTTCCTGGCATGGATTTGGCCCTAACTTTGTACCAGAGAAAACTTTCATGTGTACCTTCTATGACAGAGTAAGAATGTATCTTGAATATATTACTGAAAGGTTAAAAATGAAAAACATCCTCCTATACCAAGAAGGTACATAACATGGGCAGGCACTACAGTAACTATACTGGCTTCAAAGCTAATTAAATTTACCTCAGTGCAGCTTTCCCCTGTAGACAAACCCAGAAGTGCCAACCCCATCAATCATTTCCTCACTCACCTCCCTGACCTATCTTTAAAACGAGAAAAAAAGCTGATCAGCTCCTCTCCATTTCAATTTTGCGCTCCCCAGCCTGAAGATCTTTTTAAGTCCTAGCTTCTGGCATGATGCCTTCCAGTCACTGGTCAGATTCAGCAGTGGCAGCTGCTAGCAGAAAATCCTCCTATTCAAGAGATGACCTTATGTGCTCCAAACGCTGCTTTCTTATTCTGCCTAAATTGTTTATCCATGTTCAATGCCTGCACTAGCACCATGATGCAGACAGATAGGTTGCAAGTGTTCTGAAGCCAAAGGCACTATTTAAAAGGTAAGATATTTTATATTTTAAATTCAAAATTATGATGAGACAATCTTTTCACTAAAAGAAATTAACAACATTTCACACATAGCATCCAAATTTTATATTGAAGTCAATGCCACAGTATCCGTCCTGATTCCCATATGAAAGATCCACTGTAAAATCCTGTAATGCCTTGTGAATAATTTTAGTGATTCACTCCCATGCAAATCTCTTATTTTCCAATGCAAATATTGCATAAGGGTAGCACAGTACTCTTAAACACGAACAAGACATAAACCAATTTCATTCAGATTATGTTTGTGTCATAAATAAGGCTCTGTATCCACTCAGTTCAAATCGGCCTCCTTAAGCAGGCTTGCACTCGTTAAATCCTGTCTATGACCTTAGGCAGCCTGTTCTAAATGCAAGACTCTTGCATGTGAAGAGAGGAGCTTGGAAAATAACACTGAACTGAGCTAAGGCTAAATCTATTTGGATTCATTACATCTATGACCAGACTGTCTTTGTAAACAACACTTATTTACATATATTTAAAGAACTGTCAGTTTTGCATATGGAAAGCAGAATCACAAGAATATGAAAACTCATTCAAGTTTAGGTGACCCACAGTCGCCCAAAAAAATGGCTGTTTATCCCTTCATATTTTACAGAAAATACGCAGTCAGTGCATGCCTACTAAAATCACTACATTTCTGTCGTCCCTTTTTTTTTCACACCAGTCTTTTTTGGGTTTCTGCTCTTCATACTAGCTAGAGTAGATTTTTACATATGCAATTTTCTGTGTGTGCGTATGTCTGAAACGACTACTATCACTGAGTGACAAGTATCCAGGCACATTCTGACGGTTTTTTTTTTTTTAAAAAAAAAAAGAACTTGGGAATTTTCCAGCATCATGAAGTATGGGAAAGTAAAAGAGGTTAAATACAGGTGTTACATACAGTTACATACAAGTGACTGGTTTTGAACGAATGTCCTCAGATAGTTTTCCTCAATAAAGCATACCTGTAAGGTAAGAGTTTTTATAGATGTGAATCCGATTTTACTCCTGTTTGAAAAGGTTCAATTCTGTTAGCTGTTTAATTTTTAAATACAGGTTTTTTCCCTTCTTTACACTTTGCTTAGGAACCCTGATAAAGTGCTATAGCTACAAATCTGTGGTTATGCTGCAGCAATTAAGGGATTTGACTCATGCTCACACAGGACTCTGACTCAGGAGCAAGAATGGCTTATGCTGGTGTGGCTGCAATGTTTCCCTCTCACAGTCATCTATTTTGGTCTTAGCTTTCTCCCCTCTTTTGAGTTTACTCATTCTGCTGCAAGATGGGCTAGGCTTTTTGGGAAGCAGCCATAACCCCAGAGTTTTTAGGCCTGTTAAAATAAACCAGTATTGATACATGGTTCTTTAATTCATGGCCATTAACAACTTCATTCGTAACTTAATCACCCCACAGTAAAGGTGGGAACGGAGAACTGCATCGGGAAATGCTCTGTCTTGCCCAGTGTCAGTCAGTATTATTGCCCTGTTTAAGACCTTAGCTTGTGGACATTCATCCTCTTCCAGGTCTGTCTGTGGTGTCTGAAATTACTATCATCCATAGCCATGTATTGGCAGGTTGTGTTCACCAAGCCAGTTTTACCTAAGAAAGATTAAAGGAGGTAATGGGGGAGAACAGGGGGGTGCCTCTCCTGAGAGGATACTGAGGATCTAGGAGATTAACACATTATCAGAGCGTGCTGCTGTTTGCAAAACATAGCCCATTATAAGCAGTAACACGACTTGTGCAACAACTGCTCAGACAGAAAACCACCTCCCAGCCAGGAGTTAGGTGGATCAAATACAAGTCCACCATGTCAGTCCAAATCCTAACAGTTTATTAAGTTCACCTGTATCGAAAATTTATGCGGAGCTCACTGACTCTGCTCTAAAGTGACTGAGGATCATTTACACATTCTGTACTGTCAGTCTCCTAAGACCATTGTAACCTTGATCAGGGAAAAAAGAAGGGGTGGAAGATCAAACAGCTATGGGTGACAACCTCTTTAAACACTACAGTTCACTTGTTGTCCTACATTTTCAATGGCAAGAACAGGATCAAATGAATATCATGTGACTGTGTAGAGATCCTAAAAGAGTTAGTGTGCAAGCTCCACCCTCTGCTTTTGCTAGAGATTGGAGCTTTTATGTAGGACGTACTTAAACTGGTACAGAAAAAGCAGTTTGAATTATCTTGGCCTAAGGGCTGACACCCAGATTTTTTTGGACAAATTTAATAGTATATGGTTTGATTCTAAATGTAACCTTAGATGAGTCAGAATGGATTTGTACAGTCTAGACTTAAGAGTAGATTGGCAATTCAGGTAACATCTCTTACTGGGAAAGGTAGTATATGAATGGGATGGATTAAATTGCTAGGGAAAATAAACTAGATGAGAGCCTCTAGAAAATTTCTGTTTTGTTCTGTGCCTTATTTTTCAGCAATTTACTAAGAAACAGACCTTTTACACTACTGGTCTTCTTATGAGAACACACCAACCTTCTCAGAGAGAGTATTCATTAGGGCTACTGTGCTGGTAAGGCCCTGAAAAAGACAACAGGAGGTAAGAAAATACACATGATCACTGTGTGACAGCGATTTGATTGTCCAGCTCACCCCACATACCCTTTGTTTGCCACATGAAATGCTGGAGACCAAGCCTCAGGCTCTTTAACTCTAACTTAATCCTCAGAAGAGAGTTAAGCAAAAGGCTGTTTTCCTCATGAACAACAGCAAGCGAACTGCATAAATTTGCCTTAATTCATATGGGAACAACTTCAGCAGGTAGAGTGCTCCCAGCTGTCTGCTGCATCTTTCTGTGGAGTTTACCATACGCCAGCAAAAAGTGCCTTTTATTGCCAGCCACTGGGTCACACCAGCCCAGTGGCTCTGGTACTCTGCTCTCAGTATAACCATGGCAATGTGAAGCTGTGCAACTGAGACATAGTGAAAGATATGTTAATATATGTTCTTCCAAGGAGTCACCTGATATAACGTGAAGTACAAGCCTTGTGTCCATTGCACAATATGTTTTGACTGGGAAATCCTAGGGAAATGACCACTGCTATGAAAAAAAAGGTTTCTGTAGACCATCTGTGGTTACTCTGATGGCTAAATAGTGGCCACCTCTGAGCTGACATGTTTAACATGTTTCAGTGGTTTCACCTTTCTTCATTATGAAGATTGAGTGCACCCCCCCCTAGTTCCCTGCATAGGAACATCACATATTTCTTCTCTTCACATTTAGGAGAGGGGGAAACTTTAGCAAGGTGTCCTTACCAGGTGTTGCTTCAGAAAAATAGTGGCAGAATTCCTTAAAACACAGGAAACAAAAAAAAAACCCAAACCTTCTTAAAACTCTCAGATAGATTTCAATCAATTAATTTATTTCAATTCAGTCCAATGGATCGGCAGTCTAAGAAGATGAATAAAACATTCTTCTGGCAGAGGTCCTATTACCTTCAGGAGAAAGGCTCACTGATGCATCAAAACTTAAGTTTGAAAATCCTCACACAATTAGAGAAAGTTGCTGTTATCACATCAAAGGCACAGTACCATAATAAGTTTAAGCCAGTTTGAAAAGTCAGGGCCACTGATGTAGCACATTCTTTCACCTTGCCCCTGGCCACACATGCTAGGCGGAGATGTGAATGCATTGTCAGGACTTCTATGAACAGTGCGGTCTTAGATCACCACTCCAACAGAATGGCTGACTAGTGACGTCGTATTCAAAGAAATCTGGGCTTCCTGTAGTTAAAAGGTCTTTTGAACACTTTAAAAAAAAGAATACTGTGTATTCAAGTAGGTTTTTATAAGCCCTGTGCTTTCTAATATAACAATTAGAGAACTTATAAAAATTTCCAAAAATTACTGGAATTATAAATATATAATTATAAATATGTAAATATTCTAAGTCTTGGAATATTTATGACGTTGTTCCACAATAATACAAACAATACCTTCTCTTTATTATATCACCCAGTGAAGGAGATGTGATTTAAATCAGGTGTGGGCCTATGATCATAACCGTTGAACTACTCAGAAAAAAAAAAAAAAAAAAAAGGGTTTCAGACTGACTTTTATGAAAGTGTGCTGGCTTTATGCTAATTGTCAGCAATTAGCTTATACAATTAACAATTGTTAAACCACTCTCAGATCAATATTGAGTTCCTAATTATATTTGTAATTTTTCTGTCTAGCATATCTGGTGCCAGGAGATCTTTGGAGATCTACCAACCCTTTGGCATTGGTATATCAGAATTTCATGACAGGAGTAGCCAAGTTAGGCTTGTCATTTTGGTCCTGAATAAAGCTGGCCAAAAATACATTAAATCAGTAATATATTGCTCAAAGGTACCATTACTTCACAAGGAAAATGTTTAAATATGTTTTAATTACTATTTTACTGTCTAAACACTGTTCAGATTCTCATCTATTAGTCACTGTTGTGCTTAAAACTGTTTGTTCTGTGGCTTAGAAACTTTTATAACATATAGTCTACTTGAGTACATGTGTTTGAGTTAGTTTTCCTCACTGTAAAACATGGCAGTATAGACATGAGAATGGAGAACCTGCCAGTGTCTTCTTGTCAGGATCCTCTGCTGTCACAAAAACCTCATCGCTGTTCTCAGGTGACACTATCACATTGCCATTCTTCAAAACAGATTAGGTTATCAATACAATCTATCCCTATTAGAGTATTGTTGCAGAGCTTTATTTTTCTAATGGTCCTGATAATTGTTTGATTTCATGAAATGACGAATTGCAGCACGTTGCCCCATTTCATTGGGAAGACATTGCAGTATATATGTTTTCTATGATGAACACTATGAGCTCTAGTTACAAGAGAATTTTAGGGGGTTTAGTTACAAAAGAACTGTAGCAATAGGAAGACCTAAATTTTTTCACTCAGATTGAAATGTAATGCATTCATCAACTGCTTTTTTAATTGTTATACCTCTGTAATAAAGTTAAATGACTTGTGAGTTGTTCAAAACAATGTACTCCATCCAGCTTGCATCAAGTTATCTCTGTTGAAAACCAATGCAAATGAGGTGTAGCAACTAATGACAGAGGTCTTCTCTTTCCTAATATGAGGCTGAATTTTCCATTGGTAAATCATAGTATGCCTGGATCACTGATGGCATAATGGGGAATTACATTTCAAATTGACTTTAAAATTAGTTATTTCCTTTCCACTTCCAATTATTTAATAACTAAGCACTTAAATCTTCAGGTGATCATTTGTATTTCATTGTCCTTCCTTTTTAGTACCAGGTAAGAAATAATTAGAAAGCTATCTTCTTTGCAGCTCCTTTCAATTTAAAATAATACCTATTATTATGTGTGTAATCAGAAGTAGAGTTGGATCATTTTAAATATATGAAATTAAAATTATATTACGTCTCATAGCTCAAATTAATAAAAGGAACGCTATGACTATTTTTTGCAAAAAGATTCCTTAAAATTAATCTCGTATTTTATTCTGTAACTTATATTAGAAATAGATACATATATTCTTTTGCCTTATTGACAATAATGCTACTATAAGCTCCAGAAAATAAGTAATAAATTTAATGTGTATCTCATAAATATATTAAAAGTATAACATTAAAAAATCTTTTTGAGTGACAAAGCTAGGAATAGTTGCAATTTCACATTTACGAAACAAACATTTTGATGAAAACATGTTCTAGTTTCAAAATGAATGCAAAATGATTTTTTTATATAATTAGCATACGTACTTGCAAAGGTTCAGATAAAATTAGGATTCAGTCAAGATGAAAACTACTTAACATGCACAAAAAGGGACGCACAATTAGAGACTGGAAGGGGGTTAGACACAATAGTGGGAATACATAATTCAAAATGTCACTCAGCAATCTACTTTGGAATAATATTAGTTGTATACTGATTCTCCTGTTTGGCAACTCAGAACATACGTTGGCTCAAAACAGGAAAATAAAAGGTACTGCACATAGTTCTGTCTGGGAGGATGGTGACAACTGGAATATTTTCTGACTGTTTCAGGAGACATAGCTACCAAATTAAACAAGGCTGCTGTCTTTCACCTGATGTTCACTCAAAAAACATAATTCATCGATGTACAAAACTCAGTGCAGATTTCTTAAAGTCCTCAACAAAGTTGCCCCAATATTTTAGCTCATTAAATAAAAAGTAACAAAGCTTATCATGAACTAGTTTGAAAGAGGAAAACAAAAAGCAGGAGGGAAAAAAGCAGAGAAAGCAAGTTAAATGAGCACCCCATAGAAATTATAAATCTGTTCAGGAGATTAAAAAACCATATTCTATTAAATTCCTATTCTATTAAATTCTTATTAAATTAACTTATTCTTAGCTTGGAGTTTTATTCAGATGTTTCTACAAGGCTTTCAGAGAAGGAGAGTTAAGGGGGAGAAAGAAACACACTATGGAATAGCTGGAAAATATAGCAGAAGGGACAGTATATGTGTCATGAACAGTTATGGAAAACTGGCAGATCATGGCAGAAGAGTCAATTAACAAGAGCAAAGATCAACATAAAAGAAATCAGTATTAAGGCCCTGAAGCATGGAGAAAAATGTCTACACATTAAACAAAACTCTTTACTTAGTTTTGATTTATAGCTGCGGCATCATGAATTCCAGGTAGCTACATAAGACAACATTTCTTTTCAATCCAGACCTTGCCAGTAAATGAAAATATCTGATTTTCAAAACAACCTTTCAGAAAGAGACTACTAGGTAACATAGGACAGATGAGTAACTATAATGTTATTAAAATTAATATAATGTATACCCTAAATCTAATAGTCATTTAGTTGTTACACTCTCAAAAGCTGAAATAAAAAATGAACCAACCAAAAACATGTTTAGGAAAGGCAAGTTTAAAAAGACCAAAACATCATATAGCTCCAAATTTGGCCTCATGTTCACAAGTAGCGATCAAGTTACTTGCTGGCAAGTGAGGTGACTGACCATTAACCTTCCTGGATGCTATCAGACACAGAAAATGCCTTGAACCCTAACGAGTATCATCAGGTAGCAACATCTGAGAGCTCTTTAGTTTCTTAAAACCATTCCATGGTAAACTGCTCTGCAGCCATAGGTAGTTGTTTAAGCAGCTGTTCTGGCCAGAGGTTTTTCCTTCTTCAGCTCATTATTTTTATCTTTTACCCAGAGATTATCATAGAAATAGCTCTGGGGTTTTGCACTATCCAGACGGACTTTGACAGAAGCTGAAGAGCACTCACACAAGTCCTTCTGTAGACGGTGTTACCATAACCAAAGTCAGAGCCCTGCTGTCTCTAGCACAGTAAAACTCACAAGTCATCTGTTTATAGGCTGAAGTTTGCATTGTACATATGGGATCAACTTAATAATTTAATAAATTAGTGAAATAATGTAAATACAGATAGATAATGGCTGAGGAAAGGCTTGTACAGAAGCCTTTGACTTAATTTTTGTAAACCTGTGCATAGATGAGAATATAAAGAGTACCATTATATGTTTTGGACATTGAACAGGTAGGACACACCTCACAGACCTTCAGAAAGATATAAAACAAATTCCAGCATTTAGAAAGTGTTTCTTTAGCAGACTAATAGTTGGGCCCACTGGGACATGGAGACATGTTCACTGCAGAACACATGGACTTAAGACTTTTTCACTTTCTAGCTGCTTAGCATCACCTCTCTATGAGATATCTCTTCCGTGGCAGAACAAACTGCGTGAGTATTCTTCATCCACTGCAGCATAAAGCCATTTAACTAATTTAAGCTAGTTTTTCACTGAAGCAAATGAGGTCTATCCATATAGTCAGTTCTAAGATTGCTGAAGACTAATCTCTAGTAAAGCTTTTTGTCAACCAAAAGTGGCATCTGTTTAAAATTGGTATGTTGAAATTCAGTACTGTTATCCAGGCTACAGATGATCCCTTCCTGCAGGTCACTGCAGAAGTGTGAAAACCAGCAATGTCTTAGCAATACCTAAAAGTAGTGAATTTACATCTTTGGCAGTTCCACCTCTAGTCTTAGTGATAGCAAAAGTGACAGCTGGAAGCCACCTTGCCTTTTATTAAGGTGGCTTCTAAAGCCATAGTGAATGTTGAGCACCAAGGAATTATATTTGATAGTGTGTCCTTTTCTTTATTGATTTCTTTTCAGCACTGATTATAGGATGAGGTAGACCTGCTTAGTGTAAACAGGTGGCAAAGTATTTGCCTGGTCAGGGATACATGAAACCTAGGTGTTTAGTAAATGAAGAAAACAAATGAAAGGACCAATATAAAACTGCTATCTTGAGCTGCTGTTAGAAAATAAAATGCAGAACTTCACCTACCATGAAAATTTTACAGAATGAATATTAATGTTATGAAGAGAAGTAGGATGGATTTGCATTATGTATTTGACTTGTCCCTGGAGCACAGAAACTGACACAGACTTGTGACTGCATTAACTATAGCCAAATTTTAATTTAAGATGATTGATTGTTGAGCATTCTGTTAATTAACCTCTTTATTCTGTATTTTCCTACACAATCTGAAATGTCCTTTCAAGGTAAGTTTTTGAATTTAACCATCGAAAAACATGGACATGATCTTCATTCACAAAAGATGACTTGTAATAGCAATTCAAGAAAAAGAAAAGAACTAATGGCAAATATAATACAACTGGATTTGAGCTCAGAAATGGCTTCACGAAAGCCAAAAAATATTTAAACCAGGCTAGTTACTTGTCATTTCAAAGCTAGAAGCCCAGTCCTCAGAAGTTCATTAGGGACTGGTCCTCATAATACAGAGGTAAGGTAATACTCTCACAGCTCCATTTTAATAACAAAAAGACAATAAATTATTTGTTAAAAAAAATCATGTCTGTAAGAATCTTCCCCTCCCCATATAAATGCTACCAGCTTTGTTTCCTTTGAGCTTTTATTTCTCCCCTTTATCTTGGATTTAAAATTAAATACATGTTCAACCACAAAATAAAATTTCTTCACTAGTTCTGCATTATTTGCTAACAGGTTTTTGCAATATTTCTGAT
This sequence comes from Athene cunicularia, assembly GCF_003259725.1. Lineage (NCBI taxonomy): Eukaryota > Metazoa > Chordata > Aves > Strigiformes > Strigidae > Athene > Athene cunicularia. The sequence goes on from NW_020799091.1 coordinate 61,843,725, forward strand.
TTCTCATCCTGGCATAATACAAAGGTCAGATTTGTGCTATAAATGATTAAAATCCTTTGCCCAAGATAAGAAAGGATGTTTGTTTCCTAATGCAAAACAGCCTCTTTCTAAATTATGTACTTTTTTTCAGTCTCATGTACTATGAGGAACTTTCTACATACAGTGACATAGGGAAAGGGAGGGATCCTTCTCCAGTCGATACCAGTTGCCACAAGCAGCTGTTCTACATCTACTCAGGCGTCGTTCTATCACTCTCTGGCTGCCCCACAAATGGCATCTTTGAAGCATCTTGTCAGCGGCAGTCTAATGCAAATTTCAGCACCTTTACTTTACAGTTCAAAATAGATCATGATTCACAGGAAACTAGAAGGAAAACAAGGCAGTTAAAATGATTTACTTGTTTTGGGATGGCACACTGTACCATTCAGATTGAGATTTAGGGAGGGATTAATCTAAACACTGAAGTCATCTCAACGCTGGAGGACTAAACCAAATTGTTTCTCTGCACTCCTTCAGTGTGTGTCCAGGAAAAGAGATAGACACCACTAGACGGTGATCACCTCATCCTAACACAGGTGTCAGAGGTAGTGTGATGAATTGCTTCTGAAGGTACCTATCTCTTTTCACTGACTACAGGAGAACCACAGACTAGACATCTTATTTTATAGGCTAAAATTAGGTGAGATTAAGGCTACCCTGCTGCTCCAAAGTCAGACAGCATTTATTTCTCTTTTACATACTTCATGGGAAGTACAGATAGCAGGATCAGGAAAGGATGAACAGAGTTCAGCAAGTGGGTAGTTGTTCAACGTTTCTTTTCAGATTCATCTCTCAACATGTACCCCATCCATTATTTACTGCACACCATCTGAATGCTGCACTGAACAGAGAATCACTCATTTTCTCATGGGTTTTTCCATGCTGCTCTCATTGTAGTACTCTATTTGCAAACGTTAATGAATTTATCTTCCTAACACCCTGGTGGTATTATTATCTTCCTCTTACATGTTGTGAGTGGAGATGCTGAAAAAAAGTAAAACTGGTCCTCTAATATTGTTTCCCCCATGTAACATGCTTTCCAGCTGGATTTTTCACAGTAGTTATCAGTTTTGGCCCTTCATAAGTTCCTGTTCACTTCTGCTGCAATTATTGGTGCTTAGCATTAAGCTGAGTAGTCCCCACTTGTTTTAAGATGGATACCCAGAAAAATTAAGAAAAAACAAGGACCTAAATGCCTCCATTTGAAGTTCTCTGCCACATTTATGACACACTTTCCAACATTTGCAACCAAGCAGATTCGGGCTTTTTCCACTGTTCAGCTTTGATTCATTCCCTGTCTGAATGTAGTTCCTTTATTTCCCCTCCTGGCTGGGAGGTCTGTGGCTTTTAGGGCTGCTCGCTGCTAGATGCTTCATATATCCTCAGACATAAACAGCTACAATCCAAACCATGTCTCCGGGCCTCTGCTGATGCGAGCAAGCTCTGTAAGACAGTGCCTAGACAGCGTGGCAGGTGTATACTGTACTGGGGACAGAGAGGGACCATCTACAAATTAAATAAAGAGGCCCATAATCTGACCTTGAGCACCAGACCTCTAATCATTGACATATTGCTGGCTTTTCTTTCCCTAAAAGAAATTTCCACATGAACAGGGGTAATTATGGCCTTGGACCTCTGGGGCATCACAGAGCTCACAGGGCGATGTGCTTTGCAGCACAGACACACATCCTGCTTGAGGAGCTGTGCCTGAGCAGCGCAGGCATAAACCTCTTAGTGCCACTTGGTTTCAGCAGCAGGAGTTGGTCCTTGATCTTGTTACTGAAATACTTCTCCAGGGCTGTGCAGTGAGAGCGGGCCCCACTGTAAGACAGAAGGATCTGCCAATATTTGGCCTAAGGGTGTGACTCTCTTCTCTACAGAGCTCTGCCTGCGTAGTGTCAGGCTTGAAATAAATGCATTGAACAGTACCTACGCTTGTACTACTTTGTTACGAAAACACTGGTAGTAATGCTGTAGCTGGGATGGGCTAAAAACACAAGATCAGTAGGGTTTGCATGAAGAAATTCTATTTTTTAATAGTTATAAAATAATTTAAAATAACTTTTAAATCACCTTGCTCTATAAATCATGGTGGTATTTCAAAACCAAGCTTTTTTTTCTGTGTTAAACAGCCCCGACCCCTAAAAAATAACAAAAGGAAGCCTTTTTTTTTTCTGGAAGGATTGCTGCCAGAAAATTCTTTTTGCTAATGCTGTGATCTGTCCAGGCTGTGTGGCAGGGGTACACCAAGTGGTTAGGTTAACCAAGTAAGCTTTATTATTTCAGTGAATTTCAATTACTCCATTAAATTAAAAAACCCTGTTGCACTTAAGAATAAAAGAAAAGAAGTTATAGGAAAATTTAGAATAAAAGTCATCAATAACATGGTGTGATTTTCATTTAATCAAACTTAAATCAAGATAAGCACAAATGATAAGAACAAACAGCATTTATAAAATCAGTATAAGTCTTGACTTGTATATTGTTATAAAAATAAAAAGTGAATAGGATATTCAGTATTTCCAAGCAAGTATATTTCCAGAGTTAAACATGGGATTAATTAGTGTCCATTAATCTTAATTTTCTGTCTGACCAAATATAAAGAAATTTTATCAGACTCATTGATCATTTTAATCTTTTACATTTTTTAGCTTGCACAAACCACTCATTGCTACATTCCTGCTTTTAATGGGAATATCTGTAGGAAACTATGCAAAAAATAGATTTGACATAGCACTGCTTCTATCTTCACAAGTCCTTCTTTATGTCTGCATCCATTAGCTGGCTGTTTGCAATGTGGATTTATTTCAGTCTGCTTCTTGTGCCATCAAGGTCTTTAAATGAAGTTCTGCCCCTGTATATGAAAAGACTTCTTAATTCGTAGTTTCACATTATACAGAGATTAACTGTAGAAGGTTATTAACAGTGCAAGGTTATTAAGAGCATGTTTAATATTATTTGAACGATAGCAGAATCCCATGAAATCCCATTTTGGTATAACTTTATTAGCGACTGAAGTATTCAGCTAATTTCATGCTTTTTCCTAGAATGACCAATAATAAATTACTGCAAATCAGTATGCATTTTAAGCTCCTTTTCAGCTAACAGTCGACAATTTTATGGTCTGTTACAGGACATGGTTGCTCAGTGTAAGTGTTGAGAAATGAATGCACTTTCCAATGGCAAGGCTAATAATAGCATTACTATTATTGCACAGAAATACATATAATCATTGCAGATACATTTGGGAGTTTTTGAGTTCAAGCCTAGCATTCACTCGGCTAATTTCCTAAACTGATGAGAGCCAGATCCCATCACGTTTCACTTCAGTGTAATCCAGAGAGGAGGAGAACGGGGTAAGCACAGAGGCTCTGTCAGCTAATTTGGTTTGTAAGGTGCTAGAGGTGATCATTTCTGGATCTAGCTAGGGCTTACAATTAGCCACTCTAAGCTTTGTTACTAATCTTCAGCAGAAGGTCTTTGCCCCCCTCAGAATGCAGATGACATCAGGGATAGCCCAGGGGTGTTTCCCCTTGCCTTATCACAGGCACCCACATGGACACTAGCCTGACCAGACCTGTGACTCGGAAACTCTTTCAAGATCCTTCACAACACCTGTGCTGGAGGATGGTTCCACCATCAAACCACATGTCAGGTGTAGACATCTTAAACTGCCATGACTGTTCATAAAGTAATCATAAATCTAAGCTCTTAATCAGCACCTGCGCTGAAAACACCATAGACTTAGGGGAGTCGGCTAATATAGTGAGAGCATACACCTGCACATAGCAAACAAAACTCTCCTTCTCCTAGCCCAGGTAATACTTACACCATAAAGTTCCAAAATATCACAGTCTCTCTCAATTCTTATTCCTCTGTGATTTTCTCACAAATTTATTGCGAAGCCAACTTAGATGTGCAAATATGCACATCTTTAAAAACACTTGTTCCTAGTTTTCCACTAGAAAAATAAAAGGATGATTTGCTGCTTAAGGACAGACTTTTTTAATTTTGTAACCAAACTATGCTTAACCCTAGGAGCCTTGTTTTAATAACACTTTGTTTACAGTTTATTTAAATTCCCTGCTGTTGCACAGCATCTGCAGCATATCCTGTGGGATGCTCATATAGATGAGTCCCTGGCAGCTATCAGTGCTTTTTAATCTTCATATCGTCCAGCCCTATTCAGACAAGGGCTGTAGTGTAGTTCCAGACTTCATTTTCTCTGGTGGCAAAACCAATTTAATAGATTTCCACCCTTTCTCACCCCAGTTAATCATTCCCTCCCTTGTACAACAATTTATCACCTCCTTAGCTGTGCCCATGTTGCAGGACAATGCATGTTCAGTGCCGTGATCTAAATTAGATTTTTTTTTTTTTTTTTTTTTTTTTCAGCAGGATTTTTCTTAGCTTAGAACGTTTTGCTGATTCTATTGAATAAAATCTTATCAATGACTCTGCTGGCAGAAATGAGGAGATAAATATCAGTAAGGGAATGGAAACAAGCAGCTAGAGAGGAAAACATTGTCAGAGGGAAAATTGTTCATGACCCTCCATCCTTAGATGCTGTATGTTTTAGTTGCTCCTCTGGAGCACGAGAACTCCTGTTTTCTATGATATGGAAACACTGCAGTGCAAAGAAATCTTGCGAAAAAAAAATAATTGGTAATAACTATGAAATCCACAGATATTACAGAGCTCCAAAAATCCCCAGAGTATTTTGGAATTTAATTCAGACAAAAAACTTGTTATTTGGTTCCTAATTTTATTGTCTATTCAGCTTCAGCTTTCGCCTGGCTTCTGAATTTGCAGCATTGGGAGAGCTAGCTTTGTACTTTCCATTTGAAAAACTTTTTCTGATTCAGGAGAGGGTTTTGCTCCACCATCGTGCACAACTTTTTGTTGCCTGGTTTCTTTTTAGCCCAAGAGTGTGAGATAATTAACACAGAACAGACAAAACCTTGAATACATAACCTGTGACATTTGTGAAATGCACAGTATTTCTGTAGACAGTGTATAGGAATAGCCAAAAAGGAACTCTTGAGTCTGTGGCTGAGATCCCCACAAGCAATGAAAATCCTGGAGACACCTCACCTTTAGACATGGGCAATAGGTATGTAGGGCATACCTACCCTGTTGGAGCGGTTATATTTTGAGACTTGTGTTGAAGTGTGGATAGCTGCCAGTGGTTACTTTGCAAATAATTATCTGGGTAGTTCAAGATAAACTGGTGCACCACATGGTCACAGTCTATGAGGAAGAGCAGAAGTTCAGGAAAATTATTGAAGGAAATGGTGAAAAATAGAGGTCATTTAGTCAACACATCACATGTACAGAAATAAGAAGAAAGGTGAGGCCAAAGAGATGACAGGCTGGGATGTCAGCCCACAGGGTCAGGTCTGGTGAGGAGAACCAGGGCCAGGCACAGCCAGGAATGGCCAGAGAGGGCCGTGGGGATGGGGACAGGCCGATGGCAGACATGGGTGCATGGGTGGGCCCAGCTTGATGGGGTTGGGCAGGGCAAGGCTGTGAGCAGCTGGAGACCAGCCCTGCTGCTGCTGCTGCATCACTGGGGCAGGCGTTGACAACTCCAGGGTGCTGCCATGGGGTGCTGGGCTGCGGACAGGGTGAGGGGACAGGGAGGTCCTCAGTGGCCTCAGTGTCATGACAGGCACCAAGACAGGTCAACAAGTGATGGGGTGAGGGAGCATAATGTCATAAAACAAATCTGCCAGAACTCATTTGCCATGGGTTAGGTGAGAAATTACAATGAAAAAAACCCAACCCTGCCAGATCTAACAGCTTGCTGAATGCAATTCGTTATGATATTGATATAGAAATAAAACATACTCTACACCTCTAAGCCATTGAAAAGCAATCATAAAATTACTGCAAACAATAAACATACCACAATGGAAACAGAATGTGAAGTAAAATTTTAAGGCCTCATCTTGCCCTGTATGTGAGAGGAATCTGCTCTAGTGTTAAAAAATATCACAGAAAAGATTTTTGAGACAAAAGTTCTTGCAAATACGTTTTAATTCAAGCCTTCCTCATCCTGCCTTCTTCCTGCTCTCACTACATTCCTGATTAAAAAAGAACAGGGTTTGATATGTGGCTCTCTCACTTCTTGCCTTTCCCTCTTATCTTGTGAGTCTCTGTGGGCTATTAGCACCCAAGGGAAAGATACATATTTTTGCCCTCTTCTGCCTTAATTTTATGAATCGGTAAATCTGTTTAAAAAAAAGTAAGTAGAGATCCCATCAGTTGTTTTTTTTTTCCTACCTTGAAAAAATAGTTTCTCATTTTTACTTAAAGATTTTCTGAGGGACTGTAAAGCTCTGCATCTTTTACAGCAGAGAGATGGGCAGTGGGTTTCACAAGGGCAGCATCTGAGTGTTCAGGCAGGCATGCCTGCCCCGATCCCCCCGCTGCCTGTTTCTCACTCATCCCACCCTCATCTCAGTCACTGTGTGGCAAAGGAGACTGAGAAAATGGAGACACTTACTTGCACTGTTATATCAGCTTGTCCCTAGCAAATGTGTCCATCTACAAGCCTCCAAACAGGAGGGCTTGTTCTGTTGAAGCACATGGGAAGGATCTGTCATATCCATTATGAAACAACATGTTTTATTGTGCTTCCTTCTGAGTTCCCTTCATTCAAATTTTTTAGAAAAGAAAACATAATCTTGCTTTTCTCCATTATAAACCCCACTGTAGTTGGGGGAGGGTGATGAGAAGAAGCACTTCATCTAAACTACAGGGTTTAAAGTTTTATTTTGAATTTGAGGTAAGAATGGCTCCCCTGCAATTCTCTTACTGCTACTTTTGGAGAGTTTATATTTTATATTAGGCTAGATCACAAGTAATAACTAAAATGTGCTTTTCCCCCAGCAATAGTTTCTAATTACTGCTTAACTATAAAACTGAATGAGGAATTAGATGGGCAGTGGAATAACAGAGAGTTCAACATAAACATTCAAAATGAAAAATAAACTCATCCAGGAGTGGAGAGGAGGAAAATGATGACATATGCAACCCATTTTATAACCCAGGACAGTCTTGAACATTTCAGCTATTGCTTCAGCTTGGCAGAACTAAAGCCAGAAAAAGGCTGATTACTAGAACTCTCCAGCTTTAAGGTGTGTATGAAGATGAGGTGATTTATTTTGTTGACTTTCTCTACTGAGCTTTATGTTCTGATTTGTTGATATATAATTCTCATAATGGTTCCATAGGTTTAATGTAAAAAAGTCTTCCATTTCCAGGTGTCACTTTCAAGATGTTATTTCACAACATGCTGTTCCTAACCATTCATTCCTGCCTCCCTACTGTACCACCTCCAGAGCTGTGTCAACACAACTGTTTGTGGAACTGCAATCTAACCCGGATCACTGAACTGATTTGGATTAAAAATAACATTTGCTTTAGAGAGGAGAGGGCATGGGAAGGAGCAACTGGGGGCAGAAAAGGGCTGACTGAAATGGGGGGAGGAGAAAGGATGGAAACTTATTAGACCAGCCTTACCACTGAAGCTGAGCTATTGTGAAACTCACCTTTTAGCTAACAGCCATGTTTTTCACCTAGTATTAATCAAATTAAACACATTGAACTCTCATTCCCATTACATTCAATGCAAACACGGGGACAAATTCCATGAAGAGCTTATGATCTGTCAGTCAAGACTACATCCATTCCATGTACTGTTTATACTATACCAGATGAATCAGTAGCAAACAGTGCTTACTGCAAATGTCTGACCCAGACCTCGTGGAGGTCAGTGAAGGTACACCTTGCTAAATAAGCAAGAGCCAGGGAGCGAGCTCTAGCCCTGGTATTAATCATCTCCACAGATGATTTGTTAGCTCACCCCCCAGCTCTGCACTGGCATGTCACATCTTGCTCATTCGAGGCCATACTCATATAAAAAGGACAACCCTGAAGCAGTGTGGGTACAGGCCAGCGGAGACATGTGGATTTCAAGCAAGTTTCTCATTCCTATCTCACTTCTGTTATGCAATATTGAGAGACCTGACTGCCCTTCCTTTGCTTTCAGCAGGCTTCATGTCAGGATGCAGAAACTGGAATGCCAAAACAAATTATTCATACTTGAATTTCACAGAAAGAGATGTAAGCAACACAAATACACTTGTGGCTCTTCTGTTTAAAATAGATGTGGAACTAACTAAATTCAGGGACTGAATTAGAAACTCACTCAATGAAAAGATGATTCCTTCTTGTAAAAAGTCACCATGATTACCCAATGATCTGGAATAATAATTTAATTACATCATTATGTCAAATAAACAATTTCTCAACCAAACTCTGGAGTAACCCACATGCAATTTCCTTATTTATAGCACAAGTATCAACAGCACATAAAATTGTAATTAAATATACTATGTTATTGCCATAGGTTAATCAAATAGCTGCTAAAATCATTGCTAATATGTCATCAGCTTGCATAATGCTTTTGTCATGTCTTAAAATATTATTTGATGTATTTATGTCAGCTTTCTCCTAATAATCATTTCCCAGATGTCCTATCAATCCACATAAATAAAAAGCCTAAATGATTTGCTAACTTGAAGCAGTGAGGATATAGTTAGACTTTTAATATCAAAACACCCTCGGGATTATGGTTAGAAGCAAAGTGACTATGTTTAATATAAAAAGATATGATCTTATGTCCTCTCATGAAGAAAATCAACACCAACATATTAGTGTTTCCTAATTTTCTAGTCTTTATTCTTTTACTAGCTGTCAACCTACAAACAGTTGTGATTTGCAATCTTGCCTATTCTGTGATAGGGTGCGACCAAGTACAATATCTCAGTTGACATATCAAAGTCATGTTTGACAGAGAAAAAGAAGTCAAGTTTTATGGTTTGTCTGAATGTCATGCCTGTGAACATTGTTGATAGAGTAGTGGGTAGTGTTTGTGGACAGAGACATTCAAATGCTCTTACTTAATTCTGCTTAAATAAAGGTTATTTTTCAACAAGGTGATGATTGTCACTGTTGAAGACCAATTGGTGCCCTGTGTCTTATCTTTTACCAAAAGTGCTATGTAATTCTTCATGTATTGTGGCTCCCATATAGAACATTTGACAGTGAATGACCCCCCAGAAATAATTAATTGGGCTTGAATTTACCAGGGGAGCTACTGGGGCAAAAGGTTTCTGTCTAGCACAGTATGACATAGTGTATAAGCTCTATCAGAGGCAGAGAAATGCGGCTGTGCAACTCCTCCTTCTGATCATGGATGTCTTTATCCTGGGTGTTAACATCATGGATGTTAAGAAAAATCATCACTTTTGTTGTGTTCTTAGTTTCACACACAGGCACTGCACAGGTATATAACTAAATCAGAATCTACAAGACAAAACCCACACTGCATTTTTTTTTCACAGAAGTAATTGCCAGATTCTAATTGGATGCAACGTGTCCTTTTGGAGGAATGAATCTACACCCTCTGCATCAAAGAAGAGTTGCAGATGGGAATGGTAATCTTTGCCTACCTTCAAATGCCTCCACATTTTTAATGGAAAAGAAAATCCAATAAACAATAGCTCTGGAAATTTATTGTATGAGGAGACACAGAGTTCAAAGAGTATGATTTAACTGACTCTTCTTCTGGAAGAAACAGAGCAGGATGATTTTCCAAATTCTGGAACAGGAAGACCTGTAGTGTCTAGAGCGACAAGCAATTTCTGGGCCATGGTTTCACACTGTGAAGAGTTTATCTGCAAGATTTTCAGTTCCATGTTCAACTTCACAGCATGGTGCCACAAACAATTTTTCAGCAGAGCTGAGGGCCTGCTCTCAGCCACATGCCACAGTGCAGGGTGGCAGAAGGAAAAAGGGAAAAGAGTATCTAAAGCCAATGTTCTCACTGAGCACTTTATGCCTTGGAACTACGTCTTGAATGTGTTCATTTTCAGATACGCACATTAGGCAAATCGAAAGACTAGACAACACAAGCTCTTTTAAAAAATGAGGACCTTTTAATAACAGTTCAGACTAAACTGCCAAAGACTGACACACCAAAATTCATTAGTCACTCAAAAAAAAAAAAAAAAAAGGGAAGTAAATTTAGCTCTAGGAGTTGTTTATCTAATTCCTAAAGGTAAGGTATGCCAACCAAGGAGTACGGAGATTATTCTTTATGGATTTTGGTCTGTCTTAGGCAAGAAATTTTGTTTTAATTAACTTTTCTGATGTAAAGATATCGGTTTCTTCGTGTAGGCATTGGAAAATTCTGTAGAAAAGTGGTGGGTTCCATAAATAAAACAAAGGAATTAAAACCTGCAAAACATTACTGGCAAGCCTGACCAGATAGTTTTTAAAGCTATAGCTAAAGTCATTGCAGACAGCAGCTGAAGTTACTGTGAAATAAATTAATGACTTGGTGGAGATAGCTGGCAGAAATTATATTCCCTTATACATGGAAAAACAGAGTGAGAACTATTTCTAAAATACCTGGAAGCTGTGGATTTAAGCCAGTTTTCCAACAACTTCATAACTAATAAGATTTATAGAAAGCATAGGATGTCCTGTGTTTCTAAATTTATAACTAGAAAAAAATCAGCAAGACTGTACAAATACATATATTTTGCTTCAAAATTTAGCCACAATGCAATGCTACTTGTTTAGATTCAGATGGAAACGTTGTAAAACCCTAGCATACTGAATAGGGACCACTATAACCCCTGTTCAGGTATCAGTGAAAAGTTCAACAGAGTTTTATTAATGGTTAATAATAGAGTTCTCAGTTTCCCCAGCATGAGTCATGAAGCTGAGTAGGCAATTATGTAAGACAGCTTTCGGTAAGTATGGAATGAGATGGGTCATTTGAGTTACAAAAACTTAGGACCATTTTATGAAACGCTGTGTTGTTTGCTCCCAACAGCTTCAGTAAGTGTTAAGGGTTGTCTGTATCTCAAAAATTAGGGCTTGTTTTGCTAAAAATTATGTTGATAAATTCTATAAGTAGATTACTGCATATTACTAAAATTTATTAAAAATAAATTGCCAAATACTAATAAGAAACCAGGAGAACAAAGAAAACAAGATGCTCAAGGACAAGATTCTTGGCTGGTGTAAATAACAATAATTCCTAGATTTCCAAGAATGTATATTAATCTGTATCTGCTAAAGACTTCATTTTGTAAGTACGCAGGTGCAGACAACATATTAGTGAATTTATTTTTCCCCTGAGAGTCTACATACAGATTCCTGCTCATCCTATCCATTCTCACTCACAACAACCTGCACATTCAGAACCTAGCCAATGTGATCAAGAGTGGGAAAAACAGTCATAAATTATCTAGAATCAGAGACCTGGAACTTTGGGAAAGGAATATTTCTTCCCATTTTTTTTTTAACTTGAGGACATACCTATTGAAAATATTTTGCTAGTCTTCAAGTAGGTGCTTCGCAGTTTCTTTCTGAAAAGCAGCACTTTGGTTAGGGTCCCTGGACAGCAGGAACATCGTTACTGCAGAGAAGACCTTGGAAACCAAACCACCGTGCTCACTTCCCCATGGACAATGAATTGTCTTCTGAAAGGTACCAGAACAACAAAACTCTAAGTCCAGATAAACAGTGGGCTTATAGAAAAGCAAGTCACTTTTCAAAGTTTTTATAAATATATCTGAAAGGAGATGGTGCCCAACTATGTTACCAAAGACTAATTCCTCACCAGTAAATCCTGTAGAAGTATGGCGACTGGTAGAAACAAGACCAGCTTCATGTCTGAAATAGCTTGTGATAAAGTAATGAGAAGGATAGGCTGAACTGTTAAGAAAAGAATATATATCAAAGTACATACGTTTCATATATGAGGTGTCTTCAGGAGGGTCTCAGGAGTAGGTCAACAGAGTCAGAAACTTCAGTGGAACAGGATGAGATAGGAAGCTAAATTGACCAGAAATATGAGGGTGAGTGCTTACATTTTGTGCTCTCAAACTAGCATCCGTGGAAATATAAAAATTGGAAGAGTCTGAGAACAATGGTCCCAGACTTTTGGGATCAGATATGTCTGTTCTTAACCCTTTAATTTTATTTGCAGACTGCCTCATGCCCTTTTATTATGAAGGTTCATAGCAAGCAGTTTAAATGGTTCTAAGGATCAGATGTGAACAATTTACCACAGCCTTTCATTACAGAGTCTGGGAATAGCATAATTTTAATCTACTGCTGATTACTATCTAAAAATGTTTTATTTTACAGAGAGCTTAATTGGACAAAAATTGTCCTGAAATAAAATTGCTGTGATGGCTTAAGGTCAAAGTCTTGAATAATGGTTTATCATAAGCACTATCTTTATAGGAAAGCCTAGAAATGTCTTTCTAACCCACCTCCTTCTGACCACCACCAAGGTTTTTTTAGGAATTTTAATTGCTGTCTTTGGAGCTGAGCAGCTATTTTAATGCTATTGTTTATAATCTTTCTTCTTGATTCTTTGCTAAAAAATGACAAAAATTATTAAGAGATAAAATTAATTCTGATGAGCATTTCTATTTTGTGATATCAATATTTGATTTCATGTTTGGTAGAAAATCTAACTATATATCCTTAATTTAGACATTCTGAGGTGGATTTTAGAAGGGGAAAATGCATGGATTTGAGAAATGGCACAACAAAATGTATCACTGAAAATCCATTTGAAGGGTCCCAACGTCATACCACGCAGAGGAGCTGGTAGGGGACACTTTACATTCTGCATCTAGTCACCTAGCATGTGTCAGCGTCTTCAAGGTTACCCCTTGTCACATGAGAGGCATCAGTATCCACTGGGCATGAGGGCTACTATTACAGCAAGCTTAAATCCGGAATGGTTGTCCTCCCCAATTTGTAACAGAGTTTAAAGCATTTGTATCTATCTCGTAAGCTCTTTCTGGCCTAGGGACTTTTGCTGTTTTACTGTGCAGGGTACACTGTGTGCTGTGCTCTGGAATATCTACTATCTGTACTTCACATACAGTTGAGACATGAATCATTTCATAGTAAGACAATTACTTATTACAGGACAGATTCTCCCTTGCCTATAGATTTATTTCTACCTGTGTTAGAATAGCTAAATCTTCTTCTATACTACTTTTATTAAATCTAAAACCTGCAGATATATTGTCTTAGCTGCCTTGTATATTTTGTATTAAACTGTGGCATAATAATAATAATAAAAAAGAAATTATTTATAGTTTCTGCAAATTGACACTCCCCTCTCCCTGTAAATATCCAGATATTTAAGAGATTTCCGAACACATAATCATCTTGAAAGACTTTTCGCATACAATAAGAGAATTTGAACTCCAATACAAAATCACCTTACAAAGTCATAAATTATTGAGTATTGCCATTCAGATCACACAGCCTGTTTCTTAAGCTCCAACAAACAGCTCCTTTTATCATTTAAACTCAAAGATCTTTGCACTACTTAGTAATTATAATATATCCCACATTATTTTGGCACAATCACTGAAGTGCAATAAATTCTACAATTAAAAAATAAAACAACCCTATCCTATTTTCATGTCATGAATGGAAAGAAGTCAATGGTCTGCTTTCAGTGGTGCTTACCACCTAGCAGCACCCAGTCCCACTGGACATATTAGAATGATCTTGCATTGAAGTGAAAATATGACTTTAGAAGCATGACTTCTCAGTATTAATTTTAGAAGATCTGGAACAAACAAACACATGACTGTGCACTAGGAGCATACCTAGGTGCATATATGTTGGATTTGTATTATATCATTTATTTATAAGTCCTATATTATAATATCAATGATATTGGTAAGCTAAAGTTGCCGGGAAGGGGAACCTCAACCCATCCCACTCCTACCAGTTTGATGTCAGCTCCAGCAATAGATGCCCAGAGCCTGGGGAGGGATCACAGATCATCAGGAGAGCACCTGAAGAGCAGCACAAAGGAATTCTCATCACTGCAGCCAGTAAATCAGCTTCACCCGGGGCCCAGCTTAAGTGCCTCTATTCAGATGCACATAGCATGGGGAGTAAACAAGAGGAGCTAGAGACATGCACACACCTGCAGGGCTACAATTTTATTGGCATCATGGAGACATGGTGAGATTGCTTCTATGGTTGGAGTGTTGGAATGGAAGGATACAAGCTCTTTAGGAAGGACAGGCAGCGGGGACAATGGGGGGATGTCACTCTTTACTTCAGTGACCAGCTAGAGTGCCTGGACCTCTGTCTGGGGATGGATGAGGAACCAACTGAGAGTTTATGGGTCAGGATTAAAGGGAGGGCAGGGACATAAATATATGACATTTTACTGCTACAGGCCACCCAACGGAAAAGCAGTGGATGAGGCCCTCTTTAGACATACAAGAGCAGCCTCATGTTCATAAGCTCTGGTCCTCATGGGGGACTTCAACCACCCCAGTGTCTGCTGGAGGGACAGCACAGTAGGACATAAGCAGTCCAGGAGGTTCCTGGAATGTGTTGATGATAACTTCCTTCTCCAAGTGATAGAGGAGCCAATAAGGAGAGGTACTATGCTGGACCTTGTTCTAACAGGGAGGGGCTGGTGGGGAGTGTGAAGCTCAAGGGCAGTCTTGGCTGCAGTGACCATGAAGTGTTGGAGTTCAAGATCCTTACAGCACTGAGGAGGGCACACAGCAAGCTCACTACCACGGACTTCAGGAGAGCAGACTTTGGCCTCTTCAGGGATCTGCCTGGTAGGGTAACATGGGATAAAGCCTTGGAGGGAAGAATGTCCCAAGAAAGCAGGTTAATATTCAAGGATGACCTCCTCCAAGCTCAGTAAGGAGTCAGACAGAAATGACAGGAGGCCTGCATGGATGAATGAGGAGCTTCTGGACAAGCTCAAACACAAAAAGGAAGCCTACAGAGGGTGGACGCAAGGACAGATAACCTGGGAGGAATACAGAGAAATTGTCTAAGCAATCAGGAATCAGGTTAGGAAGGCCAAAGCCCTGATGGAGTATAATCTGGCCAGGGACATCAAGGGCAACAAGAAAAGCTTCTATACGTATGTGAGTGATAAAAAGAAGAGTAGGGAAAATGTGAGGCCTCTCTGGAAGGATACAGGAGAACTGGTTACCTGGGATATGGAGAAGACTGAGGTACTCAATGACTTTTTTGCCTCAGTATTCACCAGTAAGTCCTTCTACCACACTGCCCAGGTCACAGAAGGCAAAGGCAGAGACTGGGAAAATAAAGAACTGCAAACTGTCGGAGAAGAGAAAACCTTAGAAGGTTTGAGACCATCTAAGAAACCTGAGGGTGCACAAGTCCATGGGACCTGATGAGATGCATCTGTGGGTCCCGAGAAAACTGACGGACAAAGTGGCTGAGCCACTCTCCATCATATTTGAGAAGTTGTGGCAGTGCGGTGAAGTTCACATGAACTGGAAAAGGGGAAACATAACCCCCATTTTTAAAAAGGAAAATAAAGAGAACCCTGGGAACTACAGACCAGTCAGTCTCACCTCTGTGACTGTCAAGATCATGGAGCAGATCCTTCTCAAAACTATGCTAGGACACATGGAAAATAAGGTAATTGGTGACAGCCGACACGGCTTCACTAAGGGCAAATCGTGACTGACAAATTTGGTGGCCTCCTACAATGGGGATACAGCATTGGCGGATAAGGGAAGAGAAACTGATGTCATCTGCCTGGACTTGTGCAAAGCTTTTGAAACTGTCCTGCATGACATCCTTGCTTCTAAATTGGAGAGCTATGGGTTTGATGGATGGACCACTCAGTGGATAAGAAATTGACTAGATGGTCACACCCAAAGAGTTGTGATCAATGGCTCAATGTCCAAGTGAAGAGAGGTGATGAGTGGTGTTCTTCAGGGGTCAGTATTGGGACCAGTGATGTTTAACATTTTTGTTGGAGACATGGACAGTGAGATTAGGTGCACCCTGAGCAAGTTTGCTGATGACTCCAAGCTGTGTGGTATGGTAGATGCCCTGGAGGGGAGTATTGTCATCCAAAGGAACATTGACAGGCTTGAGAAGTGGAACCATGCAAACCTCATGAAGTTCAACAAGGCCAAGTGCAAGGTCCTGCACATGGGTCAGGGCAATCTCATGCTCAAATACAGGTTAGAGTAGCCCTGAGGAGAACGACTTGGGAGTAGTAATAGATGGAAAATTGGCTATGACCCATCAATATGTGCTTGCAGCCATGAAAGCCAACCATATCCTGGGTTGCATCAAGGGAAGTGTGGCCAGCAGGTCAAGGGAAATAATTCTCCCCTTCTATTCTCCTCTCCCATGAGTACTGTTTCCAGCTCCCCCAGCATAAGAAAGACATGAATCTGTTGGATTGGGTCCAGAAGAGGGCCATGAAGATGATCAGGTGGCTGGAGGACCTCTCCATATCCTCTCCACAGGTTGATAGAGTTGGGGTTGTTCAGCCTGGAGAAGAGAAGGCTCCAGGGAGACCTTATAGAGGTCTTCCAGTACTTTAAGGGGTCCTACAGGAAAGATGGGAAGGGACACTTTATCAGGGGGTGTAGGGATAGAACAAGGGGTAACGTTTTTAAACTGAAAGGTGTTAGATTTAGATTAGATGTAAGGAACAAATTCTTCACTGTGAGGGTGGTGAGGCACTGGCACAGGTTGCCCAGAGAAGCTGTGGCTGCCCCCTCCCTGGCAGTGTTCCAGGCCAGGTTGGACGGGGCTTTGAGCAACCTGGGCTAGTGGAAGGTGTCCCTGCCCATGGCAGAGGGGTTGGAACTAGATGGTCTTTAAGGTCCCTTCCAACCCAAACCATTCTATGATTCTATGATATATCTTAGAAAATTCATGGACTATATCACATATATAGACATCATTGTAAGGCTGATAATGGAATGAATGAGGAACACAAAAATGCAGTCTTTACTTCTATGTTAGTGCCAAAGGAGATTGGTTTTGATATGCATTCACTTTCCTTTTATATTTAGATATGTGATATACAACCAAGTACATCTCTGATGTTCAAATCAGTTTCCCTCCAGAGAGAATCAAGGTTGAAGAAACACAGAGTGCCACCACCCAGAGCATCGCACCTGCAGTGTGGGCTCAAGTTCCTCCAGCAGTCACCTGCCAAGCATGCACTATGTGTGCCATGGACCAACCATTGGCATGAACCTTACTGTTGTTCTGGCTACTATTGAAAGTCATTTAAAGAACAATGCAATCATCAGGCACAGTCAACATGGGTTCACGAAGGCAAAGTCCTGTTTAACTAATGTGATATCCCTCTATGATAAGGTCACCCACCTACTGGATGAAGGGAAGGTGGTTGATGTAGCTTGTCTGAGTTTTAATAAGGCCTTTGATACTGTCCCTTACAGCATCCTTCTGGCATGTTGTCGAACTGTGATATAAACAGGTTCATGGTGTGCTGGGTGAAGAACTGTCTGAAGAGCAGAGTTTAAAGGGTTGTAGTGAATGGGGCTACATCTGGTTGGCAACTAGACACCAGCAGTGTTCCTCAGGATTCAATTCTAGGGACAGTTCTGTTCAGTATATTTATTTATGATCTGAATGCAGGATTTGAATGCACTATTAGTAAGTTTGATGGTGATACCAAACAGAGGTGATGTTGACTCTCTTGAGGGAGAAGAGGCCTTGCAGAGGGATGTAGATAGATTGGTGCAGTGGGTGATGATTAATGGGATGAAATTTAACAAGTCTAAATGATGAATTCTTCAGCCAGGACAGAGTAATGCCAGGCACAAGTATAAATTGGGAGAGCAATGACTGGAGAGCAGCTCTGCTGAAAGCGATCTGGGGGTGATGGTCAGCAGCAGGCTCAATGTGAGTCAGTAGTGTTCTCTGGCAGCCAAGAGGGCAAATTTCATCCTGGGGTGTGTCAAACACAGCATAACCAGCCAGCTGGTCAAAAGAGGTGATTATCCAGCTGTATTCAGTGTAGGTGTGACCTCACCTTGAATACTGTGGTGCAGTTCTGAGCATTTAAGAAGGATATGAAGGTCCTTGAATACATCCAGAGGAGGGCAACAAATCTGGTGAAATGGCTGGAAGGAAACTCTGAGGAGGGCTAAGGCCCTCATACACTTGTCTAGTTTGGAGAAAAGGAGGCTGAGGGGAAACTCATTGCTCTCTACAGCTTCCCAAGGAGGGGAACTGGAGAGGGAGGTGCTGATCTTTCCTCCCTGGTATCCTGTGATAGGACACATGGGAATAGATCAAAGCTGCACCAGAGGAGGCTTAGACTGTACATGAGGAAACATTTCTTTACCAAGAGGGTGGTCAAACACTGGAACAGGCTTCCTAGAGAGATGGTCAACACCTCCCTTGTGTTTAAGAGGCATTTGGACAATGTCCTTAACAATATGCTTGGTCAGCCCTAACTCTATAAATATTAAAAAAACCAAATGCTTCTAAAACATGTGCCCTTCATTTGTATGGTACATTCTGACATGTTATTTGGGCACTCTCACACTCTGTAGCCTTGTCATCTGTAAATAGTGTGGTCACTCCAAGTTTATTCCAAGAAAACTTTTATTCCACAACCTCATGTATACATGTATGTAGAAGATAGGCAGAGATTGAACATATTACTTGGAGAAATCTTGTCAATACCTGATCATTAAGTAAAGGTAGTCTCACAGTGATTTCAGTGGAAGCTGAATTATGTGTATATATGCCCGTAAGTAATCAGTAACAACCAAATAGTAACCTACTATGCACAGAATGTATATGAATTTATCACCATTTATCACCAATCTAGAATGTATTTTCTTAGATATCTTGCTATTGTAGTCAAGAATTTTACATTTTAGTTAAAGCTCTACTATTCACATTTAAATATAGGGTGTTTTGAAAGCCAGCTGCTGAAAAAAATGAACAGAAATGTATTTAATTTATTTCTTTCTTTAAGACAAGACAAGAGAACTCAAATAAAAGTTTCTACAACACTTTTTGCACCAGGATGTAGCATTTCTGCCATGCATTGGCTCACAAATTCCATAGTTTACATTTTTGTTGGTAAACTAATGAAAGGCCAATGAGCTGTGATAGTTTCCAGTTCAAACAAGCCAAATGCATTTAAGTATGAGATGTATCCATGGCTTTCATGCACTGCTTTATCAGTAGGAGTTAACAGGGAGAGATGTGGTTTCCCTGTGCAGGGCCAGCATTCCACTCATACCAGGAGAGAGTAATGCTACTGAGGTTAAGGACATCCCTTCTGATGTTTCAAAGCTTCAAATCGAGAAACGAGATATGGTTAGCAGGCAGCAAAAGCCCGAGC
The DNA here is from genome assembly GCF_003259725.1 of Athene cunicularia. Taxonomy (NCBI): domain Eukaryota; kingdom Metazoa; phylum Chordata; class Aves; order Strigiformes; family Strigidae; genus Athene; species Athene cunicularia. The sequence goes on from NW_020799091.1 coordinate 61,863,031, forward strand.
AGTATAAAAGGCACAAAACACTGACATAGAAGCTTAAATTAATAAACAGTTTCCTTCCCTTATATTACCCCCTGCCCTTTTCACAGTGAATTCATGGAGCTCCTGGTTTCTGCAGGGAACAGCCTTCAGCAGCTAAACTGAGCAGACACTAACTTTGCGTATTATCTGCATCTTCATGTTTAGAATAAGTGACACCATAGACTTGTAAGGCACAGGTATGGATTTATGTTGGAGCAGTAGGAAGATCATTTTGTCAGTAAATTTTATCTATAACCCAAACACAGGGTGATAAAGATTAAATACATTTGTCAAAAGCAATTGATGCAAGCCAGATGTGATATTACTTGAAGAAAATACACACTTTGACTGCTGACAACAGAACCCATCTTCAAGGAAGCCTGCATTTAGGGAGCACACCTGTGTACAGCTTTATTCCATAACACTGAGTTACTTGGCAATTTTTAGTCCCTTTTCCTCTTCATGTCTGCACAGACTTGGAATTAAATATTTATGTAGTGAGCTTTGTGTACATTTTTTGTGTATTGTGTTAATTTTAAATACTTGAGTGGTAGTAAGTTCACAGCAGTAGTAGTATTATAAACAAACTAGAAGGCCACCTTCCATTTCAGAAAAAAAAAAAAAAAAAAAAAAAAAAAAAAAAAGAAATCAAGCAATAAATAGGAGCTAAAATAAATTCTGCAGACCCTGAAGATGTCTTTAATATGAAAGGTATGTTTAATATGTCAAAATACTAACTAAGTATACTTTTTAAAGCTGCTGTCCTCATTCCATTATGTTGGCAGCAAAATTAGGGAAGGAAACAAAAATTAAAAGGCTTCTGTAATTGTCATGATATGAGAATGCCAAGAAGAATAGAAACAACATGAAGTCAATGAATTTCTGAAACTCAGAGTAGAAACTCTGTCAAAACATCATAACTTAGATTTTAGAGAGAAAGAAAAAGGTAGTTTGAGTACAGAGTGTAAGAGATTTTTTTAACTAGGCAAACAAGGCAGTAGTCATGTTGCCTGCAATGAGAAATGCCTTACTAAATTAAAGGTTTCTTCCCTCTTTTCTCTAAAACAAAGCATCAAATTCCTGTCGCTACTAACGTCTGATTTTACAAGCAGCAAAATATGAAACAAAACAGTGTTGCCTCTGCATTTTCTGGGTGAACATTGGCCTGTTGCTGCAGTCCTTGACTCAGGCAAGACTCCTGGTAATGCCAAAATGTCAACCACACTCGTTCTGAGGCCCACGCAAAAAGAGGTCTGAGCACTTCTGCTCTTTGGGGAATAAGGCCCTCTTTTGCTAACAGGACAATATATGTGTGAGAGGTAAAACATTTGCTTGGGAAAAAATAAATTTTCTTCCTGTCATATAGACAAATTACCAGTGACCAGATATCACCTTAAATAAAAATAATAAAATGTGAAATGCTTAGAGCCAAAACAAGATTAATGCTGTATTTGGGGGGGGGGGAAGAATAAAAGATCTAGAAAAGGACTGCAGAGGCTTTTAAGCCTTAACTTCTAGCAAATAATTGGCAGCAAATGTCTAACAATTTATATGAGGGAATAAAAATATTCTCTGTGTGTGTGTGTGTGTGTGTGTGTGTGTGTGTGTGTGTGTTGGCTTTGAATACCATGGTCACCCTCCAGCTAAGGAGCCATTTACATCTGCCAGTCAGCAGCCAGACACCAACGGGGAGTTGGCAGAGCCCTTATGGTCTCATTGTGTGTGAGTCCAGCCAGGGAGCAGAGCCAGGACTCCCACTCCAGCTCTCCCCAGCAGGCAGAAGCGGTAGCTCCCCTCAGCAAGCTAAAAATGACCTCCCTACCTGCAAGCCCAGAAAGGTGCCGATCTCAGGTTAGTTCAGATGGATGCTGTTCCCCACATAGCCCACCACATGGCTTCTGTGACTGTCAGCGTTATGGCCTGCTAGGGCTCTTTGACAAAGTCTAATGAATTTCACTCAAAACTATTCATTGCCTCAAAGTTTCAGCCTAAGCTTTTGGTCTATTTCTGCAGTTCTAATATGTAAAGCAAAATAAAGTTATCAGAAGAGTGTTTCCTCCTGCTATTGTTCCAAAAGAAAAAAAAAACCACTAGCCAAAAACCGGAAAATCTGGTGGAATTTTTTTTTTCTTATTTATAGACAAGAACAGCTCTTGTCCTAAGGCAAAGTCAAAAATCCTGTCTTGCAAAGCTGTAGCAGAGATAGAGAGGTGGTGGTACCCGAAGGAAAAGATGCTTAGCTCATCTCAGCTCAGCCCACCTGGTGTAGTGACTCCATGGGCAGTTTGCTATGATTTATTTTCTTCCAGTAAGGGAGAGGGAGTTGCTGGATACAAGCTTTGCTGTACTCGCCCACATGTGGGTTGTGGACGGGAGTACATAGTGCAGTACCACAACTGCCACAAGGTCAGCAGGGAATCTAGTAAGAGAGATGGAGAAGAGGCCTTCCATTGAGCACAGGAGATGAAGCTGGAGCAGATGAACTTATTTTCTGCCCCTAGGCCACCCAAGACAACTATATGATCTATGAGGTAGTACCAGTGAGGAAACCTCCACAACAAGCAAGACCCTGTTGACCAGAGACCAATTCCAGTGACACAGCCCAGCCGCTGCACTCATGGGAAAGTGTGAATGAATCTAACTCTTCCTTTCCCAGAGTGTTTTAGAAAAAACACTTTTATCTACCTGTAAGTCATCTTTAGATGTCACCCACAGTCACATAATATGATTCATTAGCATATTCATGGACTGAAGCAATCATAAACATCGATATATGTTGTACCTGGAAATATAAAGCACTCAGGGTCCAGGTCTGTCAACATGAATGCATTTTGTCAACCAATGTACAGTGTATTATAACATTCACAGTGATGGACGTATCTCCTTCAGTCACTCAATACATTGATCCTGAGCAAACATGATTATTCAGAAGGGTATGGCACATGCTATTTTCTAATTCAGATGTGTGATCATTTAAAAACTCAATGGGATTATATTTGCATTTTGCAAGTGGAAGATGAAGTGGTGGTAGCACATCCATAATTAGCACTCTCTCTTTTGTTTTATTCAAATTTGATTTTTGCTCTTGTTTTCTTCAGTCTCCAGGAAAATTTCTTTCAAGCTCAAATGTGCTGCCACATGATATTTTTACTGTCCTATTCATTTTATTCAGGTAAGTCCTTTGGAAGCAGGAAATGAAAAATCATTTTTAAACTAGCTAGGAAATGAGGTGTTGAGGGGTGGGCTACAGCTGAAATTTTCACAATCTTGAAAGGATTTTTGTATTTACAAATTAAAAAAAAGAACATAAATTCAGATGTCAAGGCCGTTAGTAGAAAAATGTGAAGTTTTAATGTGTTTTTATTTAGTGTTGCCTATCACAGCTGTCACGAATCATGAGTCAAGCAAAAAATAATGATTGGTTTAAACATCAAATATTACATGTGATAAATCTGTAGTTCTTTGTATATATATTTGATTTTCAGCCTTGGGCATGCTTTATAACAATGATGTCTAGAAAACTTCTATTAAAAATTGAGAATCTTCTATATCTAAGGGAAACTGTATTAAAGAAAAACATGATGTTACAAAGCTCTGTAAATTGAAGTACTATCTAAAGTTTTGGAATTGTGGAGTAAATTTTATGTTTTGCATATAAAATAGTTCTTAGGGGGGTATATTGCAGAAAATGTTCAAGCTCAAGCATTATGATTAATAAAAAACGTTGTATTTATTTTTGTGACTGATCTGAGTCAGTAATTTAGACTGGAGCATTTCCGAGCCCAGAACATCCTTTATAAGTGCAATGAATAAAAATATCTCATGGGATCATAGAAGTTCATCCTGCTCCTATGGAATTTCTGATGTTCAGTGGCAACAGAGAGGGAAATGGAGAGGGTCAAACGCTCCATATCCTGAGGCATTTCTGGGGATCGAGGACTGTGCCAGCAGCAAGCTCCTCCCAAGTTCCACAGGTTTCTGCAGCTTCACCTCTGAGAGGAAAACCTCCAAAGTGTAGGAAAAATAAGCTTAAAACAGAAAACTCCTTGAGCTACCTAAATCCTTCATTCAGTAAGTGGATGGGGAGATAATTTTGAAGTAGGTAGTGAATGACATTAGTGAATGGATAGATGGGAGCAGATGAGTGATAAGACAATGAATAAGTAAGGAAGGATTGAGTGGTAGGTGTGATTTGAAAGGGCATAGCCCAGAGTTGCTATCTTACAGCCTTAACAGGATTTCCCAGGAAAAAATAAAAAGAAGAAGGAGAAACACCTGAGTCACCTGCAAGATCAGCTGCTGTCAAAGCTTTCACTGCCTTTTCTCTTTCTTTTTTTTTTTTTTTTTTAATTTGCATCTTTTATGCAAGGATTGTGACAGTTAGGCCTCTGAAACATACTGTCGGCTCTAATTCCAGTCTAATTAGGACTTATTTACTTGCTTGTCTGGAAACTCATGATCGCTTTGAATGGAGCTTCTAGATGAATACCTCCAGCTCTGGCAGAATAAACTTACAACACAATTCCTAAAAAGGCTGAGTTTTGTGTTCACTGGCCAATTCAGCTGGGACAGCTGAGGCAGCTTGCATCCACAACTATCCCATCCCTCTCCCAGCAGTGGCTGAGCACAACATATATCTGAATTACCTCTGTTTACAGTTTGTCCAATGGTCATAAACAGAAACTGGTAGTGGTTTTATGTTAAGGCGAATCATACATTAATACATCATGTTGGAAATTGCAGCAGTGGAGGATTGGATGTCAACCCCATTTAAACTTCTATTTTATTGTGGTTGAAACTTTGAGCAGGATGGGCAGCTGGGACAATGGCTGCTTCCCAGCTAAATCTTTTTTTAAACATGAATCAAAGCTCAGATTTAAACAGTTTTCAGCTGTAGTCTATAATTCTGAGATCTTAATAAGATTCAGTCTGTTTTGTGACTGAGAGACTCTGTTGCATATTACCAGCAATGGCAACAACCACTTATGAATGGTTTGAAGCCAGTTTTTAAAACATCCTCTAAACACAACTCCTTAGGACTGGTAGTGTGAAGAATCCACGTTTATTCTGCATCAAACATTCCTGTGTGAAATCTGATTTTTATTTCCAGCATCATTTACCTGTAGCATCATTGACTTGGGACTGTAACGTAGTGCATCAGATCAGTATTTGAAAACAGTGTGGTGTACTGCAACTGTCCAGTTCTTTCACTGATCTCCAAAGTAGAGAAAACTGTTATCTTAGACCTGTGTTTCTTCTATAGTGTTGACAACCTGCAGTAGAGTGTAGCCTCCTTTGTAGCTGAAGGTTACACAAAAATATCCAAAGTACCTAAATGATCCTGAAATTCCACTGTCAAAGGTAACACCCGCCCCTTTCATGTCTAGGTCTAATTTAACGAGGTTTAAGAACATCAAGCCTTCAAGACACTTCAGAGAATGAAATTTCTGTCTGAATGTAGGCAATTATGCCTGAGTTTAAAAACAAAAGGAGACAAATATTTAGTTAAAAGCACTTTTGGATAAGACTATCTATTTCTTAATGCCCATGACAAGCTCAGTAGTTTGGTTTCTCTCCTTCGGTTGCTGCTTGTAAGATTTCCATAGGTAAAGAGGAGCCTAGTGAATGACTGCATAGGGTGACAAAGAAAATCACTGCCCACAGAATGTTGCTTCAAGCATTTAAGCAAAGGAGAAATCACAAAGTGTTTATTTTGCTCCCATCTTTTGGTATATCAGAACAGGGAGCTACATTATAAAAAATATACAGACCCTGAGAGAGAGAAAGAGCTTTTGTCAGAACACAGGGAGAAGAAAGAATAGCTACTCAGCTACTCTTGGTAAAAAAGGGTTAACTGTGTATTGAACGGAACCCCATATTGAGCTGCCAGTTATGACATGCATGAGTATTGTATCCTGCAACATAAAAGAGCAAAAGTGATTTTACAATGGTGACAATAAATGAATGAATGAAAGAATGAAAAATATTTTTTATTCAGAAGGAAAGATAAAGTGGCTATCATGAGAAGCTGCCTAATTCTGAAAATAAAGATTAAAATAGAATCTGACAATAGAACCCCACAACAACACAATAAAGGAACTGCAAGTGTTACTTGTTTTGGACTACTGCAAGGCTTTATGAAGGATGGGGCAATATTGCTGCACAGAGGTGAAGTGAGGATGAAATCGCAGCTGCTCCAGCTCCATCGCTTGGTCAGTGGTCTTTAGTAACAGTAACTGCAGACCTCTGCAGAAAAGCAGAGAGAAAAACAGAGGGAGCTATTTTCTTCACTTTGGTCAACAGTGAAATTAAAATCCTTAAATCTTTTTCTTTTGCTGATTTTTATGACCTCATTACCTCACCAGTGTTTACAGTGGAGAGTACTGTGTAAAGCATAGTTCCTCTCTAGAAACAGCACTGTACTCAGGTAAGGAGTTTTTGTAAGAAAGCCAGTCTTGCAGTCGTATTACATTGCATTGTATCCCTGTCAAAGCAAATGGAAACCCACAGTTTACAAAAAAAAAAAAAAAAAAAAAAAAAAAAATATCCATTCTGCTACTCGCTCTTCCCCCATAAGTAAGAAAATGGAGTACGAAATAACTCTTCTGATGACGCACAGTTCAATATGGTTGAAGTGTTATAATGTGTTACTTGACTCATAACTGACAGGGTGCCAGCCTTACACTTGTTAGAGCAAACAGAGATCAGCTTTATATTTCCGTGCTGTTATGCAACCATGCTATTACTTAAAGGACTACTTGTACTCAAAGAAGAAAGGCCATCTACCTTCCTGTTGCAGTGCTGATATAATTTGTCTCTACTACAGACACGTTTTCATATACACACATGTACATATATATATATATATATGCACTTACACTGCAGCATTTTAACTGCTCTAAGGAAGTACTCACTACTTGGCCCTCAAGGATCCTCATTTGTTTTTACAGAAGTTTGAGACTTGGGATTGCTGCAACTAGTGAGGAAAGAGGTGACCACAGAGTCCAGCTGACTATACAATTCAATTCTCTACCAGTCTCAGTAGTCAGCAGGACTTATACACTGAAATGTAAGAAAGCAACAATCATATTTGCTGCTGCTAGTTTCTCAAAAGCTGATGCCTTTATAACTTGGCTCTCACTGTCATTAATTGGACATTAGCACACTCTCGTATTTACCCTGTCTCTATTGGCTTTGTGGGAAGTATCTGCTAATAGTACAGTGTACAGAAAAAATACTTTCAGTATCATTGTTTGGAAGACTGTTAGTGAACAAAACTACCACAATACTACTGAGAGTAAGCAGGGCTCCAGGTTTCGTTGAGCAATGGGTTACCTTGCAATCTAGGAATGGCAGATCCTAGGGTCTACCTCCAGTATAGCCCAGGAAATGGTTGTGCCTAGGTGTCACTCACACAGTCAGAAGGCAGGGCAAACAGACAGAGCCTCTGATACCCAGGGAGGGCTGACCATGAGGCAGCTGCTTGCCTTTAGGTGCTGCAGCAGTCAGCTTACTTCCTTTCAGAGCCTGAATCAAGATAGCAGTGCTATTCTAGCTTAGTTTACTGGAGCAAATCATATGACTAATGATTAATCATTCAAGTATTTATCACTTCAGTATAATTTCTGCATACTATTATTGGGGTTGCACCTTCACTGATGTGGCTCAGGCATGACTGGAGCTGACACTTAGGGACCATCTTTCAGCAAAGAGCTTAAAGAGCTTGAGAGCTTGAATACTGACAACAGGTGAGGCTGCTGTTGGCTGGGAAGCAAACAGAGGAACAAGCCATGACAGCTGTAAGACAAAGCAGAAGCAACACAATTTGATATCATCTCCAGGCTGCCCCTTCAGGTCATCTCTACAGACACAGGGCTCTTCATCCCCCATGATCTGAAAAGGGAAGAAGGTTGGTGGCAGGGAATGTGGGCATTGACTGTCCTGAGGCATGTGCCGCTCTGGCAGTGATGTGATACTACTTGTACAGCCCCCGGAAATTTATTCCCCGTGTGGCTGTGCTCCATCTTTCCACCTCACCATATGTTCCCCCATGCAAGCAGTGCAAACACATGTGATGTCTTCTTTTCTCAAGGAATCCAATGAAACTTGTGCCTCACCTTCTCCATCAGGATAGCAATGAAGGCATAAAGTAAACTGAATGTTAGTGAAATGATGGTATCTCTTTGGGTCACAACATCTCAAGCTCATTTCTGTCTTTTTAATCCAAACACTGATAGGGAGAATTTGTTCTGAGATGATTGTATCATGGGATTTTTCCCCTTCTTCAGCTACTGATAGAGTGTAACTTTCACCTGATTTCTCTTCTGGTAAACCTACCTGGGGACAGCTAACACTGGGAAAATTCTGCTATCATACTGGTATTTCTGGATTTCTCCGCAGCCTCTCCATCAGCACAGGTTGTCTCTCCCATTTAATTCTTCTGTGTTTATCTAGGCAAGTGAACTGCAATAATTTCTCCAGTTTAACTCCTTCCCTGGCCTTTTCCGCTAGTTGCTTGTGGTTCAGGCAAGAAGACTTTTTCCTAAAAAAATGTGTGTGAGGGTTAGGGGAAAGAATATGCTCTACTCTTTTGCAGCTCCCTAAGCCAAGCTGTGAAGCTATAAAATTAATTCAGGTTTTTTTTTTTTCAGAGATTGTTGCTATTGGTCTCCATGAATGCCATAATCTACTTTTCTTTCACCTTGCAGTAAGCAGAGAAGAAGGGGCTATCAGAGAAATGGCAGGGCTAGACACCAAGCATATAATACAGACAAATGATTTACTCCTTGGCTTACAGTTGAAGGCAAAGCAGAGTATATCTGGATTCTAGTTCCTCTCTCAGCTTTGGTTGTGTGTTTTAAATAAAATAGCCATTGGATTACATACAGAAGTTGTCCTGGAAACAGGAACAAAGGACTCCATGTGCTCAGCTCAGTGCTATGCCCACTGAGATGCAGGATTGTAAGTATGTTTCTCCATCTCATTCTCCAGCAAGGCTGAAATCTGTTCTGTACAGTAGCATAGCTTTAGTTGGTGGAGGAGGAAAGCTGGTAGAGAATGGCATGGTCAGGTAGGACATGTTGATCTGAGGGCACTGAAGTGAGTTTTGCCATTTCCTGAGTAGATGCTCTGACCACTAAATTGTGAAAGAAGAACACTGCTTCATCCCGGTTTTAAGAAGTGGAAACAATAATATTGCTTGAGGAGCCCAATCCTGTGGGTATGTGGTAGGTGTGCTCCGACAATGCTTAACAGATTAGGATTCCCTGGGTAATTATGTGCAGTGAAGCTGAGCAGCTAGATTTCAATCACACTTGTCAGAACTGAAGTCACCACAGAGGGTGAGTGGGAAATGCACGGAGTTCCCATCAAGGAGCTTGCCAGTCAAGGCAGTACCTAAATGGGAATCTAAAATTGCAGGTTTGGTCCTATACATGTGACATTTTTAGGTTCTGATCCCTAAGTCCTGTCTTGCACCCTAGCCCAACTTGCACCTTTTTGTAACTCCTATCATAAGAACAGGAAGTTTCTACCATGCTTACTGTTGGACAGAGTTTTGTGAAAGTGTGACAATGAATGACACAGCAAATATGAAACAGCAGTAAGAATTACCTCTTACTGTAAGAAACAGGTCAGATGGCCATCAAATAAACAAGAACAATAAATACCCATGTCATCCAGCTCTAGCATTTTTCCATTAAACTCTTGCTTCCCAAATACAATCTCAGCTTTTTTTTCTACTATCACTTGATGACATCTCATTCTCATAGGATGAAGGCAACTTCAAATTCTACCTCTTATTCCCTTCAGAACTGAGTCCTCTCTATCAGGTAATCCAATGCCCTCCTCACTTTAAGTCACTCACATTCAAGCAGTTGTTAGAGAGTCTATGCTCTCAAAGTGCCATGTAGCTGGAAGGTTGTCTTTTCCCTTCAAAAACTCCCTACATAAGGACAGAGCAGGAAGAGAATTTTCTGGTATGATTTAAAGGTCAGAAACTATCAGCCCTGTGTTTGTACATGGATGCTCTCTCACCTGGACAAGCCAACATGATGCACATATAGAGCATAGGTTACTCTCCTACTGCAGCCTACAGCTGGTATTTGGCATTCATCAGCTGGAAAGAAGACAGTTATTTAGTTAGCCAGTTATCATTGTGTCTCCACATGGGATCTCTCAGACCAGCAGTACAGCCTTCCCTTCTCTCTTGCCCTTCCCAGCATGTGGTCTGTTGCACCCTGAGATGTCCCCAACACATAGTTACACACACACACCAGACACGACCGCCATGCCCTGGACCACTGCTGCTCATCGTTTGGCCCAGTTCATGGTATCTCACACTGAGTGATGGAAGTAACTGCACAGCCTGTACTTGCATTCCTGTGAAGACTGCTTAAGCTTGTGGACAGTACATTTCACAAGATATGGCATGTACAATTTCTGCTGTGCAGGGTATGTGTACATATTAATATAAAGCTGTCTGTAAGTGTTTGTGTGTGCTTGTCTGCGGATAACTGTGTGCAGAACCAGGATTTGGTCTTAGGGCAAAAGTAAGAAGTACTGCCCTGAAGGTATTTGAAAAAATATGAGTCTTAATAAAGTGATGATAGTCCTATTTTTAATTTGGCTTCTGTGTCTGTTCAGTAATGATTTTTCATAACAATTTATTGGCCCCAGCTCTTCACTGTGCTCTTCTTGCTAACACTTTAGGAACAGTAAAAAGCATTGGTCCTAAAATTTAGCTCTTTATAGATGTCTTCTGGAGAGAAATATCAAAAAGTGGCTTGGGTTAGCCAGATTTTTTTGGCTGTCTCATTTCTACTTGGCTTAAGGCTTACTTATTAGACATTTTCACGTTCATAGCCCTGGCAATGGAAAAGCTATACATTCAAAAATCTGGCACATGCACAAAGATGTGCACCAACATTCACAAAACATTTCCTAAGGTGGTAGTTGCTTGAATATCAGTTCCTTAATTAGCAGGATGCCTTCGAGAAGACATTTTCAGGGTTCTTTCCACAGTTGACTGTTTTATCTGAAAGACTCCTCCTAAGATTAGCTTTACTGTGGGGCCTGACCTGATATATCCATGGATTTCTAGACCAGTTGTCTTTTACCACTCAGAATTTTTGTTCCAGTTCAAGCAGACTTGATTAACCAGCGGTCATTTTTGATGCAAAAGTCAAGTATGAAGTAAAGCCAGAACAGCCAGGACATGTTGGCCTTACTCCATGTAGTATGCAGTCAGTAGCTTGTGAGTAATCAGTGTGACACTATCAAGAACTAACAGTCTTGGTACATGCATACAAATGATCAGCAGGTCTGACATGTCCCAGAGGTGTTGTCCTTGGGGTGCTTGTTCTGAACAGTAGGTGTGCAGAATTTCTTGTAGACAAGTACAGAAGCCTCCCCCCATCCTGCCATCTTTAAAAGGTTTTGTCTAGACAAGAGAACATTTTTTGAATAATTGTTCTCTTGCATTTTAATTTTGCATGCAAATAATTAGAACTGTGGTGTTACAATATAATTTCAAGCAGGCCATGCTACTTGTAGAGACCTGAAACAAACTCTCAGAGGAGAAAGAAGAAAAAAAGAAAGAAAAGAAAAAAAGAAAAGAAAAGAAAAGAAAAGAAAAGAAAAGAAAAGAAAAGAAAAGAAAAGAAAAGAAAAGAAAAGAAAAAGAAAAGAAAAGAAAAGAAAAGAAAAGAAAAGAAAAGAAAAGAAAAGAAAAGCTAAAATACAGACAAGTCAGCATAGTATTTTATTAAAAAAAAAAAAAAGTTAACGTAGTTTTAAGCACAACACTAAATAATATAGATACTGAAAGGTGATATGATTCTTTTTCACAACATTGTGGCTTTGGACTGACTGACAACAACTGGATACACACACACACACTCAATTTTGCTTTGGAAATTATTTGTTGCCACTTCTAAGAAATTTTTCTACATTAGATAAAGCAATGGAAGATTCCAAGGAAATAAAAGGAAAAGGGGTTGTTATTTCCAGACTGCCATTCATTTCTCTTTGTATACCACGTGAAGTACAACTGTGTGTGGTGCCAAATAAGGGCCCCAAAAGTGGAGTGAAGAATTAATACAGATTAAAAAGATACAATTTTTCTGAGTGTTTTTCTGGGTTATCAGTTTCTCAGCCTGGTTCACTGTGCAGCTGTACAATGGGAGAACATAAGGATGGGGAGATATGACGTGAACTCGCTCTGACACAAAAATAAATGCTCATCTAAATGGGGCCTTAGTCGATTTATCATTCAAGCAAGTAAGTAAACTAGTTCCTTACATTGGATGCACTGTACGCAAACTATAAAAAAATCCATATCTCCATAGTAAATATGCAAACCCGGGAACTCAAACTCGATTTATTTTTACTTGATACAAATACATCTGACATAATCATCTAGCTTTGCAGATGTGCTTGAAACAACCGCACACACTCTAAATGGCTTTAGGAATGTAGAAATACAGGAATTTTTAGTAAAATTACTGACATCAGGATTATATGAGTAATCAAAATCTTAACGCAGTCTACGTATTTTCTTGCTATTCCTATATTTTAGAATGACTCCTCTATAAAGAGAGACTAATTTGGAATAGAAATTATTTCATTTTAGGATATTTACCCTGCTTTGCAAGTGAAGTAATTATTCTGGAACATGCTCATTTACATTTTGGATTAGTGCCTGCAGAATAACTCAGAGGAATAATTATTTTGGAAGAGCTATTCTGATCGATTTCTACATCTGAGGCCCTGCAGACCATATGTGTCACCAAAGGCAGTCCAGAACTCCACAAAGTACTAATTGAGACCTTTGACTTAAAAGGCTTCGACACTATTTGATCTAATATTTAGAATTAACTATTTATAGTGAAAAAAATACAGTAATCACCCTTTTAGGGCACTATTTATAAGACACTAAACACAGTATGCAATCATTAAATGCCTAGTGTAGGAATTTCTAAGCAATACAGAGGAAATGTATTTGCCTACAATATACCCTTAGGGCCTTGATGGTACCCATGAAAAATGCTTTGTGCCATGACACACTGGGTATTCACTGCTAAACTAAAATAAATCTCAGAAGAAAGATTCAGCTGACCCTGGTATGTAGGTACCAGGTTTTTACTGAGGTGGTCAACAAGCTAAGTGAGGAGTCCAGACCAAGTTCTTTTCTTCATCACAGCACCCACAGGATGCCAGGCCAAAACCCCACAGTGGGAATGTCCATCAGCACAGCACGAGGGATGAGGGATTTCTGGGCCCAGCAGTGCTCCCTGGAAGCATGTCACTCACTGGCATAGTCACAGCCTTATATCTCTGTCAAGGAACAGGAACAGTAGGGTGATTTATAGCTTATTTTTGCTCCTGGAAAATGATAAGTCTTTGTATACAGTGTATCTCTGCATTGCTATCATGACTCACATTGTTTCTTCCCATGGACAAAAACTAAGGTAGCATATGCCAGGAGCAAAAGTCTCCCAAGAGATCTTGTGGAGAACTCTTTGTTCCTTTGGGATGAAAGAAACACTTGTCCTACAGGAATGGTTTCAGGATCTGCCCCAACAGTGCACTTACCAGAAACTCAAGATTTACACCAGTAGGAAGGAGAAATCAGAACCTATTCATTAGTTGTTCCATAATAGATTTAAAAATACAAACTTGCAAGGTCACTTACATAAAGCCTGCAATACCATATGCTCAACACATTCCAGAACACCAAACACATGAATCACTGCAGTTATATTCATAAAAATACTCTTCTACTCCCCCATCACATCACACAATGATGTAGTTACAGGAACTTTTTTTTCAGGTGGCAGCTGATTTAAGAGGTTCCTGCATTTGCTAGTTATTCCTGCCCACAGCTATAACTGATCACTTCCTCAGTTGTACGGGTTTAACTCTGTGGAGCTGTGCCAGCCACCATACTGGGTTTAAAAAAGCCCAAAACAACAACCAAACAAAAAAAAACATCAATACTTTTTGCAAGTTGTTTTAAAAAAACCCTTGGGTTATTTCAGTGACGTAACTGTTGCTTCAACACTGCTGAGGGGGCCGTGACCTGCTGCTCAGTGATTGGAATGAGCAGCTGAAGGTGGGGAAGGTAAGAGCTCTTAAACCAGCTTTGCAATCAGAGACAACAGATGGATCAAACTGGATTCTGAGAGAACAGCGAGAACAGGGACATAAGTGAGCATGCCACCAGAAAGTGTGCTTCTCAGAAATATTTGCATGGTTTCTAAACAGTAAAGGAAATCAGTAACTGTATGATAACATGTCTGCATAAGAGTGGCAAAGCTAAGAATGTCCCAAGTCATAAGTGGAAGAGATGCATGAGTTGGACTGGGACCAGCATGCAGGGGCTCTATAGCTTCTTTAATTATTAGACCTCTGAAAAGTCTTTTAAAAATATGTATAATAATAAATATTGTAAAGCTGAATATTAATAAATCACATTTTATTAAGGTTTTTTTTTTTTAACCTGGACACATCTGAAATGCAATTTTACCCTAGCCCTTTTCAAAAGTTTTTGTGTTTGTTCTGTGTGTGCATATGTATATATACACATATACATATACACTAATACACATACATATACACTAATATATATACACTAATAAAAGGTATGAATCCTCATCTGTGTTTCCATTGTTTGCACAAGCATTCAGGCTCAACAAACCTGTGGGGTTTTTTCTCACTTTCGCTGGAGTAAGACAGGAAAGCCTCAGTGGAACTGACAGAATTAAACCATTCTTAAATAAGCACTGGTGAAAGACGAAGAAAAGCCTCCATGCCTTGGTATTTAAAATTAGGTCAGTTGGCAGACAATTTCCAATGTAACTGACTTACTAATCTATACAGAAGAACTCTCATTTGTTCTGTAAAATGAATTCAATTTGCTTAAGAAAGTCATAGTGTTATGAATATTGGGTGCTAGAACAGATGCGTGTATGGGGAAGATGGAACGCAACCATGACCTGTGTGTTTGATGGAAGTTTCTTCAAGCAGATACTGCTTCTTCAAGAAGAGTTAATTTGTCTGGGAAAAAACTAGGAAAAAATCCAGTATGATTTTATGTGGTTCAGGGCTCTCAATGTGTTGCTGCATATTGTTTTACAAAAGCAGGAATGTAAAAAAACCTCTCCTCTGAACATTTAAAAAGTATCAGGAGAAACAGTTAAGATGTTCACAAATTGAATTTTGCTTTAACTTACTTTTCACTGAAAGACAGCTTTTCCATTCTACTGTTTTTAGAAATCAAACAACAGGAATTATGGGAATAAATACTTTCTCTTCCTATGGTTTGATGAAAAGGCTAGACATTTTTCTGGTATATGTATCTTGAGAACTGTTGTATCTAGTAGAACTTGTTCATAGAGAGAAGGGTCTTTTCCTTCCGTTATAAGAAACTATTAGTTTACAGAGAGGACTCACAAGAAGTCGTGTTCCAGTGAACAGAGTGGAAGAAACAAGATGCTCTTTCCCCACTGGTAGCCTTATGGGCTCTGATTTAGCAGTGGGGATGGCACAACCGAGGGTGGCTGATGTGATTAGAGTCAGTCCCCTGCCATGCTGCTTCCAAGAACTGGGTTTGCTCATCCATATGAGAAGGCAAAGGGAATACCTTACTGCTGTCTGCAGCTGCTTTGTGGAAGGGTATAAAGAAGATGGTGCCAGACTCTTCCTAGAGAGGCAAGGTGGAAGGAGGAGAGGTGGCCGACACAAGCTGTAACACTGGCAATTCTCAACTTGATAAAAGAAAATATCACCTTCACCCTTCACCATGAGGGTGGTCAGACAGTGGAACAGGAGCCCAGGAGTTTGTGGACAATTGATCCATGGAGATATCCAAAGTCTGCCTAAGCAAAACCCTGATCTTGCTTTGAGCAGGTGAGTTGGGAGAGACCACCTCCAGTGTTCTGCCCTGTCCTCTGGCCTCTGATTTGGTGCAGACAGAAGATCCATTTGTGAAACCACCCTGGAAGCACTGCTGAGCGGTGCTAGGTAGCTGTCACTAGATTTGATTTACCTGAGAAGTTTAGGCAATGAATTGAGGCAGTTCAGCTTCCAACTGATGCATGGGCTTGAGTTGGAGGAGCTGATTGGGCATCAGAGTTTAAGTAATCTCTTTAGGTCTCCTCAGATATGCCTCTCTTTCTGAGTTAGTTACAGCTCAGAAAGATCCCACTGATGTCTCTTGTCTTTATCTCCTTCTATCTCCAGGACTCTTAACTGCTGAACTGTGGTCATTATAGGTATTACTGACATAGAAAGAAAAATTTATTTTCAGTGATCTTACATACAGACCCACAATCTGAACATATATATATCCAGATAACCTATGTCAAGGAAAGAAAGCTTATTTGTCTGTAGGTTCTCTACCATCATCACTCTCTTTAGCCTCAGGGCTTGATCCTATCTAGTCTTGTGTCTTCTGTTCTTTCCATTCATACAGCTAAAGCAGTAGTCTGGGCTCTTATTACCCTGACTGCCTCAGAGTCCTCTTCTCTGGCCTCAACAAGAGCTGCTAACATCTGTTCACAATGTTGCTGCAGAGATGGCTTTGATTTATCACTATGACAACATCATCCTCAGTGCTGTATCCCAACACGGCTTCTGCTTTCTCCATTGCATCAGCCACTAAACACTTGTCTTCAAATCCCATCTATAGAGCAATCACTTGCTCCACTGCTGAACCGCAGTTTCCTCCAGGATGGAGTTAGAGCAATGCATAACACTACACATCAGGTTTAGGAGAGTTAATGAAAAGTTATAGTGTATACAATGCTAAATAAGGATGGATCTACATAGGCTGAGAGTAATAGCCAAATAGGAACTGAAAAAGATTAATTTTATTATTACTTTCTTGTCATGTTAAAATTTCTCACTGGCTTTTGAGATTTACCCAAATAAGTGGGTGGTCCAAAAGGCTTTTATCAAAACCTTTGTGCTACTTAAACTCAGAAGTATTTAACTCTTAGAGGAAGCCACTGACTGAGCTGCATGTGGCTGCTGGAGGGATACAGCACTAAGCAGAGTAATGGGTTTATCAGAACCTGGCCCTAGACATAAAACTCTCATTGAAATACTCTCCATTTACATCCTGCTCTGACTTTAGAAGCTGAAAGTTATAATCCTTTTAGCACAACAGCTTATAACCAACACAAAAAGTACAATGCCAGTTTCCAATTCCATACAATGATACGTATGTATGCACAAAATTCTGTTATGTACCGATACAGAAACTTGACAAAGCATTAGTTTTGTATATAGCACTTCTGAGCCATGCTTGATATAGTGTTGCATTTGGCTACAACTCAAGATGTAGTCTGATATTTATATGTTTTTTTACATTGAAATATGATTGCATGCTTTTAGATTTACAAAACACGAGTCTTGCCAGGAAATTCTTGCCTGTAAAGCTATTTTAGGACTTTATCAGTTAAAAGGCTTAAGAGCTACATTTTGGCCTCAGATTGACTTAAATGGATACTGCGTATGTGTATTCAGAGGCAAGCTTTGGCCTTAACTTTGAGCTAATTGTTTAGCATGGTAAGAACTACATACTTAAAAATCCAGGTTGATTAATGAGACTGGTGACAGTTTGTGAACTTCTAACATTTCTCTGATGCTTGGAAAAAGCTATCAATTTCTTTCTCTGACACATTATACAAACAATAACTTAAATCCCCATGTGGTTTCTATTTGTCACAAATACAGATGATTTAAAAGTTTAAATGAAAAACTGACTTTGAAAAGAAAATTTTCACATAGCATATTTCCTTCTTTCACTTTTTCTTACCAACCAAACAACTGAAATATTTCCAGTGTTCAGAATCAAACAATTTTATTATTGCACAGAAAAATTGAAATATATCTGATTTTTTTTTTCCTTCAGAGAAGTTGTTGTAGGTCTTTTGTAAAATTCTGTGGAAAAATATTTACTGTGTTGTAACCGACCCAGAAGAGCAAAGACACTTGGTCAGTAGCTGCTCCTGGCAACCATTACAAAGTTAGCAGCCCACTGAAATCCCCCAGGAATCCTAGCTTTAACTTAGGAAAACAAATATGTTTCCACCCTAACCACTCCAGAAAACACTGGAAATATGAACTGGGTGTAAATCAATGCATTGTTCCTTCACTGCCTATGCAGACACCCTGAAATAAAGCCTGGAGAGATGGGAGTGACTAGACTACATAAACTACTAACTCAAAATCCTTAATGTGATCATTCAAGTCAGCATCAACTGAATTGTAACTGTTTATCATTTTAGCAGCAGCATTCAACTAATATGCATGCATTATGATTCTAAACGAGCTGTCAATCTTCTCTGTGTGAAAAAACATCCCTCAAACCTGAAAAATATAACACATTGATTTTTGTATCACTCAGAAGTCAAGTCACAGAGGCCTTGTTGCATAAACTGCTAATTAACACAGAACAAAAGGCTAGTCTCTGCCCTAAGGAGCTTGCAGTTTAATTATGACTGGACTCAGTGTGTAAATACCACAGAAAATACATGAGCATAAGGGTTCACTTAAGATTTCTCCAGGGAAGCAGGTTTAAGAGATGTCCATCTTCTTTCATGTCAGCTGCTCTTTCTAGGATTGAAGAAGTGATCCCATTTAGAAAACACCATTGCTATTCTTAGTGCAGGGTTGGGGGGGCTGTTAGCTTGGATCATTTCACTTTTTGAGGCTGTAGTGTAACCGTGCGGGAAGCTGGATCAGCAGACCTGGTGGGACAGCAAGCAGTGTCCCATGAGCAGTTGGTGCTTCAGCCTAAGACCTGCCGGTGCAATGGAATTGCTGCCTTTGGGATTGCAACAGGACACCACTGCTAGAGAGCACAGCGACAAAGGAGGGTCACTGGGGTCAGCTCAGGAAGCAGCAGTGTCAGTGTGCTGGCTCCAGGGAAGAGTCTCAGTACTAATTATGGTGTGTTCACAGAGTGAAATACCAACAGTGAAAGCACGGAATACTTGCTTGAAGCATAACAGGTAGTGAAGGTCAGTCTTTGACAAAAAGGAGGTGGAAGTCAACGTTTCCTTAGTACATGAAAAGATAGAGGCCAAATAGGGAGACAGTTGGAATGGCATGTTAGCCACTCTTAATACAGTGTCTTGAAGTTGTGAAGTTAAATGGGCAAGAGCTGAAATTCCATAAGCTACGGATGTGCAATATTTGTTTGCAGACTCCAGTATGAAGGAACATGCGAAGTAAAACAGCAGCAGAATTCCCCATGTTTTGCAGCAGAGCAGGACAAATCTCAGTATCCTGGTAGAGAGCAAACTGCAGCTATGTTAGAATGTGCTGGCTATGGATCAGGATACCTACCTTGCTCTTTTATTGTCACATGGATAAAGGAGAAACACTGTCTTTTCATTATAAGATGCCTGACTTAACGGACAGTTGTTATCACAGTGACATTCTTCTGTAGACTTTAAACATACCGTAGCTATTATAAAAGGTAGAAAGAACTCTTCTCTAAGTGCATTATCTGTACACTCCAAGTGGGCCTTGCTGAATCGCCATGTAATTGTTATGCTTTGTTCAGCTTTTAAAAAAACCTCTGTAGACCACCATGAATTTATGGTGCATGGCAGCTTTAAACTTGTTTGTAAAGGTTTAAAGACAGGAGTTGAATTCCCTAGATTAAAATTAATTTTAAATGCTTTAATGGGGTAAGCTCTCTTATTGAAGACTGATGTGCCTGCAGGCTTTATAAAACTCCAGCGTTCTAGGATGTAGAGATATTCTCTGAGTCAGGCTGCTAAAGGATATCACACACCAATGGCAATTACCACTCTCCCTTTTGCGGTCACATACAATGCCATAAAACAGGCCCCAGACTTCCTTATTTAATTGCCTGGTTTCTTTTCATCTCAAGCACAGAGCAAAAGAAATGCATTTAGCTCACCCTTGTAAAATAGTGCACATATTCTTACTGTTATGCCTTTGAAATATTGCACATGACAGCGAAAATTTAGAGAATTTCGTGAATGGCAGAGACTTGTAAGCAGCCTTATCCTGGAGATATTTATTGGTTCAAAGCTTCAGTGGCATCATGCTTCAGTGGTATTGAAAAGGTAAGACAAGTTTGTGCTGGTGGATGTGAGTGTGAGTAGACTCTTTGCACTTCAGAAGGGTTTCTTGTCTCCTAGCCTGGCTACCTAAGGACCATGCAATTGATATGCAAGTCAAACGCTTGCATACTTTTCATTAGACCATTTTGACTTAAGAGAGATGATAATGACATTTTTCAGTACTATTATCATACTACAACTTCGATTTGACAGATGTTACAAGTCCTGGACCCCAGTGTGATTTTGAACAAATTGTTTCATGGGATGGACAAATTGCATGTTTATGCCTCAGTTTACCCATGTGTGTATTAGGAAGAGTAGAAATTATAGAAATCTTGCCACCCTCACTGAAAATGGTTGGAGAACCCCTGATGAAGGTACTAAGCTAGTGTGGATATTTAGTATTGTTACACCATTCAAAATTAATATAAGACATTGAAACTTTCCACTAAATAATGAAAGCTGTTGGGTTTCCTAGGCAAGCTCAGTGACAAAGACACTGCCAAGATCAGCTATGTGATGTCTCAACAGCCACCCTGCATAAGGAGAAACAGGAATGATAGAAGAGAGGTGGGGAGCAGAGGAGGAAAACAGAAATGGTCAGAGAAGGAAAGCAGAAAGGTTAATGGGTGAAGTGAGGCTCTGTTCTGCTGCGTTCTCCTCGGGTACAACCCAAAGTTGAAGTACAGACCAATGCAGCTCTAGCTCAGGTGGCTGGCATTAGATTGATGCAAAGCAGTCAGCACTGCATCTCCCTCTCACCTGACTGTGACCTCTGTGCAGATGCAGAAAACCTGCAGAGACAATACATTCTGCATCTGTTAACCAGTGCCACCAGTAAGCTGCCTTCACTGACATCTTGTGCTGAACTGCCAGTCAATCTCCAATACAGAAATTCAATGGTACCATCACATGCTATTATACCATCTGCCCACTCACCTCCGCCTCTCTACAGCACTGTTAGCAGGGCCTGGGAAATGCTGCTTCAAGGAACCACTTAATTTCCTCTTTTTTTTCTTTTCCCTACCGGTGGAGCACAGAGGGGGTAAGCATGCATTTTGCTCTTCCCACTATGCCTGAGCTTCCAGCTTCTCCTAAGGAAGCATCTGCTGGTCTCTATGCAGGTCTGCCCTTGCATTCATCAAGCAGGAATAAATCTGGGTCCCTCTGATCTCCAGGCAGCAGGATGTCAGTGGCAGTGCCTACAGAAAAAAAGGAAAGACATTTTTGTTAAGACACACATTTTCACACCTCAGAAGATAAGGCTTCATCTGTTAAAAGTTATGAAATAGTGGTTAATATTTGTCCATAATGAGCTCTGGACTAAAAGATTGATTAAAGAAATCATTCTTTTTACCCATTTGGCTTAGCAAAAAAAAAAAAAAAAAAAAAAAAAAAAAAAAAAAAAAAAAAAAAAAAAGAGTACACCCACAGTAATAAAGATATAGGCTTTTAAAGTCTGTAATCACTCTGTTTTGCACAGAATGAATGAATCAGAGGCTCAATGAGCTACAGAAAAGAATTTCAGGGGAAGCATGAAAACAGTCCTCCTCCGTAGTTGGATAATCTCACTAATGCCTGGAAAAATAAAACCTCCATATTCTAAGATTGAATATTTCCTCTTCCTTCCTATACAAATTCATATGTCTGTTCTCTAGCACATGTTGCCACTAGACTACCAGTTGTTGTTCTTGTGCTAAAGGGGATTCAGAGGCAAAAATGTTAAGAAAAAAAGGAAAAGACAACCTAAACCATCAAGGATTAGATCACCATTCCCTGTCTGTTAGCTGCAGGGGGAAGAGGTGAAGAGACCACCATTGAGGGCTGTCACTGCCAGATTACTAGAGATTGCATCCTAAGGACCTCCTTGTTAGCTACTTGGATAGTTAGTCCCTGACCTGCATCCATCAAAATGAGCCAGAGTAAAGCTGAAAGAGGGTAAAAAATGCTAGCACAAGAGAATCTGTGGAGGGAACAGTGCTGGGGATCGCCACCCATTTCCACTGTGGCATTGCTGCTGTCAGCAGAGGACACATGGTCAGTCTCTTGGAGCTGAAATCTGTGGAGACCTGGCAGTCTTCAAAGGGAAGATTTCTCTTACTGAACCTAGAGTGTATTCAGCCTGTTGGTACCCAACAAGCTGGCACCCTGGGGATGAGAGAGGATCACATACAATTAATTCCTCCTGGTGATAATTTCATAAGAGAATAGTTGCACAGAACATAAATGTATATTTTTGGCAAAGCCCAGCCATGAAAATATGACTGCTACTAGTTAACCTAGTTGATGAAAACAGAAATTATACTTCTCAATCTAACTTTAGTGTGGTAAACTAGAGGCAGAGTTCCAGCTAAAACATGCACTGAGAATGTAATTCTGCATTTCACAGTACTTACTTAAAACAAGATCTGATATCTAGAACAATCTTTTGAGGAATTCATTTTGTGGTTGAAACAGGTGAGGAGCTTGTCTAGGATTTTTTATTTGTTTATTTACACACCATATTTCTTGCATTTAATATCACATTGAGTGCCTAGCTCTGCTTAGGGACATTCAGATGCTCAAGTCCAAGAGGAGCACTTGGAAGGGGCCATAGAGCCTTAATCCTGTGACTCTATAAACCAAGCAGTGCTTTAATTGTATTGCTATAGAAGGAACAGCCAAAAGACACATTAGGCAAACCTTGTAAGAACATGTAATATCCTTTATTAAACCAGACAGTAAAAAACAGACAGCCGTTTGGATAGGCATGCCTTCTTCAGGCCTGAAATCATAACTTCTTAAATTTCTTCCATAAATGTTACATCATGACTGGATAGGTGTGGGAAATTATTTCTGCCTTAGGTGAGAATGAAAGATGACCTATCCACCACTCATCAGTATAGAAGGAATCCCTGCAGAAGACTGCAGGAGGACAGGTGAGGTGCCTAGGGGTGTGCCTCATCCACAAATGTTTCTCCCAAGAAGACATCTGGTTTCCTTTGTATGTGCATTTAAACTTCATAGTATACCTGGCATCTTTGAGGGTGACTTTTCTTTGCAGTTCAGAGCAAAAATGAAATAGTCTAACCTTATGGCACAGAGCGAGTATTAACTTATTTAGTGTGTCTGATGAGCTATCAAAGTGAAACACAGGGGTCTATTGTACAGGCTCATGAAGTTTGATTTGATTCCAGCATTTGATTCCCACCTTCCCCACCACAAAGGCCGTACCCCATGAATTTGTGCGTGGTTTATATTCTATCCAAATTAACTGGTCAGCCTCTTCTATGATCAGCTGGACGATTGTGCTAGACACAGAAAGGATCTCAAATATATGCTGAAAAAGTCGAAGTCTCCCAGACTACAACCTCACATCAAAGCCTCTTCCTTCCCATAACACCAGTATATGAAGGATATTCCAGATCTGGTGGTTCAGTGTGCAGGGGAGCTTCTGTCATATGGACTAAAATACAGCACCTTGTGCACTGAGGCAGAACAGACTTAAACCCAGCTGAAAGGGAGCAAAAACTACCATCAGGTACAGGAGTGCTTAAAGGTAATGTGTACACTAAACATCCTTCATTCAATGTATACTGAAGCAACAATTAAACACTCATTCGGTCAGTGGCAGCTGTAGTAGTAAGATAATGCCCAACAAAGCAAAAGCAAAACCAAAGCTATGTGAATTGATAGGTTTCCCAGGGGCTTGCTTGCAGAAACAGGATCCAGTAATACTGATCTATTTTACAGCTGAGTGTGAGGCAGTCAGAATGCGAGTACAATGCCAGGAGGAAAAGAAAAATCCAGTAGTGTGTGTTACCTTACTGAGTTTTCGGTAAATAATTGGGGGGGGGAGGGAAATACTAACAAAAATGGCATGTCTGAATCCCTGAAAATGGAACCTGCCTCCTCCTTAGTTTTACAATGTTCAGGAGAACAAAACTGTGAAATGTTTTAATTTTGTTTTTTACTGTTAAATATTTAGACTATACTGAAGAAATTCTTGATCAACAATTAGATACTTCTTCTAAGATAAAACTGTCCTGTGAGTTCCAAGTATCAGTACTGGGTGCTTGAACCAACAAGTAAAACAGAGTTTCCATGGCAAATAGAAAGATTTCACAAAGGAGGATGCATTTGTTCAGCCTGTTTTGCTTTAGGAAGTTTGCAGGGAATGTGCAACAGAGCCACCTCAGTTATTCAAGTACTCGTGGCACACAGCTGGCATGGCAGCATTTTCTTTCATCAGGTTAATTTAGAGACAGGACCACGGAGATGAAACTGTGAAGATTTTGCAATTTTTAATTACGAAATTGTGTAAGTATATGAACAGCCATATGATGAACAAAGTAACCAGACATGAAAGAATGTATGTTTACTCAATATGTACAGTAATAAAAAAGAGTCATATAAGGAGAGATCTATTTCCCTTCAACCTACTAGAAAAGAGTGTATCTTGAATTACCTCTCACTGTGCTTTCATGAGTGCCCTCATGTTTATCATCATCATCTTTGTCAGAATTACCTGTAGAGCTGAGCCATGTAAAACTGTTGTTGAAAAAAATGAAGACATCAGGCATCACAAACTGGATAGCACCCTGAGAACAGACATGTTTTCTGTCAGATTAAAAAATAACATGGCATAAGCACATGGATGGAAATGCAGACATCACTGGAGGGAGAACTTGGAAGTTTCCACATGAACTCTGCCTCCTCCCTCTCCGAGACAGCAGCTGTCCAGCTGCCCACTGCCTGCAGCACTGCAGGGCCCGAGGGCAAGGCAGAGCCCCACAGTTGGCGCTGCACCGTGGAAATAGGGCTGGCTGCACCAACCGAATGCTGGGATTAAGGATTAATCTGCAGCAAAGTGGCAAATTGTGCTTTACTTGATCAGACGATTAACCTTTGTTTCTGAGGAAGGACTGGCTCTCATCAGGAAAAGGCACTCAGGTGGACTTGAGGGGACTGAGAGACACCCCGGCATTTGTTTCTGTAGTGGACAAAGTGTGCAGATTAGGAAAGCACATCATATTTTAATTGATGAGAGGATGAAAGAATGGCTTGAAAGCACCATGTTTATGAAAGCAGAGAACCTTATACACAGACATAGTGCTGTAGAATTAATGTTGATATGGCCAGAACATTATGAAAAGGCGTGAAAAGAACTTGAGAAACTATCATCTATCTCTGCACCTTTGGTTCAGAAACCATTCAAACACAAACTAATTTGTCCAATGTTAACATACCACTGTGCTCTGTGGAGTTGCTGCTGCCCTCTCCCTTGTCCTCCAGAGCTTTTCCTCTGCTTTTAGATTCCCTGAGCCCAGTGGAAGATCATCAGTCTGCATTTGGGTAATGAATGCTAAAGAGGTGTTTATATACTCCATCTTCATGGAGATGCTAAAAGTAATTGAAAAAGCATTTTAAAAGATAAAGGTTAAAATAACATTTTAAATAGCCAAACAAAAATGTATTTTAGAAAATAATCAAAAACTTTTGATAAAAACTAATTCCCTTCCTGATGGTGAGCAGTATTTTATCCAGTGAGACCAGGCAGACTCCTCACAGATTATGAGATTTCTTTAAGTTTATTGTAACTCAAGCAATAGGAACAGGTAAGTGGGCTTGAATCTTATTAACAGTGATGATGACAATATGAACTTTATTCCTTTAATTTCAAAAGCATTTTCAAGGAGATTTGAAAGAATTTATTTATCCTCAGAAGAACAATTTAAAGAACACTACTGCTGAATGACAGGACAACTCTTGGGCAGTTTTTACTCCAAGGGCTGCAATGTCTTTTCACAGCTTCCCTGAATTATTTGAGGACTAACTCCAGAATTAGTCTGGTTTCACACAGTTTAACTGAGATCAGAACTGGGTCAGAGGATTTTTTCATGTTACCTCGGCTGGCTGTTTAATAAACATGAACATATTCCCTTTTCTCTCACTGACAATATCATGGACTAACTGGAATTATTAACAAGTTTCTCCTGCATTAAAACTGACCAGTAACATTGCTAGCATTTTTTTTCAAAAAGTACACAAAAAATAATCTTCTCATAGGAAGTAATTTCATACCAGTGTGTAAAAAGCTCAAAAGATATTGTGGTTGTATATATATATATATATATATATATATATATATATATATAAAAATATATAAATATATATATATATATATAATTTAATGAGTTCCCATTCAGATGTATTTGAGCTGCTGTTTTATCAGAAAGCACCACCTCTGATGACAGGTGTCACTTTAAATTTGGCTCTATTTCAGTTACTTCTAACTAAAAATGAAGGGATCTGACATTACTCAACCACATCATTTGCAGTTTAACTGTAAAAAAATCTCTGGATCCTGTTGCACAGCACTGGTATTCCGCTCTCTGCCAGTTGCAAAGCATGTTGTTGTTTACCAAAAACATACCAATTGTACAGACACACAATGAAAATTGTTAAAAAGATGTAAGCAAGAAAAACAAATCTCTGACATGGTTTTTATATTATGGCATACTGTATTTCAGCTGAAAATACATGAATTCCTAAATATATCCATGAATTTTCATGCACACATGTCCCAAAATTTTAATTGTTCTTTAAAAAAAGTAGCAGAAAAGTTCATCAATTAGATGCAGCCAGTAAAAAAAAAAAAATAAAATAGAGTTTTAAATATATTTTCTATTATTGTGGAAATGTGCAGGGAAACATCACAGTTACTCTTCAATCATTTAAAGATGTAATATTTTTCTTTGACGATTTTAAGCCTTAATGTACACAGAAACATCTATGTTATAATTATGACCAATTCCATAGGTTATGCAGATATCAATCAGATTTCACTATATGAAAAAACAATTTAACTAAGTCATTTTATGTTAGTCTGGTTAAACCACATGTATCCTGTATGTGTATCCACACATTTTACGCTGTAAAAGTTATTTATAATATTGTGTCCAAGTATTGTGACAACTAAGAATGGTATTACATTGACATTTGGGATCAACAGAGTTTATATATAAGCCATGAAAAAAACAGTTTTTAAAGTTATTGTAAGAATTTAAGTAATTTTAAGGTCAAGCATATGCTGTCAACATTATTTTTACAGTGTAATTTTGAAGATAAAATATTTTATTAAAAAGCTTAATTAACACAAATTTTGGAATAGAAACTCTCTTCTTCAGAGGATTGCAGAAGACAGTGCACTCTGTTACTGCCTCTAGGCCTGACCACAGAAGAAATATGAAATACTGAGCAGAGATTCTCAGTAACTACAGACTGAATTTTTCACATCCTACATAAACTACTAAGGACAATCCTGAAATAACAGGAGGCAAGACTGCTGGTAAAAGAGCCAGTAGAGAACCATATCTAACCTTATCCCATCCTTCAATAAAGACTCATAGAATGACCCACAAAAGGCATACTGTCTTCTTACATAGTTATTGTAATGTACTTGACAATGCTGGATGTAAACAGGCTTAGCAAAGGTAGTAATTCTATTTAAAAAAATATTTTGCACTCTCTAAAATAATTTCCCAATCTTTCTAAAAATATTTAAATTCTTCTGTCACTCTCAAGAGATCAGCATCCCCCCGTTATAAGAGAATAGGTCAGTTGGTCAGTACTGTGATAATAGCAACATTTTTTGTATGACAAAATTTCTGTAACTGCTGTATAGCTGAGGTCAATGAATAAAACATCTTCTTTACGGGTATGTTTCCCTGAAAAGCTAAAAGAAACTTGTGCTACAGAAGTAGAGAAATTCATATCTCACTGTGGATTGGGCTGAGAGCTGTAACTTTCTCATCCTTTTTAAATGATTCAGCTCATCTCAGACGATGTCTGTAACCAGACCAGTGGTTTCTTGCCAACCCCCAGTTCCAGGTAAGTGCTAGAGCCAGACCCCAGCTCTGCTGTGAGGTGCAGGAAAACATCGTTCCTCTTGCCTGCTTTCACAGAGAAGACACTGAGGTTTTGGGCTGAAAGAGAGCCCGGGGAACCAAGACCTTGAGATCTCATGAGACATTCAGTGAACTGAGGGTGTCCTCTGAGCTGTCAGAGAGCACATCCGTCAGTTCCAGATGTGCCCTGTCCTAGAGCTCATCTGGAGGGCAAAATGCTTCCAAGATCATAAGGATCTCAACAACTCTTCACATTATCTGAAGAGACATACCTGGGCAGAGAAAAATACTGGTTTTGTACAGGTTTTCATCTCTCACAGATCCAGTTCTAGATCTTAGAATCAAACAGATAAAATTCTTTGTATTCTTACTGTCTTTGTGGCACGGGAATTACTATTTAACAACACAGCATTGATCCACAGAATGGGTTGTCACCCTGGGTCTGACAGCAAATGTTTCAGAAAAAGGTGAAAGAAATGCCATAATGAACAGGTGCAGAATAATCTAGCCATGGGGGAAATATCTACTTCACCTCCACTAACTGGTAGTTCTCTTATGCCGTAACACACCATAGGTATACCCTGTACATTTCTTATCCTGTCTAATTAACTATGAATGTTCTTATTATCTGTATAAAAGTTTAATAATTTTTAAAATCCTGCTAAGCCATTTGCCTCAATTATCTTCTAGAAGTCAGTCCTAATAGATAATTACATGTTGGATAAAGAGCATTTCCTTTAAACCATGTTTAAACGTGTTGTTTCCCAATTTCACAGGCCATCCCCTGTCTCTCATATTATGAGACCCATAAAAGGAATCTTCCAATTTACATTCTCTCTATATTTAAATTTCCAATATTTTATCTCTGTCTCTTAGTCCCTCTCACTTGTCTCGTTCCTAGCATGAACTATCTCATGCTCTCACGATGCAGAGGTTTCTGCATAATCCTCATGATTTCAGCCCATTGCCATGAAACTTCAATTCAGGCTTTGTTTTGTTTTCCTTTGTTGTTCTTAGATGTGACTACCATAATTTGGCATACTCTCAGTTTACATAAGCATATTCTTCTCCATCTTCTTGTCTATCTTAGCATTGTTTGATTTCTATTACCAATGTCATATTATGAGCAGAGATTTTCATTATAGTTCAGATGGTGAAAAAAATGTTTTTCCTGCATGCTGACAGTCACTTTTTATTCCAGAAATCCCTAGAAGCTCTGTTTAATCCAAAATAGATAACATTATTTGTTATACATAGCTACAATTATAAAAATTTTGTGACAGGCTTTAACAAAAGCTCTTTGGATCTCAGGACTGCATGTTTGTCTATTAAGGATGGTCTGGATGTTTTCAGCAAAACATTTTTAGATTGGAATTCAATTTTTATTTCAAGTATTCTGCCTTTTTAGAGAAACATTCAGTGGCAACCTTTCTATGTGTGTTAAGATCACACAAAATTGTGAAAAAAATTAGTGAGTGTATGTGTGTGCGTGTCTGTGTGTGTGAGAAGGAGGGAGGGAGAGAGGGAGATTGCCAGTGCTGTAGAGTCAGTGCTCTTCCCTGGGATGGAGAGTACCGAGGTTCAAGACCACCCTGAGTGCTGAAGTCCACTACTGTGTGCTTTGACCTACTGTCTACCAGAAGCTCCTGGCATTTCAACAAAAGTTTAAAAGGGTCCAAACTGCTCAAACGTCAAATTTTTATAGCAAATGCAATTCTTGCTTTGGTTTTTTTTTTTCAGTCGCATCCCTTGGAATCTGCTGTTGCTCTGTGACTTTAACAAATAGGCATTTCTTTGCAAAGGCAGTGCTTATTTTCCCCTGTTACGCTACATTCATCACAGCATTTTATAATTCTAGTTTTGGTTACCACTCCAATTAATTTACTAGTTACCAAAGAACTGGTTTCTCTGGGTTTGATCTCATGAACATCCTTTATGATATTTTTGAAAGAGAGATGCGGCATTTACTGCCATCATATTGTTTGCTACAGAAACTGATTTGAATACATTTCTTCACGTTTCTACCCTTCTCTCACATACCTCAGAACTGCCACAGATCTAGTCACAGACTTGTGTTAAACTTTATGTATGAATGTTAAATATTATTTGTAAAAAGTACACAAACTTCTCCCATGTATGTTCTTGCTTTCCTACTAGAGATGCATTTCGATGGACATTTTAACCTTTATATTCTTCAGGGACCAAAGTGACAAATGATTTTTTGATTGTTTTTGCCTTGTAGCTGGCTAAATAAGAACTGAGGGGAAACTGGCCATACTGTTAGAAAGGTCTACATGGAGAAACAGGCTGCTGTACAGCTGGCAGCAAGGTTGACATCATTCAGTTAGTCTCTGGTGCCAAGGCAGGACTCAGCAGCAGGGATGGCAAAAGTCTGCCCCAGACATATGATACTATTCAAGTAGGAAGTGCCCTGGGAGTAGAGGGTGGGAGGAGGGCGAGCAGCTGCTGAGAGTCAAGGAATTACAGATCAACAAGCATGTATGGTTCGCGCCACTGGTTGTCTGGGGGCGGTCAGATGTTCATGAAGATGGGTCTATTATAACTTTAATTTTTGCTAACAGCCATGTAAACAGTATGCGTAATCATAATGCAAAGCAACTTGAGGAGGAGTTGTACTGCTGTGAAAACCTAAGGTGCCCTGTGCCTTTTCAGATACCTAGGCAATACTTTACAAATACATCCAGCGTATTGACTGGGTAGAATCCCCAGGCCCCCAAACACCCCACTTAGAAATACTGAAGAAATTTACCCTACAGGTTTTGAAGTTTTACTTGATAAAGCATGAAGACAGAAGCTGGTATTTATGACCCAGCAAGGTGTAAGGCACCTCCCTCTTTTCAAGGGTGCTGTCACTTTCTGTGAGGCCTCCATGAACATGGGCTCAGCAGGTTTCACCTGCACGTGGTGCATGTTTGGCATTGCATTGTTCAGGCTTTTAACACTTGTGTAGTGGTATCTGGTACATTGCTATTGTTCAGCTCTGACGTGTCAGGACAGTTCTGTGGAGAGAGGCTTTGAGGAAAACTGCTTAGGTGAGGAACACTAAGTCCTTTCCACATTATGTTGGAACTTCTGTCCCACAGCCCTGTTCTCCAGTTCTTAATAAACCTCTGCCCTCAACCACCCCAGATTTTGGCAAAGCATATCTTTATTGTCACAATAGTGGTGGCTGTTCTCTCATCTTTACAAGCATACACACACAAGCTAAAGTTGAATTTTATCTTTCTAGAAGATAACTGATGAACACTTCATGTTCACTGATGCTTGGCATGCTGACTTTACTCTTGAAGGTGGGAGTACTAAAATGAAGGCAGTAAAACATGAGCTTCTAGATGTTGTGTATATTACATGTATAAGCAGCACAAAACTTGGCTACCTGGACTTCAGAAGCCTAATCAGTCAAGTTTTGGAGCTGCAACCTGTAATGTAATTTGACAGGAAAACACCATCCTCTAACTTCTAACCTTTTGAGGTGCCACTACACCTAATCCCCCTGTGAACAGCACCTGGTATGTGCAAGTGGACTCAAATTCTGGATGCTAAGCACTTCTATACCAGCTGACTGCACTCAGTTTCTACATCTTCAGTGATAGTGGATCTTCTCTGATGCAGACCTTCTGTCTGTGCTTTCTTTGGTTTTCCAGGAAATATGTGCATGTGGCTGAGTTTGCCAGATCAGAATCTGCAGTTCTGCTGTCCTGATTCCTTATGCATGAATCTTTCATGCCAGGGGTGTACAAGTCTCAGCTTTAATTCCTGATTAAACCTGGAAAAGTGACAAACTTAACTGGAATTTGCTGACTACTAAAAATCATCATATATATAATCTTAAAATTATTTTGATATAAAGCACCCAAGAATTACCACAATTCTCTTAATCTGATGTTTGCTCTTTCTCTAAATCAGGACCTCAGAGCTTTGAGGATGAGTCCTTTCTGTCCACTCTTTGTAGCCACTTCTGGAAGTTGTGATATTACTCTCTTTGATCAGGTATTTTCTGTGCACAGTTAGGGATCACAAACTCTGTCCAGAAATGAGCACTGGTTTGCTACAGTTTTAAGCATGGAAAATACAGCAGGTACAACCAAGTATTTTCAGAGCAAAAGCTGGGGAATTCTGTGACATGAACAAATAAAAACATCCCACTTCTCTTGTTGAAATGGTCAAATGAAAAAGGCAAAACCTTAGAACAAATGAAACATTTTGTTTATTACAAGGTAATTAAAAAGAACAATGAGGTAATGGAAAAGAAAGGATAGATGTAGGCACTGATTACAAAAATGGCATGGGAAAAAAAAATCTATCCTTACTTTTTCAGACAGCCAATATGTGGGAATCTGAGGTTCAATTTCCTCCTCCATCCGAAAATATTTGAAGCCTTTCTTCTCACTAGAGAGAAAACGCTTGAATACTCATTGGTACAGGGAGAATAAACTCCTGGGTGTTTTAGGAGGAGTTTATGCATGGTTTCAAATACCAGGTTCAGTGCATGGTTTAGGATCCCATATAGATAGGAAAGTTTCAGCTAGAGAGACTGAGAACACATAACTTATTTCCAAGCATTCAGACACACTGCTTGTGGGGCTGGAGTTTCAGGCGCAAATCCACTTAGACAAATGAGCAAGACCTAGGGCTTCTGGGTTGTTAGCAAAAGGTCTTACTCCTGGAGAAGAGGTGAAAATCAAACAAATGTAGTTTCTTTTTCTGTTTGAAAATAAATAGTTAATCACAAAAATCAGAACTTTTTTTTTGTGCTCAGCTATAACATCTTAAAGTTTTGGGGGGGTTTTTTGCTTTTTTTTTTTTTTTTTTTAATTTTTAACTGTTTGTGTCTCTCTGCTTCTTTGGGTTAAGGAGGTTTTTTCTATATGAAATTTTTCCATAAGTTATCCAGAAATGAAGACTAAGTGAGGTCTCACTCCAAGCTGGATGTTGGCTTGTTGTGCAACTGTTTCCTTAAAGACAGGTCATTTCTGGGAACACCAGCATACTACCATTTCAAATCAGCTGCATGTCTTCAGGAATAAAAAAAAAAAAAAAAGTCTGCTGTCTTAAGTATTAACATTCACCTGTAAACATGCATGTTACTTTTGTAAAAAAAAAGCAATACATTTCTTTGCCACATCATGAAAGACCCTATAAACTGCATTGATAATATCAGGGCTGCCAGAGAGTCCCAAGCAAGTGAAATTTCACTGTTACGGGTTCTGGGTGATGATTACTAGGGTGGATATTCTCAGGCATGTCTGCTAGTTGTTGAAGCCTGGACCCTTTTACTCATTCATTGACTAAACACAGCATGAGTCATTAACCTTGATATTTACACACATACACATATGTACACACACACGTACGTACACACACGTACCCTGAACAGCTGGGCTTCTAAAAACTTTAAAACTATAAACATTAATAATTAATTCACTCTGGCAGCTACCCACACTATTTCCTTTAAAGTCTTTCATAACATCTCATAAACACCTCCTCCTTGCCTTTCTCATCAATGGGAATTGTTCTGCGGGCACACCCTCCCACCAGCACACACGTACGCTCACACACAAATACGCAAACACACGCAGAGTAAACTGAAAATGGCAAATATGCCATTCAAGAAGGCTGTCATGGAAATAAATTTCCAGGGCACCAAGCAAGTCATTGTATACTAAAAAAACAAAGGGTTGTGCTTTTACGTTGGCTGCAATGTCTCAGCTCTCTTTGCTCACTAAGACAAACACACACAGTGAATAAGTCAGAGAAGAAAGTGAAAGAACTTGTGAAATATTTGTCAGTTCAACTCTTTCATTAGAGAAAATAATTAAAATAATTATTTTTAAATATGGAAATATTTTTCTGGGGAAAAAACATAAATGAACAGGCACCTGACCAATTCTGATAAATGTTAGCTGAGGGTTTAGATCAAACATTAAACCTTCAAGTGTCTTGTTTTGCCTAAGGTGGTAATGCATATTCAGCATGGATTAAGAACCACAGATTTAAAGGTATTTGAGTGCTTAACCCTCATGTTTTCAGGAAGTCTTAGACTTTAAAAAATTGTTTTCAATTAAAATTAAAAGTCTAAAAATAACTTTAAAACATCGTATCTCACCCTGAAGGGCGTCTCCCTGCTGATTTTAGCATAATTTCTTAAACGACTCCAGGGTAATCCATTTTCCTGACAACAGGAGCCATGTAACTTATTTACATGATCAACAATCATTAAGTACACACCACATTTATAGGAGATCCAAGGAGAGGAACACAAGGGCTGGTCCCAGGAGAGAGTAGGTTATTTTGACTAAGGGTCTCATTGCTTCACGGTGGGATATGACAGGCATGTGAAAGAGCAGTGCTGGAGTCTGCAGCTTCCTCCTCGCTACAAGGTCTGGATTGCCTTCTGGCCTCAGTTCTTGCATAACCTCAAGCATTTAGCATTGTTTTAACAGGGGTGTCTTCTCCAAAATGCTTATAAGCCATGTGCAGTTGGCCACCTGTGTTCAGAAGCTGAGAGAGAGAGGAGGACTGAAAGAAAGAGAAAGTAAGTCTCTTGTAGTAGGCAGCTCGTCCTAACTGTCTCCATCTGGTGTCTAGAGAGACTGACCTTACAAGCTTGTGGTTAGCCTACACCTGTATTTTATTAGTTTGAATTCCTCATTCTTTTTTAACTGGTAAATGTATTAAAAGGAAGAAGATAGCAGCTGCACAGAGGAAGACTGCACTGTTTTAGTCCTTGTTACTGATGCTGTTGGTTTATACTTGAGCATTAATAATTGCTGTTGCTTATTATTTCTTTGCAAAATAGAGACAGCAACCCTTTCCTGTCTCACAGAGGTGCAGTGGCATCTAATTAATTACTCTGTTGTATTTTCAGGTTAAAATGCTGTGTATAACGGACAAAGATAGCACTTTCTGAAATTGTGAACGTTCTTATGGACCATTGTTCGAAGAGAACCCTAGGGCTATGGTGATGAATGAACAGACACAGAAGGTGTACATGTGGATGGAAGGAAACCATCAGATTTTCTTCTGTCAAAAGCAATGCTTCTTTTCTTCTTCTCTTTTACACATCCAGATGTTATTGATTATATCTTTCTTTAATGGATCACAATGGATACACTGTTGTAGATTCCAGTTTCCCCTACCAGGCTATATTTTCTTTGGTTACCATTCTCACAGTTAGCTGATAGATGGAAGGAAACATCATTTCTTCTTACTCTGTCTAACATCTAGTCTGTGCATCACCATGGTTTCTCACCATACACCTACTCTCTATTTTACTTTTTATGTTAGGTAACTATTTAAGTCTTCTCTGAGCATTAGCTCAAGGGATCAGAGAGAACAGTGCTTATTTCTAAATAAGATCAGGGAATTTGACAGCCATGAGAACATCTGTAGCTATACTTCTGTCACCTTCCTGACACACAAATTTTTTCTTCTTGTGATTGCCTGGAGGGACAGGAAAGCCTCCATGGCACACACCCAGTTCACATCTGGTCAGATAAATTTCAGTGCTTTCACTATGTTGGCCACGGCAAGAGACATGAAGACTGATAGGCAATTTCTGTAATTGCATGTTTCTGTGGAACTATTAGCCAGCAAGTAGGATTCCTGCTGTTACAAATATAACAGGGAGAAGAAGTGTGCTGTCAAAATGAATTAAATACAACTCTGGTTTAATTAGCAAAGTGGGACTGCACTGCAACTGTCCAAGTCTTTTTACTGAATATGCATTTTAAGTTGCACAATCTGAAACAGGAAAAGGCCCCTTCACTTGTCCAAAAGAATAGGTCCCAGCTGAGAAGAGCAGAAGCATGCTACTTCTGCCAGACTGCTCAGAGACTGTATTTTACTCATCCTCACTTCCACCTCACAGGAAGAGCAATAAAGATGCCTTGATAGGGGAGCTTACTGCCACTGGCTGTGGTTAGACCTCAGGCCTCTACTGCAGAGGCACAGAGCCTCAATGGGGAGCCCCTTTGGTAGGGAGCACCTCAGGGAAGTCACAGGCATTAGTGGCTGTTGGGAAACAGTCTAGTCCTGCAATGGAAAAAACAGATTATGTAGGTACCTGTGCAAGCCTACATTTGCCTACAGCCTGACACAGCCACTTCCTTGGAAGAAAGGTTCTGCCCATCACTGCCTTTTGTTTCTTACTTTACCTTGTGCCTAACTGAAGCTTTGAATTTTGTTCTTCATTAGGAATGAAGACAGAGTGCATACATCAAATTTTTGTATAAGATCTCCTCTAAAACTTGAATTGAGTGTATGGGAGTTGTGGAGATGATAAATTCTCTAATAATTTACTCTGATACACTCTTATTGTATAACATGAACAGTGTTTTGGACTGCACTCCAGCATTCTAGCAGGTAGTATGCAATTCAAGGATAGTAAGCATGCATTTTGCTCCCCTTTTGCATCCATCAGCCAGTATTGCTATTATTATTATTCATAAAGCTGAATAGGAAAACGTGTAAAATATATAAAAAAACAGGAAAAAAGAGAGAGAATATTCATTGATAGTATGACAGGGAGCTTAAACTGACAAGTAAAAGGGTCTGATGAAATGAAAGTTTGGTCATATGAGCAATTTAGATTAAAATAAAATCAGCCCTTCCATCTTTAGTTCACTACTTCATGGAGAGCAATTAAGGAGGCACAGTGTGCAAACATTCCTGAGTATCATCCATCACCTGGCTAATCTGCCTGCCAACATGCCCAGCCATACCTTTCCACTAGCTCTTTCCTCTTCCTACCCGCCCTCTCTACCTATGTTTGGGGGAGTGGAGAGGGTAGAAAGAAGGAAGAAAAAAAAACAAGAGTAAGATAAGAAAATGAAGGAATATTTTCCCTAATAGAGTGCAGATATGTCAATTTACAGGTATGGTTGATGATGACTTTTCACAGCTGTTGTTTTTTATCACCATCATCACAAAGGTTAATCCTAATGTTTCCATTTGAAGGAATGTCTTCCTGATTTTCTATTTTAGAACATCCTGATCCATTCTAGGACTCATTTTTCAGATATACACCAGGGCAGGAAATTTTTTAGATCACTAATGGATCAGGAAATGTTACCATCATCAGCATTAAAAAACAAGTCTGTGGAAATCAGATGTGACTTCTTGAAGTATCTGATATTGGCTGCTGCCTGGAAAAGAATGATCCATTTTAGTCTGACAAATTTTTAAATCTTTCTGTTTTCCCTGTGGCATAGTATCTTCACCATTTGTTTTCCTCACCTTACCCCCAACCAGGTTACCTGAGACAATAAATACAAAATGGTTAATATTCAACCACAAATTCAAAAATACTCTTGCACTTGAAGGATGCTATGTATGACAAGAGGTCTGAAAGGAATCAAAGGAGGCTCAGATGCACAAATGGTTATGCCAGTATACACCCACACCTCAGAGAAGCATCTAGTTATGTAGAATATCCCTTTATAGA
Source organism: Athene cunicularia (assembly GCF_003259725.1). Taxonomy (NCBI): domain Eukaryota; kingdom Metazoa; phylum Chordata; class Aves; order Strigiformes; family Strigidae; genus Athene; species Athene cunicularia. The sequence continues at coordinate 61,900,509 of NW_020799091.1, forward strand.
CACGCTCACTTCCATTCCACAGACATCTGATAACATCCTACATTTTAACATAGGAAATAACACAAGTGAGTGTTACAAACAATAAGAGAAAGAGAAAGATTATAAGCATAATATTTCTAAGTGCATGACAATGTAGATAAACTATAGGAATCCAAATCAAGTGAAGCTTAATTTCTTATTGACTGATTAATAACAGGAATGCCCACTGCCATTATAAGCTAGTGGCTTTCCCCAGGGTTGTGGTAGAAGGCTCAGGGAGGAGCAGGTAGCAGGCAGCTTCATGAACTGCAGTGGGAAAGTGTTCCTTATGCTATTTAAAATGGGAGAAGAAAAACAAAGACACCAAACACGAATCTTAGCAGCATAGCAGGCACTAATAGCACAGGGCTTTTAAAATTGGATTTGCTTTGATTTATCTCTCCTATGGCTCTGCCAATCAACCAGGACATGCCAGAAATGACTTCCTTGTGCTCCAGGTGGAGTCCTTGAGCCTCGTTTGTCACAGTGCATGTGTGGCTGGACTCTCCTGGCAGCTTCCTGCAAGGCCCACGGCTATCAAGGAACTTTTCACCCCAGGTCCTACTATTAATAGGGCAAAGAGTAGATAGTATGCAGTATTATTTCTCATCCGCCCTTCTGAACTCTGAACTGGCATTTACTCTTCATTGTTTTGCAGAACATCACTCAGGCCTGGTTAATGCCTTATTACTTTATCCAAATATCTGGCTGGCTGATTTTCTGTCACCCCTTTGTTAGCCCGCAGATTCTTCTAGCCGATGCAGAAATGGAACTTGATGATTGATTCAGGATTAATCAGGTCTGATTGTAAATACAATTTTTTCAGGTATTTCAGGAGAGTTTTGGTGCCTGATAGTCTCAAAATCTCAGCAATGATTCATCTTGAAATATTAGAGTATCTTGTTTCCAAAGAAATACATCAAACAGAGCAAACCAAACAAGAATCTAGTATTGATTATCATCACACAATAAGTGTAAAAAGATATATAAAACTTGAATATTTGTTCTTAATGGTTGAAGTAGGTAAAACTCTTAATTTATGCTTCTGCTAATCCCTCAGATTTTGAGGAACAAAGTTAGATGTGATCACACAGCTGAACCTCAGGCAAACGCCTTGTGATGATTCATTGATGCTTATCCAACTGGAAGATACAAAGTACTGAAGAGAAAATGCCAGACACTGAATTGGAAAGCTTTCATTTGGTTTTTTTAATAATTATAACTCTGTGTCAAAGATTTGTTTTTAAAATATGTGTTATTATGTGCAAAGTTTTGCACATTATCTCCTAAAAAGAGGAAACAGATTTGATTTAAACCACAGCCCTTTGTTACACTTCAGTGGAATAAAAAACCCCAGTCCATTTTTTTCTACTTTGTTAGGTTCCTAAAGTATCGTTTAAGGAAAGCAATGAAAAAAAGCACACAGATCCAGTGGGATAAGCTTACTGTCCCCAACTGCTTGGATTACTTCTCTTCAATCTTTTCAATATTATAGGAATACTGGGAGGCATTTTCTTGGATTGTATACTGCCAAATGAAAAAAAAGCCCTCTAGATACAACTAAGGAGGTAGGTTTGCTACCAGCCTTAGCCTTTTTGGACACAAAAGGGGGCATCCAGCTGCCGTACAACATAGGAGGTTCAGGGGAGGCAACCTACAAGTCATGTCCATAATACTAACCTATAGATCCTTCCAAGTTCCCAGGTCCAGATACCAACTTTTATATTGGGGTGGGTTAGATGCAAAAAAACATCCCCTCACCTGAATTCCTCGGAAGAAAAAGTGGTCATAGGAGCTAGACAAGGGATTCTGTAGGTATGGCACCAATCTACAATGTCGCATCTCAGCTACAAGGCCAGAACACCAATGTGAAAATCCGAGCCAGTTTCCCTGCACCCTCTGAAGGCTGAGAAGAGAGTGTGAGGTAATGTCTACAAGGACACCGTGGCTTGAAACAGTTGTGCAGTTTTGAAGAGACTTTCCTGTTTACCTCTGTTCCAGCATCTTATTTCAGGTGGCAGAGTGATTTCATGTGCACAAGTTAAATTCCCCTTGGAGGAAACTAAAATGAAATTGCCACCTCAGAAGCGCTTCAAACGCTCCACGTAGTCAGTGGATTTCAAGCCAGGATGTGGGTCACATTGACACTAAGTGTTATGTAAAATAACTGTGCAGTGAGGAAGCTCTTGACTCTTCTACAGATCCCATACCACCATAAAGCATCTCTCCTACCATGCAGAGGAACAAATGCCATCTCTGCCTTTCTATTTATCAACAGCCGGTGTGCCTCAGGTGTTTTTGCAAATGACCTTTAATCTTCTATAGGGGTGTCTCTGGGTTTGCTACCATTCCCCTTGGTTACCCGCCAGTTTCCTTTTCCAACTTGCAATCTTTGTCTTGTCTGTCAAAGTATCAGACACCTGCCCACTCTCCTAGATTCACATAGACTTGAGGAAATTACATCTTTCATAAAACTGTGAGACGAACAGGCTGAAAGCCACTTGGTCAGTTAAATACCACAGTGGCGGTATCAGCAGGTTGCTATCAATGTTGCATGAAATTCGAGAATGGCAGTTTTTCTGAAGAAAATAAACACACTATGGGGACAGGAAAAGATCTGTGTCCATTACAGACAGCTTTAAAAGTTCTGTGGTTGGGAGTCCACCACAAAGTTGGCTGCTTGCTTGAACCTCCATAGCCCTGGGTCATGTTGCCACCAAGCCAGTACTGACCTAGAGACTCCTAAACCCTGCAGAAGGTGTGTAAGGACATTCTGAGGGGCTCCTGCTTTGGACACACCCACCATGACTCACCATCTGTCCAGGTTAATGCAAGCATGGATAAGGTATACTCATACTCATGTTTCTAAGGCTGGGAAGAGGAGGAATAAACCTCTAGCAGCTGTATTACAACTGTATATTTAGAGCTGTGGTTTGGCATATTGCTGGTCTGACCACTTTAGCAATCTTTTCTCCAAGTGTTATAAACTGCCAGAGAGTTTTTCCATGTAGCAACTGTCTACATCCAAAACCATTCATCCAATCCCACCCAGCAGGAGCATCTAGCTCAGTCCAGACATCCAGGCAAGCTGGAAATGCAGCACACCATGGTGATTCATTCCTCAGCCTGCTGTGGACCGTCACTCTTGCATGGTCCCTTCCCCTTCCTGTATGAACTCGATTATCATCTGAAGATGTAGTGATATCACCATGCACAGTAACACTATTGCTCCCATTCCTGGCCCTCAGCCATGAGACGAAAAAGTAGATGCTGAAAGATTTCCCTGTGTTTACAACACAAGGATGCTATTGGGGTAGCAGCTGACTACCACTCCTTTCCATCTTTCTTCCACATTCTCACAAAAAATAAAGAAGCTACATGGTTCTGCATGCTTGTGCATGTCCGTCCTTCCAGGACTTCCCATGGCCATGCCTGTTCTTTCATAGAAATCCAATAGGTCATCAAATAGTCAATGAAGTTTTGGAGGAAATATGCTTTCAGGAACACGGCATCTAGGGCAGAGAATCAGTTTTGTTCCCTATTTGAGCAGGCAGCCTGCAAACAGAAGATAATTCGTGGGTGTTACATTCCTGGAAGAAAAGTGGAGACACAAAAGGGTTCTCCATCATATTTGCACACACACCATCACTTCTAAAAGTCCACAGCATGGTGTCTCATGACCTAGAGAGAGATGGGAAAGTGGACATATGTTGACATCAGCAGCAACTCCAGGAGTTTGGTTACTGGAGGGAGCCCCAGTAGGGCTCTGCACAGCCCCTACAACACACAGCCCCAGTCCATTCCTCAGTCTGACAGGTGGTAGCAAGGCATCCAGCAGATTTGACAAATCCTGAAGGGATGACCTCACTTCAGTCAAAACCTTCACTGATTACCTCTGGGAGCTGGAATGTCTTAATATATACACGTTCCAGGCAGTGAAAGAAAAGTAAGGGATAATTCTGAGCACAGAGGAAGCTTTCTGCTCTCACTGCCTAAGACCAGCTCTCTGCTCTGCCCCTCTCAACACCTGAACAATTAAGCTTCTTGCTGTACTGCCTTCCTCTGTTGCAAGAGGTTAACTGCCTACTGGAGACTTTGTCTCCTGTGTCAAAATCCTGGACGTGGCATAGAGGTAATTAATCAGTATCTGGTGGGATATTCAGACCTTGGCTTCACCTGCCTCTCAGAAGAGTCTGTCAGGGTAGAAACGAGTCTGTTCCAGCTGTCCAGAAAGCTATGCCCATGACAGCTTGGGAACAGTGGGAAGGATGACCACAGGCAACAGAACAGGGCACTGCACCATCAGAGGCACAAAGGGGCTGACAGACTTCCTTTCCTCTCCTCCAAGAGCCCTCTGCTGTAAGCAGAAAGATCAAGAGGTCACCCCAGAGGATGGTGCAGTGCCTCAGGCTCAAGAGAGCACCAAGGAAGGAGAAGAGAGACACGGCTGAGAGCTGGTGTTACAAGGATTATTCCAGATACTTAAAAGGGCCAGGAGCTCAGGAGCAGAATAACTGGCAACAACTTCATCTCCTCCACCTTTCTTCACAGCTTCAAGTCCAAGTTCCTGGGAAGAGAAGAAGCTGGAGGAGAAAGGGACTTGAAGAGAGACCTCCACACCAGCAATGACAGGTAAACAGCCTGGTGGAAAGAGAGCAAGCTCTGGACAGCATGATGACTGCTTTCCTCTCTTCAGCAGGCACAGTTACAGGCATTGTGTTGCCCTTTTGATATGGCCATCTTAGCCCATTTTTACCAATGTTATCCCCACTGAGTTGTGTTACAACACGTAGAGCAGTGGGCACTGCTGCCCAGGGAGATGTTTACACTGCTGACTGTGTTTTCTTCCCCACCCCACACATCCTTTCCCCATCTCTCTTTCTCTGTCCTTGTTCCTAAGCAATTCCTGGCCATGTAACTTTCCTACCCTCTACCACATTGATCTCCTTACAAGTGATGGGGCCTGTCAGCTCAGGAGATGAAGTCACCTGAGCTAACCCATTTCTCTTATCTACAGGTATTTCACCTTGATCTAAAACTCTGGGACATCCTAGCATGTGCTGTACTTTTTTTTTTTTTGTATGGGATAAGAGCAAGCTGCTGGAGAAGGGAGTGTGGGCTGTTAAGTACTGATGGCCCATAATAGCATGGAAAGGGTGTAGCAATGGTTCCTTGAATAGCCGTGTCATTGCAGAAAGCTTGACCCCTAAGTGTTTCATGTGTGGAAGGGCAAGCATAGTTTCTGGGACTCCAGCTTTAAGTCTCTCTCTGGGACAAGGAATATGGGCAACTTGTGAGACTGGAAGGGCTCAGTCTCTCTGTGAATTGAGCATCTGAGGAAAAGCCTAGGCACAGAAGAGATGGGAGACTTTCCTAAAATTTGAGAGGAATGAAGGAGGAGTAAGAGAGAGTTTTGTCTGACACGGGAGAATCTTCCTACTGAGGGGTCCCTTCCCACAATTCAGGGCCAGCTAGCTCTACTACTCCAACACTTCTCGATTGTCCCATCCCCCAAGCAGCTTCAACTAACAGAGCCTTCAACAAGCTTCACTCCCACCACTGTGTCTGCTGCCAGCTCCCTGCAGTGCCACATGCAAGCAAACCACCCTCAAGGCACCTTCTCCTGTCAGATCTTTGCTGAGCAGCAAAAAACACACCCACCCATTGCCCCTTTCACCTGAGCTGCATGTATATTCTGACTGCTACATCCCCCAGAGCAGCTACTCCAGGGAAGACCTGTGAGGGCAGGAGACTCACCTCAGCGGAGGGTGGGGGTGGTTTCCTGAGAGTTATTGTGTCAAAGCATATACTGATATGCAAAAAAAAGTCACAGAAGGCAGAGAGAGCTAGCGAAGACTTATCTAGAGTAACCATGTTTGCTGAAAAGGGATAGTGTATTGAGTGCTACTGGTGAGCAGCTGAAGCTCCCCCTAGGGCTACAGAAATCCCCTGTAGCCTCCCCTAGAGGAAAAGCAAGACTAAACAGACCTAAAAGACCTATCGGATTTTTTTTTCTTTTTTAAACTTTCTGATTTCCATTATGAAGTTTAATTTCTGGAAAAGATTGGAACATTTAAACATCTTATCACCTCAGATGCTCTCCATCGATGAAGGAACAGAGAGCATCCCAAGCATGCATGTCATCCTGGGTGTGTTATGTGACCAGAGTGCAACAGATTGTGCACAGCTTTTCTGGAGAAACTCTTCCTCACAGTTTCAACCCAAAATGCCTTCTCCCACAACCCTTCAGGATACAGCAGGCACCCATAATTTGGAGGCCACTGGCATCAAGGCTGCTCTGTGTGGCCCTCCACTTTGCAGTGTGCTGGCCAAATGCACATGACGCACATGTAATAAGAAGCTCCCTGCAGTAAGGTAGCATTACCATCCTTGGCGGTGTAGTCCTCAGCACAAACTCATGATCCAGCAATGCATGGATATATAGCATCTCTATAGGGCCTGAGTGCCCTGAATGATTCTCATTCAGCTTGAAAAGATGGTGCCAGCCCCACACTGACTCAATGGCCAGAGCTGCAGAAGGCATGAGTATCCTGAGTTGTTTTGGTGAACTCTGTCAAGACATCTTGGCCTGCCTTGGGCCTGAACAACAAACAGTGGTAGCCCTTGCAGTTTAGGTGATGGTAACTGCCATGCACTGGGAAATGGATGAGAAAGAATGGCTCTGCCCCTCTCCCCCACATCACACACAGTTCTGCAACCCCTGGTTGCAAAGGTCTCAGTGATTTTGCTGATGTCACCTATTTGCACTATATTTAGGAAGCAGCTGTGCAGAATGGTCTTGGAGAGCTCCACTGCACCATGCCCATGGTGGACTTGCCTATCCCACACTGGTTAGCCACAGACCAGGATTTGAAGTTTGTAAGGTTCCATGGAGCTACAGCTATTCTGAACACAGATATCAGCTTGTAAAATTTCATGTCAGGATGGTAAGGTCCTGGCACCAGCTCACAAGAGAGGTTCTTGGTGGTGCTCCACTGCAGTGGGTAAGTTCATACCCATTACTCACCCCAATGGTGATGCAGTCCCAGCAGTCTCAAGCCAACATCATTCAAGCCTGGGCAAAGTAGTCAGAGAGGGCACAGAATTCCAGGGGTGCAGGTGTCGGTTCGCTCTGTCTGTCCTGCAGGGGTACTTACTGAAGACACAGGATTCACTCCTTGCCTGCAGCACAGTGCAGCAGACACTGTGCAGACTGTGAGGAGGGAGGTGGATGGAGCTGCAGGTGGCATCATGCAGAGACAGCATGAGAAGGAACAGAAGTGACACTTTCATATGTTTGACCTTATACAGATAAAAGCAGTGAAGAAACTGCTGTGAGCAGTGGAATGAATCTGCGTGAGGCAGATGGACTGTGTGGCACTTCCTAGAGGAATCTGTGATTCGGGGAGAAAAGGTCTGAAGCACAGATTTCCTTTAGAAAGCCTTGAACCACATGTGTAGTGGGGGCATTCAACCAGAATAAATCATATCTCAAATAAACTCCAAGCTGCCTGTAAAGGATGTAACCCAAGAGTCTCAGCACTGACTGCTTCTGCCTACCGACCCAGACTTATTACTATAATTAATCTGCTAATATAGCCACAGTTTGACTCTATTCCATTAACACCATGGAGGGAGAAGGTCTATTTAAGCATTAAGGTATACTTGTACAAGAACAGGTAGGTATAAACCGGCTATTAATAAGTTATATCTGGAGGTTCGAAGGTTCCTAATCTTCAGTGCAATGAGATCCTGGAACAGATTTCCAGTAGGAGCTGTGGTTAACAATTACTGTTGTCATCTGGAGCTAAACAGGCAAAGAGGGATAGAAGTTGTGGCTGACTGTAACAGCATAAGACTGAATTCTGCAGCTCAGGCAGACTCCTTCAGGCCCACAGTGCCATGTACAGCTGAGAAAATCCCAGGGTCCACTTTGGAGTCCTCCATCCTGGGCCACAGCAATGGAGGTACTTAAGAGAAGCAAGTATACCCGCCACCCTTCAACTGCCTAGGCCCCAGGTCTCAGACAGCAGAAGCAGCAGGTTGTGGTAGCCTCTGGAAATTGCTTGTGCACTCCAAAGTTGAGGTGATGCGTGGGTGCCACAAAGTGTCACTGCAACTCTGTTCCCTCCACTAGTTTATGGTGTTGATAGTCTATGAAGGGCAGAACAAAGCAGAAGCGGACAGCTCAGTCGTGTCTCTGTCTATAACCAGAATCTTTTAGTAGCTGCCAGAAGCACAGTTTAAAGAGTAGAGTTTGATGTGTTGTTTGTGAATGCAATTACCTGATATAGTTTATTTTTAGTTCCTCCAAATCAGTGGGAAAATTGATCCTAAGAGGTTTTAGTGCAATCCTAGCATGTGTGTGCGTTACAAAGGAAAACAAAGAGTAAACATCCTCAGATCTTTGCTTATTAGTTACCCTTTCCAAAATGTAATATCTAATTAAATGTATATAAATGTTGCATATCTTTACCGTACATACTTTTAAGGCAAATTGTTCTCCATTTTCATTTATCTTCTTTTTCTGAGGGTTGACAGAAGGAAATATATTTATACTAGATTTTCCTAATTAGCAAGAGTAACTAGCATGAAAATCTGAGACTGCTGCCCTGCATTGTACATTTTCAAGACAATATTTAGTTTTCGCTTGGCCATGACACTTAAGATCATAGGACCTCTACCTGACTTGTTTCAACACAGCTTCTTACAAACAGCATCTTAGCTATCTTCACTAACAAATGCACTTAACATCTGTCTAGATTTGTTGAGTCAGAGACAAAGACAGATCATTATATCATCTAATCCAATCTTTGTATATGTGTGTATATCAATTACAGAGATACTGCTTGACAGGAAACCTTCAAATTATACTTCGTTCTCTTTCATTTTATCTTTTTTGTCAATAGTCCATGCACTGCAGAACTAGCTCTGTTCACATGCACGTTATTAACATCTTTCCAGTTTAAGCCTTTGAGTCTAATCTTGCAAAACCTTCCTACATAGTTCTTACTCAGAGCTATCTTATTTAAAAAATGAGAATATTTTCATTGGCAGGATTGGTCCAAAGATTTTAAATTAGTTCTTTAAGACAGTTTCCTGTTAATTAGAGAGTAAAGAGCTCCATCTAGCTGTTTTGGGTCCAAAGATGGAGGTTGGCATGAATTTATGCCAAAAGAACATAGAAATATTAACAGAAGGACAGAACATACCCGTTTCTGACATCTCATAACTCTATTTTGGAAAAAAAACACCTCTCTCCAAACATTTTATTAGTACTGCATTATAGTAAAGCAATACCAAGACTAATAAACAAAACCATTTTAAGAAGATATTTGGAGGCAAAGGGAATCTTTCCAACCACAAATGCACATAATTTGCTTTTATTTTAAGACATAATTATACCCAGAAGAAAATGTACAATGAATTGGAGCAAAACCGTCCACAGCTCATTTTGTTTGCCTTCTTTTGTTGCATCACCTATTCTGCACTAATAAATAAACATCAACTGTACAGTGAATAGTTTTCAAATGATACAGCAGAAGTTATTAATGATTCATTATTATTTCTATTGCAGCAGTGCCTGAAGGTCCCAGTGGGGAACTGAAACCCCACTGTACAAACAAATAAGGGCAGAGCTGGTCTGTTTGTGTGGAACCATGACTGGAGCTCATGCACACAAGCTCAGCCTAACTTTAAACTAGCAGGCATGCTGTTACTACGTAGCTATGGCAGCACAGCTCTCAGCTTGGTTATGCAAACCACCTGAGAAGCTGAATAAATAACTGGAAACAGCCTGCACTGGACTCTCTGCTGCCTCAGCTATTTGTCAGGCCATATCCAAGGTAGTTTCTTCAAAACATGTTCAGATACATCTGTACAACTTGCGGTGGTATCTCTTACTGCAATTACTCTGACAGATGATCACGTTCACTGGTCAACAGCTGGAGTAACTGAGGATATTATGGGTGTCCTCTATTCTGTAGCTGCTTTTTCTTCTACTGGTGGTCACCACCACAGTCACAGAAGTAACCAGGCAGAAAGCCACGTGCTTTGCACTTTGACATTTTAATGTGAATCCACTGCCATCAGCAGCTTAAGCATGAACTGGAACAGTCAAGGTGTGGGCACATGTTCTGCTCTGTTCACTCTTCGAGGTAATAACTTCATGCGGGTGGTTAATGGTGGTGGTATCCAAAGCTAGACCAGCAGCCTACTCCTGCACTCCTCTACCAGAGACATTCAATAACAGGGGAATGAAACAGTAAAGCAGGAAAGAAGAGTGGCTTTTACCAAAACAGCCTTTGGAGGCAAAGCATATATTGTAGGCAACACAGAGTGTTGGTCTCAGCAATTGTAAGAAAATATTTGTGTAAATATTTTAACAATATTATAGAATAAAATCTACTTTGAATTTATTAATGAACAAACTCTGCCAAATAATATAGCTCCAATTGAGCTGACAGAAGCAGCCCATCCCTACACCTTGCTGATAGCTATTGACCAACCTCAGACAATAAATATGCAGTTGTCCAGTGTTCTGAGCATTAAGCATGACAGTCACTTTTTTCCCCAAGGTACTTATACACACACAAATTGCTGTCATCAATGCAACTCTTGCAGATAGTGAGAAAATAGAATACCTGTGAATGCAGGTCTTGCAGCACTGAGACATAGGAAAACACAGGCAAGAGGGGAAGTTCCTAACAGCATAAGAAGGCAGAGACGGCAAGGATTAGTCATCTGCTAACAAGAAACACTTTTAGAGAAAAGAGTTTTCTAAGCTTCAACACAGATTCGTTTCATATTTGTGAAGGAACTGAAGTATACAGCTGGAAGATGGTGAGTGATTGAGATAATGTTTGTCTTCTGCAACACGAAGCAAGCCTACAGAACTCAGCCACAGAAACTCCATGGGAGGACTGAGACCGTGCTAGTGACTTTGCTTACTTGTGTCTAAAAACTGCAAGAAAGCTGATCAAGTCTTCAGCTAGTCCTCAGTGAACTTTAAGGTATTACAGAAAATTCAGAGTTTGCCATGCAACTTCTCCCTTTCCTAAAAAAATGAGATTAAACTTTGCACCTAAAGTAGACTTCCAACAAAACAACTATTTTATACTCTTCTTTAGCATATGTATTACATGTTTTCCTTTCTCACAGTGAGAAGGAAGCTTCTGAAATTGAAAACCATGCTAATAAAAGGTAGTTTAAACCATCAAGGAAGATTTTAAGAACTTTTAGGGTCTTCTATTTAGTCATTCTGTACAGAATATTAGACTCTCTGTCCTGGCCACTTCTCAATCGGGTGGAAGCACAATGCAATCTGGTTCCATGCAAGAGTGCAAGACTGTTCATACTAAAATGTCATAGACAGAGGTCTACATAAAGTTTTACATTAAAGAGTTTTCTGCTTCTTCCTGAAGCAACTAAAGAATTGCAAATGTATAAAGGGATCATACAAATTATCTTACTGTCACTTTGGAAAAGGTTTGAAATCGCTAAGCGTTTGGTAGTTTATATGCGAATTCTCCCTTGGTGGTATTCATATGCTTCATGTGGGCCAGAAGAAATGGAATTTGCATCATAAAAGAAACATCCTGACTTATATGAGGTGGGTTTCCATGGCATCTGGATGCCATAGGGATAAATTATATCCACTTTGGTGTTTTCTAATATACATTCAGAACAGAACTAGTGTTATTCTAGTTCCCATATATGTCCTGTTTAAAGTGTGATGGTGACCCTACGAAAAATGCTGATACTGCTTCCCCCTGCCCTGTGCCAAAAACTAAATCCAGGAGGAGGCTGCTCATCATACAAAACATGCCTGTACAACTCTTACAAGTCTCTTGCCACTTGCAATTTATATGCAAGTGAAGGGTTATGAAATTGTTTCAAGAAAAGGAGCTGGCTTTCCTGAGATAAACCAGTTACTTCTCATTTCCTGAAGTCACTTAGTCCTTGGCTGTGTTGCTGAAATGTTTTAGGCAATGTTGTGTTTCTAGATAGCAGGTTTTGCTCTGGTAAATGTCTTTCTATTTGGGCCAGTGTACATGCAAAATAATGTCCTTCTTAATAACAGTGTTACTAATTTCCCCTGCCACACACCTTTTGCCATTAATTTCTGAGCTGTATCTTGTCACATAGCATTTCCAGAACTGCTTTACAGATAGAAGGAAGTATTTAAAAGAAACCATGGACTTACTTTTAACTCTGTTGGTAAATTTCATTGGATTAATGAGAGTAAATCTGTAAACTGTAAGTAAACCTGTAAACTAAAAACTTACAGAATGGAACTAACTTCCATTTTTATAGCTATTTCTAACACTTCAAACAAATTGTATCGATCTTCATTAGTGTTATGCGGTACCTGGCAGGAATTTAAAGTTCTAGTCCGAATGAAATGCATCTTTGCATGTATTTGCCTTTGAAAGCAGATAGCCAACACAGACAGATCCTAGGTTTAGTGTCTTTTGTAAAATTAGCAAAGTATCTTTAGAAAATGGGCAATTGCAAACATCACGAAGAACAAGAGCAACTTTAAATCTTTAATTCAAGGGTCAGTTCTGATCAAGGTCATGCTAAAATCTATGACAGTTCTAAATCTTGAAGAACTTTTGTAAAAAGTTTGGCTATTTGGAATCAATTTTCATCTTCCATTGCATTATTCATTTTTTTATAAGGATACAAACCTTTATCGCCCTCTGCATCATCCAAACAGTTACAGATACATGCAATAAAATCTTCAGATGGGAGTATCGCTTTAAAATTGCATTATGCCCACCCAAAAAATGTGTTTAGTTTGAAGGGAGCCCTTTGGCTTCATGCCAGAAATATAAGGTTCTTATGCCCACATGGATCACAGAGCAGATGGAGGTTGTGTGAGTCATGCTTATACACACCTGGGATTTTTAGAAGGTCCAGAAATGTAAGGTAGGACAAGAGATGTGGCAGATGGATGCAAGGTCTCAAAAAACTGGAAGAAAGTTTAGAGTTTATTTTTGCCTTTCAGCACTTATGGACTCAGGCTGATCAGTCTGCAATGTATTGCTAAACTTGTCTACTTTCATGAGGCCCCTAATAAAGTATCTCTGTAATACAAATATTATCTTTGCCAAGAACACAGCTATCGCCCCCTCCCTCTTCTACATAGTATCTAAAAAGACACATCAGTTAACTAAAATATGATGCCTTGAAAATATTTCATCAGTATTTTCCCTCCAGTCCTGCAAAATATTTCTTCCATCCCAAGAGGCTGATGCTGCAAAGAGGAGATGCTGCAAATAAACACATCACAATGACCACAACAGGTAACATATCAAATATGGACACAGCTAAGACAACAAAGGTTATTTGGGGAAGGTTTTTTGATTTATATTCTGGGATGTATGCACCTTGTTTAGATGTCTCCCTCAAGATTCACAGTCCCGAATATTTTTCTTACTATTGTTTCAAAACTAGAGCAGGTGAGGACTCTTCCCTTGTCAGAGTAGCTAGAGGAAGAAAGGGTGATGCCAGCAGTCTCCTCTCCTTGTCCAGAGACTCCACAGGTAGGGGATAGCTCTGGGATGTAGGACTCACAAGGCTGAAGGCATTTTCCGGCTCTGACCAAAATTGGTCCGTGGGTATGGTAATTACAGATTCACTCAGAAGAATCAGATAGAGAGAATTCACAATTTTACCTGTAATAGGGGCACTTGGCTGCCTGCTGGTGCATGTCACAGCTTTAAGGCTCAGATTAGATCCCAGGTGGCCTCACTCACTGAGGTGAGCATCTTCCCCAGTCTGCCTTCTCACTTCTACCTCCTTTCTCTGGCATGTCACTCACAGACCCCTTTTCAAGAAGATCCTCATAAGCATCACAGTGTCCCAAGGTGAAAGTAGGGCTTTTTTTTTTCCAGCAGCCAGCTGGGGTGACTTTTTGCCCAGCTCATAAATGTTTGCAGCCCCCTCCACTCTGAGATGCTTTCCTCTCCCTGCACACTGAAGAGAGGGGCCCAGTACCCGGCTCAGGTCTGCTGGTCTGACTCGAATCCAGGCATCAAAAGGTGGAGTGCACAACCTCTGAGCCTTTTTGGGGTCTCAGCATAAGAATCTGAGAAGTACCATTTGCTTAGCCTCTTAGTAGTTTCTGTTTTCTTCCTCAAAATCTAAAGTTATATCCTGAGTTTCAGTTAGCAAAGAACTGAAATGTCCCAAGTTACCCTCTAAATATTAACAGGCTGTTGAGAAGAGGAGGTCTTGCCAGTTACTACTATAACTTCTTGGACTGATTTTGCAGTATGTAATGCATTATCAGCTTCATGCTGGCAGTTCCTGAAGAATGGACTTGGTTTGCCAGAAAGGCAATATATCAAAATGAACATGATATTTAAAACAACAGTAAAACATTGTCTACCTTGCCCATTTCTTTCTGAGGACAATGACAGCCTCCAACCCCAGTCTGTCTTGCACTGACTGTAACTTATCCTAATACATATTACCTTTATGTCTGGTAAAAAATGTCAGAGGTACAACCTATGATGAATGAGTTTTGTCCAAAAGAGCAAAAACTATCTAAAAATTAATTGGATGTGAGGAAATGGTAAAGAGGGTTATTTTCCTTGAAGAAAGGATGTCAGGTGGGAAAGCAGCAAGATTAGAGAGGACAATTATGGTCAGAGCAATGTCTGCAAAGTCCTAAGAAGGGAGAAGAAAACATGCTCAACTGAATAGCCCAGCCTCACCTCCTTCTTATCATTATCTTGCTGGAGACCTACTGGCAGAAGTCACTCAATCAAATGAGATAGCCAGATTAACATACACACTTCAGATAGATCTTGACTAATTGAGTCATTTTAACTGAAATGGTTTTGGAGCATCCACATAAGCCACTCTGGTAGCTGACTGGAAAGACAGAACAAAGAAATATTATGTTCCCACTTGCATGCAATGAATGGTGTGGGATGATAACCTTTTCCACTTGTGAATCCTGATCCAGAAAATGAGATCTGTCCCCAGGCTATTGTGAACACCTGAAAGGGTGTGATACCCTACTCTAACAGCCCAGGATGTGAAATAATGTAATCCAGAAACAAGGAGTTTTCAAAAGATCCTCAAAAGATTCCCTAGTTCATCCCCTTCATTTCTCCTCCCCCGCCCCCCC
>NW_020799091.1:61915721-62033005 GCF_003259725.1 Athene cunicularia
CCCCAAGTCTACCTTTGGCTCCTGTTTTTCTATCCTACTCTAAAATCTCCAGATGATCGAGACTCCAGCACTCTTCCAGTGCTTCTCTGGCCATACCATTACAGTATATTTCCCAGTGTCTCATCTGTCTCTCCCTTACCACAGTTTAAGATCATTCCTTCTTAATTTATCAGTCATCAGCTTGGAAAATAGATAACCATAGCTGCTTTTTAGATGTTTGAAAACTATGATTTTTTTCCCCTCTCTCTCTGCTCCTTTCTAGACTAAACAACCTTGGTACCTTCAATCATTTCTCAATGTTTCCTAGACCTCTACTCATTCCTATTGCTTTCCTCCAGATTCCTTCCAACTGGTTCACATCTTTCCAGAAGTGCAGTTCCAAAAACTGACCTTCCAGTATTTGATGTTTGGGCTTGGTTTGTATGAATAACCTAAGTTTCAATGATAAGCAGTGTCTGAACCTAATAAATCATGAAAATTTGGAGCATAAGACAATGGTAGATTCAAAAATGGAAATGGAAAATATGAGTTTGATTTTACTTTTAGTAGTACAGAAGTTTCTGGTGTGTGTCTGGAATAACGGTGTGTGTGTTTGTGTATATGTACACTTTTCTATCGATTAGTACAAATATTTATAATTGAGGCTGTAGCTGATGTTCTTCATGTAACTGATCTGGATCTATAAATAAAAGTTTGAAAAGGTGAAATGTTAACTTCACAGCAATGAAAACTTTGTCAGATCTCACTGATTCTTCACATATGTAACTATATTCAAGGGGACAGTTTCCATTACTGCTGTCTGAAAGAAATTAACTATAAACTACCATACAGTTTTCCTCCCAATAAGCTTATTTTGTCTTGCTGGAGAAAAAAGCCCCAATTAGATAGCTGCTTTTGTTCTGGTTAAAATTTTTGTTTCTTCCATTTAGGATTTACATTAATTATCAAAATACAAATTTTCCCCTTCCAAGCTTTAGGAAGAAATGACATCCCTGTGAATGGTCAAGGAATAATGGAAAGGACCCAAAGCCATCATTTCAACAGCTAACATGCTTGCCATTATCAAAGAAGTAAATACATAATGGGTGGGCAGAACTATGTGTACTTTCCTTTTTATGTATAGTGGGGGGAAAGTCTCAATTACAAAATTACTGAAATTACATCAGACTGTAACAGTTTGTTTCTTTCACAATTTGTTTTATAAAGTTCTCATTCCTACATGTGTGGTGCTTATAGAAAGTCAATCTTGTTTGTCAAAGTATACTGTTTATGTAATGAATACAGTTTGTCCTCGTATCATTTTGTTTTTGTGGAATAAATTGCTACGCAATAATGTTTTATAGATCAGTAATAGCCACTCATCCTTTAAAGGCTCTTAAGGCTATGGCTGCACTCCACAATGCAGTGCCAACTTCAGATATAATCTATCATTAACTGATTCTCAAGAGCCAGTTTGCTAGCGAGCTAGAAAGCTAACAAATTAGAAAGCAAGTTTGCTTTCTGAACACCAGACCACTGTATGGCATAAACATTCTCTTGCAAGTCTACCCTGAAAATCAGTGCAGCTGGTCTACAGGAATCCTTGAAAAAGTCTATCTGTAATACTCTTGGGTACCAGATACCTATCTCTATATCCACAGTTGTACTGAAAATCCCTTCCTGCCCCCAATCTGAAACTATAGTAGAAAAGTCACAACAAACAGGTTCAGGGTGGAATCCAGATGAATAAGTTTTGGGGGAAGAGGTATGAGGGAAAGAGCTTTCAGTACCAAATCTCTTGCTATGGATTCTTTTTCTTCAAAGAAAATCAACAACATTAATAAGATCATTCTTAAGAAGAAATGCAGATATCAAGTCTTCATTTACTGAAATATTTACAGTCTGCTGGTGAGGAAAGAGCAGGGGGAAACCAATCTAAACTGGGCTGAAAACTTCAAGTAATGAGGGTATCTAATCAGAACTATAGTTTGTGCTTACAGATAATTCAAAAATTTTGTTATGATTACACGGATTATACAATGTAGCATGGCTATCAACAAGATAAATGTAAGGAATGAGAGTGGAAATTACATTTATGGTAAGGTAACTTCTTTACACATGTATAACCCACAGATAACTGACCTTCACGAATGGAAGAAGAAAAGATCATGTTTTGCTTAAATTTCTTCAGACCTTATTTGAAGGAAGCAATCCAAGAAAAAGTAGACACCTTTCTGATTTTTCATGCATTTTACTACATTTATTTTTTGATGACTTCACCCAAACCCATTATCAGAATTCTTCAGGGAAGAGGGAGGGGAACACAAACATTTTAAGGCAGAAGCAGCCAAAGATTATATGTAAAAAAGGAAACATCAACCCTTTCAAAATTTAATATGTACTTTGACTGTCTTAATAGTCTTCATTTTCTGAGGAAAAGAATCAAAACCAGAAAACAGATTTGATAAAAATCATCATCCCAGAAGAAAAAGGAGGTGTCATGTATGGGTTAAAGTAAGCTTCTGGCATTACTGGCCTTGAAGTTGTCAGACGTAAGGGGACTCCAGTTCCACATGCCAACCTGAGGATAATGGTGCTCGAGCTGGGGTAAATCAGGTCAGTGTTTTTGTTGATTTGATAAAATGCATGATCACTAAGGTTTAACTGAGATGGATCGTATTAGCCATAGTTCCCATGTGACTTCAGCTCAAGCCATATGAAAGTGAGTGAAGGCTCACATGTGTCACGATTGACATGCCTGCTAACTATTAATTCTGATAACTATTCGCAAAACCTCATATGCAACTCCACTGATATTGAATCTTTGTCCTGGCATACATGCATGCATACTATACTTTAGTAAGCACAAAACTCTTAGTAACAACAAAAGCTAGAGGCGTGAATGAAGTTATTTTTTCCAAGTGCCAGTTTGTATATGCCAAAATAAACCTTGAAGTCCTGCTTCCAGCAGGCATTTCCTAATGAGATATATCTACCATGGAGAACCACTAACCAGCTTGTTCTCATCCCAAATGAAATGTCAGGTAGAGTTGATTATAAATTAATACTTTTCACAAACATATGAAGGCTAGGGGAATAATAGCATGACAGACTTGAAAGAGACATAGGCCTCAATCAAATCAGAAGTTCCCAAGGAAATCCCAAGAATTAAGAGGGTAAGTAATATCAATTCAGATAATTCTGGGAGTCCAAGGTCAACTGAGGTCAATATGACTTCAAAAGTCTAAAAGCTTTTGATGAAGGACTAGATCAGCAGAGGAGGTGCTGGCGAGGGATGTGGATTGTCATAGCTCTTGCTTGCCCCCTCTTAGACTGTACTTATTGCTGTTGCTTTCTCTGTGTAAAGAAAACCAAGGTAATTATTTCAGAATAGCTTTATTAATCTTTTTATTGGGGTCCATTAAGAATATAGTAATTATGTGGGATTATAGCACATCATTAACCCTTTAACAAAAAACCCCAACCAAAACCACAAACATCACAGTTGTATAGCCATTACCTCCTAATTCACAAAGCTTGCACGCCAGGAGATACTTTCCAAAGATATTGGTAACTGAACTGATTTCTGAACAGTACAGCTCCACCTGTGAACAGGAATTAATAGCACAGGTGCCAAACCTGGTGTACAGGTAAGCTCGCAAGTCACATGCACCAGGGCAGGGCTGGGGAGTTGTGGACACAGCATCCTGACAAACACCAATGAGAGGCAGCAGCTCCTAGCTCCTGAGAAAGAAGAAGGAGCATCTTGCCTTCTGTGAGAACCCCAGGGAAACCTCAAGGGGTTTACATGATATGTCCAAAGCCTGGCATGTTGTGGACCTCTGGTGTGAAAGCAAAATGTTTGACTTTTAACTTGCCATTTCAGGGTTCCCAGCCAGGTGCTTGAGCATGGTACCATTATAAGACACTTCACAAAGGCAGACGAAAGGGACCGGAACATTTCTGTGATCAGTAGCACTATGAATATCCACCCACAGTGCACAAAAGACAGTTTCATGTGTGCATTTTGACAGTTTCACACACAGATGAGAAGCCTAATTATCACATATTCAAACATACAGCATGTACACAAAGCTTCATAAAAAGAAATACACCTTAGAAAATATTGGCCCAAGATTATGCAGAGTGCTTCTAAATGAGTTCTTGCAATGTACGCTGGAATAATTTAAGAGGTTATTACTCAGCTGCCTGCCCACACAGCCAGGAGATATGGCCCAAAAGCTAAGACTTATTGCAGTTTCAGTGAATACACCAGGCTATGACCTCTGTAGCTGAGAGAAGGGTATATCACCCTTTCTGCAGCATGATGTCTGGCAGAAAAATGGAGCAGGTATTTTAAATCACTCCTACACAAATAATAAAAGTTCATCTTGAGGTACTCTCAGTAAGGCCAAGCTAGGAGACCAATGTCCTTATAGTTATTTGCTGCCCTATACCCTCACCTGTGGAGTCTTTACAAAGTTCAGAACCTATCAAATCATCCAATAAATTCTTTAACACTGATAGATGTATTAAAATGGGGAATAAAATTCATGCCTTCTGTGATTAGCCAGGAGAGGAAGAGCAAGTAACAATAGATGAATTACATATCAAGCTTTAAAAGGGAAATTTAATTTTCTGGAGTCTTCCAGCTTTCACATTCCTCTGGAACATTCAACACATATCTCTGACAGTAGGATTTTAAATAAAGAAATGCTCTAAACTAGAGTCAGAACCTCAGGAGATCCAGCAGACATAGGTCCCATTTACATGCCCCTGATTGTACTCAATTCTGTAGTTCAGGCTTCTTATCTCTGTTAGTATAACTGCAAATTAGCACAATATGTTCTTTAACCAACCATGTCAGCAGACCCCACATTGCTTGCCAAATAATTATCTTCAAACTTCAAAGTCACCCTTGGAGGCTTTTATGTATAGCACTCTATCTTTTAAAAATAAAATTTTTATATATTCTGAATCTACGCAATGATTAATCAGCAGCTGATAGAGTTAAAGAATGTCCTCATGTGAATGTACGCACCAAAATAGCTTGCTTTGCAGCAGCGGGGTGATGCCTAGAAGAAACTGAGAGGTGAGAGCATTATTTTTCACTCAAGATCCTGTCAAAGAAAAGAAAGAGCCTTTTTCTGAGTGAGACAGTTGACAGACAGAAACCACCCCTCAAAACACAGGCAACACACAAAACACAGGCAATACACAAGGCTGGTCAGAACTGAGATAGTGATAATGTCTGATGTGACAGTAATGGGATTAAAATTAAAAGAACATTTCAGTTTGGCACAAACCATGAATTATTCCTGATATTTCTTGTTGAAGGAATGGGAAACCTTGAGAAAATTCTTCACATGTTGCATTAAACATTTTATTTTACACAATTCCATCATAGATAGTGGTAATAAATGGAAAGAAAATGTTGAGGTGGAGTCACAACACTGGCAGGAGGGTGCAGGAAAGGAAAATCAACATTTATGTGGGAGCACAGGTACCTAGACCCAAGATACACTACTGCCCAAATGCATACCAGTACAAACAGGTTAGAGTCAAAACTGCATGTTTTTGTCAGAGCTTGTATCAAGAGTTCATCTCCCTCGTGCCAGGTGGCTAAGGTGTTTCTGTCACACATGGGTGATGCAGCTCCAGATGACCTCAGTCCAAGAAGGGAAATTAATCCGAATCTGCAGCAAGTCCCCCAGGGCCTCCACTTCCAATGCAGTTTGCTTCAACCAAAATGAAACTACAGAAACTAAACCAAGACTTTCCTGATTATCCCTTTTTTGTTCCTCTACTGAATTTTGACCTGACTTAAGCAGCATTCCCAAGACATCTACATATGGGTGTTTGTCAAGAAAATAAAATGATCCCCCCACTCGAGCCTGGAGATAAGCACTGCCAGGATGGGGATAGGGAGGGAGAGGGAAAGGTGCCATCTGAAGGAGGAACAAGTGTGTGATTTATTGCACAAGCCCTTGGACGAGCAGGAGCACACAATCTGATGGACAGCCGTCAGCAAGCACCGAAGGTGACAGTTGATGCTGAGGATGTGGCCACGGCATGAAGCCCGGCAGGGAAAGCTCTTTGCATGGCGTGCTGCTGGAGGGTGCTCCCAACAGCAAGTAAAGAAACTGGTTCCCCCCCCACCTCCCTGTCCAATTCCTTTCAGATTCATGGCAATAAGGATCTTGTAGCAGTTAGCCCTGTTACCAGAAACATCCTGCACTGCCCTGAATAATGACTAACCCTTGGTGACAAGCAGGACAACAGAGGGAGGCCTGGAGCATGAGTAAGATCTGTGCTCCCCAGGACTGTTACACATAACCGGCTCACCAGTTGCCTTTGCTTAGGTAAATGTCACATGTGCTAAATAAAGGCTGTGACTAATTGATTTCTACTGGGAAGGAATGAGGAAAAACAATTGTTTTGTTGTTGTTTTTATTTTTAATACATCCAATTACTGTTGACTAGCAACCGTTGCCAGGACAAGCTGTTCCAGTTTCATTCCCGGTGCCAGGGAAACAGGCCATTTTAAGGAGTGGTTCATACAGGCAAAGAAACAGAAATACCCAAAAAGTTGAAGTGTCAAGATACAGTAAAGCATGTTTAAGAAAGCTGGCAAACTACTTGGGATAAAAACCCCTGAGAGAAGCTGCTGAGGTGAATCATTGCACATTTATTTAGTTCTGAAGTTGCAAACAGCATTTGAAAGCCCAGCAGAACATCACTGGGATTTACCTAAGGAGGAATCCACAGAGATCCAGTTTGCTCTGATTACAACTACATTGTTGAAGAGTTTTCAGACCTACCCTGAATTTTCCCTGGGCATGGCCTAATAATTACTTTCTAAACCACAACCAATAGGTAATTATTTCATGCATGGGATTCAGCTGGAAAGATACAGAGCCCTGCCAGACCAACTTCTTAACTCCATGAAGGAACAAGAAAATTCCTACTAATGAAGGATTCCTGCTGCATCCCATCTTCCCCGCTGCCTTTAGGGCTTCATTTGGAATTTTAGTTTCAATAGAGCCTCTGTGCATGAAACAGAAATCACTCAGTACTGGCCTTAGATTCTGGATGGAAAAAGGTGGTTTGTATCCCAGAGTACTCACAGCAGAAGCATTTTAGCCATAGTTAGATATGAGTTTAGTCATAATAATCATGAATACATATTAATTATGAATAATAATGTCAGATAATATATCTAGACAGGATTTTATTACTTCTTGAGTTCAGAATAGCCATCTCAGGCCAAACTTCTCTTTCTCTAAGGTTCAAAAAATTATTTAGGCAAACTTATACTGCTAAAGTAAGCAACCATATATTTATCTCAATAACCTTTTAGAGTCAGCAGAAGTTGAATGAGTCTGCCAGGTTATAATTCTTTACAAAACAGCCACAGATTAGTAGCAGTATTGTCAGCTCCAAGTATTTCAGAAACCAGTCTCCTTTCTTCATCTTTTCAATTACAAATCCTCCACCCTTCTGGCTCCTTGATGTCTGTTTGGCATGAAGACAGTGCCCTTCGACAAGGGAAAGACAGACAAAACCAATGAAATGAAATTGCCTTGTGAAAATTTGCTGTGAATCTCTTTTTGGTGAAATATTTCTATACTAGTGGGAGTCACAGACTATTTGCTGTACATTCTTCTCAGTAAATAAGGTTTATTGTTTAGCCTACATCTTCTGTGAGACACCACATGGTCTTCTATTAGCAAGAGATGAGATTGCATCTGTGGGACTGCAGTTCACAAAGGGGAATTACACACAAAGAAAAAAGAAAACCCAACTATAACATTTTCAAGACTCTGCAGCAGAACTTGCGGTCAGTTCCTATCTAAAAACAAGTAAGTTCAAAGCAAGAATTTCCTGTGAATTTTTCTTCTTGAAAACTCAGGTTTCCATGTGAAGCAATTCTGAAAATGTATGACTAATCATCTACCTACCCCTCTAAGCTTTTTGTCTAAATTAGATGAATTCTTTATAGTCAAGATTGTGTCCTTTTTTGTTCCGTGTAGTAATCAGAACATATATAGAGTTCCCCATAATAAACACTTTGTCTTTTAGATGAACAAGTGTAAATATCTTAAATTCTGAACAAAACCCCTCCAACAAGACAGAACAATTCCTTCTTTCACATGATGACATATGCCAGCTAATTAGCCACATGGGACACTGAACACTGCAGGAGACACAGATGGCAATTTGGGGCTGATAGTCCTACAGCAATGGAACAGCACATTGTTGTTGGCAGAATATATTGCCATTTTTGTGCTGATGTCTGTGGAGTAACCGTAGCAGCTCTTGGTCTTGATAGTTACAGCTTCTCTCAGAATAGATTCTTATGGACTTATTTCTTATTACTTTCTTTAAAACTTCAGCTTCATGATAATGAAAAATAAATACACTACAACTGCATAGGATGTGATGGGAAGATTTGAGTATTATTCATTTTATGAGTATTTGTCAATTTATGGATCTGCACAGGTACTTTGGCTACATCCTAGCTCTATTTTGCAGAGAGATGCACAATTTACTTCCCTTGCCCTTTTATCCCAAGACCATGTAAAGGACAGGGCATGTGGGAGAGATACACTCTCCAACTATGATGCCAGATGAGATCATAAGGAAACTACGCTGCAAGTTACACTTGACACACACCAATGCAGATTACCTGTTAATTTCTTGATAATCATGAATGCTTACATTAACATTTTTGGACCAATCTCTCTAATCTCTCTCCATCATCAATTTTCACATCTCTAAATATTCAGGATCCCGATGGAAGGGAACTATCCCTGTACTGAATCTGTTATCCCTGTATCAACTTTTTTTTGATGTATTTCAAACATTTTAAAAACCATCACAGTTCTGACACCATCCCAAGACTCTGTTGGTGACTTGGCACCCCTGTCAATTGGTCATCATCACGCTAATAGGGAAAACTGGGAGACACAAGCTCTATGCTCATCCTTGGGCAGATTTTAGATGCTGATCTCATTTATGCCAGGCATAGTGGAAAGCAAGAAAACCTACAATGACTGAAAACAACACTTGAAGACTTCACATTAATTTGAAAAGAGCTAAAGAATGTGCTAAAGAATGACTCAATAATTTCTCTGCAGCAAGACATCCTTCTCCCATTTGTTTCTGAACCCCAGTGCACTTTCACAGGTTATGACTTTGCTGGGAAACTAAACAGGGCCATGGAACAGTCACACTGTTGGTAGGCTCCCTCACATAGTTTAGCTCCTCCTGGCCAATATTCAAGCATGTATCAGGGGAGAACATAGACAAAGGCCTGTTTCCAGTAGAAACAAAGCTTAAGAACAGCTTGTTTGATTGAGAGAAGAAAGATTTTAGCCCTATCATTTCACTGCAACTGCTTGGTGGGCCGGAGAACATACTGTTTTTTAGCGGGATACATGTATCTATTAGGACCTGCCCACTTCAGATCTAACTCAATAAATTTGACAGGAAGAAACATCCTCACCAGTTTGTTCTAAGTGTACCAACAAAAGGCTGCATAATACCTTTAGGAAGACGGGCTTACAGTTTTCCTGTTAGCCTGCTCCCCAACACAGGAAATTACAGGCCTGTCAGCTTGACTTTTGTGCCCGGGAAGCTGATGGAGCAGCTCATCCTAAACACCATCACACAACACATGTGGGACAACCAGATGCTCAGGCCCAGTCAGCACGGGTTTATGAAAGGCAGGTCCTGCCTGACAAACCTGATCTCCTACGACAGGGTGACCTGCTTATTGGATGAGGGAAAGGCTGTGGATGTAATTTACCTTGACATTAGCAAGGCCTTTGACACTGTTTCCCACAGCATTCTCCTGGCAAAAATGGCTTCTTGAGGTTTGGACAATCTCACACTTCGCTGGGTAAAAAAATGGCTGGACGACTGGGCCCAGAGAGTTGTGGTGAACAGAGTTAAATCCAGTTGGTGGCCGGTCACGAGTGATGTCCCCCAGGGCTCGGATTTGGGGCCACTCCTGTTTAACATCTTTATTGATGATCTAGACGAGGGGATCGAGTGCACCCTCAGTCAGTTTGCAGATGACACCCAGTTGGGTGGGAGTGTTGATGTGCTCGAGGGTAGGGAGGCTCTGCAGAGAGACCTGGACAGGCTGGAGCCGCGGGCTGAGCCCAACTGGAGGAGTTTCCATAAGGCCAAATGCCAGGGGCTGCCCTTGGGCCACAACAACCCCCAGCAGCGCTACAGGCTTGGGGAGGAGTGGCTGGAGAGCTGCCAGTCAGAGAGGGACCTGGGGGGTTGATGGACAGCCGGCTGAACAGGAGCCAGCAGTGTGCCCAGGGGGCCAAGAAGGCCAATGGCATCCTGGCTTGTGTCAGCAATAGCGTGGCCAGCAGGGACAGGGAAGGGATCTGACCCCTGTACTCGGCACTGGTGAGGCTGCACCTCGATTCCTGTGTTCAGTTTTGGGCCCCTCACTACAAAAAGGACATAGAGTTACTCAAACATGTCCAGAGAAGGGCTACAAAGCTGGCCAAGGGTCTGGAACACATGTCCTATGAGGACATTGTTTACTCTGGAGAAGAGGAGGCTGAGGGGAGACCTTATCACCCTCTACAACTACCTGAAAGGAAGCTGCAGAGAGCTGGGGATGAGGCTCTTTAGCCTAGTAGAAAGCGACAGGACAAGAGGAAATGGCCTCAAGTTGCGCCAGGGAAAGATCAAACTAGATATTAGGAAGCATTTCTTTACAGAACAGGTTGTTACGTGTTGGAATGGGCTGCCCAGGGAGGTGGTGGAGTCCCCATCCCTGGAGGTGTTCAAGAGTAGGGTCAATTTAGAGCTTAAGGACATGCTGTAAGTGGGAACTGTGCTAGGAGAATGGTTGGACTAGATGATCTCCAGGGTCCTTTCCCACCTAGATGATTCTGTGTGTGTGATAAAAATCCTTCTGTTTTCTGGCTCAGAGCCCTAGAAGGAGAGCACTCACATTGCAAGCCTCTGTCTGCTCCTGCCCCCAAGCCAGAGCATGCATCACTCCCTTTAATACCACTTCACACTTCTCTGCCAGGCTTCTCCCTTCTGGAAACGCTTCTCCTCACAATCTCTTTCCATCACACCCCTGATATTCTTCCAGACCTTCTCTCATTTCCTGGCTATTTTCCCTAAGCCTCCATTCCTCCATACCTCCTCTCACATCCTTTCATCCTTTTATCTGGCTTCCCTTGCATTATTCTGGTAGACAGATTATTCCTGAGCCCCACGATGCCAACAACTACCCTTTGAGGTTGCATTCCCCAACATTTCCTGTTATTAAACCCTCAGTCAGAGGGCTTATAACACCAACTCTCCAGAGCTAGCACACTTGAGTACAATCACAATCTTAAGATTGCATTGCCACTCTAAGACTGGAAGATATGCCCTAAGAAAGAAGAAACAGCTCACTTTCTGCAGGAGATTGTATGCTTAACAGCATATGACAGAGAAAAACAAGAAAGCACCAAAGCCAGACCTAGCACAAATCTACTGCTGTGCTCATAAAAAGAGGAAATGTTGTTAAATCTGTTTCAATGAGGTGTTTTTATGGCATGTTTGTTCCTGCAGCACAGACAGCAAGCTAGTTTTCCTGGAGCTCTAGCCATAAAAGGTTACCTGCCTCCTCCCACCAGAACCCAAAGAGTTACATAAATGGTTGACGAATGCATTCCAAATGCTGTGAAAGTAGTTTGGTTAAATATATTGAATTTGATGAACGGAACCGATTTTAAATGTGAGATAAACAGGTGCAAATACCACACAAGTTTCACCTGCTCACACAGGTTTTGAATTAAGTACTCTTTAAGGAACACTTCATAGGACAGCAGATAAGTCACTTGAGCAATAGATTTGGTGAAAACCCATATTTGAAGACAGGAAGACAAGCAAAAAGCTATTTGCAAATCATTTGCTACTACTCGGAATTTCCAAGAGAGAACAATCCTGAAATGTTATTACTAGAGCTTGAAACTTTGCAAACATAAAGTTTAGGCTTCATAAGTATATGGAGGGAAAAAAAAAATTATCTGGATTTGAAAAATCCCATGCCTAGAAGGGAAGCTTCACTACTAATGAATGTCATATTCTTACTGTTACAGGGAAGAAAAGTAGAAAGATGTACTCAAGACCTAACAGCCATTTAAAATTTCCAAGGGAAACATAGGTACTTTTGATAGTACATCTCACTCCTTTTAAACCTGCAACTGCTTTTCAAATTCCAGAGGCCAAATATATTAGTGAGATGTCATATGCTTATAGATCCTGTTACCTTTATTCAGCACCCTGCTCTTCCCATCTCCCTTTTCTCTGTCATTACTACTTAGTTTGTACAGTACATCCAGGACACAGACCTCATTTCCCACTGGTGTTGAAAACAACTTGGAACACAATTAGCCTTGTCAAGTCCTTCACTGGTATGCCATATAGAGCTGCCAGCTTTGCAAGCAATTCAATAATCCCTAGAGCACTGCCGCGGGGTCCGCGATTAACAGAGGTGTTTACATGTCTGAAAATGTACCAGGCTAAAAATAGAAGTAATTTTCTTAGCATCCTGTGATGTTGGATTTGTTCTTTTTTCTTTCTTTCCATTTGCCAGATTGACAAATAAAGCGTGTTTTCTTAATTCCTCCAACTGATATAGAAGATCAACAACAAAAGAGTGGCATCACAGTTCTGTGATGGTGGAGGAAAACAAATCCCAAACAAAATACTTTCTGTTACGGTCCAAAAATAGAAAACCACCTAAGAGTGCTAGAAAACTGGTCTTCTTTGGAGCACAGAGCACAATTCCAAACCAGGGTGTCCAAAGGAAGGGGCCAAAGATGGTGTTCATCATCCTCACACAGACATTTTCAGTTTGAAGGTAGGTCTCTGCTGCTGCATAGGAAGAGGTGAGAGGCCTACGCAAGTACCAGAACTGCTTCTGAGTTCCTGGTGTGATAAGGCAAGTAGGTAGATTCATATTTATTTCCCTTTGGGTGGATCATGTGGGATAAAGACTTCCCTGGAAAAGAGCAGTGTTAAGAAACATTACTCTGCGAGTTCCTGGAAGGCTGTCATCTCTAAAAGCATCACTTCCATTTTTTGTACTCTTTTCTGAAGGTTTGTTTGCAGAAAGCTAGGGACAGAGCTGTTCCTCTTCCCAGCCCTTCTAAGTCACCACATCTCTTGGGAGCCACAACCACAGTCCCTGCCACTCATCAAGAGCACAAGCTGGTGAGTTCAGCTCCTGGAGACCTAATAATTCCCACTACTTGGCTGTTGTTTCAAACCATTCCCATTTGCCCTTGCTAGGGCAAATAACACCTCACAGTGCTAGCCCTGGATTGGGTAGACATAATCCAGTCTGTGGCATTTAGCCTTGGGCTAAGGATTGTTTACTGAATCTCTTTTTTTTTCAGCAGTGACTCAGACAAACCGTTTTCCCTGGGACTACCTGTTTAATGGTCACTGCTGGGCTGAAAGCTGCTCCTATAAACATCAGGTCAGGTTTTTTTTCCCTTGAAGTCAGAGCTCTGAAACACTTAGAAAACTTGTGACCACTTCATACCATGGAATGGATAGGAACAAGTCCATGTTCGTCATGAGCTTCACACGAGTGAAAAGAACAAATTTGCTTGAATTAAAAGTGCATGCAGCGCACAGGTCAGAAACAATGTCTGTACAACATCTACAGATTCCTAAATTGAGCAAAAAGCCACGGGCAATACTAGCATGAGACAGTACCAGTCATATCAGGATGACATTTGACAAATTCTCCATTCAGCTCCATCCTGGCACAGGCTCTAGTGTGATGCAGTTTGGGTCAGCTCAGAACTAGGTCTTGTTCAGAGCCGGGTGCTGCATAACTTAATCTATCCTGGGTCACTGTAGCCAGAACTGTTTTGATCATAGGAACTGCTTGTTCCAAGACATGCTCCTATTTGGGCATTTACAGACTCTTGTCAACTTTACAACTTTGGGCTTATTTATACCAGGTAATTTAACTTCATAGATCTTAAATGAGCTTGTTTTGTTTTGTTTTGTTTTTTTTACTGCTGTGCTTGTGAAATCCACAAAAGGCTACTAAAAGGCTGTGGACCCAGATTCTTCCAGAAAATGTTACAGACTCACCTCATGTCTTTATATGCTGCATTTAGCATTTGACACTCAAAGCTGAGTGAGAACTAAACGCATTCACATGTCAGCAGGTTACTATAGGTCATTTCACAATTAGAGATACTGAAGATCACAGGCTGCTCCTGTCAGCATAAAAATACTATCTGTGTTTTTCAAGTGGTAAGTAACCCCTCCACACATCCTGAAAGGCATAGTAATTTTGGAACCTTAAAGAGGGACAGAGGTGGCAGGTACTCATTTAATCACAGAAATAAAGCAAAATTCAGGAAAGAAAAGTGAACTGCTGAATTTTTCCCTATGAACTCATTGTTTCCAAATGTCCAGGGCCCAAGCCTCAGAGTGCTTTAAATGGTGCTACACGGGGCAAATTCTTAGTGAAGTCAGTGTAAATGTTATCCCTGTAAATTATTAATGGAGGAGGACTTATTTTACCTCCAAATCACAATCCACTCTCTGTTAAAGTAATCACTTCATCTTACCCTGAATCTCAGCACAATTGCTCACAGTATAATGTGATGTAAAAAAAAAGATTATCAGAGGACTCTTTTTATCCTGGGATATCATTAATAAAGTGCCTGTCTGACTTTTGGTTCCTGATTTCAGCATTAACAGTAATTCTTTTTGGTTCCAGGTATTTATCAAACTTTACCCAAATGGCCCAGTATCAGAAGGTTGCTCTGTCCTTCTAAGCTGAGAAAAACAAGTATCTGTAGTTTTTCTACCACTATTTGACAGAATGGCCAGCTGTGAAGCAAAGGTACATTTTGATACTTTACAAGCCAGTGTTTCTTCTGCTGTTTTTAGTCTCCTGAAGCCTGCCTCCTGCATGGTAACAGTAAAGCAGCAAACCCTGACAGGTTTGTTCCTGACTGAACTCTCCATCAAAGCATTTATCTTTCTAGCTAGTGCCTGTGGATAGGAGACATGAACTTGACCAGCAAGACTGAAGCAAATTAAGACTATAAAGGTTTTTAAATATACCACAGGGAGATCTCACATTTTAACAGGACAAGCTTGAAAAATGACCCCTTCATTCTGGCATCTTAACCCATAATTTTTGTCATTCATCAGCTACTCCTTAATCGGGAGAATGCTTCAGTCTATAGAGGAACACACAACATCTGATTATTCACTATAGTGTCTGGCATGACCACTTTTCCATCACCAACATGAGCACAAAATCCTCCTCTTCAGATGAGAGTGTTAGTTTTATTTTGTCCTTCTTTTCTTTCTGCAGGATTACATATGGAGCGTGCCTGCTGACAGTCGCTTTGGTATGGTTAAAACATGGTGTAAGTGTCATATCCACACTGTTTGTGTGGCTGATCAACAGCTGGATTTCATACTGTGCATGAAGAGCTGAGGACATTGCAAATGGATTGAAGACAGTTTCATGAAAAATGTAATTTTCTGTTCCTTTTCCTTCATTGCTGCAATTCCTTCTCCTTTCAGACAGCTTACGAAATCTTTCTCATGGCTGTAACATTTCTCTTTATCTGCGTATTATCCACAGTTTGCATAGATTGTTAAGAGGATCATAGACTCTTTCCTCTCTCTGTCTTCAGAATCTGAAACATATCTTTCATTTACTGAGGACCAATCATATGAATAATATCTTGCCACCAACAAGATGTGATCCCCAAATATATGCTTTTGAAAATACATGCTATATGAAAAACTCACTAAAGGGGTCACTTTAAGGGGTGACCTATAAGTGGTAGACCGATAAGCTCTGGTATTAAAATGTGGCTATTTAGCCATTAGGGCAAGTATCAGTAGTTCACAACTGTGAAATACTGAAGTAACTCAGCTTTCCTAGATGGAAGTGTAACGTAAAGGAATGGGAACTTTGTCCCATATTTTATAACCCCTGGCTGAAGCTGTAGACATATGTCCTATTCCAAATCCATCTAGGTCAGCTGAAGATAATATCAGCACCCCTTCCCTCCCAGCTGTTTTGTTACCACACCACAGCCAGCACTAGGAGTGTCTTCTCATACCTCCCTATCCAGAGCTGCCTTCGAAATTTGAAGGTCTGTGTATTCTGAAGATTTGCGTATTATGGGCTTTTGAATGTTTTTTCCCTGACTTTGACAGTTCTATGTAGCTAAAATTGCCTGTGTGCCTTGTGATTCTATATCATATCTGCAGTTAATGAGGCTGGTCAGATTCAGTGCATATTTGATGTAAAACCACGGAAAGCAGGTACAGAAGGTTTGACACTTTCTGGAATTCAGCTGGAAAATTCTATATTAAAAGATCTTTACAAGAAAATATGAACAGCAAAAAAATCACTACTGAGTACATTTCAGCCTTCACAGAATGGAATTTAAACTGTAGGATCATCTAGATTGTCTCTCCCAGTGTTTCCACTTGGCAGGAGGGGACTGGACTGAACCGGACCCCAGAATTATACCTCTCAGGCTGGTTTTGAGCTTACCTTGAAAAATATATAAATGTGATGTCCCAATTTCTTTCTTAATTTTTTGTTTTTTTATAAAGCCCCTCACACTTGGGAGAATTGTATATTTAAGACATGGTAAATGATCCTGAGCATTTTGATCTGTGAACCATTTTCACTGGAGAAGCTCCTAGGAGAACGTGCTTTAAATATGATATTGTGTGAGAAGTGGTATAACGACTGTGTGAGTTTCAATCCCCTTTAGATTTTATTTCTGCTAAGGTCAGATTCCAGTGTATGAATGCTGTGTACTTGTTCGAAGTTCAGTGATTTATAAATAGCAAATGCTTTCAAGGTTTACTTTACTGGTTTTGACCTTATTGAAATCCCTGTTGTATGCACTGAACGTAAGGAGCAAGCCACTTGACTCACAATCCATCAGCGTTCAGAAAGGGTGCTTTACAAACAAATTGGCATGGACATAGTTCATCTTTGTCTAGTTTTTAGGTTTTTTCATTGAATAATAACCAAAACTGTAAGGGTGTACATTTTAAAAGCATTTTGTGTTATATATAGATCCAACGTTTGGTCCCCCACTTACTTTGAAATTGAAGTTATCCATAATGTAGTGTATTACCTCTTCTTATTACTGTATTAATAGAAACTGCTGAATATTTACAATATCATCACTCTTGGGAGATACATGTGAAATTATTAATAGCAGAGAGTATAATTCATTTGGTCTTCTTTTTAGGAATATAAGTAGAGCTAATTCTGTGTGAGAACAGGTGTTGGAATACTTTTCTGGAGTGCTAGCAGTATGGCACTCAAGATCATTCTGGTACAAAATTAGCTTTTCAAAACCCATAAAATCTGCTTGAAGGAAATAGATGAAGATCTCTTTTTTTAGTTACACCATTACAAGTCATTACTACCTTATCTGAAAAGTCAGCTACTAATCTGTGCTCACCTTGCCCTCCAGACTGTGCACGCTGCCATGTTTGATTAAAAAAAAAGAAAAGTGTGCACCTTATTTTGTAACCATCATCACATGCTTCTATCATGTGTATAATGGATTGTCTAAGCAGCAGATTTCTGGGAGTCACTAAGCCTCAGATGGCAGAACATCACATGTGTGCAATTTTTTTTCTATAAATAACTTACTCATCACGGCCTCAGAATATATATCATGTTAAAATGGTCCTTCTTCTATTTGTGGCCCAATTTTCATAGAAAGTCTCCTTGTCTCCTCAGACATTCCCTGTATTGCTGTTCTTCCCTCACCGACACTTTCTACTGGACTGATACTTTTTCATGTATACCTTTAATTCTTCCATCTCCTCTAGTTGAATTTTTCATCCTGTGTACCTGCTTAGCAGTAAACTTCTCCAAAACTTTACTGTAAATGTACTGGGGAGACTTGAACTTTAATTTCTCTCCTGTTGGAACACACCAACTAGTAACAGAATAATATTGCACGACTTAATCCTTAGAAACATGTCTGATAAATTCTGGCTAACTGCAGAACCTGGGCTTCCTGTAAAAGAATTTCCTAAGCTTTTGATGCTTGTAAGCCTGAGGCTAAGACTATCCATTTGTTTCAGAACCTGGTCCTTTCTCTACATTGTCACCAGTTTAGCCTAATGTAAATTCCTTTACTAACAGGTGCTGGCATTTAGAAGCATACCACCTTCCCTTGGAGACAAAGCTCTATGGGAACGAACTCAGTAGAGATGCAGACAGCAGTATAAATTATTCTTATGAATAGTAAGAAATATTTAGGCTGGGCTCAGCCATTGTCAGATTCTCCACCATCAACTGAGCAGGAGTAATCCTCTGTGTGTGTAATCCTGTAGCAAATATGAGGTAATTGGATTTAATTGAGCCTGCAGTAATAAAGAGTTAAAATAAGATGAATTATCTTGCATTTGCTGCAGACTAAGAACATACAAAGGCAGCTACAACAGCAGCTGATGTGTGGTAGCTTGTTAAATTCTGGATACTAACTTATTGTATTCTTGAGTCTGCTGTGGTAGCTCTCAAAAGCTACAGATTGGATTACCTGCTGTGGTACTAGCTATACCAACGGAAAAAATAAAAAATAAAAAAGCATTAAAAGATCAACCCTGAAGCAGATTTAAGTATGAGACCCACTACACCACCACACGGCCCTGCGCAGGCCGGGGAGCAAGAGCTGAAGGCAGCAGTAGGGCAGGCTGGACCTTCACCCACCCAGAACAGACCCGCAGTCCCCAGTGGCCCCCGGACAGTCACCAGGGTCAGGCAGGGCCATGGGGACAGGATCAGGCTGAGGTCAGGCTGGGATATCAAGTCAGCCCAGCAGGTCTGAATCAGCAAGGCTGGGCACAGATGCTTCAGCAGGCACTGTGGGCCAGGGACTGAGCAGAAAATTAATCCCCGAGGTAGGGGAGGTCACCAAGGAGGCTTCTTACAGCCCTCTCACTGCTAACAGGCCCTAAATAGCTTCAAAAATATTTGCTAAAATAACCATGCTCAGAAAGGTAGCAAACCCTCAATGTACTTGGCCCGTGCAGCAAAAAGTAAATGGAAACTGTGAAACAAAACCTGTGTGGACAGCTGAGATGCCACATGGGCCTGGAGAAGGCAGGCGCATGTATGTCCTTTTCCTGGTTAACTACAGGCTCAGGGATTCAAAGAGGAAAGTTGTAAACAGGTATACAAGCAGTATAGGAACATTTAGAGCGTGGCAAACGATTCAAAATAAAATAAAAAAATTCCTGGAGACTATTTAATCTTGTATTTCTGAGATCCTGCAGAATACGTCAGAGAGCCAGAGAAATAGACTTGGGTGTCTTAGAGATTACACTACATCAACAATTTCTTTTTCTCCCTCTTGGCATCCTTTTTAGGAAACACAAGCTTTCAGAGCTTTCATTGAACTTATTTTCTTAATATCTCCTGTATATATTATCTTAAATGCTCTTTCCCCCAGTGGTAAACAACATTTTAATCAGGAATAAACACTTGGGTCCATATTCCTATCTACATGCAAAATAAGAAATAGACAATATCAGTGAGACATGGGTCTGGTCTTTGTACTCTGACCTTACTGGGAGATTGACCCTATCTCCTGCATAAACAGGGACAACTTGAAGTTCACAGTAACCTGAATCTGTCTCTCCAGGGCTATGTCCTAAAACTGGGATAACTGGACTAGGTCTCTGCTTGTGTCAGGAAGTCCCTTACAAACGTTATATTCGAGATCTTGGTTGACTTTACTTTTTCCCTTGGACAAGTGCAAAGCAACTGGAGAGAGACTGGCTTCCTCCCTCACCCTTTTTCTTGTAAAGACCTGCAACACTCAGCAGTGCTGGAAAGTTACTCTTCTGTCATCTAACCTCAGGTTTGCCTTAGAGGACAACAACTTCATGGCTGCAAGTGCACAAGGAATAAGGAGTACCTCTGATGGGGTGGCATAAAAAGAAACTCCATTTGTGGCACTCTGAGATTTTACCACATTATGCTGGATTTGTGTGTGTGTAGGGGTTTTGGGGAGCGGGGGAGGGGGCTACAGCAGTGGCCCCCTGTGAGAAGCTTTTCGAAGGTCCCCTGGCTCAAGTCGGACCTGCCTCTGTGTCAAGGATGAACCAATTAGCAATGATGGCCGCACCTCTGTGATACTGTATTTAGGAAGGGGAACCTAGGAGGAGGAGTTTAGACTTGTGAGGAGTTGCAGGGAGAACATTTGTGCGAACAACAAGGTCAGTGGAAGAAAGAAGGAGAAGGGGTAGGGTGCACCAGTGCAGAGACACTCCATTTTGGCCTATGGTGATACAGTAGGGCCAACCCCCCTGCCACCCATGGAGGTCCATGGTGGAGCAGATGCCCACCTGCAGCCCGTGGAGGACCCCATGCTGGAGCAGGAGACTCTGCCCGAAGAAGACCGGGACTCTGTGGGAGGAAGCCCCTGTTGTTGTAGTTCAGTGCTGGGAGGATTGCAGTGCATGGGAGTGACCCACACAGGAGCAGCTCGGGGAATGCTGCAGCCTGTGGGAGAGACTCACATCAGAGAAAGTTTGTGGAGGACTGCCTCCCATAAGAGGGGAACCATGCTAGAGCAAGGGAAGAATGCAAGGAGTTCCATCACCCCGAGGAGGAAGAAGTAGCAGGACTGACCATAACCACCCTGTTCCCTGACCCCTGCACTGGCAGGAGAGAGGACGTAGAGAAACTGGGAGCAGAGCAAAGGGAGGTATGGGGGAAGCTGTTTTTAAGATGTGGTAGTGCTTCTCACTGTCCTACTCTGTTAAGTAGTGCTGTTTTTAGTGTCTGAATTAAATATATGTTCTTTTTTCTTCCCCTAATGAGTCTGTCTTTTGCCCGTGACTATAATGGGTGAATCATTCCTCTCTGTCCTTATCTTGATTCCCAAGCCCTTTTTTTTTATTTTTCCTTCCCAGTACTGAGGGAGAAGGGGTGAGTGAAGAGCTGTGTGGTGCTTGGGTGATCTCTGAGCTCAAACCATGACACATGTATCAGCAGGTCAGAACTCACATGAAGGCTGTGAGTAGTTCTTCACTTCTTCAGCCAACCCTCACCACCTGACACAGGGTGGTAAAAATGTCTCCTTGCTTCCTCTTGCAAAACAGCCTCACCTCTCCCAGCTGCCGAGCCGAGTTTGGGACCTTTTTTGGCACCTGGCACAGCTGGCTGCCGAGCGCACACACCCTGGGGTGCAGGCTGCCAAAAGGCTCGCAGCCCAGCCGCAGCAGCCACGCCGGCCCCATCGTCTGTCTAGACCTCTGCACAGCAAAACTTTCTGAGCAACCCAGATTAACCATGCATGGTCCAAGAGAACAGCTCAGACTGTGCCAAGCAGCTCCACGCTCTTTACAACGCTCTGGGACACAGCAAGACAGCTGAAATCCCAAAAGGCATCTGCTTTTAAAGCTCTATATTCTATTAGCAAATGGTCTATTAATTATACCCCAGTGACTAGTTGTAGCAGCAGTATCCAGTCTATAGCTAAAGTAATAAAAATAACCTAATCACTTCTCTGGTTTTCCCACTCAGAAATTTGCTGTGCATTAACTCAATCCATCGTACAAAAGATTTCATTTTGTTTCTGCATTTCAGACCTAAAAGGAGGCTGTCAAGCTTTTATGATAAAAAAAAATAATTACCTCCTTCGACAGTGGTCCCATTTAAATTGATCTTTTAAAGAGACATCTTGGGTGTATTTTTCCTTTCTTTCACCCTGATGAGAAGAAATGAAACATTTCTCAGCCCATTATTCTGTCCCTCTTCCAAAATCTTGTTTAAAAAAAAAAAAAAAAAAAAAAAAAAAGCTAGCCATGTTTATTATCTTTCTTATCTCTTATGAGCGATTATTTGTTCAGTCAGAACTTGATACAGTATGCTTTCTGAGCTGTCTTAATAAAGCCTTGGGTGACATGAAACCAAAACACAGTGTCAGAGTACCATATTTTACTAGAATGTTCAGTAGTTATCAACAAATGATTTTTTTTTTCTATACTAGGTAGGATTGGTAGCAGCTCCTGCTAGGAAGCTAGCCTGGCACTTTCTATGATAATACTCTTAACAAGGCTTCCCATTACATGAGAAGACCTCTAACTACATGTAAAAAAGACCTCAGATTGAGGTGGACACTGGGCACTGAATTCTTGTGGAAAATTTGACACATCAAGATCCAGCCACCCACAAGAGTGTGGGGAAAAGGATAGTGTTTTGCACGTTTTTAAAGACTTTTAAAACCTGTTCTTAAATCTAGAGATTCACAGGATGCACTTGAAACCTAAGGGGGGATGAGTCACCTGTAAAAACTGTCTTCTTTTTTCCATCCAATATGGCCCAGTTAAAAGCCTTGAAAAACAGTGATTTCACCTGTTGTTTTAATCTATAGCTAATTGTCTAGAAATTGCACCCTTCCCACACATGTTCCAGGTGGAAGCTGCAGAGGGCAGAGCAAGACTTCAGTTTTACCTGGGCAAAGCAGAAAAGGCAATTGTAACTGGAGCAGCCAAGTCAGGGACAGGACTCTGGGATGAGAGTGGGAAGGGGGCTTCGGGCAGTGAGTGGGGAGAGGCATCAGAAAGAAGGACCTCGAGAGGCAGCACAGGAAGAATGAGCCTGCAAAAGGAGATTTGGACCTGGCTGAAGGCTGGAGCAAGGTGAAGGGAGGTGGAAAGGTGGAAATGGGCAGTTTGGAGAGTGGTTCCTGAGAAGGAGCAGGAAACAAGAATGGTTAGGAAAAGAAATAAAAGATGGGCAGCCTGGAGGCTAAAAATGGCCAGCTGAAGAGGCCATGGGCTAGCCTTTCCCAGCAGACTGACAGTGTATTTTCTAGCAAGCAACAAAACAGCAACTAAATTATTACATTTGGCTATCAACATGTTACAAGTACCTATTGACATCACTAAATTTAGGAGGAACACCCCTGTATTAGTAGAATAGAAACCCGTTCTCCAGTATGGTATTCAAAACCAAATCATATACAAATTTCAGGTCTTATCTTTCTCTTCACCTTGTTCCAAAGATTTTTCTGCCATCACTTGTGTTCCCTGCAGAGCTCTAAAGCTAGAGACTCTAAGGTTCTTTCTCCCTTACCCTTACCTAGCATTGTCTTTGCTAACGTTAGAGAGATAGCAGAGGAGAGCAGTGGACCAGCTGCGAGTGTGTGTGCCCACACAGCTCATGGCTAGTTCAGCCTATGCAATCTGTACATTGCATTTCTTCATAGACTCCCACCTATACTGTATTAAATGAGTGACAGATGCAGTTATAAGAGAACCTTGTAGCCATCCAGTCAACCAAGGAGCCATTAAATGTGTTATAAAGGTCTCAGGGCTGAGAAGGGAGAATTGGGATGTTTAGTGCTGGACCCACCGCAGCATACACCATCCGTTCTGCACTGCTCGACCCTGGTGCTTGCAGTGAGTGTCCAAAGCAGCATCTGCTGTTTCTGGGTGCAGCATCTGGGACTTGAACTTCAAGTCTGTGTCACAGACCAGGGCGTGAGGTGGGGAGTATGTGAGGGTTATTCTGGGGAAAAGAGGAGGGTGTGACAGTACAGAAGGTGAGAGGGGCTTGAAACAGGAGTGGGGAGGTCTGGTTTGGGCACTCAAGGGGCACACGCCCATACAGTGTGTTGCATTTCTGTCTGTGATTCCCAGACACAAAAGTATGTGTATATGCCACGCAGTCCAGTATTTCTGGGAAGTGACCAACTGGACAGAACTTGCATAGAAGATCTGATTGTTTCCAGAAACATGTACATCTTCAGGTTTTTCAGTTATATGGCAGTGGTTGCTTTCTGTGCAGTGACTATGAAATAGCAAATGTGCATTAAGAAAGGACAAACAGTGTCTACTTCAGCATTATTGAGAAAGATTTTATGTGGCAACAGAAAACTAATTGTCTTCACATGACATGTCTGATATACTCAAATAGTTTTTGCTCTTGAAGACTAATTTTCTTATCTTAATAAAATACATTTGTGCCACTAAACAGCACAGAATATAGTATATATGTATTAAGAAAGCCTCATTCCTGTGTTTCAATTATTGTGCTGGTTTTGGCTAGAGTAGAGTTAATTTTTTTCACAGTAGCTGG
This sequence comes from Athene cunicularia, assembly GCF_003259725.1. NCBI lineage: Eukaryota > Metazoa > Chordata > Aves > Strigiformes > Strigidae > Athene > Athene cunicularia. The sequence goes on from NW_020799091.1 coordinate 61,939,867, forward strand.
TATGGGCTATGTTTTGGATTTGTGCTGGAAACAGTGTTGGTAACACAGGGATGTTTCAGTTACTGCTGAGCAGTGCTTACACAGAGTCAAGGTCTTTTCTGCCTCACCCCACCCACCAGCGAGCAGGCTGGGGGTGCACAAGAGGCTGGGAGGGGACACAGCTGGGACAGCTGACTCCAACTGACCAAGGGACATCCCAGACCATATGACATCATGCCCAGCATATAAAGCTGGGGGAAGAAGAAGGAAGGGGGGACATTCAGAGTGATGGCATTTGTCTTCCCAAGTTACGCATCACAGAGCCCTGCTTTCCTGGAGATGGCTGAGCACCTGCCTGCCCATGGGAAGTGGTGAATGAATTCCTTGTTTTGCTTTGCTTGCGTGCATGGCTTTTGCTTACTTATAAACTGTTTTTATCTCAACCCATGAGTTTTCTCGCTTTTACTCTTCCAATTCTCTCCCCCCCATGCCACCGGAGGTGATTAAGCGAGCGGCTGTGGGTGCTTAGCTGCTGGCTGGGGTTAAACCATGACAACAGCATATCATATAGTATTAAGAAAACCTCATTCCTGCACTTCAGTTATTTATCTGGCATGTGAAACCCTCTTCCTACTACAAATAACTGCATTTAAAAAATCCTGGTTTAAAGGCAGTAGAATTTAGTATGATGTTAATTACAGTTCATTGCCAAGCAGTCAGGACAATGTTCACATAAGCAGATAGATAAGCAACAAAGCATAACCATAAAAGGAGAATACTCTATAGAATCGACATGTCATCCTTACTACAGGATTCCCAGCATAGCAACACACTAGGAAGAAAATCAGAAATCCTATGTGATAGCTGTATTCTTCTCTTCTTTCAGTCTAGTCATAGCCAGGTTTTTATAACCTGCCTCCAGAGTTCTCACTCAAGATCATTTCTAGTAGCTAACAAAACAGCTACAATTTTATTTTATTGACAAGTTCCATTTGCATTGTATTGGAGAGCTGCAAAACTAGAACTGGAGGAATCTGAGAGTAGTCACTAGGAGGGAGTCAATTCACCCTTTGCAGCCAAGGAAGATCCTGTAAGTCTTGAGGTAATTAGTAGTGAAAGAACCTTTGCTTTAAATGATGATTCTACTCTGATACTGGGTAATTCCACAGAGATATTTTTATAACTGATGATCAAATGCAATTAAACATGGCAGCAACTCTACTGTGGAATATCACAGAATGGATGAGGTTGGATGGGACCTTCTGAGATCATTTAGTCCAACCCCACTTCTCAAGCAAGGTCAAATAGACCTGGTTATCCAGGACTCTGTCCAGTAAGATTTTAAATATTTCCAAGGACGGAGACTCCACAGCTTTTCTGGGAAACCCATTCTCAGTTTGACCACTCTCACAGTAAAATGGGGTTTTTTGTGTCTTCAGACTGATTTTTAATTTTTAAATAATTTGTGCCCGTTGCCTCTTTTCCTGTTACTAGGCATTGCTGAAAAGATCCTGGCATCCTCTCTCAGCCTTCCCTTATAGGAGAGATGCTCCAGTCTCTTCATCATCTTTGTGACTTTTCACTGGACCCTTTCCAGTATGTCCATGTCTCTTGTACTAGGAAGCCCAAAACTGGACCCAGCAATTTAGATGTGGCCTCACCAGTGCTGAGAGGAAGGATCATTTCTGTCAACCTGCTAGCAATGCTTTTCCTAATGCTGTCCTGTTGGCCTTTGCCACAAGGGCACAATTCTGGCTCATGTTCAGCTTATTGACCATCACATACTTTACTGCAAAGCTGCTTTCCAGCTGGGTGGACCCCAGCATATACTGGTGCACAGGGTGTCATGGTTTGAACCTGAAGAGCAACTTAGCACCGTGCAACCACTCACTCTTCCCCAGCTCTGGGAAGGAGAAAAATTAATCAAAAAGCTCAGGAATGGAGATAAAGACAGAGAGGGGTGGCTCACCCATTATGGTCACAGGCACATTAGGGGAAGGAAAAAGAACACCATTTTAATTCAAAACACTAACGATAATGACACTTAACAAACAGAATGGGACAGTGAGAAGTGTTAACATATCTTAAAAACTCCCCACCCTAGCTCTCCCTTCTTCCCAGACTCAGTTTTGTTCCCAATATTTCTACCTCTTCCCCCAGCAGCACAGGGGTAGGGCATGGGGAGGTGCAGCCAGTCCACCTCTTCTTCCCCCAGGGATGGGGGAAAGCACTCTTCTGCGTCCTTCCCACTGCTCCACATGGCATCCCTCTCACAGGAGGCAGTCCTCCACTAACTCTCTCCTCTGTAAGTCCTCCCCATGGGATACATTCTCTTGAGATGCTCCAGCATGGATCACCTCCACATGTTGCAATTCTCCCAGTGCCAAATTTCAACCCCAGGGGCTTCTTCCCATAGGGTGCTGGGAGTTCTCCACAAGCCGCAGGTGAATCTCTGCTCCTCTGATGCCCTCCATGGGTGACAGGGAGAGTGGCCCTGCTCTCACCAAGGGATACAGGGGCGTCTCCGCTCTGTTGCACTTCCCTCACTTCCTCCTCCTTCCTTCCACTGACCTCAGTGTTCGCATAGCTGTCCTTCATGTAACTAATCCTCAAAGTCCCTAACCACCTCTCAGGTTTCCCTTCTTAAATACGTTATCTCAGATGCAGAGCCACCATTGATAATTGGCTCAGCCTTGGCCAGAGTCAGGTCTGACTTGGAGAACTTTCAAGAATCTTCTCACAGGGAGCCACTGCTGTAGCCCCCTCCCCCATTACCAAAAACCCCTACACACAAACCCAGCAGACAGGGTTATTCCTCTGCAGATTCAGGACTTGGCATTTCCCTTGCTGAACTTCATGAGGTTCCTCTTTGCCCAGTGCTCCAGCCTATACAGGTCCCTCTGAATGGCAGCACAGCATGTGGTGTATCACCACTCTTCCCAGTTTTGTGTTGCTTGCAAACTCACTGTGGTGGGCGCACTCTTCCCCACATTTCAGGTAATTAATGAGGATGTTGAACATTATTGGTCTCAGTATTGACCCCTGGACTACGCTTCAAGTGGTTTGCCTCAAAATGGGCTTTGTGCCACTGACTGCAATCCTCTGGGTCTGGTCATTCAGCCAGTTTTCAATCCACCTCACTTATCTAACCTGTACCTTGTCAGCTTGTCTCTGAAGATGTTGTGCGACATTCTGTCAAAAGCCTTACTAAAGTCAAGTTAAACAACATTCACCACTCTCATCCACCAAGCTAGTCCCGTCATTGGAGAAGACTACCAAGTTGGTTAAACATGATTCTGCATGTGTAAATCCTTACTGACTAATCCTGATCATATTTTTGTCCTTCATATGTCTGGAAATGGTTTTCAGGATTAGTTGCTCCATCACCTTCCCAGGGATTGAGGTGAGGCTGACCAGCCTGTAGATCCACAGACCTTCTTTCTTGCCCTGCTTGAATGTAGGAGTGACATCTGCTTTCTTCCAGTCCTCAGAAACATCCCTCAGGCACCATGGCCTTGCAAAGATAATCAAGAGTGGCCTTACAGTGACATCAACCAGCTCTCTCAGCACTTGTGGATGAAATCTGTCAGGCTCCAGGGACTTCAGTATGTCTGGTCTGTTTAAGTGCTCTTTAACATGGTTCTCCATCACCAAGGGTAAGTCTTTCATGTTCCAGACTTTCCCACTGGTCTCCGGGGACTGAGATATTCTAATGTTATTTTACATATAAACAAATAATACATAAATATTGGATAGATCTTCAATGCTACGTAAGTGTTTATTTTTTATTAAATTTATCTACTTTAGCCAATATATAAAATAATAAATAATATTGGAATATCTCAGGATGGGGCCTGCAAGCAACCTCCTTGTCTATAAATTGGTAATTTGGTATTCTGTTGAGCAAGAAGTCACCAAGAGATGGGCTGCCACAAACCTTAAGGAAGCATCAGGGAAGAAGTCTGAGAAGATCACTAGGCTGTGAGAGGTAAGAACTGAGTTTCCCTGCACTGAGAAAATAGTAAGAATTTTTTCAACCATTTGATATGAAAAATTGAAAGATTTGTTGTTGTTGTTGTTGCTGTTTTTATAATCAACTTTTCTCTCCTTCATTTACTTTAATGGGCTAGTTTCAGATCTCTTTATCCACTCGTTTGTCTCAATGCCCTACAAGCCAGGAGAGTGCCAGCTGGAAAGTACACAATGATCCAACCCAGCATTCCAGAAATTCACATTCTCCAGTAATGTACCAACAGGCGCATTTATGAAAATGAAAAATTTTGAGTACATTAGTCTGGCATTTCATAGGATCAAATCCAAAAGCCAAAATTATTTTCCTATCCTGCAGCATGAATTGCAGCGCAAAAATTCACACCCTTCCACAACCCAACTGATTTCAGCTGAGGTTTTCCAAGGCACTGGAGTCAGCTCACATAAATCAAACAGCAAGATCAAAGCCAGTGCCGGAAAGACTCAGGCTATCAGTTATGATGGAGTATAATAAATGGAAGATCCAGTGACATTTCATTTTATATCACACATGCAGTTGTCAGGGCTCAGTGACACGACACTATCAAAAAGTGATGTGGCTGTTCTGAAAAGCACGACTGCTTGATTATTTTTCCCCCTTGTGAATTGTTGCTTGTTTCTAAAGCCCTGAGCTTCTTTCTGAGACATCATTTCTTCTCCCAGCATCAAACGTAGTTTGTTTGTGGACTGCCCTTCTAATTAGAAAAGCAAGCCACAGATGTTCTTGAAAGAGAACTAAATTCCGTAACTAAGCCTCTACTCGCTGAAAACATACCTCGCTTGGAAAGGCTATAAGAGAACTGTGCCACGGCTCAGCTGTTTACAAGCAGCCCTCCATTCACTCCCATCTCTGGGACCAGATGTGACAACAATACCGTAGGCTGCTCACCATTCTCTGCTCGCTTTTGTGCTCCCAAGGTCCTCTCTCACCACTTTTGAAGTTCAGATCTGTGCATGGCTGGCTCTACCCCAGGCCATACTAAGTTCTCCTCACAGCATTGAGAAGTGCCTCATCTCACATTTTTTTTTTTTTTTTTTTTTTTTTTAAATTGCAGAGCAAGTTGCTATGAATATGTGTCAAGTTTTTACAAGACAGCTGTCAATTAATCTTGATTTCTAAGATGCCCAGTCAGTTTGAAGTGTATTGTAGTCATTTCAAAGAAATAATGGCAGTGGCAAATTCAGGCCTAAAAAGAACATATGTTTAACACAGATGGTTTGTATTCAAACACTTGTACAGTTGAATCCACTTTTAGGGTCTACAAATATAGCCACCTTTTACATATACTGTAAGAAAGTCAGATTCCCAGATTTCCATTTGCACATCAAAACAGTTATATTATAGCCAGGCGTCATGCATACGATGAAATTGTTCTGTTTAAAAACAAAACCAGATTGCTATAATAGGATCCCATTGTATCTGTGAAATTAATCTGTCTTAATACTAAGGAATAGCATCTGTTTTTAATGGAACAAAAATACCTCAGCCAGTATAGCAAATAGCACTGTAAAATTTCCAGACTTTCCACAAAAGGGATTCCTTGGTAAGGTGACTTAAGCTTCCCATGTTTCCACATTGAAAACTGTGATTCAGAAGTTTCCTAGGAGGCAATAATTAGATTGGCTTTGCATCAACAAAATGAAATGTTTAAAATAAAACAAAAACAAAACCAAAAACAAAACTATACAAAGACAACTTTAATTTAAAGTTGCATAGTTGAAGGGCTCATGAAACAAGGCACAGCAAGCTAGGTACTGAAAGAATGGCTTCTCTGCCTCTTTTATAATACCTTTTACAAAAGCCTTTTATAGAACTGCCACAGGTCCTTTATAACACAAACTATTCCTAGTTTTGTGCATCATTACAGATACACATCTAGAAGGATATTTGTAACTCTGTGATGACATTACTTCTCTGCAATCCAGGACACCTTCTGAAGAAAGGTTACATCACTGTGAGCAGTAACTGGGTACCATTTTTGACAGACATTTTAATAGGACGCAGGATTAAAAGTCCATTTGGAACATTTACAGTAAGATCTGTTACTAAGATCAGTTTCACCTGTTTTTCTCTATAATAAACCTTCTGATATGGTTCATACACACATCATGAAAGCGACTGAAGTTCAGTCCTTCAGTTGGGAAGCAGGAATACTGTATAGTGACCTTGCTTCTGCAAAAACTGTCAGGCTTAACATTACTCAGGTGTTGTCCCACTGAAGTCAATTAGATTATGGCAATGCACAAGAGTTTGAAGGATTGGAGACTGCTGATAATGGCAGCAAAAATGAGAGCTTTGAGGATGGAAATCATTTTGAGAGACATCTTAAATTAAAATTGCTTTAAAACAACAGACTATTTTTACATGCTTTCTTTTTAAATGAAATACACAATTAGTTTTCAGATAGACTGCACATCGTACGAATCAGCAGCATTTCGTACTCCAGGCACTTGTAAAGATTTTAATGTTTTATGAGTGTGGAGTTATTTCTAAACATTTTTAAGTGTTCGAGATATTTTGTTCTTGAAAATGGAAGTGAATTAAGCCGTGTGTTCAAACAGGCAGTTCAAAGACATATTGAAACAATTTGTATCAAACAAAAGGCTCACAAAGAAAGGAACAGCCAGTAAGTACAAAAACACAAACCATTTAAAAACAAAGCAAAGAGATCCAATGTTTATCAGCACTACTAGACAATCAGAAGAAACTTAAACGAGTGCTTCCTTTTACTACCATTTTCCATGGTTTGACTAACTTCCCCTGTGGCATTGGTTTTACCAGCCCTTCTCTCCCTTCCCTTCTATCCCCAGGCCTTTGTCTCTAGAGTGAAATGCTACAAGTTATACACACAGGCACACTTATCCTGGAGCTGGTTTATCCCACCCTCCTCACAGGCAACGTAAGTGAAATCAGAAAATGGTCCCAGAATTAAAGTGTTCATACCAGTGTGAAATCATCCAGATAGAGTTGCACCACTAATTGCATGGAAAATATCTTTTTCTTGTGTAGACCGGACCCTAATCTTGTTGATTCTTCTTCTAGAACTAGTTCCATAGACTGGGTTTTAGATGTTTAGAAGTCAGATACCAAAGTGTAAGTTATTCAGTCTTACCTCCCTTCACAGTTAAAGAAAAAAAAAAAAAAAGTATGTCAAAGAGTACCAGCGGGTTTCCCCTAGTATCATCTTGAGTACCATTTTCAGATTACGTGGCTCATCTTTAGTAGTAGTCTGTTTATATGCATACCTGTGAGGGTAACAATAATGACTAACTTGGCATTATCATCTGTATGGGAATCATATCAGGTTTAAAACAGCTAAATTTAGGAGAGCCTGGAGAGCATCCTAGAAGCTTATTCTAAAATAGGCATCTAGGACTCAATTCAGCTGGTTCAGATGTATTCCTAGACATAAGTGTCCAGCATCCATTTTAGATGCACGCAGGTATCTTGAGACATCTATGTGGGCTGGCAGATATAATACAGACCTGTTTGTCTTACTTGTTTCAGGAAAGGCAGCTGTAGGCCAGATGGCACAGCCTAGGGCGTCTCAACTGGCATTAGATGTCTGTGTTTAGACAGCTGAATCATGCCCAAAGCAACTTGTCTGCTGAATTTCTCTCTGGATCTTACTGACTAAACCTCTGTTGACAGTAGTGGGAGCTTAGACAAGTGGCCCATATGTGACACCTACATCCCATAACCACAATTTAGACATCTTAGACTCAAACTGAATCCCACCTATCACTTTAGGGGGAGATTCATTCTGTCCCTCAATTTGATCTTGAATGCTAAGATCATATTGACTGTATGCCTGTGGATCCAATCATTTTCCCTGTAGCCTCTGTATCTTTCCTACCTTGTCTACAACATGCTGCTGATTAAACGAGTTTGCCTTATCCTTCCCTTCAGTCACATCTCAGAAAACATTCATCGTCCTTCTTCCTGTCCTGTGCTCTGTTCACATTCCAGCTCCAAATAGGTCCTTCAAGAATAAAACACAATCTGCATAGGTGTGAAATGGCATCAGAGCATGAGCTCAGCCTCTTTAACTAAGCTCAGCCAATGCCCACAGATACAGAATATGTGGTGAATTCTGGCCTCTGGACAGACATGTTGCTGTTCATATAAATGTGTGGCTTTCACAACAAAATCATGCCATCCAAAAGCATAGTAAAGATAAAATTTTTCTGAGCTAAGCTGCCTGAAATAAATCACAGTGTAGGGAAGGGGAGGATGAATATGTTGCTGACCACTACCTTGCATGTGTCTTTGCCTAGGATTTTATATGTAACAGCTGTTACCCATCTTGCTTTCAAAATTTGTCCCTTCACCTCCCAACCTGAAAATCAGCAGAAAGAGAGTTTTGCTGATGCCTTCCTTGCTTTCTGGCTGCTTCTCTACACCAGACTCTGCACCTCTATCACTATGCTCTCTCACCTGATAAAATGCATTCTTTCTTATTTTTATTCATTACTTGGTTTTGCAACTCTGACCTCTGTTCCACCATACATATACATTTAAACCCACTAATCCATGTACATAGTTTAAGTAGAAAGATATGTAAAGCCAGTAAATACTAAAAAGGCTTTTCTTTCACCAAAAAGTGTTTCTTCCCTTTTTCTTTTTTAAATCATGCATTAAGTTCCATGCTTTGGACCTAATCTTGCGAACGCATATGCACATGAGAAAATTTAATCACATCACAGCTCTCATTTGAAATCAAAGAGATCATTCACATGTGTTAGCAAGATTACATTTTTCAACTCTTTATAGAATCATAGAATCATTTAGGTTCAGAAAGACATATAAGATCATCTTTGAATAGGTTCACCTTCTTATTAGTCTGCAGAGTGCTATGTGCATTTTGAATGCAGTTCAGCACCTGCAAGATTTATCTTACAAAATTGTCATCAGTGGAAAGGACATTTAGCTGAACAATAGCAGGTTAAAAAGAACACAAATTGAGATGCAATAGTTGTTATTTCTAATCAGTCCTGATGTGAAGGAGTGAATTTTAGTCTCTTTCCTAGCAGTTGGCAGTTTCACCTTGTGACTTCATGTCTTATACATTAGCAGAACAGAATGGCAGCTTTACTTGTGAAGCTATTGTAAATGTTATTCATAGCAAGCTAATTTGTTGTTGTTCTGCTAAACTGGAACTCTTGTTTCTCAAGGGCATTTACTCATTGTGATTGTGAACTGTTGCATACATGTTTTATGTTTGGTTAATCTAGTGAGCACTGTAACCTAACTTGTGCTCTGTGAGACAGTGGTGTGACCATAACTCAGCCCTGAAGGGTGGGGTTACAGTCTAAAGTCTCTCAGAAAAGAAAAATAGGTGATATTTACTCTGAGCAAAACCACTGATGTTATACCACTGAAGTTTGGCTCAGTTAATATATTAATATTGTATGAAATACAACAGCATAAAATGGAGAGTTTATTAGCTTCTAAGCCTTTAATATGGCACTAATAAAAGAAAAAACCCCACATCAAAACCAAACACCTCTTGCTGATAATTCTATGTATGTGAACATACCAATGAAAACAGAAAGGCCAAGAGGGTTTGTGAGGATGTTAAAAATATCTTGAGAGTTTTTCTCTGATTTGAAACTGGCTGCAAAATCTCTCCTGCTAAGCAAAGCTATTTCCTTAGCAAAGTCTCAAGCCCCATGAGAATAAAATCTATAATCTTTATTCAAAAAGTGGCTGCTGCTTAGTGATTTCATCAGTCATATAACTACATAAAACTAACTTGCATGGCATTGGGTCTGTGTGCCATGTGACTGAATGTTATAGAAGCAAGAAGTGAAACCCAGGCATGAAGCCAGGACAAATGAGCGAGAGAGAAAGACACAGCTGTGGGGCAGGGAGCTACAACCAAAGTTTAAGAATCAGATCCTAATGCCAGAGAATATGCTGGATGTGACTCCCCTCCATCCGTCCCTTCTTCAATTTTTTTTTTTTTTTTTTTTTTTTTTTTTTTTTTTTTTTTTTTTTTTTTTTTTTCTTTGTGAAGGGATTTTCAGTCCCCTTCAGCAGAGGTCACACAGCAGTGCCACATCGACCCATGCAGGTGGTCACGTGCACTCTTTCACGCTGAGAATCTGAGGCTATCTTCAGGGTCTTGTGAACCAGCAAGACAGGAATGACTGTCCTCACACTCACTAAAAACACGAATTAACTGACTGCTTAAATAACTGAGCATACTGAGTTAACTTTAAGTTGAAATAGTGAAGAATAATAGCAGGTATTCATTTAACCTTAACTGGTTCTGAGCCCAAGGATTTGGTGTTAAAGAAATCATAAATGTTTATGTCCTGAGACAGACATTTCAGGAGTGTCCAGACTGCACGTAGAAGTGAGCTAACTAACAGTCTAGCTGCTAAAGTTTAGAAATAACCTGCTTGCTCCTCACTCCCCCATCAGAGCCAAGGGCTCGACAAAGTCTTTTTGACTGTGCGTCTGGGCTCCAGCCGACAGCAGCACATTACATGAGGCTGCGTGTAACATAACTGGTTTCAGCTGGCCTGCAGAAAAGTCCCTTGAAAATATCATTCCCAATACTTTCTTTTCCCAGCTAAGGATAACAGAAGTGACAATGATTACATGATGTTAATGTGATATTTATAGCCAGCCTATTAACTAATCTAAATAACAGTCTCATGCATTGGTCCTTGCACAGTTCCAGCTTGTTTCCCAGGCTGAGGCTAAAGAGCCCAATTCAAGTAGGATGGGTTTGCTATAAAGAGTAAATTTGTGCTTAAACTCACCGTTAAACCAAGCCCAAGCACCCCCCACTCTCCCAGCTTATCTTCAACACACAGTGTGGATGTGAAGCAAGGTTGAGCTCACTACATGGTTAAAGATATATTCAAAGAGCAGTGTAGAAGTATCTACTAATCTTTGGTCTTAAATCATCTCTTTCTTCACATAGCTCCAGGTTCACTGTGACTTAGAGATCTGCTTTCCATGCTGCAACCATTCCTGTGTCTGTTGAAGTAACAGGGAAACAGTCCAGTCTTCAATGTAATTTTAGAGTGTTTTTTTTATGGAGCCTGATCATCCTGTCTTTTCTACTCACTATTTTATTATTTAGGACCATTTTCTACCAAGCTGGATTTATTTGATTAAATGCATGTTCCTTTCCATCTGCCTGAGTTCATGTCCACTAGACTGTGCCCCACTGTCCAGCTGCATAGACCCACTATCTCTTCAGTACTAGAAAAAAGGATTCAAAGTCCGGGACAAAGTTGCACTTAGAATTTAGTGAGATAACATGTTAAGCAAAAGCAGATTTCATTCATACAATCAGCTGTTTCAGACATAGTGTCTTTTAATAGGATGATATCCTTGAAGTGAGAATATGATTTTACAAGAACACTTTTTTTCCATCCAGTGTAACAAAGATCCAGAGATATTTTCCAGTTCTATGCTCCTTAACAAACAAATCTGTCTCCTTTGCTCCAGAATGCGGACTTTTTCTGTGACATCAGCATGGACTCCCTCACTTCACTTGGCTTTTATTTTTGGCATATATGACAAAACTTAGCAGATTTCGTCAGCGCAAAACACAGATACAGAATGAAGCACTGTTCAAGCCATTTGCTTTCCAAATTTACAGGAAATTTCAGCTCTATTGGTTTTAGCTACTTCATTCTGCTAGTCAGAGTATTTCATGCAGGTAATATTTTGTTCCCAGATAGCATCTGGCTTTTTCAGAAACTGCTCCGAGCCAAAGGCTCTGACAGAGGTCTGCTTTGTCTAGTGTCTAGCTAATGATCAGCATTGTTAGCTTCTGGATAATGGAGGACAAGCAATTTCAGTTGGTGTATGCTAAGGATTCTTAAAGGTATAGCTAAATTCACTTGAGAAGACCTCCAATTTAATAGGACTGAGCCAAACAATATGTAACTTGCCATTGAGAAGTAAAGTCATCACGTTACTTCATTTAATAGTCATTAGATTTCCACAGCTAGTAAAGAAGTAACTTTATGTAGTAGGTTTTGAATTAGCAAGCAGTTCTAAGGAATATGTAGGGATAACTTCATATTTTACACATCAGTATAAATGTGTCTCTTGGAGAAAAGTCTTTCTTTAGTATAATACATTCTTGGACTGCCCCAAGTGTCCGAATTGATTCAAGTCAAGTGGCTCAGCTTTGTAGGTTATCTCTTTGTCAAACTGAAGATCGACACTGGCTTTAATAGGCAGATTTTGATAATTTATTCTCTGTCTCTTTCTGAATTAGCTACTGTAAGTCATTCAAAACTTTGACAATATTCCTTTTCCTAAGAAACTCACACATTTAGGTTATGAAAGCAAACAGGTCCAAAGGGTTGGTAGGAGCTTCCCTTCATATATAAATACTGAGAAAGTCTTTGGGAAAGCTTGTAAATGTAGATGTGCGGCATTTACAACAAAGTGCCTTGTTTTATGGTAGCTGGTTGGATTCAGGGGTTAGAACCACTTCTTAGCTCTGCTGCAATTTACAGCAACTGACACAGTAAAATGCCACTGCCAGGCATCATCTCCTGTGCACTGCTGTTTCATCTCTTTTTAATGACAATGAGATGCAGGACAAGTGTACAGAACTGCACATCAGGGTGATACAGGGCTCAGCTGAGAATGAGAGCCTGAATGGGGAATGATCTCCTCTTAGTGACTGCAGAAAAAAAAGGAGTACGCTTTCTGAATGAGAGGAGGTACAAATGCATTAAAAATGCATCCAGTCATTACAAATGCATCCTTCAGGTAAGACTCAGCTTATGTTACTTAATGAAATGAAGCAGTCAGTATGTGTGTTTTCATTTTATGTATTTTGCTTGATGGCTTGTTTGTGTTCAGTTTCCTTGGCCTTCAGCACTGCATTCATACACAACCATTTCTATTTTATGCATCTTTGCTTTAGAAGGGTAACATCTTTCCCACAAGATATGACTTCAAAATCTGATTCAAATCATGGTACTGCATGGTTGGATGTTAACTGTTTCTCAGTGATTCTCTGAAGGGTATGGGCTTACCCCATACACTCCATCACAAATAACAACACTCTAATTAACTGCCACTGACATCAGAAATTTTTTATCTCTTCATCTTTTTCTCATCCACCATATTCTTGCTCACCACACATTGTCCAGTTCTACAGAATCATGGGCATTTGCACAACCTTGATTCAAGTTCAGCAAAATTTGTAGTCTCTGATGCACACATTTGGATAGTTCACAGGTGGAGAGCTCATTTTCTGTTAAGCCCTGTCCACTGTTTTTTTTTTCCCTCAACAGGGTAGAGCTCAGCTTCATAAAGGGGAGCTGCTTTATCTCACTAAGGTGCTGATGCATCCTACATCTGAGAGTAGCTGAAGATACATGCACATATCTGTGCACTTACATGTACATCACATGTATATATAAGTAAGAAACGAGAAGGGACCAATTCGGCATCTCTCCCACATATCCCCAAATAATCAAACAGCATTTAGGGAATTTACATAAGTCTCAAAGGTCTGATTCTACCCAAGAAAATTAGGTCAGGGCCAAAATAGGTGGCTGTTTTCACAAGCCTGGTACAGAAGTTTCCAAGGTAGAGTGGGGAACAACTGTAGAGCTCATAAACCTGGAGGATCTGAAGCCAGTGGAAAATCTCTGAGAAATGGCCTTAAATTACAGCAGTTCCTATAGCTGCTGTGGGTTACACCCAGTGATGTGTCAGCTGCTGGAACACAGTCAGTAATGGAGTGAGCACACCTTTCCCTGCCTCCCCTGCTTTTTTATTTCTTAGAAGACTCACGAGTCTCTTTTATTCTGAACCTCTAGTGCTAAGTTAATAAAAATAAAGATCAATGATTAACTACATATGCTAGGTTTTACTTAGTGGAGCATTTAAAAATGCTGAGAATGCAATTTCTCAACCTGTGGGTTGAAGCAGTTGATGGGGAGGGGGAGGAGAGGCAGCACAGCAAGCATGGAGCACCAAAGACATCATACCCTGGTGGGAAAGGTACAGCCCAGGTGTGTGGCAGAGACATCATGGGCTACCGAAGCACGGCATGTCTCCATGCAGGAGTGATAGTTACTCTCTTTCAATGTTTTTTTTTCCTAGAAGGCTGAGGAGGAAAGGAGCCCTGTTTTTTTGTGACATGGACCCCAGTTCTGTAAGAAAAAGAAAGCAAGGCTGAGGAAGGAATGACAACATTGTGCAATATCAAACCAAACATATGCTAGAAGGGTGAGATCAAATTTGGAGGGTCTTCACAGAATATTTGTTTTTCAGAGTGCTATATTCTCCATTCCCGGGTCTGGTTGACTTACTTTCTTGCTGTGGTCCCTGCTCTATATTCAACTAGAAACCAGAGCTTCCCCAGCTAACAAGGAAAGGTATCTTGGTAATTAGGGACTCAGGAAGGCAATGGCACCAGCACTGTATTCTGAAGCAGTGAGTCTATGAGTTCTCACTAAGGCATCAGATACTGCTTCTGAACCTGAAAGCCATTTCTATGAACCATGATGATGTCCAGGTTCAAGGGTCTTTGAAACACACAGGCTTTTATATTCCATTTATAATACTCAGTGAGAAGAAGGTAAAAAATGATAGGGTAGGTATTTCACAAGATTGGAAGCGGTGAGCACAGATAATACTGAAGTAGATATTGAAGGGACTGTAGAAGATATCATGGGTACAATTAGTATGCTGAGGTTAGAAAGGGTCTCTGGAGATCACCTTGTCCATATGTTAGCTGCATTGTAGGAATTACCTTAGGAACATTCAGAAAAAGGGCCTCACTTTTTTAGGTGGTGACAACAAATGAATGACATGAGATATTTTTTTATGGGAGTTTGAAAAAGTATGAGTATCTATATTTGGGTGAAGAGTTAGGTAAGGTAACTACACAGACCTTAAAATATTCATAGAAGCTAATAAGAGAGTTGCCACATTAGAGCTCATTTTAATGGGCAAGCAAATATACACTGCTGATTTAGAATATTTATGTTTGCGTGTATATGAATGATCATGACTGGGTTAAATTTATTGACCACAGTACTGTAACTAATCTGCATTATATTTTATCAAGCTTGAAATAGTAATTTTTTAAATGTTTAAACTAATTGACAACATTACAGACTGGAATGTATAGAGAGAGCAAGAAATGCTTTAAAAATTCACATGAGGAAATGTTTAAGAATGAGTTCTTGGATGCTGAATAAAAACTGTAATTGAGCAACCTGAAAAGAGCAATGGATTAAAAAGACAACTATGCAGAGCAGTAAAGAAATCCTCAAAATAAATACTTAGAATCTGGGAAGGAAAGAAAAACGTCCATGATGATAGGTTTTAACTTTAAAAAGGAAGGAGATAACAAAAGCTGAAGGAATCAGTGAAATGTCACCAGTCACAGTGAATGACCAATAAAATTGAAAATTATAACAGAGCTTTAAAAAAAGAACAAATTAGAAGCAAAATGTACTCTTTAAGTCACACTTAGGTCCATCACAGGGTATTGGTGGTGAACTGTAAATAGTGATGGAAAAAAGGCAGAACTCTTCGTTTGATTTTTTTGTTCCATATTTGAGGAGCATTGAAATACTCTGTTGACAAATTTATCATTCACAGTAAAAAATGAGCAACAGTACCTGCTATATTTAAACACTTTTGAGTCAATAAAGTGTATGCTGATTTATGCCAGTGGTCAAGATACATGGGTCAGGGTTACTGTCCCCAGTCAGGATTTATCACCAGTGCATAATTAAATGGGAATAACATCACAACGGGAGAAATATTCTTCATGCTCCTACATCTAATATTGTTGGTTAGAATAATGAAATCATAAAATAATTCATGTTGGAATGGATCTCAGGAGGTCCCTCATGCACCCCTGATCCAAGCAGGGCCGGTGTGAGGTCAGACACAGGTTGCTCAGGGCTTTGCCCACCCGGTCTTGAACCCCCCAGAGACGGAGCCTGCCCAGCCTCCCTGGGCAGCCTGTCCCTCTGCCTGCCCCCTGGCCTGCCCGTCCTCGCCGGGAGAGGTTTCAGTACCCGGCCTCAGCCCCTCTCGTTTCAGCTGACACCTGCCGTACCTCGGTGCCCGGCCACACACGGCTGAGAAGGGCCCAGCGGTCCCCTCTCGTCCCCTCCCCGTAGGCACTGGGGTGGCTGTGACCTGCCCCTGAAGCCGCCTCTGCCCCAGGCTGGACAAGCCCCGATGCCCCAGCCCCGGATCATGGGGACACCCTCCAGCCCTGAGTGTCACGGCGGTGAACTCGCTCCAGGTTACTGGTGTCCTTCTGCACTGGGAGGCACCAAACTGGCCATGGTACCCAGATGTGGTCTAACAATTAGTGCTGAGTACAACCCCTGCCCCAACCTCCCGGCTGTGCTCCTGCTGATGCAGCCCCTGATGCTGCCGGCCATCTCTGCTGTCAGGGCTTGCTACTGGCTCGCTGCCCCAGAGTCCCTTCCCCAGATCTGCTCTCCAGGCAGTCTGATCCCAGCCTGTAATCATGGCAAGAGACTCTTCCTTCCCAGGTGCAGCACTTCGCTTTGGGTCTCTTGAATTTCATGAGCTTCCTGTTGGCCCGTCCCTCCAGCCTGTCTAGGAGTCTCTGAATGACAGCCCTTCCATGAAGAGTATCGGCCGGCCACTCCCAGTTTGGCATTTTCTGCAAACCTGATGAGAGCGTGCTCCATGACGTCCTCCAAGTCACTGATGACAACATCTGGTACCTACCCTGTCGCATGCTCCAGGCAGAATGTGATCCACTGACCATGACCTTCTCAGTCAGACCATCCAACTGGTTTATTACCAACCTAGTTACTCACCCATACAGGCTATAGTATCGTAACTTGGACTGAGGGAGACGGCGTCAAATGTTCATTTGTTCACATGTTTTTGATACCATTTCAGACATTCACTCAGGTCATGGTTTCACATCAGTTTTTAGTCACAATATAGTTTAAAGTAATCCTGTGTACTCCCCTCCCAGATAGGTTGGCTCCTGAAGAGAAGGCTTCTGATTCACAGTTTTGGTCTTAAGATACTTTATCTGCACAGAACCTCAGACATTCATGGGCTGTGGCCTCAGGTACCTGTGGGTCACTAAGAGTCATTTAGGACTGACTTTCTGGTACTTCATGCTACACTGGCAGTGCTCATATGAACTACTCATCAAAGGCATACTTTGACCAGAGGATTTTTCATGTTTTCTTAAGGACATGCTTCCCCTCACACACCTTCACAGAGGTGGACAATTTTGTCCAGAATACAGGTACTGCCAACATGGTTTCAGCAAATCATGCCTGACAAATTTGGTGGCCTTATATAATGGGGTTACAGCACTGGTGAATAAAGGAAGAGCAACTGGCATCATCTACCTGGACTTGTGCAATGTATCTGACACTGCCCCACATGACATCCTTGTCTCTAAATTGGAGAGACATAGATTTGATGGATGGACCACTCAGAGGTTAAGGAATTGGCTGGATGGTCATGCTCAAAGGTCAATGGCTCCATGTCCAAGTGAAGGGGGTGATGAGTGGTATTCCTCAAGGTTGGGACCAGTGCTGTGTAACATTTTTGTTGGACACTTGAACAGTAGGACTGAGTGTACCCTCAGCAAGTTTGCTGATGACACCAAGCTGTGTGGTGTGGTCGACACACTGGAGGGAACGGATGTGCCATCCAGGGGGACCTGGGCAGGCTTGAGAGGTGGGACGATGCAAACATCATGAAATTCAACAAGGCCAAGTGGAAGGTCCTGCACATGTGTCAAGGCAATCCCATGCACAGGTACAGGCTGGGCAATGGATGGATTGAGAGTAGCCCTGGGGAGAAGGACCTGGGAATAGTAGTAGATGGAAAACTGACTATGAGTCAGCAATGTGTGCTCACAGCCATGAAAGCCAACCATATCCTGGGCTGCATCAAGAGAAACATGTCCAGCAGGTCAAGGGAGATGATTCTTCCTCTATATTCTGCTCTCGTGAGACCCCACCTGGAGTACTGTGTCCAGCTCTGGAGTGTCCAGCATAAGAAAGACATGGACCTGCTCAGTTGAGTCCAGAGAAGGGCCATGAAGATGATCAGGGGGCTGGAGCAACTCCCTTATGAGGATGGGCTGAGAGAGTTGGGGTTGTTCAGCCTGGAGAAGAGAAGGCTCTGGGGAGACCTTATAGTGGCCTTCCAGTACTGAAAGGGGCCTAGAGAAAAGATGGGGAGGGACTCTTATATCAGGGAGTGTAGTGATAGGATAAAGGGTAATGGTTTTAAACTGAAAGAGGGTAGATTTAGGTTACATGTAAGGAAGGAATACTTCACTATGAGGGTGGTGAGGCACTGGCACAGGTTTCCCAGAGCAGCTGTGGGTGCCCCCTCCCTGGCAGTGTTCCAGGCCAGGTTGGACAGGGCTTTGAGCAACCTGGGCTAGTGGAAGGTGTCCCTGCCCATGGCAGGCGGGGTGGAACTAGATGATCTTTAAGGTCCCTTCCAACCCAAACCATTGTACAATTCTATAATTCTGCTTGAGCAGAAGTCTAAGTTTTTTCCTCCAATATACCTAACAGTCATTCAAAGGTCATTTGTGATTAAAGACAAGGACTCTAGTAGCCTTGTGGCACTAAGACTTGGTATTATTAAGATGGAATGGAACAGAAGGTGATGTAAATGGAAAAGATGATGAATATTTACACCCTTAAAGGTATTTGCTTTTCAGAATATGTGAGTAGTAGTTGAGTGCACTGCCATCTACAGGTTGTCAATGCACCACCTTCTGGGCAATGTTTTATTATTTTTATTTTTTTCCATCATTGATCCTGGCTTCTGTTGTGTTTTTCTGCAGTCCATGAGCATTCCTTTGGGTAATGGACTTCACTGGACTAGATTTATAGTGACAGTGACCTACAAGTCATGCTGATGGAAAATTCATTATGGTTTGGGATTAGCTGCTAATCTTCAGGATTATTAAAACTATACTGCTTAGACATTCTTCTTTTTGTTTTAATTGCCTGTGTTATGAACAAAGGGCACAGCCAGTCTAGCATCTGGTGTGTGTGTATAATTTCTTATGACCACTGATAGACAAATAAATATGAGCTATTTCCAAAGTGACCTTCTCCTTCTATCCGTATTAGAATGTTCTGACAAAATTCATAATTGACTGAAGTCTTTTTATAGCAGCAATGAACATAATGACCAGGGACAGAGTTTCCAGGCTGCCACGTCTCTGCTCAGTTTCCTGTCATAGCCATGGCTCCAGTTGGGCTACATATGATCAGGGTAGCGCCTTTACTCTGGCAGAGTGCAAAGACTCAGCAGCCTCCACTGTGGGGATTTCACTTCACAGCGGATAGCATTTCTAACTGGAAATAACGATGCTTTGGAAGCATCTAGTAAACCCCAGCTGGCCATATGTCCTATTGTTCACAGAATGAAATGGAGATTAAGCCATCAGCAGTAGTCTACAGACAATTTGTTCTAAAATTCTAGAAAAATCCCGTTTGTTCTCTCTATAGTACATTACAAAATTATATTGATTTTTAGTACAGTTTATGGTTCTCACTTCAGCCTGTGATGAGAAAAAACTTGATGGATTCATGACAAAGACTTAAACTATACTGTGAGCTTCCTGGCAACTGCACCAATTGAAACAGCTTCTTGCTACTTGACTATAATACAAACCCCCTCGAGTTCCTGTGGGCAATGAAATAGCTTCTTGCCTTTCAGTTCCTGAAAGACTGAACAGTGTAGCAGGAACCTCAGCAATCTGCTACAAAAAAACAAAACAGGACAGCTAGCAGTTTGAAATTTTAACCTCTTCTTGTTTGTTACCCTACATGTCTTCACATTCTCCTGAAAGTATCTAAGGACCATGATCCCATCTAACAGGGTACTAGTGTAGAAAGAAAATTATGACTCATTTAAAAAAAAAAAAAAGTCACCCTTCTTTGGCAATGCACCATACATAACTGAGTGCAGTTACTTGTGAAATAATTAACGCTTGCAGTGGCTTCGTCGATGCGATGAATGACAAATGTCGCTGCATTCCTAATGTACTCTTAGTGACCTACACATAGACACGTATCAAATAGCGTGTGTAAAATCAGGCACTTCACCAGCATTCAGCTACCTAGGAACAGAGAAAGAAAGTGGAGCAGAAGAAGTGCCTTTAACATTAGCTATAATCAATTTCAAGTTAGTACTGCAGTATGAACCATCATATAAATGTGGTGTTATCATTTGGTCTCTTAAGATGCTTCAACGTTCTGGAAGGGATATATTTATACCACTGTAAAGCACTGGTGGCAATTGGCAGTAATTGTGGACACAATGATAACAGTGGGTGTGGACATGGCCAATGTGGATACACTGAATGTGTGAAGTTGGGCTCTAGCTCTACCCTCAGCCCGTGGCTCACGGGCATCTTGCCTCAGCTCCTCCACCTGCGAAACCGGGATGATCAATCACATTGCAAAAGCCCAGAGCAAATGGCATTATGTAAGGTTGAAAGCTTGGCATTTGATGACATTTTTTTGTGTTTATAGTGCACTTTGATGTGGCCACTGAGAAAGGATGAGAGCAGCAGGTAAGGAAGCAAGCCAGGTGCTTTCTCAGGACACCCAGATGGCAGTATGTACTGTGTCAATGATGGCAAGAGAACATATATTTCCTGCTTCACAGGAAAATCACTCATCCAAGCAATTTTTGGTCCATGATGTTTGAGTGAAGTCCATTTTGTTTACAAAGTAAGAAAATTACTTTTGTTACTGGGTACACTTAATTATTTCAAGAACCTATCTCAAAAAGTTTTCTCGAATGTATACATTTGTTATACTTCAAAAGACTTCTGGCAGTTCATGTCCGTAAAGTAGTAGGTAACAAGCCAGAAGAAGACCTACAAAACTGAAAGATAAAAACCTGAAAGATAAAAGTAGTTCTTAGAAAGCAAATCAACTTTCCCAGATATGAAAAAATTCAAGTGGCAAGCTTTCCACAGAGAAACCCATGGTGATAAGCAAAAGGTAAGAAGCTGTTTAATTGTGCCGAGAAAGTTAATATTAAAAGAGGCACTGCAAGCTAGGCTGTATTTTTTTTTTTTTAAGTAAAGGCTTTTGTTGTTTGTCCTTGCTATTTAAACCGTTTCCAAGCAGACTAAGAGGACAGAAAATGAATTCAGTCAGAAGTTTATAGCTTGCCCTTGTAGTAGAGGAACATGAGAGCTGAGAGCCTTACTCAGCACCATAATTCCTGCTTTACTGTAAGAAAGCAAGATATCTTTGAATCTTTTTGTAGAGCATTTTTCTTGATCTCATGTTTCCACCCAGCTGCTCCTGTTACCTTGTCAAAAGAAGACTTCTGCTGCAGAAAATATTCATGGGCCTATTGTTCCCAGAATTAATTTCTAAGCAGGACCAGATGAGGATGTGTCCCTAATATTGACACACAGATGTTACACCACTCTGAAGCAAAACAGAGAGATAGACATTATGTGGTGTTGTGGTGCTTGTCTCTGAATAGTCCGTAGAGGTAAAGGACCGGGAGAGTCAGATGCTCAGGCTAACACACAGGACATGTTCAAGAGAACTAGACTTTGTTGGGATTTTTAACCATTATATTGGTAACAAAGAGCAAAGGTCAGAATAGACAGTGGCTGAAATGGACCAGGTCTCTTCAGTTTGCTTTGCTTTCATCAGGAAAACACACGGTTTTTACAATCAGCCACAGCTTTCAACAATGGACTGGGTGGACATGAGTCACTAAAATGAATAATCCTTCTTAATCTCTATGAAAAACATCCTGTTAGTGTTGCCATATTCTAGGAATTGTTATAACAGGAGCAGCAAAAGGATTAAGTGCTTAAACCTGTCTCACCAGTACAAGTTTACTGCAGCAGAATCTCTCTGCTGGCAATGAGTCTCCACTTCTTATAAAACCAAGAGAATGTTCCTATTCTGTATTTCTTTTTCTGTAACAAGCCCTCCAGGACCCACAAATAATACAGCTATTTTAAAAAAATAAAATCTAGATCAACTTACAGCACACACTGAGGATGAAATCAAAGTAAGGATCACAAGTTCACCAAGATCAGACCAGAACCTTTTCTCAATGCCTTTCTCTGAGAGCATTACACCTCTGCCAACAAATCCTCCCGAGAGTAAGAATCTTGTAGACTCAACACTGTCCTTCCTGTGCTTTGCAGTGCAGTGCTGTGCCTCTTTCAAAAGGTGAGTGATTCTAGGAAGTGATTGAAATATGTAGGATATTCTTTGTAGCATAAAGGCTGAAGCCTGTGCTTTCAGTACCAAATGCAAAAAGGCTGTCAGCTATAAAGAATGAAAAAGCTATCCAGCTACCTGACAGGAACGATTAGTCTCATGAGCTATGAAAATTGCTAGAGGAGGCAGATGACTGCTTTGTTTTCCCCACAATACTTAAAATGGCAAGAGCTTGCTAAAATATTTAGTGTTAATAAAAACTGATGACAAGCTCTTACTGGTCTCCTTTCCAGAAGTGAGAGTTCAAGAAGATTGCCTCCTTTCACTGGCTCTGTCACATTAAGGTATCCAAAAGATGTTGAAGGTGATACAATACAGAACTCACAGAGACATCCTCAATTAATCTCAAATAAATTGACAAGACTTTATCATCAACAGATGGCCTAGTGGTGCTCATTTTGAACCCTTCTTTTAAATACATCACAAGGGATTTTTCAAGGTGCTCAAGCCTCATCAGCTCTGCCTCCTGTGGACTAACATTGACTCGAGCAGAAGCAGAGTGGGATGACACCAGCTGTATTTGCACAGTGGGCCATGCACCTTGGCCGTTTCCCAACCCCAGATCAAATTTACCTCATAATGCACCCGCCAGTCCTAACTCACTGACTGCCCACACTCACTTGTCTGCCCTTTTCTGTGCCTCTGGGCTTCTTCCCAAAAGCAAGCGGGGTGGAGAGGGAACAGTCTGCACCTGTATCACCCTTCAAGGTGGAGCTGAGTCAGAGCTAAAATTTGCACCTAGATCTCTCCAGCTCTTGGCACATCGCCTGCCTTCACTGGGTAATTAAAAGCTACAGAGCAGGACTTCTTAACTCTTACACATTAGGTTCACCCTTCTGTCAGCTGAACTTCAATAATGTTTCAGAGAAGTAGTACAGATGATGCGATAGTAGTTCTTAGATGTGAAATATAATACTGTTGATTTTATATATCTATATCTATATCTAGATATATATCCATAATAAAAATCCCACCAGAACATGGAAGGACAATATCTGATAATAGGAAATTACAGGTATGGCCAACAAGTGCTAACACAGTTTGGGATGGAAAGCATCTTAGTTCTTCAGTCCTGACAGCTCAGGCAATCTCACCAAATAACTATGCAAATTTGTCAGGACTTAACACTTGACATTTTTTGCATCTACATTTTTATTGAAAAGACATCTCCAAATCTCCCTCCTTTCATAGTTATAAAGGACTCTCCAGGATGAATTATTTTACGGTCAATTTACACCCAATTTACTAAGTCCTTTCTCTATTAAACAGGAAGAGTTTTTAGCCTCCTTCTTGAAACTGTGTGGAGGAGTTTTAGGCTTCTGATCTCAGAAAAAGCATAGCTAGGATGGATCAAGGAGGACACTTTTAAGACTCCCTATGTCAGGATACCTGGTCATCTAGAACATCCTCTCCTAGCCATCACTTCTCCTTCTATACCAACTCTTCCTGGAGCCCAAGGTAAAGGGAGTGAGTGGTATGCTCTTTTTCCTGAAAAAAATTTCTTGTCTCATTTCATCTAACATTAGTTCACTTCAGAAGCTCCACTTTGAATACCATACATTAATGATGTTCTTCTCCAGGAAAGTGACTGAGAAGACAGAAAGCAACTATCATCAGGTGCCTCCTCTCCTGTTATTTGACGTCTGCTGTACAATACCCACATAGCCGATGCAGCTGTCATTTTAAAACTACCGCAACTCTGATTCTATATAAGGTTGTATAAAGTAAAAAGTCCAACAAATGGAATATTAAAAAATAAAACAAATCTTTTTTTCACCACCGTCCAGGAGTATCAGACAGTCTGGGGTAGACCATGATCCATTGGGGACAGATCTGGTCCAGGAGGTAGACTAACTTCTTTTCTAACTGCATGTAATTTTCATTTCCATTTTCTCTGCTTGTAAAATGGGAGCAATGGCATTTATTTGCTATTGTAAACAATGTAGAAATTTTTGAATTAAAAATCTTGTATATGTTTATTCTAAGTAACAGTTGAAGATAGTTACTACTAAACTGCTATGGGTTTACTTTTTAACTATGTACATAAACACAGCAATTTGTCTGAGTTTGTGGCTGTTCATATGTTAGTATCCAAAGTACTTTCTAATAGGAAGCAGAAAAAAAATGGTTGCCTGAAGTCTACGTTAACTATATAAAATTAGATTCACTCCATAAAAATGACAAGAATGTCCTGAGTGCCTCACAGAAGAGTTGGCTGCATGTGAAAGGAGGTAGATAATCCTACGCGTTCCGTCT
Source organism: Athene cunicularia (assembly GCF_003259725.1). NCBI lineage: Eukaryota > Metazoa > Chordata > Aves > Strigiformes > Strigidae > Athene > Athene cunicularia. The sequence goes on from NW_020799091.1 coordinate 61,964,398, forward strand.
CCTAGTACTTGCTGCCACATGATGAGTTAATATTTGATTAGACAGTGCTGTATCTATGACACCTGTTCACCAGGGAGACTAGGCCAACAACTGATGTAATCTACCTTATTATATACTTAATGATAGAGGAGAAGTGCTGCTTTTTCAGCTTCCCACGTCTGCTTTTCATTTCCTCTCCTACACATTCCTGAGGGGTCATGTTCAGTGCCTTACAAGAGCAAACAAACAACGAAAAAATTTCTCTCTCTCTGTGATTCTCTGTGATTTTCCTGAAAAAGAGGGGAAAATTTTTTAAATTTCCACTGTACTCTGTGTTTCTAGAAAGAAATCTACTTCTTGGTAATAATTACCAATTAATAGTTATTAATACACATGCGTTGGCTAGATTTCTCTTGACTACAAAGGATCAGGACAAAACATACCAAAAAAATGTGTTCATATTAAAGCCACACAGAAGAGCTCTTATTTTTCACAGCGATAAATCAAACGCTCAGCCATAGCCTCCAGATTCGCTTCACAAATGTTCTCTCAGACCATCTCAGGCTTTGACTAGTAGGACCTACTCAGTTTTTTAGGTCAGTTCACTGAAAAACCTTGTAGGGGCTCCAAAGCCTCTCATCAGTGCAGAATCCTAATTATTCTCCCTCCAGAGTTATTCCTACCTGTGATCCCCAGGTTGCAGTGCCTTCCTCAAGGAAATGCTCTGTTTCTGGTTTGCACTACTAGCAATCACAGTAATCTTTGGAATCTGAGTATGATATTTATTTACGGTGTATAAGGTTGTGTTCAGGAGGGTCTACACAGCCAGTGTGGTTTCTGTATTTTTTTCAATCTGGCCTTCATAACTTGTGTGGCTTTCCTGTTAAGAAATTCCCATCTTAAAATGAAACCCTCAAATTCTGACATAACTGTAGGTGATTCTAGCATTTCAGATATTGCCTTTTTCTAAGTAACTGTTGCTATAGTGTGAATATATAATCTAGAGAATATTTTCTCAAATTTCCATTTCAGATTTCCCCCTCACATTTTAAAAAGGTCATCATCTTTCCCCGAAGCAAATTTGCCTTTGAACAGAGCTGCAGTGTACTTTTATTGGAATGCCATCACTTCTTTTCTTTTGTATGTTTTTTATTGGGAAAGGGAGAGCTGAGAATAAGACAAGGTATATCTTTCACTGCCCTGGGCTAGGTCCTTTCCTTGGTTCAGGGATAATGCTAAAAGGCCCAGATGTTATTAGCTTTGAACAGAGACAATTTACAGTTCCCAATTGCTGAACAAGAGTGGTCAAAAAATCTGCGAAAAAGCTGTAGTCAGTCTATGTGGAAACAAGACTAAACAGTCATCCTGTTTGTAGATGTGCCTGTTGAGCTACCGAGAATCTTCATTCACTTCTGCCTGATACTCACCTTCTTAGCTGTCAGAGTCCTGAAGATGCTGCAACACATCTTCCATGCTATGATAATAGGACGTAAATCTCAATATAATTATAAAACAATATGTACTGAGACTCCCCTGGGAATCAGCATCTGAGCATCACAGCTAGCATGGGGATTCCCAGAAACATTTTTGAAAGTGGTGCACAAGCAGCAATTCATGGGATTCATGTGATTGCATTTCAAGTGCTTATGATTTGGTTGCCACTTTGATCCCATCTCACAAACAGGTTCATGTCCAAAATTAGGCTGGAAAAAATGCTGCTATAATTATTGGGAGGAAATAGGAAGAGGGGAACATCTTCCACTGCCAACTACTATGCCCATAAAGATAATAAAAGCTTTGGCAGAAGCGAGCACTGGGCATGTGCTAGCACTCTTCACTTTGAACCTCTTCCAGGAACCAATGGTGAGAAATAACCACTTCGGTGCAAGCCTGAGAGGTACGTTCTAGAGAAAGCATACAGTGAGTTACACCAGTCTAAAAGCTGTGTGCTAAGAATAATAAAAAGGTTTGATCAATTCTCTTTAACCTGTTTTACAAGGACTTTCTCCCCTGCCCATGCCATTTTACATGCTTATTTACTACAACGTAAATCATACCTCATGGAGCTGAGATGACAAATGAAACCTGCCACAATTCTGCATGAAATGTAACATGTTTTCTTAGGCGAGACAGAAGTTGACAGAGCATCAAATGATCATGTTCCATCTATAACTTTCACTCTGTCAAGTCTTCTGTCCTCTGCACACCAATTATAATAAATATAGCTGACTGCATATAGCCAGAGGAAAATGAAGGCAGCTCTCTAACATAGGTAAAACTAAAAGATTCAGACATTTGTAAATCTTTTGATTGTTTACATAAAAGCAACACTCTGTTCTCTTTGGCTTGAAGAAAATAAGAAGCTGGAAAGGAATATATCTTTAGAAATCAACGCTGAAATATAAGTAAAAATATTCAGCTCAGAGTAACATCCTCTTACAGTGGGAGCTGAAGACAGAAGGTGGTGTCAGTAAGCCTGTCTGGGTGAAATATCTTTACCATAGGAAGCATTTCTGAGTTCATGAGAAGTAGTAGTAATTTATCTTCCCACAGATATTAACACCTCCAGCAACACAACAAGCATATTGTTTGCTAGAGAGAAATAATCAAAAACCACACACCCTCCTCCTTGCATTTTTGGATGGACTTTCTTCTGACACTCTGAAGGAAGAAAATGGTTAGAAAAATTATACTTTCAGGAAATTATTTTTTGAGATTGTTCTGTTAGTACATCATTCACAAGGAACATGTGGTCCTTCTTGCTCGGTTGCTACTGCTAGAAGTAAGTTTGTATATTTTTTTAAATTTATAATGATGCTGTACAAACTCACAATTAATATCAAGTTCATACTTAATAAACTATAATTTAACTAATGGACGGGTGGGATGATTTTCTTCTCTCTACTCTTATCTCAGTCTGAAAACAGAGAGGCTGCATGCTTCCACGTGGCTACTGGATAGTTCTTAATAATGATTAATTACATCCCAGACCATCACTGTTCTCAGCATTAGCCTGAGTCTGATGTAAGCATTTAAGGTTCCACACTGGTCTCTCATGTTCTCCCTGTGTTATCGAATTCAGAATGTGAAGTTGATAAGGAAGATTGTTTCTGTGTGACGAGGTGGAAATGCAGTGGGCAGCACATCGCTGCTGCTGCTGCATGAACAGCAGAGAGAGAGGAAGCTCCATGGCTGCCTTGGGAAGAGCACTGCCGGACTCCTTCCGAAGGTCTGCACACAGGCATGGCCAACCACCATTACTAGAGCAAGGGGTGGAGATACAGCCAGGTACAAAGACTCCTGCGATTTCAAATTGTCAGGGGCCTATCTTTGTGCCAGGTGCCCTATTTCCTTTTTATTGGGTTTAGTGGGGGCTCTGGGATCCATGTGCCCAGTCCTGTGTGTTACGTGTTCAAGTTCCATGTCCTGTAGGTAGTATAGGTTACTCAAGATTTGTAAAACACGATATGTAAGAAAGAAATTCTCAAAAAGTCGTGCAGCTTTACAATTTCAGTCATAAAAAGCTACGGCTTTAATACAATTGGTTTTCAGGAAGCCTAGTATGGGGATATTGTTCTCAGGAGTCCTGTCTCATAGAAGAAAGTGTATTTCTGCAAGGAAGTTACCATTATGAAAAGAATAAGGGCTATTATTATAAAATGAATGTACACCTGTCAGAAGAGACACACAGGCTAAGAGATCAATTGTTAAAAAATATATATTGGATTATTTCATTATATTCTGTTTTTATTTTGTCTGTATATATATTTTTAAAAATTTTTCTTCACTGAAGACTGCTCCATTCCTATTTCACAAAGAAAATTGCTGGTGACTAGAACATGTCAGAACAGAGACAGAGACTTGGGAAAACAGAGTACTGTCAGGCTGCTTTACATTCTAGTGGATTAGAAAACAAGACATTTGTTAGTGTAAAGTTGTTACCATAAAGAGAGCAAGGGCACCACCTGCTGTTTTAGAAATGTATTTATTTGGGTCATGAAAGTTACTCTTCAAGTACTGCATTCAGAAAACCAGTCAGGCCTACTAAACAAGATGTACTTCTTTAAGAAAGCTTTCTCCTGTAATTTAAGCTTATGCAAGACAATTTTAACAAATTATGTATTTGCTTGTTCACACAATGAGCTGTACTGTAGCAATAATGGTGGCCAGAAATGACCGAATATGGGATACTTACAGATTTTTGAAAGCAAGAAATCGGGTTTCACATTTCTGTTCTGCTTTACTACATGGACTCTCTCTCACCAAGGGCATCAAAATTAGCATTTACAGCATTTTCAACAGATCGGATTGGTATTTGATAACCACTGAAAAGTTTACTAACTGACTTAAGCAGAAATAGCATCTTTAGCATGAGCATGGTTTGGGCCATTTTATGAGCTGGAAGTTATGGAATAAGTAATTGCTACTAGGTAAGTAAGACATCAAACTGTAGCTCAAACAGATTTTGAAAATTTTCAAAGGAACTTGTTTCCAAAATGCTCCTAGTTGAGAAAACATGGGTTAGTACACACACAGCTGCAGTGAGTAGTCCCTGCACTAGCAAAAGGAATTGTTCCCTTATGCACAGATTTGATTTAAACATACATGCAGGACTTTTAAAATTCAACTGTCTGGCAGTTCTGAGACAATTTGAACCAAGCAAATTAAATGCCCAGCTGACCAGGAGATAATGTGGAGAGTGCTTAAAAAGTCTGAGCAGCAGCTTGGATCCCCTGAGTTATAGAAGGCTGAATGTCTCGTTAATTCTTCCTCGATGCCACAAGGAATCACCCTATCGCCTTCTCCTCTTCTTCTGAATAACAAGTAGCATTTTGGAAAACCCTGTATCGAGCTGATTAGACATAACCAGAGTTTTATATTTTATGGGCTGGTAATGGACTTCTGTGAGGAGTGGTGATTTAGAAATAAAGTGATCATCTGTCAAAACTTCCATGAGAGTCAAGAATTGGTACTAAAGGAAATGGGCAGTTTCTCTATAGGGGCCCTCAGTTGTTTGGCCAGCCAGTGTCCTCAAGGATTTTAAGTGAAAGTGAATTCAGAACAGTAACAGCAGCCTCCACAAATCTGGGAAAACAACATGAAACATTAAAAGATTATGTGCTTTTGCCAGGAAAAAAGATATCACAGCCCACTTCCTCTTCAGACAACCAGAGCCAAGATTCACTTTGCCCACTTACAAGCAAAACTATAGGAGATATTTTAATTTTTATCCTGTATAATTCAGTTCTGATTTGTGCATGAAAAATTCAAAGGAAGAGTGAAAAATATGTATAATTTGGTGGCTTTCCATGAGCTAGGATGAAGTTAGCAGATTTTTGTAACATGTTCACATCAAACATATTTCAGTAATAGATGCATAACCCACATTTTGTCTATCAGTACCAGTTCTTACAAGGTAACGATAGAGGTGTCAGTACAGTGTCCTGATTTCCCCCTTTGAAGATGCTTTGTACATCCAAAAGATGTGCAAAACAAAAATAATCTAGGATTGCATCAAGCTTGTGCATTTATTGGTGGCTTATTAAAAATGAATTCATTGCTGTAAATGAATGCTAATAACAAATTAGTAAAAACTTTTTCTTTTCTTCTGTTTTTTTACAGAAATAGTTTTATTACAAACTTGAATTCTTAAGAAATACACATGTAAGAAATTACACAAAGGCCTTGGCATTTGCAAAATCTTTTCATATTTGCATGGTAATAGTCTATAAAACACTTCTGGACACAGATGTGCTCAAACAGTGGCATCATTGCATAGAAATTCTTTAGAAATATTTCTGAGGCTACTTTGAAGAAATTTTTTTGGCACAATATTAACAAAATTAAGGCCTTATACTTTTCAAAATCAAGTCATTCAGTGTGTGAGTAGCGTTTAAAACCCTGAAAAATATTAAATACAGAATAAAGACTATAAGCTCAAAGCAGAATTTACTGTAATAAACAAAAATAGGTATTAACCTGGGTTCAGTCTCTGCAACTTCAGCATTGAAATGGCCTATGTAAAATGAACATTTCACATCATACTTTTTGGCATTTAACATCTAATTCATGACACTGTAAAGAAGAAAACTTTTGTAAGCTTCTTTTTGAAGTTATAAACTTAGAGCTTGATTTGCCTAATGGTTGATATCTATATAAATTACTAAAATATTTATATATATATTTTTTCTTGACCATTGCTGGATCATTCTTTATTCCACAGGAAAGTTTGTTCTACTGCATAAAGAAGCTGCATAGTACCAACATAGCAGAAACACTTACTTGCCTATTTGGGAAACCAAGTTGGCAATCTCTTCCAGATGTAGTCCCATTAAAACCAATAGCACTAAAGACTACAAACAGAAGCAAAGGTTTGCAGGATGGCATTCTATGTTGTGAAAAGATGGTTACATGTTGCTTAACCACAGTCTGTAATCCCAAAACTCTTTTTTACATTAGTATTGCTTTGTACAGGAACAATAAGTACATACCCAAGAGTCTGGGATTTTGAGACACCTAGATAACGGTAACAACAAACTTATCTGGGGAAGAAAAATGAATCTAAATATATAATACAAGAATGAGAAAGGGGGGTCAAACAGTATAAGGCAGAACTGCATACCTCCTAGCACCTTTGCATTTTTTCTGGATAAATGCTGACTTTTTATTCTATCAGTGCATTGCATTTATATAAAAAATACATATATTTTGATCAAAAGTGCCATTTGGCATGTCAACATTTGAAGCTTATCTTTGTTGTCTCTTTTCTTCTTCAGCAAGGACAGGGCCAGTAAAGCAGTGTGTGTTAGTTATGCAAGTTCCTAAAAGGCACTTTACTGTTTTCATATTGGACAACAATGAGGTACATATGATATACGTCTAGGCTTCATTGCTGTTAAACGAATAGCACCATATTGTGTGAAATTAGTTGAAATTCAAAAGTCATTATGTTTTTCTCATACAGACTTGACAACGGCTAACGTTTGAGCGCAGATCCCCTGCTTTCAAAGTTGAGGGAGTCGGTTTCCTATTAAAAAAAAAATTATGAGACCCATTAACAATTGTTGATACAAACAGTTGTTTTTCAGGTTTATAATTGACAACACAAGCATTGTATGCAGCCAAGTGCCTCTTCAAGCTGTGCTGAATCAAAAGGGCGTCCCTAAATTTTCCAATGTATATTCACTTTCATGTTTGGTCAAAAACTGTCACAAGATTAGTTTTAAACATCATCTACTTCCAATTACCTCAGAATTCAATTCTATCACAAGGCTGAACATTTTCTTACCCAGAAGACTTTAATCAACAGTTTGAAAACATGCTGGAATTTGGGTAATAAAAAAAAATTAGGCAAAGAAACGGAAGACATTTGACTGTGAGTTTCTGCTAACCCTTGTGACTTTACAGAAGAATGAAAAGCCAGGAAAGGAAATTATGTGATGTCGTATAGAAAGACCAACCAAAATCTTTAGTGTCTAACCTATCACAAGGAGTTACTCCTAGCAATTGGAAATAAAGAGTTTTCAGACCAAAGTATGTTCACATATAACGCTATTCTTTAAAAAGGATTACGAATTTATAGAAAATTGAAGAGTATTTGTGAATTATGATAGTAGGAAAGGTTCCCTGATCTGGGATTATTTTATTAATTTGAGATACATTTTGTAGCCAGAAAAGGGTATGAAGTTGACAGGTCTCTGGGTAGGACTCAATGCATACAAACAACTGTAGCGCTGACTCCTCTAAATTTTCCTCTGACCAGCTCTCCTCTTTCCTAGGGGAGCAAGTGCTCACCCCCATGTTGGCAAATGGGCTCTTTCAGTAGTAGCTTTTCTGGTTGATGAGATTAGCCCCAGTGATAATCAGTCCCAGTGCTCAATTTTCCTACCAACTCAGTTGACAGTTATCTCATAGACAGTCAAAACTGGCTAAACAAATTGCTTCATTTTGACTGAAACAGGCTAAGGAGCATTCACAGATCTAGAAGACATGACAAGATGAAGGGTACCAGGAGTGGCAGCCTGGACTCTGGTGGAAGAGGATGCTTGTCTGCACTCCAGAGGAATGCCTGCTAATCAGGTAAGCCATGCAGACCTGGGAACTGGTCTATATGCTAGCATATCAATAAAATTCATATGGAACAAATCAGACTGTGTTGAAAAATACTTATGTGCAGGAGACCAGAACAAAGCCTATTGCCACTTAATTCCTGAAATTAGAACCTCAGCAGGACTGAAGAAATGCCTAAGGCCTCTCTGCCTTCAGCTGCATTTTATTCAGACATACTTCCTCCAACATTAGGGAAGGGTAAATAATTGTTCAGCTCACTTAGTTCAACACCTGCACTAATTTCAAGTGGTTCTATTATGTGTTAACATCCTCTAGGGGTAATGCTATATTCTAACTTAATTCCAATCAGTATGTCAGCCTATCCCAGTTACGACTCAGTGAATACAATCAAACATAGTAAAAATGCAAACATTGTTAGATTATTCTGAAAAGCAAAATACTAGGTACAAATGACACATTGTAAATACTAACAGAAGATATATTCATTAATTCCCCCAAAAGCTATTACAATTTTTTCTTTTTGTTACAAAATCATTAACTGCACATACTAACCAGGCTGGGGCACAGCCAACACTTGAATCATGTGTTACGTTCAAACAATACTTCTCTTATTCAGTGACATGGCTTGACTGAGTCTCAAATACTGATAAATAAATCATGAACTTACTTGAACATCTCATTCCTCTCTATAGTGGCAAGCCAGAAGCTGTAAGCATTTGCATAATAATTGCAGGTGCCCCGGCCATGGCATTCAATGAAGGGAGCGCTGCGAAACTCCTCTAGGCAGGAACCAGGAGACGCCAGGGCCTGGCCAGAGCCCTCCGCACCAGCACTAGTGTGCTAGAAAAATGCAAAAGCATCAGTCAGAGAGGGACTCTTTATCTCTTCTGTTACAACACCTATTAACTCTCTTGCACAAATATTTCTTCACATGCCTCTCCTTGACCTCTGTTTTGCCCATCTGCTGTTTTGTCCCTCAGCTCAAAGAGAAGCAAGAGTGTGGAGGTGAAGGGCTCCAGAGGTGGCACTGGGTTTTCTCGCTTAACAGCAGCACAACACACCAGCAACATCAACTTCCAGGCAGATGTATGCACAGAAATCCTTCAGGACTGACAGTAGAATCTAAACTATCTCTCTGCTAGCAACAGGTCAGGGCCCGCTCTCCAGCCCAGAAGGCATGTAGACTAGTATGGTTTATATCCGAATAGCTTAACCCAGTTCCTGCTCCACATCACAGTGGTCTCTCTCCCACTGCTGAGTGCTAACAGCTCTGGATCCATCACACCATGCCCAGACCTTGCCTGAGAGAGTGGCTGTTATATAGGCTGTGAGCATGATAGGAAGCATGGTAACAGCTAACCACTATGGAAGACTACAGTGGCTCTTCCAGGCCACTCCTTGGTCCTATTTCTTTTACTAATATAGATACAGCTGAAGAAACTGGATAAAAGGTCAAAAGTTCAATTTGAAAACTGAAGGCTTATTCATCAAAAAGTAGGAAGAGGACAGGCACTGATATGCTACCACTCTAGGAAGCTACTACAATATAGGTGTAGGCCAATGGAAAATTATGCTTATTTCCTCATTTATTCAGCACTTGAAACCTGTGCTGGAGCTGCAAACAAGAGAGCAAAATGTGTGCATTTCCCCAGAAGTGAACAATGAATTGCTATTGCATTATTCTCATTTAGTAATTAGCCAGAATCTTTCTAAAGTCACCAGAAAGGGTGGTCTAATATTCTCCTAAGTCCTGAAGTGACACAGTCAGATAACTTTCCCAGAGCAGGAGTGTAGATCCAATGCCTGAAACAAATGTTTTTCTCAGCTCATATATGCCTCAGTGCACTTACCATGACAAAGGAGTAACCAATCCAAAGTGAACTCCAGCCTTCAGGACATTGTGGTATTTGAATTGTTTGACTGTGAACAGCTATTACCATAGCAGGAGCTTCACACACAGAGCATCTAGAAAGACCAAAACACGAATGAGTTACATACACTTGAGGATTAATACATCTTCTTTTTTAAGAAGTTACTTTCTTTAAGCAATCTTGAATTAGAAAATGTTGTCACCTTCAGAAACAAAGAAAAGTCAAAATGTTTAATTTAGAAAAACAACCAATGGGTTCTTTTATTTTTTAATTTTTCTTTTCTCATTTACTTAGGGACAGCTTAACTATTAGGTCTTATTCCTATTAGCTATCCTATGAACAATGAACAAAAAGACCTCTTATCTGAATATTTAAATGTCATGAAATGAGAGGTAAATAACCTCTCATGAAATGAGAGGTAAATTGTAGCAAGTATCACTTAAAAGTGGTCCACTGTGATCAGAGACAAGTAACAGCAATTCATCATCCTAAACATAGACCTGAGTGACTTCCAGAGTGAAAGCCATCTCTCTGGAAAACGTCTTACAAAGGTAATCACTGCTAATCTAATCTAATGCTGAGTCTTCCCCAAGCATTTTCTTTGAAAGTGGCTTTTATTTACATTTGTGGTCTTTATCTCCACATTTCTAGCAAAGTAACTTGAGCAATGAACTTGAAAGCAACTCTTTAGAAAGCTATGCAGCACCAGTTCTTTTACTTTAGGTAAATTCATTGTGTCTCATAACTGCTAGGTTACTGATCCAATTCAATGACCAATCATGCCTTCTCAGGAGAATCATAAAAAATGTAAGTTGGGCTGGAAACTTTAAAATGGGCGCTGCTAATAAGGACTTTGGTAGACATAATTCATTTTTTCTTGTACAACTCCAAAACTGGCTACAGCAGTTAGCAATGATAAAAATGATTCAAAACAGAAACTGAAAACTAGACAGTCTGATTCCTATTATCAGAGCAGTGAAAAGAATCAAGTGCAAAATGGATTAAGTTGGATTCTGGAAAATGTACAGAAGCAAAGGAATGCAGAATGAAAGCCTTCTATTTCTGACTTGTGAAGACCGCTTTCATTACCTACTGCCTTCATCTTTAGTGCAGAAGCAAGAAAGTTATTTTAAGAAACACATCAATGAAAGAGTAAGTTAAAAGAAGAATGTAAAGCTGCCTCTATTCTTGGAGCCCTGCTTTGCTTCAAGAGATTTCTGGTATTCCAGTGGAAGGCCTTACATGAAAAGAAGTCCCATGACCCAAGGCAGCAAGTGACACTTCTATACCTTTTCAACTTTTGGACAGGGAAAATTGTTGCTTTATAAGACTCAGCTAATAAAATAAATTGGAAGAATAGTCTTTTCAGATTCTTTGCTGGTTTAAAAAAATGTGTATTATTATAATAATAATATATTATTACTATATTATTATATCATCAACACATTATACATAACATATACAACATTATATATTATATACTATATGCTATATAGTGTAAATTAGATACTATATATTATATAGGGTTATATTATTAATATGCCATACATTTTAATTATTTTACTTATCATACTGTATAATTATAATAATAGATTATGACAATAAATTATAACAAATAATGTAATAATCATATAATACAATAATGATATATATTACACTCTATATATTATATATTACTATATATTCTCTCTATATAATATTATATTATTAACTTTTAAACATATTATAAATATATTACTTTGGTAATATATTACTAGAATTACAATATATTATAATGCATTATATTATACTAATACATTCTAATTATTATAATATGGCATACAATATAATAAATATACAATAATAGCATTAATATATATACTTATATAATTAAAATTTTATTATATATCACTGCTATGATAGAAGGCAAAAATCTCATATACAGACACATACACACATATACATTTTAATGGTGCAAAAGCTATTCTATATACATAAGATAAAGCAAAATGTCGGTGGGTGCCTCATTTAAGTGTTTCAAAAGTGACTGGTAAAGGTTGTTTTGGGTGCTTTATCAGGGATAGCATAAAAGGAACATGAATTTCAGAGGGTGGTCTTTTGAATTTTTCTGGAAGTCAAGCCCCTTCCATTCACATCCAATGAACAATCAAAAAAAGTAAGACCAACAGAAACTATAGACTCTCTTGAGAATCTTGCCCTTAATCTGCTCACTCATTTTCAAGGCATACCAACTTCTACGGCACTAAACCAAAAGCAGAGTACAGAGTACAACGGCAGATACAAGAAGGATTCTATTATGCAAAATAAATATCAAATGTTTTGCAGGAGAGCCAGATAGTTTTTTGAACATACCAAGATGTCAAGACTACAACCCACTGATGATTTGAAATATCCTTTCTTTTGGATGGTACATACATATCCGAGAAAACAGTAACAGCAATCTCCACTGCCATTCACTTTATACAGCAGGAGGAGGGATCAGTAAGAGCTGATACAGATCAGAAGCAATCATAAGAATCATAGTAATTTCTGTATTTCTATATAATTTAAGATATTAATTGGAGATTCCCTTGTCAGATTCTTGTCTAATAACAGAGGTTCAGTTCACTACAGTCTTGCTCACACCTCTGCCTTCAGCACTGGGCATATTATGTCAGGGTGGGTTTTGCTAGTGGCCTTAAAATTTAAAATGGACCAAAAGTTCAACATGTTGGATTGATGCAGAACAGTTATATCTGATATAAGTTCCACACTTTATGCTAGCTGAGAATCTGGAATTATTAAAAAATAGGTGATTGATTTTGCAACTGTTTCCTTTACTTCAGACAATAATGGCTGCATTCAAGCAGTATGTCCAGAACAATGGACAAAGCCTGGCAGTCTACTGTATGATAAATAATGCTACCATTTTCAAACAAAAGGAAACTGAGCCCTAAAAAGCTTCTAGCTATGGCTAGTCAAAAAAAGAAGAATTGTTTTGGACAAGAATTGTGAATAAATTCAAAACTTCAAAGTACACCATAGCTTTTGCAAAACATCATTTCAAAGCAAATCTTTTCATTTCAATCAGACTCAAAATAGACTACTCTATTTGTTTGGGTTTCCCCCAAAATGGATTTCTTTTTGATCAAAGTCTAAACTGAAAGCATGCACACTGAAACATGTCATCAAAGGAAGTCAAACTTTAAATTTAAAGCCAGGAAATAAAAATATACAGATTAAAAGTCTTTTCCAAAAGAATAAAGTACCATATGCACTTTTCACAGGCTTCTCCATTTTACCAACAGAGCAGAATTGAAACCATACCTGCTGATGAATGGTCTGATATTATCACCGGTGATAGGAGCCATACTCATTGGCATGGGTTCAGGAGTGGACAGCCAGTAGGAATAGTCATTCCTTGACGCAAAGTTACAGACGTTGTTGATATTACAGAATAAGAAAGGCATGGTACTAAATTTACGAAGACAGCTTCCTGCCGTGCCTGAAATGTTAAGTGAAAGGTTACTTGTTAAGCCATTTTTGTTCAACCATTGCCAACCGCCAAACAAATATTTCCAGGAGCAGTTAAAAAGCAGATGACACTTGTTCTGGAGGGCCCAGTTCTCTCAGAGGAAGTGACTTCTCTCGACACTATAAGGAACAGGGCAAGGTAAGGAGGAGCCCAGTCTTGCCTGCAGAATTACAGAATAATTTAGGTGGGAATAGACCTCTAGAGGTCATCTATCCTAACCCCCTGCTAGTTAGATCAGGTTGCTTTGGGCCAGCTGAGTTTTGAGTATCTTCAAAAGCAGACAGTAAAACAATCTCTCTGGGGTCCTGCTCCAGTGTTTGAGCATCAGCATAGTAAAAAAGCTTTTCTTTATGTTTCCACTGGAATATCTCACACTTGTGTTCATTGCTTCTTCTGTCACTGAGCCCCTCTGAGATGACTTTGGCTCCATCTTCTCTATCCTCTCTGTAGACAGCTGTAGACAGCAATAAAGGCCTCTCCATAAATTTCTGTAAAGGCTGAGCAAACCTGGTTCCATCGGACTGTCCAGAACCCACTAGCTATCTTAGTAGCTAGCTGCTGTATTCACTGTGGCGTATCAATGTTTTTCCTGTTCTGGGAGGCCCAAGTCTGGTCACAATATACCAGATGAGGTCTCACAACTGCCAAACAGAGGAGAAGAACCATTTCCCTCCATCTGCTGGTTGCGCTTTTGCCAGTGAAGCTCAGTAGATTGGGCAGTGGGGAATGGGGTAGTTGTTGCAAGGGCACACTGCTAACTCATGTTCAGTATTGCTCACCAGTACTCCCAGGTCCTTTTCTGCAAAGCAGCTTTCGAGTAGTCTGTACTGCTGCTACTGAGAATAGCAGTCAGACCCCAGCCTGTTCTGTTGCATGAGGTTATTTCATTCTAGGTGTAGCCCTTTGCATTTGCCATTACTGAACTTCTTGAGGTTCACCTCAACCCTCTTCCCCAGCTTCACCCAGTCCCTCTGAATGGTAGCTGTGTCCACTAGGGAAGGGTTCCTTCCAATCTGGTATTACTCACAGACTTGCTGAGAGCGCACTCCATCGTATCACCCAAGTCATTAATAAATTGATTAAACAGTATTAGCCCAGGGACATCGCTAATCAACAACTACCACTCAGACTTTGTACAAGTGATCACATCCCTCCGAGCCGGATGGACCCACCAATTTTCCACTCACCTTATCATTTACTTAGCCAGCCCATATCTCACTAATTTGACTACAAAGATACTGTGGATGACTGTGTCAAAGGCTTTGATAAAGGCTTGCATAAATAAATTGACACTGTTTCCACTATACACCAAACCGTTACTTGTACCACTCTAGAAGGTATAATAAAGCACCAACTAGCCAAGAATAATTACACAGGTTTGTTCAATACAGTTCTAAAAATGAAAGAAACATTTGTTTTGTAATGGGTTCTAACTGAATTCTTACCCAGATCTTGGCCATGTGCTCTTTCATTGCCTTGTACATAAAGCAAGGAGTAGCCATGGTAAATCAGCCTGGTTCCAAATGGACACGATGGTTCTTCAGTGGTCTGACTGTGTCTGGTGACAAGGAAGCCATGAGCAACAGATGGTGCACCTGGTGGGCCCATAGCCCCAGGCAAACCTTCAGGGCCAGGTGGACCAGGGAATCCTCTGGGCCCTGCAATACAGAGAGTCTCCTTTTATCTCTACAGACAGCAGTACTCTGCCTACATAACTAAAGAAGTTAAATTAGATACGTTCACACTTAATCTCCTACGTTATTTTTCTCTGAAGTAATTAAGTCTTTAAAGAACTCACCTGGGGGTCCATAAGGACCAACTTCTCCTTTCTGACCAGGTTTACCATCAAATCCTGGGCTACCAGGTGGTCCAGGTACACCTGAAGGTCCTGTCACCCCTGTTGGAAAACAAGGAATAGTTATTACTGGATATTACTTCATGTTAGTTCTGACTTTTTGCCTTTTAATACAGTACGGCACAGGCACACCTCAGCATAAATTAAACTCACCCAGATACCGTGTGTGTATTTCAATATCTAAAGCAGATATTATGTGGGTTACTGCAGGTGAAGCGATTACAGTAGAGAACAATAGAGAACTAAGCAGAGGATGTGCTTCTCAAATAACTAGTATTCACCTGGAATATGGAAAGGAAAGGCAGCAATCTCTTCCCTCTTTGTTTATCACAGTACTTAATCAAAAATAGACCATAAAAAAGTAGGGTCATGAACAGTGGGAAAATCAGTATTCTCTTAGCTTCTTCTCAACCAGGTTTCCAGACATATATTATGTCTTCACTTTATTGATTTCTAGGGATGCTTTGAGTCCTGCATAAACTCAGTAACTCTGACTTTGGGAAAAAGAAGTTACCAGCACCATATCAGCACTATATCAAAATTTCTGTGGCACATCAGAAGCTTTACATAGTACCTGCTGTCCTTTTCCTGATCACCTAAACAGCAATATTGTGTTCATGTATTGAACTGACTACTGAAGAACAACAACAGATCCCATAGAAGCAAACTCATGCTATGTTCAATTACTGAGATTATTTCATAGTGATTTCCTAATGGACAGCAGTTGTAGAGTTGTAATCCCACCTTCAAGAGCAAACTTCAATATCTATTATATTAAATAGAAAGAAGATACTCATTATGAGGGTGATGAGACACTGGAACAGGTTGCCCAGAGAAGCTGTGGCTGCCCCCTCCCTGGCAGTGTTCCAGGCCAGGTTGGACGGGGCTTTGAGCAACCTGGGCTAGTGGAACGTGTCCCTGCCTATGGCAGGGGAGTTGGAACTAGATAGTCTTTTAAGGTCCCTTCCAACCCAAACCATTCTACAATTCTATAATTATATTTCACTGTAATTCCCCATCATCTTCCCCCCATAAAAAACTCCATAAACCCCACCATAAAACAATCAGGAACAAAGCTTTCCCTTAAAAAATAGTTTGAGAAGACCTCTAAGCTCCCACTCTCCATGTCCTGTTATTCTGAAGGACATGTGCCCTTGTGCCAGTATTTAATTTGTCTCACCCATTGCTCCATTCTGTTATTCTCTACTGTGTTTAATTTTTGCGGTTTACCTTTTTCATTATAAAAGTTGCAATGTCTGGACTAAGAGACAAAACCTAGGACTATGGAACAAGCTTCCTCAGGAAGCACTTTCCACTCCAAGATCAATGGAGCTCATGCTTGCCTTCTCCCAGGGACACACACTAATTAAGTTTGGATTCAACACTAAAGACAGAAGATATGCTAATACATACACTTTGGGAAACGGATGAGCGGTGTCTTACAAGTCATCCTTCTTACTGCTGATCTCAAATACTGCTGTGATGACTGCAGAGTGAGATCCTATTAAAAAATCACTAGAAAGGCATCTGTTTCTAGCACTCCTTTGGATGAGCTTCAAAAAGAAGGACTCTCTCATTGATGATACAATTTAAGTGGCGTATAAATAGCTGCATAATATTATAACAAGAATCTTCTAGCGTCTAGCCTACCACATTGGTCTATTTTTACATTGCTTAAGACGTATTTCTACTGGCAAGTTAGAAACTCTCACCTTGTTGTCCTTTGGGACCTGGAAGTCCCGGGAATCCTTTGAGACCAACTGGTCCTACAGGGCCAGGTAAACCAGGATCCCCTTTAACAAGCTGAAAAGCACCTGGTGGGCCTGGTGGGCCTTGTAAACCTGCCAAAGTTAACAGAGAAAATCAGCACGTATTCAGTATTGAACAATAAAAAAGTGAGACCTTGTACTGCCATTTATGTAATCAGAGAATAGACAGAGCCTATAGCTACAAGTATTGATGTATCCAAGACTTTATATGTGGATTGAGTAGAGTCATACCTGTTAAGAAGCCAAACCCAAAGCTGACAGAGGGTAGAAGACAACAGGTTTAAAGGCACAATGGAGGAAACAGGGCTGGGCCTCTGCTACTGAAAACCATATTGCTATGTCCTACATTCCCATCTCACACCAGGCAGGACAGAGAAGGCCCACAGATGTAGCTCTAACCAGAAGCAGTGCAATCAAGGTGTGAAAACAGGGAGTGGCACCTGTCAGGGGTGGCATTGGCGGTTTGCATGGCAGCTTGCTCAGAATGCTCAGCACGCTGGGTTGCTGCCTGCCAGCAGTGACACCAACTAACTGATGGCTGTGCAAGCCTACCCAGAACCTTGAAGTCTCCAGGGAATTAGAATTAGAAGGATGACATCTTTCAAAAGAATTACCATTTTTTAAGTGGAATCTTTCTAAGAACTGCAAGGAGACTGTGACCTGCTGCAAGAAAATGGTGTCCACCACCACAACTGCATGGCTGTGACTGAAACCCAAACAGAAGCACTACAGCCTATCTATGGTGACATGTCCACCCAAACAGACCTTCCAAGGAGTGAAATAGCTGTGCAGACCTTAGGTTGCAAGGAGCTCCCTCAGCAAGTTTACAGATGACACCAAGCTGTGTGGTGTGGTCAACACACTGGAAGGAAAGGATGCCATCCAGAGGGACCTTGACAGGCTTGAGAAGTGGGCCAGTGTGAACTTCATGATGTTCAACAAGGCCAAATGGAAGGTCCTGCACATGGATTGGGACAACCCCCAATATCAGTACAGACTAGGGAATGAATGGATTGAGATCAACCCTGCAGAAAAGCGCTTGGGGATATAGGTAGATGAAAAACGGGACATGACCCAGCAATGTGCACTCCCAGCCCAGAAAGTCAGCCATATCCTGAGCTGCATCAAGAGAAGTGTGGCCAGCAGGTCAAGGGAGGAGATTCTCCCCCTTCCGCTCTTGTGAGACCCCACCTGTAGTACAGCATCCAGCTCTGTGTCCCCAGTACAAGAAAGAAATGGACCTGTTAGAGCAGGTCCAGAGGAGAGCCATGAAAATAATCAGAGGGCTGGAGCACCTCTCCTTTGAAGAAAGGTTGAGAGAGTTGGAGGTGTTTAGCCTAAAGAAAAGAAAGCCCCAGGGACACCTTACTGCAGTATTTCAATATATAAAGAGAGCTTATAAGAAAGATGGAGAGACTTTTTACCTGGGTCTGGAGTGAGAGGACAAGGGGCAACAATTTTAAACAGAAAGAGGGTAGATTTAGATGGGACTTAAGGAAGAACTTTTTTTACAGTGAGGGTGGTGAGACACTGGAACAGGTTGCCCAGAGAAGCTGTGAATGGCCCATCATTGGAAATGTTCAAAGGTAAGTTGGATGAGGCTTCAGGCAACCTGGTGTAGTGAAAGATGTGTCTGCCCATGGCAGGGGGGCTGGACTAGGTGATCTTTGAAGGTTTCTTGCAAGGCAAACCATTTTATGATTCTATGGTTCTAGGATACCATTTAAAGATTCTAATAATGACAAAACCTCAGTATTGATTTTTCAGAGCAGGAGATAAAACTCATTCTCTACCCAACAGTTAATCTAATCTGACCATTCAGATGCTGATACCATAATATATGGTTTGATATTTTACCTTTTTATACCAAATAAATGGAGGGAGTTATCTATTAATTAATCACAACCATTTTAACAACAGTGTCTGGGAAAAAAGCAAGTCTTTATATTATACCTTTAGAACCAGGAAGACCTTGGTCACCCCGCTCACCCTTAAGGCCTGGGAAGCCAGGAGATCCTTTCGGACCTGAAGTCAAAGGAAATATTTACATGAAACTTCAATAATTTCTTGATTTGGAAGGATATGTGCAGGATGATCCTGTACAAGCCCATGATCATGTAAGGGCCGTGGCTTTTTATAAGTCATGGCCCTTACATTTGCACAAGTACTTTTTAAGTGTTTGCAAGAACAAGATAAAAACAAATGCATTGTCACCAAATGAATGTTGACTGAGAACAAATTTTTCTTACTTCAATTAATAATAACTTTCTCTAAATTATAAGAATTAATTTTTTCTATTAATAACTACATTTTTTACAGACTCAGTGTTTTAACGTATATGATGGTGACAGTAGCAGCAATTTAGTCAACAGTGGAGACATATCATGACCATGTTTCCTCACATATAGCTATAACATTTGCCTCTCCAATTCTCAAGGAAATCTTGAAGATTCTTGACTGGTATGTCTAAACAATTGATTTTACATCCACCTTTTAAAACAAGTGCTCACTTAAAATTGGCAAAGCAAGACAACAGGAAAAAGGTAAAAAATCTTGCAAAAAATCTCAATCTCTTGTATTCTTTTTGATGTGGCTTTCAATGTCCTGTTTCAATAATTTGTAACACAGAGTCAAAATCCTTTGAGCATCTTATTTGATAGAGGAAGGATTAAAAGAGACATCTTTGCATACTTTTGAGGAATATGGTAAATTTTCTTCTTACCTGGAACACCTGGAACTCCTGGAGGTCCCAGATCACCCTTTTGACCAGTATCTCCTGGTAAACCAGGACTACCCTGTATAAAAGAAAATGTGAAGTACAGTTATCCTACACTATTATGATACGACTCTCCAATAGGCTATGTATTTTTGGAAACCTATAAAAAGATTAATATGAGAGAAAACCCATTAAGTTTAAGGAATGGTTGTTCTCTACCATGATTAGATGAGAAGCTTCTCTTAAAGGAACAAGTGTAACACCTTGTTCTTACTGAACTGTTTTTTGCCTTACAAAGATATTAGATCAGAATAAGGTCTCATTAACAGTATAGCTAATGAAAAGGTTCTCAACCATAGACAACATTATTATGAAAAACATCAGTAAACACAAATATCAGTAAAAACAAACTTCAGTGCAGCCCCAGCAGGTGGTTATTAGTTACATAATTAAATGTGGTAATTCTAAAATACAGGAGACTTGAAAACTTCCATATTCACATGTGGAATGAAATTAAATAGGCTCAACAATTTACAATCCTCTGGAGAATTTCATTTTTCAAAAGGGCTAAAATACTCAAGGACTTAAACACTTCAAACACAATGTGAACTCCTTCTGCTTTCACTATGAGAAACTGCCCCTCTGAAATTCATGGTAACAAGTTCATTGTAGCCTCACTGCAAGGAAAACCAAACTCCAATTTCAAAAGACACTGTTAATAGTCATTTAAATGACTGCAAATTCCCTTTTCTTCTTTTTCTGTTGCAGATTATCTGCAAAAAGCTTGTAAGTATAGTTTAGAGTTTCTTCCTGGCTAACTCCTAACTCAAGTCTGAAGCAATATGGCAGTGATAGTCCCCTATATAATAAAATGTGGAACACAGGTGGAGGAAAGAAACAAAATCCCTTTTCTAAGTAACTTACCAATCAGAGGTTGGAGATGTGAATTGAGCACTCAGTGAAAAACAATAGCAATTGTAGGATTCATCTCATCATATTTGGAAAGCAATAGAACAGACACACACAGGAGTAATTTTTCATTTGATTTAAGTTAGATATGTATATTAAGGTGAGAAGAACGGCTCCCTACAAATGTTTAATTCTCTCCACTTACTATAAACGGAGAAGAGATGACTAGCTCAAAAATGGATGCCAACAGTGAGACTTCCAAAGTCACACATAAAAACCAGTTCCCTCAGAGTAGGAAGGGAGATATTAATGAAGTAAGGCTCCCTGGTTTCCTTCAGTCACATAGTCACAGTATGAAGGATTGTTTAAAGAAATAGCTCCCTCTTTGTATCATAATGTGAACTTCTGTAGCACAAAACAGCAGGGCTAACAGTAATTCAGAAGACAGTCAGACAATCTCATCGAAAGGGTTTTTTAAAATAATTTTTTTAGGTTGCTATTATTATAAAATGGAATCATTTATAAGAGGAGTCTATTGGAAGCTTTCCATCAAAATACTTTTTCCACAACAGTATGCAGTTTCATAAACTCTTTTTTTTTTTTTCATCAGATATAGCTTGGCAACCAACATTTTGGTCTGGATCTCTTCCAAATAAAACAGAACCATTTCAGCTCCTGAAAATGATGAAAATGTCTATTTTCTCATTTCAACATTAAAATGCACAGATAAATCCACGGGACTCATATTTCATGGTCTGATCTCCTCATTCACTTTTTTTTCGATAGGATTTTTGGACAGGCTGTGTCACCCATGTTATAACAAAATCTCCTTTCTGATATAGGTTACCATGTATCTGGAGACCCGTGTGAGCAACTGAGCTATAATCAGGGCAGAAGCCTGTCCCATTGGAGAAGATGACATTAGAAACCCTTCTTAGTACATATCATGAGAGGAAGTTTAATATTCAAATAACTCACTGGAACATGTCACACAGAGTTAACAACCCAACAATAAGCATTGTGGCTTAAGGATAATAAAACACCTTCTGATGACTGAAGATATGTAATCAAAATCCTTTAGCATTCCCCATTCTTCAAAAACAGTCTTGAACTGGAATATCAACCTTCAAAAAGCTTTAGAATTTCCTGTGGTATAGAAATTTAGCTCTCTGCAGAAGTACTGCAAATTCTTAAATTAGGGAAAAAATATACTGGAATGTTATTTTCAAATTTACTACTTTGAAAGCTGATATGAAATATGATATAATATCAAAGATAAAAAGACATAGCCAAGTTCCAGAACACCGAAGCAAATAATTAATGTCTCTGTGAAGCGACTCTTGGATGTAGAAAAGGATGCAGTAGATCTCTGCATTATCAAGAATAATATGGACCTTTTAAGTCCAGTATCACACTATCATGCTTTTCACATTAGGAACTTATTCCTGAGTCTTCTTTCCTTCTGTACACTAGGAATTGTTGAGTCATACCTACTTACTTCCTTATTCCTTCTTCTATAAATTTTATTATTATTATTTTCTTAGCACGAAAGGGAAAATGAAAAGTTAAAATACAGACTGTATTTTTCAATGCGGAAGAAGGCAGCAGACACTCTGAGAGAAAGAGTATAGAATGCCAACTATTCTGGGTGACTGTCCTATTCCACTTCATTCTCCCTCATACAGAGGAAAAGGGACTGTTTTAGATCAGGGAAAATGAATAATATATGACAACAATGTATTAATATCATTGCCTGTTTGTATTTCTAAATCAGCAGCTATATTTCATCAGTGACTACTAAAAGTGCACTTTATTTGAAAGGTTTCATAACAAAACCAAACAGTTCAGGTATTTTCAGGAGGCAATTTATCGTGAAATATGCAACCTTAAAAATTAACTACTAATGCATTTGCAGGATTTATGGATGTGCTGCAGCCATTCTGTACTGTTAATACATTGTAAATTATATTCTGGGTGTTGTATGTTACCACTCACTATCTATAAATTTGTAATAAGTTCATTAGCTCACTGGCTCTTATTCGTAGGCAGACTTTAAACGGAGAAAACTGAAAGGTTTTCAGGCTGACTTTACATCGTCAGCAGTGAGTCTAAAGGCACTTTGATCATAAAGTATCATTGTTTTGAATGAGAAATACCTATGATTAATATATCCATTAATTACAAAAACCAGCTTTCAGCAAATCTGGAATGTACTGAAAGTAACTTACTGGCAGTCCCTGGAAACCTGGATCACCTTTGACTCCTGGACCTCCAGGAGTCCCAGGCCAGCCATTGCTCCCCTGCTCTCCTTTGGCCCCTTTCAGACCTGGGGGTCCTGGTGGCCCTGTTGGACCAGGTAAACCTATAAACCAAAAGAAGAGAGTATTTAATGTCAAAATTTGTTCAGAGCAGTACCTGATAGAAGACGAGCTGTGTCAACCCACAAATGGGGAGAACCAAAGTAATTATTCTAACAACATTTCAAGAAAGTAAGTAGGAGAATCTGTTGCAGGGCGGTCTGTATGACCCTTCATCTGACTGAACACCTATCATTTATCAGCCTCTGGCTGATGCAAAATGTGGAGAGTTTTCTATATGTGCAGAACACGTGAGATGGTACATTCTCAGGTATGAACATGCTAGAGACATCTTGTAGCTCTACTCTCCTCTCCTCCTTAACCATCTAGCACAGGGCCACTGCCAAGGTAAGGCCATGCTGGGCCATTTTTAAACACATTAACACTCTAGGACATAGGAACATACAGCCATGGCTGCCTCAAAACAGTAAATAAAGTCCAGAAGGAAACATGGAAATCAGAGGCAAACCTCTCAAGGTCAGAAAGACATCTGGACAAAACCAACCGCCTGAGGACATAAAATTGCTTGTTGTAGGACATAATGCCAAACTGCCTATGAAGGGGGAGCTTTTCTCTGATCTGTGAGAAGAGGATAAACAAGGATGTACAATATTGATTATATTATTAATTAATTAGGTGAGCGCTTTAACATCAGCACATTGATACTAAAGATAAAGAATTACCTGGAAGGCCAGGTTGGCCTTGGGGTCCTCTGTCTCCTTTAGGGCCCTCAATTGCACTTCCTGGTAGTCCAGGAAGACCTTGGTTGCCCTTAGGGCCTGGTGGACCATCATATCCTGGTTCTCCTTTCAGGCCTGGGATCCCCGGACTTCCTGGGGATCCTGGAAAGCCCACATCACCTTTTGCACCTAAGATTTGAAAAAAAACCCCAAAACACGATTAGACAAAGGATCACAATCACTGAAACCTTTTGCTTTATTATCCACTCATAGTAAGCTTCATTCCTTAAGAGAATATTGACCTTGCCTTTGTACATTTGCATAAAAATGCAAAACTTCAGGAAGACTGTATTATTCTCCATAAAGTATGAGGAAAAGAGTAATTTGACTGACATAACTGTTCTTAGCTAAACTGATCAATGAGCTATGAACATTCAGCCTGTATGAGCCTTTCCACAAGGCATATAAAGCCCCTTAAACCCTTACTCCATTACAATAAGTATTGTCATAGCTGAGTAATGGATGTTTTGCTTGACTAAGCAGAAAAGGACTTGCTCCTGGATCAAAAGGGAATATATTTTTAGCTAATATCAAGATTTAGACACTTAATACTTACTTCCAGGCTTGTACAAATAGTTAACATTTGCAATTCAGTCGAATTTTAGATCATGATTGAGCAAAAATAATATAGATTAGCCAGTATAAGTACAATAGTAAGAGAAATTAAATATATAAAGAACACTATCCCTGGCTCTTTGCCTAAACAGAACAGTGTCTTTAAATACCGGACTTGTTTCTTTGGAACTACAATACATCTGGAACACAAATCATGTCAGTTGGATATCTATTTACTCTAAAACCAGGTATTTTTAAATGAGCTGTGCTGAGAAAATGAGAGAGATGGGTAAGGTGAGAAAGGTCCTCTCATAATCTAGCATTCTACATGCCTTACTGAGCTATGATTAGAAAATCTGCTTATTAAAGTAAGTTCTCTAACATTAGGGCTTTCTCAGCAATTAAAGACTGTTAATTACTTTGAGATGGCAAATATTCTAAATTCTACATTCTAAAATTCTGGTTTATCACTTTTGATTGTACTGTATTTATAGAATGTCCTGTATTTATATATCATCCTGTATTTATAGAATGAATGAATGAATGAGGTAGGGCATTGATAATTTCAAGCTATGTAAATTCTTTAAAATCTGCTATGTCATGTTAATTTCATAGACAGATTAGCTGAATCTTTTTCTGTTTATGGATGTTTAAAATTGAAATCCTTTAATTGTACATGATTTTCTTTATAAGCAGCAGTTTGGTATTTCTTCACTACTGTATCTACTGCAGTCTAGTGTCTAGCACGTACTTATTTCATAAAATGGAGCATGGTGCATTACAGACACCTTGAACAAGCACTGACTCAAGCACAGTGTAGTGACACACTCTGAGCAGACTCCAAGTGATTCTGAAATTGTGATAGATATGTGCATGCACACAAGCTAGTAAGTCCTCAGTTCAGGTAATAACAATTTTCAGTAAAATCTCATCAGGTGTCTGCTATCTCTTGCATCTCTGCACCATGCTCCTGTGCATAGCTTACACATGCTCTATAGAGAGTAACTATTTTAGCAATTAATAAAATTGCATCTAGGCTGCACAACAGACTTAGTTAAAAGAATTACTGTGGTACCCTGGCCACAAAACTACTATCTTTAGCCGTCTGGTGCACAGAGCCTCACTAGACTTTGATTCTTGCAAAATTAGTAGGAAAACAGAAATACTCGGAGTCAAAAGCACAGCACACAAATACAGAAGTTATTTATATTACCTCATCACAGCACAGCTTGCAGTAAATTCCACACTATGAATAATTACCTATTTTAGGGCATATCTAACTCATATCCAAGATGCTGCCACTGTAACAGAAATTAGTATTTGAGCCTTTCAGAGTTTCTGCCTGCTCTGAAAAGGTATAGCATGTAAAAGAACAAAGTAGAAAGTATCTCTGAATTAACCAAATGTTTTTAATATGTTTAAACAAGCAGCAAAGAAGTGTTTTACCTTTATCTCCCTTTGCACCAGGTAATCCTGGAAGTCCTCTGCCTGGAATACCTGTAATATAGAGGAAGCAAAAGATTAGAAAATGGGGACAGTGGTTAAATTTAACCTGTAATGAACAAAACTCTATTAAGTGAATATAAAATCTAAATAAATGGTTTATGCAAAAGTTCTTCAGGGCAGAGACTGTCTCTGTTATGTACTGGTATTGTATCTAGTACAATGGGTCCTGTATGGCTGAAAACCCTACCCTAAGAAAAGGCAAGCCTGCTCCATTATTTCTCAGCTAAGTTGCAGACTGAAATTAATTCCAAAACATGCCAATTCTTTAAAGTATTGCCAGCTTTTGTGAAAGAAATTATTTCAAGATTACACTGATTAAACACAGTTGCTCATGAGTGATCAGCTTTACAATGACAGATGACAGTCAGCAGTTTGCAAGACACCATACTATATTTTCTAAGGTTTCATCCAAAGTACCTCAAACCTAGCACACCCCTCTACCAGCTACTCCTGTGTAGCCCATCTCCGTGCATTTTTGTACCCCACAAACTTAACATGATAGTAACAGTACCTTGTTCACCCTTTGCACCAGCTGCACCTGGAATCCCGTCATAACCTGGTTCACCCTTCTGTCCAATGGAACCAGCAGGACCCGGAAAACCAGGTTCACCTGAAAAATCATTGCCATTTTCATTACAACTATGAATCATGAGACTTTTTTAAAACTTTTTTCCCTCTAAAGAAAAGCTCAACTTATTCTTTTGCTCCCACAGAGACTAAGCAGATACTGCATGATGACTTCAGTGTGACTTTTCTCTAAGGTTACTTCTGAATTAAATCAGTGTGAAACAGGGCTCAAATATTACAGATTTTGTCATAGCTAATTATCATGAATCCTAGTGGGTTTAGAGTGCAGGAACTCCAGCAAAGACTTGTAAATAGCACAGCCCATCCAATGGGATGATGTATCCTGCGGCCAGTAAACTAAGAACAGAAAGCTCCAAGTTCAAAAATGTTGTTGTACTCATAACAGCAACGGACTTATTCTCCTCCGTACTCTATTTCCTCTTCTACATCTGTGTGAAGATGCTAATGTGGTGGTTCAGGTTTAGGCCCATGGATCAACTCTACTGTTTTTAAATTAACTCAGAAACAACAGAGCTAATGGCTATAGCAACAACCAGTCTTGTGGAAGGTGGTAAAATCTCTTCCACAAACAGTGCAAAAGAAGTATTAGCCTCACACTACACTGACTCAGATACACCTGGGAAACAGCACTGTCTTTTCTTGCTTATGAAATGAACAAATGTACCAGGAAATATCTGGAGCTAAAACAAATGTAGAATGCCACTGCCTGGAGGTGAACAATATTTAAGTAGCATTTGGTGGTTTATATTTCTTTTCTACCTGGTTCTCCTTTTAAACCTGGAATGCCACTTAAGCCAGGAAGTCCTTTTTCACCCTTTTCTCCATGACGGCCAGGGCTCCCTACAGAAAGAAACAAGACATGGATTTACATGTGGAATATTTGGTATAAGTTTCTCATTAATTCTTCACTGTAATTTCTGTTTTATTAAAGCATAAACACTTGCCTGGAAATCCTGCCATTCCAGGGGATCCTTTGGGACCTGGAGAACCCGGCATTCCAGGCATTCCTTCACTACCCTTTTCACCCTTATCTCCAGGTAAACCTGGACTACCCGTTCTTCCTGGTTCTCCCTAAAAGAAGCAGCACACATTATAAAATCTACACATTAATTCTGAAACAGCTTTTTCTATTTGCAATGGTAGATGTCACCCCTCTTATCCATCAGACTTATAAATATTTCATTCTTTTTCCATTTAGAAACAAAGTAATTTAGTATTAAATTTGCCATTAAATTCCACTATCAGAATTACTGACTTTCCTAGCAATTGCTTAATACCTACATATGAAAATTAGTAGTTTTTTATGCATTTTTATGACAGTTTTTACAGTCTTTTCCAAATTAACCTCTTAACTTACTTATTACACTTAATCATCTTCAAAAAAATTTTTTTGTCTTCAACAAGTTTTCTATCAGATTAATAACTTTTATTTTTACAATTTTTACTTATAGATTCATGATTACTGTCATTGTATAGCTAGGAAAAGGAATGTAAAACAAATGAGAATCCTATTAGAATACCATTAGAGATTAAATTAACTTTACAGACAGTATTAATACAGTTCTCTTTTCAGTAATATGTAAGCATTTTATGGGTTTTTCAGCTTCCCAGTATCTCTGTAAAAGTACAGAAACACTATTTCAGTGTGATTGTTTGCTCTGTTTGTAAGAAGGCCTTTTCACTTATTTACTTAGTATTTTAAAGTTATTTCCCTTCCCCACATTTCTTGCATGGTAAATTAGCCTATTCTGAAGAGACAAAATATATAAGAACTCTTGAGATAATGGTCCTATCAAACAGAATGCATCTAGATCTGTGTATATACACACCTTTCAAGTTTCTCATTGGGTATTTAAATCAGCAGAATAGAAAATATAATAAAATAACTGAAAGACTAATACCATCTTTTCAAATTATGTGCTTGGTAGAGACAGACAATTAATTCCTGAGGGGTGTAAATACCTTCTCACCAGGAGACCCTGGAAAGCCAGTTCCAGGAAAACCTGGTGCTCCTTTGTCTCCTTTTTCACCTTTTTGCCCAGGGAACCCTGGTGTGCCTGGTGAACCTGGTATTCCCGGCAGACCCTTTTCTCCTGGTGTTCCTAGTAAGAAAAAAGGAAAAAAATAGTGTTATCAGAACTACTGGTACGCTAGAAGTGTTGACAATGATTTTTCAGTGTTGCTTTAGCTGTTCAGAGCTAGAAAATCAATGTAACTCACTAAAATAGCTAGTAAATTAACTTTTGAGATTCACTCTCTAAATGGCACTTTTTATGGGAAGATAAGTTCTTCTCATAAGAGAAGGTCATAATCTTGGTTTCAGAGTAAACAGAGCTAAAAGTTAAAAATATTATTTGAATATGTTGATTTGAATAATTTCTGACAGGACCACAATGAAAAAGGGACTTTGCTGTAGCAAATTTTTCTGTCTCCATTATTTCAGTCTTTTATCTTTGATTTCCTAAATATGCTAGGCACAAGGTCATCTGAATAGAGACAAAGTTTCGATGTCAAGATAGAGGTTCTTCTCCATTCTATCCTTTACCAATCCCTTCCACGACAACACTCTTCCCAGACCACTACAGTCTGTAATTAACAGGTAGTACATGCACCTCACCAAACATTCTATAAGGGAGAAAATACACAAGAAGCTTAATGCAGTTCACATACTAGCAGAGACAGACAGACAAATAGGTCACTTGAAAATGTGCCTGCATGCAACAAATAAACAAAACCTACATATCCAGCTAAAGGATTCACGTATAGAAACACGAAATCATTCTATTATTTGTACATCAAAATAGGGTTGAGAAAGCCGTGTCCCAAAAGTTCAGATGCTGCAAATAGTGCAACCATTTAGTAGATCTACAACAACAAATATTCTATACAGGTCTTTCAATGTTCTACATTAATTTGAGGAAAACAATAAGAAATTCCCATCAATCAGTACCTGGCAAACCCATTTCACCAACCGATCCTTTTTGTCCCGGAATTCCTGGATCCCCTGGGTACCCTGGGGGGCCCTGATCACCTTTTGGTCCTATGGACAGCAGAGAAATTAAGAATCACATTAGTTACAGTAGTTTAAAATACCTGATGAACAGTCTTTGTTGCTAGCTTCAGACATACCTGGATGTCCTGGAGTACCAGGTTCACCATCCTTCCCTGGAATTCCTGGTTCTCCATATTCCCCACGTAACCCTTTTTCTCCTGTTGCTCCATGGTCCCCTGGACACCAAGAAAACAAACACAGTGAGATCAGTTTTATCAAAATTTACTGTAATGCCATATAATAATTCTTCTAGCTGATTTTTGATCACTCTTGCTTCTCTCATCTGGACAAGGAAATTGCTGAATTCAAGCTTCATACATTGTACAGTAGAGTCACACGAGTAAAACACAACTCTACAGTCATTAAACCAGAGCTGAAGAAAGGCTGCAAACTATTACAATTTTACAGTTGTCTGTGCAAACTACAAGCCAAGTACCATGGGATAAAGCCCTAGAGGGAAGAAGGGTCTGAGAAAGCTGGTTAATATTCAAGGATCACCGCCAAGCTCAGGAGCAATGCATCCCAACAAAGTGGAAGTCAGGCAAAAATGCCAGAAAGGTCAAATGCCTGATAGAATTAAATCTGGCCAGGGATGTTAAGGACAACAAGAAAAGCTTCTATAGGTACATCAGTGATAAAAGGAAGACTAGGGAAAATGTGAGCCCTCTCCAGAAAGAAATGGGAGACCTGGTTACCCAGGACATGGAGAAGGCTGAGTTACTCAACAACTTTTTTGCCTCAGTCTTCACTGGGAAGGGCTCCAGCTACACTGCCTAAGTCACAGAAGGCAAAGGCAGGGACTGGGAGAATGAAAAACCGCCCACTGTAGGAGAAGATCAGGTTTGAGGCCATCTAAGGAACCTGAAGGTGCACAAGTCCATGGGACCTGATGAGATGCATCTGTGGGTCCTGAGGGAACTGGCGGATGAAGTGGCTAAGCCACTCTCCATCATATTTGAGAAGTTGTGGCAGTCTGATGAAGTTCCCATGAACTAGAAAAGGGGAAACATAACCCCCATTTTAAAAAAAGTAAAAAAGAAAGACCTAGGGAACTACAGGCCAGACAGTCTCACATCTGTGTCTGTCAAGATCATGGAGTGAATACTCTTGGAAACTATACTAGGGCACATGGAAAATACAGAGGTGATTGGTGACAGCCAACACGGCTTCACTAAGGGCAAATCATGTCTGACAGATTTGGTGGCCTTCTGCAACAGGGTTACAGCACTGGTAGATAAGGGAAGAATAACTGACATAATCTACCTGGACTTGTGCAAAGCATCTGACACTGTCCCACATGACATCCTTGTCTCTAAATTGGAGAGACATGGATTTGATGGATGGACCACTCAGAGGTTAAGGAATTGGCTGGATGGTCGCACTCAAAGAGTTGTGGTCAGCGGCATAATGGCCAAGTGGAGACCAGTGACAAGTGGTGTTCCTCAGGGTTTGGTGTTGGGACTGGTGCTGTTTGACAGCTTTGTTGGTGACATGGACAGTGGGACTGAGTACACCCTCAGCAAGTTTGCCAGTGACACCAAGCTGTGTGGCACGGTCGACACACTGGAGGGAAGGGATGTGCCATCCAGGGGATGACATAACACCCTATCTGGAGCACTGTGTCCAGCTCTGGTACCCCCAACATAAGAACATGGACCTGCTTGAGGGGGTCCAGAGGAAGACCAAAAGATGATCAGGGGGCTGAAGCACTTCCCCTATAAGGACAGGCTGAGAGAACTGGGGTTGTTCAGCCTGGAGAAGAGAAGGCTCAAGGGAGAGCTTATAGATGCCTTCCAGTACTTAAAGGGGCCTACAGGAAAGATGGGGAGGGACTCATAGAATAACAGAATATCAGATTGGAAGGGACCTCAAGAATCACCTGGCCTGAACTTTCTCAGAAAAACTACGGTCTAGACAAGATGGCCCAGCCCCCTGTCCAGCTGAATCTTAAAAGTGTCCAATGTTGAGGAATCCACCACTGCCCTGAGGAGATTATTTGAATGGCTGATTTTTCTCACAGTGAAAATTTTTCCTCTTGTGTTCAGTGGGAATCTCCTCAGGAGTAACTTGTACCCCTCAGGCTTCATCTACTCCACATGACTCCTTGTAAAAAGGAGTCTTTTCTGCACAGTTTGTATTTTAGAAGCTTTGAAGGCAGCTAATAGATCAGCAAAGCTATGGAGTATAACTAGGTTATTTTTCTCTGCTGGTGCAAAGTATCTTTGGGTTAAAGAGGATGAGATGGGCAAATATCTGCATTTGCTGCATGAAATTCTTTAATCTTATTTTAAAAACTGTCATCTAAAACAACTGAACTCAAAGCATTGCTGCTTAACAGTATGTACGTGTTAATTACATTTACCCACAGTTAGAGACTGAAGTTACCTTTTTCTCCTTGATCTCCCTTTTGGCCTTTGAGACTAACCATGTCCATGTTGTCCATCGTTCCAGGTTTTCCTGGGAGACCAGCTTCACCTTTATCTCCTTTGACACCAGGATCACCCTGTGGTCCAATTACACCTTTGAAACCTTGGCTACCTATAAAAGGATAGCACAGAATATTACAGTGGCGTAAAAAACTTCGCAAAAATACTTAGTAGACAACAACAAATGAAATTAGCTATTTAATCAAATTTTGAGCACTGAATACCATGCTCTGGAACATCTCATTTATCTCATATGAAACTTTTTTATACCAGACTTCACAATAGCTCTGTCAAAAAAGTTGACATTTTTTTCCTGCTTCACAGCCATTAATTTTAGACTCTCAAAACAATAGGGATGGGAGTTTGGCAGCAATACAGGGTCATTATTTGAAGGATTTAATTAAGTCCTTCCTGCTGGCTTTTTATAATTTCTAACGCAGTATTTTTCTTGGAGTAGTATCTATAGCATACTTACATCTAGCAAACCCTTATGTTGTTGACAAATGGATCAAAAATCCTGGCTCAGTGCCCAAATACATGACTGCTCCTAGGATATGGCTTTCTAAATTACACTATTCCTAACTTATAGGGAAGTTACTTGAGATAAAATCTTCCTTAAGCCAAGCATACTCCTTATATTTAGTTATTTCCAGTGTTGTCTTCTGTCAGGAAAAAGGTAGATTTTACAATTTTGATTCTGAGAAAACCTCTCATTTACCTTTTTCACCAGGCAACCCTCGATCTCCAACTGGTCCAGGAGTTCCTGGCAGTCCAGGAGTTCCCATAACTCCCATTTCTCCTTTGGGTCCTGAAACCAAAGTGAAAGAGTGAATAACAGAATAAAGCAAGCAGTGTAAAGTTCAAGAAATGGAATTATTTACACCCTATCACGTTAGGAATTGCACTACTTAAGGAAAAATGGGACAAATAAGATGATTAATATGAAATAGCCTGATTTTATTGAGAAAAGAGTAAAATCAATGATATGAAAACCAGAATAAAACACAGTTTGTAATGGGTTTTTGACAGATTCTTAAAACTTCCTATTACAGTAAACAATGCTGTAATTAACAAAGGCATTATTAAAACCACATTCTGTCAATGAAAATGTGCATAATAATCCCCTTTCAGTATTACAGGCTAAAGCCTAGTTCCTGCAAGTTACTGGATTTGATCACCCTGAGCAAGTTACTGGAGCAGCTTATTCTGAGTACTATCACACGACACATGCAGGACAACCAGATGCTCAGGCCCGGTCAGCATGGGTTTATGAAAGTCAGGTCCTGCCTGACAAACCTGATCTCCTTCTACGACAGGGTGACCTGCTTATTGGATGAGGGAAAGGCTGTGGATGTTGTCTACCTTGACTTCAGTAAGGTCTTTGACACCGTATCCCACAGCATTCTCCTGGTGAAACTGGCTGCTCGAGGCTTGGATGGGCACACACTTTGCTGGGTAAAAATCTGGATGGATGGCCGGGCCCAGAGAGTTGTGGTGAATGGAGTTAAGTCCAGCTGGCGGCCGGTCACAAATGGTGTCCCCCAGGGTTCGGTTTTGGGGCCACTCCTCTTTAACATCTTTATTGATGATCTGGACGAGGGGATCAAGTGCACCCTCAGTCAGTTTGCAGATGACACCAAGTTGGGTGGGAGTGTTGATGTGCTCGAGGGTAGGGAGGCTCTGCAGAGAGACCTGGACAGGCTGGAGCCATGGGCTGAGGCCAACTGGAGGAGTTTCCATAAGGCCAAATGCCGGGGGCTGCCCTTGGGCCACAACAACCCCCAGCAGCGCTACAGGCTTGGGGAGGAGTGGCTGGAGAGCTGCCAGTCAGAGAGGGACCTGGGGGTATTGATTGACAGCTGGCTGAACAGGAGCCAGCAGTGTGCCCAGGGGGCCAAGAAGGCCAATGGCATCTTGGCTGGTGTCAGCAATAGCGTGGCCAGCAGGGACAGGGAAGGGATCTTATCCCTGTACTCAGCACTGGTGAGGCCGCCCCTCGATTCCTGTGTTCAGTTTTGGGCCCCTCACTACAAAGAGGACATTGAATGACTCGAGCGTGTCCAGAGAAGGGCAACGAAGCTGGTGCAGGGTCTGGAGCACAGGTCGTAAGAGGAGCGGCTGAGGGAACTGGAGGTGTTTAGTCTGGAGAAGAGGAGGCTGAGGGGAGACCTCATCATCCTCTACAGCTACCTGAAAGGAGGTTGCAGAGAGCTGGGGATGAGTCTCTTTAACCAAGTAAGAAGCGATAGGATGGGAGGTAATGGCCTCAAGTTGCACCAGGGAATGTTTAGACAGGATATTAGGAAGCATTTCTTTACAGAACGGGTTGTGAGGTGTTGGAATGGGCTGCCCAGGGAGGTGGTGGACTCCCCATCCCTGGAGGTGTTTAACATAGCACTGAGGGATATAGTGTAGTTGGGAACTGCTAATGTTAGGTTAATGGTTGGACTAGATGATCTTCAAGGTCTTTTCCAGCCTAAATGATTCTGTAATTCTATGATCCACCAAAGGACTTAAGTAACAACTCAGTTACGTGTGCACAGAGCTGCTTTACCTAACGTCAGCCCATGTGTTTTCCCAAGCTTGGGCTCTTTGATGGATCAATTCCTAACTTAGTGAACAGACATGCTACCAAAGCTCAATAAATCAGTCATCAAAGATGCTGGTTTCTGAGGGAAAAGGTGTTTACCTGATGATCCTTTCAGTCCAATGGCCCCCTGTGGACCCGGCAGGCCAGGTAACCCAACAGACCCTGGTACTCCAGGCTGGCCCTGGCTACCTTTATCCCCTTTTGGTCCCGGCATATCTAGACCTGGGATACCAGGGAAGCCCCTTTCTCCTTTAATTCCAGGAAATCCTAGGAAAAAACAGAAGATACAGGATTAGTCCTTAACAGAGCAAGGGGAACAGCACCCTTAACAAAAATATCTGTAACGTCCACCTCCAGTTCAGAAATTACATGACATGAAGAATGAAGACTCAAAGCCAGACAGCAGAAATAGTCCTCATTTTCTAAAGGAGGCTTTGATCCTGTATTTATTACCCACTGATGACCTGAGGAGACAAAACAAAATGGCAGGCATTTTCTCAGGAGGCCTTGCCCTGCATTTGGACCAGATGGAGGGGCCTGCCAACATGCTTCCGCCATGCACCCCCCACTGACCTCACACCACAAAACATTTCATGAGCAACACTTTTACCAATGCCAATATCCATTTCTACCAAAAGTCCGCTCCTAAGCACGGTCATGGGATTATTTTCCTCTCACCTGGTGGTCCCTGGGGTCCCGGCTGCCCAGCAGGTCCTGGCGATCCCTGTGGGCCCAGCCCCGGTGCACCTGGAGGGCCCTGCAAGCCTTGCAGTCCTGGGAGGCCAGGGTCACCTGCAAGGAGACACAGACCAAGTGTCCTCTGATGTTATTTGAAATCTTGTTTGCTCAAGATGCTAGACAAGATACTTTGGAAGCACTTGACCAAGAAGGCCTCATTTCAGCCTCTAATACCTCCTGCCTGGGCTTGGAGGAAGGGCTGCTCTTTGTTGCTAGCATTTGCTACCAGTGGTTCTTAGGAGAAAACAAGGGGGAAAAAAAAAGGGCAAGTAAGATATCTCAGTGGTGAATAGACTTTTTGCTGCATCTATGGGGGATTGACTTCCGAAAAGAAATAGAAATACAGAGCTGTAATTTTCTGGTGACATTACCTCTGAATCCTTGCTGTCCAGGTATGCCTGGAAAGCCTTGCTCGCCACGTAAGCCAGGCAGTCCTGGACTTCCCTTTTCTCCAGGGATGCCAGCTGGGCCTGGGGGGCCTGGCAATCCTTTAGGTCCAGGGAGACCTACACCAGGTTCACCCTAGCCAGAGAAAAACAATAGATTGGAAGTCAACACATCAAAACCAAGAATTAATTCACTGACTGTTTTTAAATCACTCAGAGGCAGAGCGGTATACATGACTTCAAGGGAGAGCCATAAGCTCTTTAGCATTAATGCCAAGCATTCATCCATCTACTCTGTTCCTTTGTGCGCATAGTGGGAAACATAAAGGACAGTTTGGCCAACTTTTTCTATTTTTTTTAAAGAGCAGGATCTTTGCACAGATTCCTGTTAACACAGGCAGTCACAGATAATAGTATCCACAGTTGACACCTACTTTTTGACCTTGTAAACCTGGTACACCTGGCAAGCCATCCAGGCCAGGGGTTCCCGGATTCCCTGGCAGACCAGGTGAGCCAGGCTGACCTTGGAAACCTACAAAACAAAACAAAACTCACATCATTACTGTCTCTGCCTGTAAGTGTTCTCTGCTGTTTCTTCAAACCTCTAACTAAACTATTCACACCCTCACAGGGATATGTTTAAAAAGGTCTGCATAGTCTTTTATGTTAGACTTCTAGGGATGATAGTACTCAAATGTCTCAACAGAGATTCAAACACTAAGGTGCATTCAGCATTTGGCTTCTGATGAGAAACAAAAACCCAGAATAAATAAATGTTGAATGTCTCCTCTTAAACGAATAGTCTTGTGGGTTCATGTCATTGAGGAACATCCTGTCTGCCAAACTGGATTCCCAAAGTCTTCTTCAGAAAAGGCAACTGAGTGACGCACAACAAAACCCATCCATGAATCAACACCTCGTGTTCAGTATTTGTTGTGTGCACACAGCCACATCTGGCCCATGCATTCATATAACATTCTTCACTTAAAGATAGCACTCACTCAACACCAGCACACACTCAATAAATTGAGATGAAGTTCCTCTCCCAAACAAGTATCTCAGGAGTGGGAAATCCAGCTTCTAGGCTAAGCCCAAAGAAAGTCGTTGGGCAGAGCTGAATTCAAAGAAGGGTCTTTGAAATAAATGTATTAGATATATTATTCCTTCCTTGCTGGCATCAAAGAGCATACAACAATCCTCTTCCAGATGCAATGGGGCTCTTTTGCTTAGGTTTGTCCTATGTCAGTCTTGAAAGAACTAGAGGTGGTCACAGGTAAAGATTTGCCCTTTCTCATGAAGTCTTTCTGATCTTTCCAGTTCATTGGTGTGTGGAATCATAACAAATAAAATTTTAATGAAGACACACACAAGTATTTTGGAGATTTGAGGTGGCTGCTGAAAGCTCAGTCATCTAGTTCTAAAAGAGTAGCAGCACTATGAAATACATCTCCCCAAACTCAAAAACCAGAATATGAACATTCAGACTCCCTCTAAGCTATGTGCATACCCTGACAATGGCCATGCAGGGAAGACTGAACTTATGCTGAGTAAGCTGGTATTCTAATCAAACCACTCTCAGGTGCCTGGGACACAGCAGAGATGCTAGCTCTGGCCCAAAATTGTTATGGTTATGTCAGTATGGTTTTTTGACCAGCTACACACAGTGCTCCTTCAGAAAGATCATCTCATCTCTCAGCAACCTCAGTTGCTGCAGTGTAAGATGTTGTGCTATATCACTTTCTATTCTGGCAGTAGCTTTGACACTGTGTGTACCACATCACTGCACAAAGCAAGTGTGTATTGAGAGTATGCTTATTGTGGTGCATGTAAACTTCTGCAAGGGAGGTTCTTCAGCTGCACCTCCCAAATCTCATGCAGCCATGGCTAGATGATAGTGCAGACCTCCATCCACACTCCAGTAACACCAGCTCTGTTAGATAGATGACTTTATCTCACCTTTGGGTCCTGGAGGTCCAGGGAATCCTATACCTGGCTGCCCAACAGCACCTTTTTCTCCTGGCAGGCCAGGTCTACCTGGAAGCCCAGGATTCCCTTTGTCACCTTTGCAAGTGAAAACAAGAAAAATGTTAATACAAAGGCTAGCTTCTGGGGAACAGAGCCATTATGGTCTTCAGACAAAGATTAACATGCTAATGTACCTTGGGGTCCAGGGAAACCAGGTGGCCCAGGAAGGCCATCAGCCCCAGGAGGTCCAGGGAGCGGTACAGTTCGTCCTGCTTCACCCTTTGCTCCTGTTAATGCAAAGATGTATTAGGTACAGGAACCAATGAAAGTAAACAAGGGTGTTTCACCTAGACAGCAGTATTAGTCCATCCATATCATTACAACTGACTTGCTATGAAGTTTTTTTGTAGAAGATTCATAGAAAACTAGGATGAACTCAGTTTAGAATGGATCTAAACCACCCTCTGTGGTCTGTGGCCTAACAAACCCCAAGAAAATTGCCCTCAAAGATTTACAATTATACTGCTGAAAGGAAACTGTTTTAAATTAGAAAGTTTTTATTTCAGTCTTAAATTCTGGCGATCCTCTAATTTGTAGCATTTAAAGGGGGACAATTTCTATCTTTTTTTTTTTTGTTTTTTAAGCATACTATAGCATTACCTGGAAGGCCTGGTAAACCTGGGGTTCCAGCAAAGCCTCTGTCTCCTTTGTCACCTGGAAACCCTGCAGTGCCTATCCCAGGAGGGCCAGGAAAACCTCTTTCACCACGTACTCCAGGGAATCCAGGTTGGCCAGGGGGACCACGTTCTCCTTTCAAGCCAGCTGTACCCTAATTTTTGGAAAGTATAAGTGTACCTCTTGCCTGACTGGCAAGACAGAACACATTATCCTCTTTCTTTGAATATTTTGTAACTTGGATTTAGCACAGGTATCTGCAATGCTGAAGAAAGTGGATTTTTTATCACCAAGTACAACAGAAATAGAACTGGGTTCCACATGGAACAGCACATGGAAATTATACCTAGTATGTAGTGTGATTAACTGGACTATATAGTCTATGTTCCCAGTGGTGGATCTGGGAGCAGATGAGAGCTCCACACTGATATCAGCAGAATTCTCTCAGTGCAAGACTTTGAAGCATTAGTTTCCACAAGAAGAGAAGTATGCTTGAACAGAGTTGAATCCTGTTTTAACAATCTCTACTTGGATAACTGCATTCCCTCAATCATTTCTAGGTATCAGCTAAATCATCCACACTAGGTCTCACTATCAAGCTGTGAGAAAGGGAGAAAGAACAAAAATTACTGCCCATGTCCACAATTTTGTGGGAGAAGTAACCTTGTTCTATAGTCTTGAAAGTAACAAGCCATGCTGAATACATCTGAGTCAGATCACTTATCTGCATGGCGTGTAAAAAGAAAGGGTCAAAATCTAACTCTAAATTAGTCAGTTGTTGAAGTACTGTCTTCCTCACTAGTTCCAAGGAAACTGAAATATCATCTGAAGAAGAGGGATCTACTCAAGGTAAGGACAAGATGTGGAACAGTGAACGAGGCCAATAAACATAAAGCATGTATAGGGCATAAAAGCATGTGAATTCTGATCTGAAAGACAGAATGTATAGGACAGTATGCAAACACAAGTAAACACACAGTATGACAATATATAAACAAAGAAACACACATACCGATGCTCCTTTCGGACCCTGGAGACCTGGCAATCCATCTTTTCCTGGTCTTCCTTCTCTTCCAGGAGTACCTGGTTGTCCTGGGAAACCAGGATCTCCCTTTTCACCTTTCAGGATAGAATCATAAGAAAAATCTCCTGGTTCTCCTTTTGCCCCAGGGCTGCCCATAAGTCCTGGAGTCCCGGGGGGCCCCTGAAATTTCATAAATTTTGATATCATCAGTTGCCCTACCAACCCTTCAACTGATACAAAAGAAAACAAATCTTCAGAAATTGAAGAGTAAACCCAAATCAAGCAAACCATTAAGTTTGAGAATATTTTCCAGAACACAGCAGTGTGAATAAGGAATGAATACAAATCTTCTTGACTATTTTGTCATTTATCATATCACAGGTATATCATTTTAGACGGTGCATATAAACTTATACCACTTACACAAGAACTGCAGGCCGTGAGACCAAAAAACTACTCTGAATTTTCAACAGACTACCCCCTGGATTTCAGTTATGCATATTTATACAGTATCAGCATCAAGGTAAACGAGGCTTTTTAAAAAGTCATTTTCAGAGTTAAAGTGTCTGCCTAACCTTTAAATACTGAATTCTGTAATGCTGCAGAACCTATTTCCCTGATGCAAATGCATCAAAAGTATCTCTACACTTCCATTATAATTTACAATAGCAGCAGAAGTAGCACAAATACAGGAAACAAGCATGCAAAGACAAACTCAGCCAAACTTACAGGTTTAAATTGTTTATACAACCCCCACCATGATTTTCTTTCTTTCAAAACCTTTTAAATCAACTATAATATTCATCAAATATATAGGTTGTCTATGAAATTAAATTAATTGCCTTATACAAGGCTCAAACATTATTTGCACAAGAGCTACGGCTAACTGAAGTCCGAAAGCTTCTCCCTGGGTAGTTTATTTATGACATTTGGCTGATGCAAATACACGTTTCCCTTCATTACTAATGTTCATTGATTTTGTACAAATAACAATCACGGTCAGTTGGTACTATCAGAATACTACATACATTCTCAGAAAAGAGTTTTATAAGCTCTCCTGGGAATCAATTCTACCTAATAATATACCTATAGTATTTCCAAAATTCCAATTTTTCCCTACATATTTTCTAGGACTTACATGAACTTTTCTCTGTCTCTCTAATTTCAAGTGAATCAAAGCTACTCACTAGGGTAGTAAAGCACAAAATTCATGGGCAATGTCCACTGCTTATGGCTGATGTGTGCCCTCCACTTAAACCTGAACCAGAACACAGTAAAAGGTAATCTTTCCATTAGTTTTGGTGAGTCCTGGATCACACACTGAAGCTCTGGCTAAACAATATGAGCTTGCGAGGCTGGCCTCTATGTAGTTTTTCCAAGCTAAACTATATGCTGGATCACCATCTGGCTGAACTTTGTGGAGCAAAACAAGCCTAAAAGCATTCAGAACAGCAGTCAGACCTTATCTGATGAAAGACATGAACAGAACTTAAAAGGCAATAAAAGGAAAATAGAAAGGTGTGGCAAAACATGTGCTGAGAACAAATGCCAGATGTGAAAAAAGCTTAAATATATTAGGATGTCTTTTATTTTTTTCTCCACTGTTTCTTTCCTGGATACCACTGATATTATAGTAAATTCAGTCACTGAGTAATACCATCTTATCATGGTAGAAATAGAGAACAGACTCCATCCTAGCTAACTTTCATTGGCTGAATTCAGGCATCTAGGCTTTATTTATACTCAAGGGAGAGAAATAGATTCCTTGAGTAAGAAATTCATACAGGTGGGTTGGCTTAACTTCTGAAGGTGCATCTCTCTCACCAGTGGTGATAGAGGGGGCTCATCTCAGTGTGAGTTAAAGCTAGTGCACGTGAATGTCACTGAGATGTTGCTGAAAGTGATCAGCTGGAAGGAGAAAACAGCTTTGGGAAAAAAAGTCTGGGAAGACTCTGACAAATTCAGTCTACTTAGATTAGGAATGGTGTCAAAATCCACCTTATACTACCGGAATGTGTATGCTAAGGTAGCTCTTGACAGCATACCCCAGTGTACGTAGGGACACTCGAGTGAACTCTGACAAGATCAAATGTAGTTGTGC
Organism: Athene cunicularia; assembly: GCF_003259725.1. NCBI lineage: Eukaryota > Metazoa > Chordata > Aves > Strigiformes > Strigidae > Athene > Athene cunicularia. The sequence goes on from NW_020799091.1 coordinate 62,005,784, forward strand.
TAGTACAGTGCTCAGGTGTAATTTTTGTTACATTTTAGACGAGTGCTATGCTTATGCCTGTTCTGCTTCTGATATCCATCTTCACTCACTGAGAGTTTTGTTATGCTGCATCAACATAATTTATAAATGATCATATTATCAGGATACTATCCATTTTCACAGCCTTCCTTTATCTCCTCAAAACTATTCAGCTTTCCTGCTAACTAATTATGTTTTATGGAGTACACCACACATATTTCCCAAAATTTAAACTGCCAAAGTATACTGCATGCTAATATTAGATTGCTTAAAGTACACTAGATGGCACTGTCTCTCTCTCAATGTATATGTACACAACAGCAAAGAGTTATTGGAATGATTCACGAGAAGGTCAGGGCAGACCTGCATCTGTTTCCTGTGATATCCTACTTTTTACTCAACTCTACTGCTTAGCTTGCTCAGCCAGAAGGTCATGTGTCCTGCTGAGTTCATATGATGGGCAAACACAGAAATATAACCCATTTCTGACAGTTCTTGCTTCCTCTCATACCTCAACCACACTGATTCCTAGTTTATTTTGCTAGGCATGGTTCATTAATTTTATCACATCACTGTGCTGGTCTGTTTTTAAACAGAACTATTACACAACCACACTGATCATCACGTGTTTTTTGATCACACGTCTCAGAGGAAACACAGCATTTGGCAAGGCATTACTTACAGGTACCCCTGGAAGGCCATCAAGTCCAGGTAAGCCTCTGTCACCCTTGAAACCTGACTGTCCTGGAAAACCTTATCAGAGACACAAAAGTACAATTGTATTTATTACATGTTTTTACAAATAGCATTACAATTAGCATACATTGTATGTGAATTCTTCATGATCCTTTTCAAAGTGTCTCATTCCACTTCCAGTTATATCAACATAATGCTGCTACAGTCAGTGAGGTTGTCTGGACTTATGTGCTCATGGGCTATATGTGTCTGCATTTATAGACTCAGAAGCTGATGATTATCTTTAGACCTATCATGTAACCACTGCTGTCTTGAAACTACCGAAGCCATATTCATTTTTCTTAACAGCCACTAAAACAAACATTAGATATAAAGGCACTGTTTGCATGTGGCACTTCTTTCATATGGTAGCAGAAAAATAATTATATTTTTTTGGTCACAGAGTTTAATGCTAGGACTGGGAATGTATGTATGGGCCACTGCCAAGCCTGGGCACATAGAGCAAATTCTTCCCACATTATTTTTCACTTTCACAATCTTGTGTGAAAATATTTGGGCCACAGTTTGCAAAGATCCTCCACTGTGGCAAATTTCTGCTTCCTTAGTAATTATTGATGGCATCAGAAATTTGACATCAGGCCAAAAATAGGACTGTTCATACTCCTTTAATTAGTTTCTCAAGCAATTTGATTAGCGGGACAAAAAGTAATTAATCTTATCATATATGCTGCATTTGTAGATTTTAGACTACGTAGTTAATTCTCAGGTAGTTAATTATTTTTTACCTGCTGGACCTGGTGGCCCTTGTGGTCCTGGAAGTCCAGGAGGTCCTACTTTATCACATAAGGCACAGGATTCACCTTTGTCACCTGAAAAAAAAAAAAAAACACCCAACAAGAAAACATGATAAGAGTGAAAAGATTTAATACAACTGCAAGCAGGTTGGATTCAGGGCCAAGTATCAATTCAATACACTTCATGTTGAAAGAATAAAAATAAATACACTACTTCTAATTACATGCTTCAAAGAGAATTTATCAGCAAATTTATATTCAAAATTCTTTAAAATTTTTAAAGGAATGGCACGAAAATCAACTTAAGTCTTATCCTAGGGATAATATTTAACAGAACAGTTAAAAGGGACCAGCCTGAAGAGGATCAAAAAGAAGAAATATACACTGGGTATAGAAGAAATAAGATTAAAGCAGGAAAAGGACACCCTCTATAGTCACTGCAATTTCGCAGTATTAGAAAAGCAGTGAGCAGAATGAGATTAGGAAGAATTAACTATTGTGGAAATGAGTGCAGCTCATTTCTTTATATGTCCATTCAGTCAATGCTGCTAAAACACATGGTTGACAGTCCTATTTATAGGTGTTACAATTTTAGCTTCAATTATACTCATGTCAAGGATTCATAAGCCATTTCCATTCCTAACTCATCTGCCCCTCTCTAATTCTTCATCTCAGAATTCACATCTTAAATTGCCATGAACAGTTCAATTTATACTTAATGGGGCTATACTCAACCCCTTCTTTCTTCCTGGCTCCTCTTTCATTCCTGTGCTATCATTTATCACTTTCCAGCAATGTGTAGGCTAAGTGAAATGTAAGTGAAGTTTGTGTCACACAACTCAATACACAATATCCTTCTTTTACTTACCAGAGACTCAAGAAACATCTTCCATGCCCATGAACTATTTGTTTAAATAACTTTAAGTACACTTTCTCTGGATCCAGCCTAACTTGCTCAGCCTCTTTATATACCCAAGCTCCAGGGTGCAGAGCATTAGAAAGCAATCACTTTAAAATAGTATTACCTTTCTCTCCCATCTCTCCTGGAAATCCATCTCTTCCTGGAAGTCCAGGACTACCTGGTGCACCAGGTTCTCCCTGCTGGCATTGATCAATCCCATCTGCAATGAAAATGCAATAGAGAACATTGTTTGACAAGTTCAGGCTTCCGTTATAGGGCTGCATTTATGAATGTCCCAGATGAACATATTTGTGAAGTCTGTATGTCAGGATAGCATTTTACTTTTCTATTTACTTTGAAAAATTTAACTGGGATTCTGTATTCTGATTCCACATATACTGCTTAAAAAACCCCAAGAATTACAGAGAAATGACAGGTTCTGCCATAATAAGGTTACAAACAACATTCACATAAATCTGTTTTTATTGTAAGTTTTGGCTAAGAAAAGTGCTGTGGGTGAAAAAATTGCTGGTTTGATCCTGAAGAGAATGGAGAATATTGAAGTTCTGAAGAAATTAATTATTTTTTTGTACCCTGACTTTGTCTTCAATGGTTTAGGAAACTTTTTTGGTCAAGAGCAGCTTGTTAACATATATTTGACTTCCTCACACTGACCAAGTTTCCTGAAAACAATAAACTTCATATGTTAGGAACTGAAACAGGTAACAAATGAGAATATTTATTAGGCTTGATATGAGAACACAAACTGTGCTTGTTCTGTTTGATGATACAGCACAGGTTCTGACCCAATACAATATTATATCATTTTGGCCAAAGCCAGTAGTCAAAATGATAATCTGAAGTTTGGCAAACAACAGTTAAATTAAAACAAATTCTTTCCCATTATGCACTTGAAGAAAGCTAAAGAAGTGTCTAGGGAAAGAACAGAATTAAACAGTGACAGAAACATGCTGTATGAAAAACAAGAATTACTCTTATTTTTAGGGCAAGGTAAGATTTAGCTGTTTAATTCCATATTCTAGACACTGGATTTTGTACTGCTTGTCAACCACAGCAACAACTAGGCATCTTCAATTATTTTTGAGCAAAGTGGTTTTGGTTTAGGAATTCCATGGAGAATAATGTTCCTTTCAATACTTTTAGACTACCTAAACTACTGTAATATTCTGTTATTCTTTATCTTGAATGACAATTTAACTTGCAATAGTAGTATCACCTATAGCAAAACTTTTCGTTCAATAGAAGAGTTAAAACATCAGTTGTAAGGAGCTATTAAGCATGGACCACTTTCATATGCACTTTTTTTCATTACTTCATTGCAGAGCAAAACCAAAACATTTTTCTCTTTAAAATGCTTTATCAGAATCTAATTATAAATAGCTGTATAATGTTATTATCTTTACTACTAATATTATGTATTTGTCACACATTACTAGCTTTTCAATTAGATCTATAAAGCATGTGTTGACCCCATTCTCCTGTAAGATAATTTCATTTTACAATAAAAACTTTTGGCAGACTAGTATCTCAGTCTGCAGTTCTTACACCTGCTCAATCTGTTACATCGATTGGTACTGCAGACTTGTAAATTGTGATATTAAACAGCTACTTTTTATGCTAAGAAAAATATTAGGATCTGTTATTTTTTTAATTGAAAATCTACAAATCTCTAGGTTGGCACATTAGGACACAGAGAAAACTAATATCTATTAAGCTCAATTATTTGGTTATATAGTAACAGTCCACAAAGAAATTCTGAAGAAATTTTAAAAACGTTTAGCAAAGAATCATTGTCCAAGTAAGGAAACAAGTGGCTTGCTGCCTCACAGAACAGCTTTTACTTGGTCCATTAAAAACTCAGGTATGTTTTTTCCATGATATAGATGCAATCTGATCATAGCTTTTACAATCTTGTCTCTTTTTTCCTTTTTATGTGATGCACCATGAATTATTGAGTCTTCATTGTGTAAAGCAATCAAGTGCTTTTCCTACCTGTTTTGCCTGGAGGACCTGGTGGGCCAGGCAACCCCGGGGGACCTGGGAAACCATCTCTTCCAGGGGGTCCAGGTAAAGGGAATCCTGGAGAACCCTTTTCACCTTTTTCACCTCTTTCTCCAGGGACACCAGGTGATCCTACCCTGTCTGGAAGTGGTTGACCTTTGGACAGAGTAAAACATACATGAAAAAAGTGACAAGTGAAAAGACAGTAACATCATCAACGTATTAGCTTCCATTAGGTTTCAGAGAGAAATGGGTAAATGTTATTGCAAAATAAAAAAGGGACTGTATTTTTACTGTTGGTGATTTATACAAAATTGACATTATATATTCACTACAACTCAGAGTAACTCACTTTGGTTAGGTCTGTAGACAAACACACTTATTCTGCACTAAGTGCCTTTCTGAGAGTTAACTGAAACAACTTTTGCTGTGCAGTAATTGTGGTGACACAGGAGTTAATTTAGCTTAGAAACTATTATAGACTTCCTTTACCTCATAATAAACTAACTCTAAAACACACCTAGAAAAGGACAGCATGTCTAAGATCTTCAGTAAATAAGTATTAGCCAATGCTAGTAGATTTCAGAAATGCTAAAACCAAAACTGTTTGTAGGATTAATAAGCAAACAGCAACCAAAAATGAGAAGCAGTTAAACAGCTAGAAAAAAAAACTACTGAAGATATCCTTTTAGATATTTGTACAGTCACACAGGTCTTCATACTTTAATGAGTTATTTCAGTTCACAACTAATCACTAGCCTTGCTCGCTAAACCGTTTTGAGCTTTCTGCAGCATTGCAAGAAGATATGAAAGTCATACAAATCTCAATTTCTGTAGGGTAATGACAAACTAAGAGCTACCATTCTTCTTGTCTTGTCACACAGAATTCTTCAGGGACTATTACAGCCTGCAGTATACAGTATCTCCTCCCTAAATTGAAAAATTTCCTGGAAACTATCTTGACCCTGGCTCGCATTAATTTCATATTTAGCTCACTGTCAAGATAGAAAATGTGAGCAAAGGAGGTAGGAGCACTAGTATCAATGCAGGATGTGCTAGAGTTAGGTTTCAGTAAGTGACTTGCTTTTTTTAAACAGCAAATATCATGGTTTAGTTCAAACACATGTACATATACACATAATAGCAGGTTGTCATGGATGTGAAGATGTTAAGACCAAGAAAAAGGCAACACTTACAGGCAAAAGAAATAACTCTTATGAGATCAAGTGACACAGTGAAAAAAAAGCAGAAAGCCTTCAGGAATAACTTTGATCTAATAAATATTATTTCTCCCTGCAAACCTTATTATATATCAGCAAACACATATAGAGCTGAAGTAAGAGCAAAATAAATAATCTACATGTGAGTATACATACATAGGTACACATGCACATACCCACACACATTTTACAACTCTTCCTGCCCAATGGAGCCATACTCTCTGGGCTATCTCCGGTGACCTGTGCACACTACTTCAGTTAAGCAGAAAGTTATCAGGGCTGTACACAAAGAGCAAGGCTGAATCATATCAGAGACACAAGAAAAGCAATCTACAGGAAGGTTCTAGGGGGATAATTAGGCCCCCAGAGAGGCCACTGCCTGGGTGTTCTGTAAGTCAGGCAGTAAGTGGCAGCAGCTAAGGAGAACATCTCTCAGGACTCCACCCAAGAAGAACACAGGAAAAATGTGAACAAAATCAATGGCCATAAATTCATACCTGGAAGTCCTGGGATTCCTTGTATGCCAGGGAAACCTTCAGAAAGAGAGGTTTTTAATTAGGCAATGAAGTCAGCAATTCCAACGTCAGTGAGCTTTTAGCACATACTATTTAAGTACACATTACAAGCTAGTATGCCCTGAATCAAAGGTTAAATTAAATAATCTATAGATATCTGCAAATGATACAACTAAGGAAAAGACCCTGCTGTGTGCCATCTTCTTCACCGATCTTTCTTCAATAGGGTAAGGTCTGTAATAGGGAAAATGGGAAAGGAAATTCTGGATTTTCCCTGTTTGCTGATGAATTTTGTAAATTATGCAAGGCAATTGTAAGATTAAGATTTAGCTACTGACTTTTTTAAAGGGTCTTAAGATTCTCTGCATTATTATCCTCTTTACTCTTGTCTTGATTTCCATCTTTTTTAAATAATCTCACTGGATTATTTAACTGCCATAAAACCAGATAACAGTTTATCCTTTTCTAATCTATAACTGAAAGGCAGTCTTATTTATGATGAGAAGAAGCGTCATACAAACTAAAACAAAATGTAATAACCCAAAAGCAATTCATTAAATAACAAATATTTCATTGTCATATAGAGCTCCTGAGCTCACAGATAATGCAATTTTAATTTCTTTTAATAAGAAAACTAAAAGCATGACTCAATCAAAAAGACAAGACAAAATACTTACCTTTTTCACCTTTTTGACCTTTTGCTCCTGGCAAACCTGAAGCTCCAGGCTCTCCTTTTTCACCAAATCTATCTACTGGTCCAGGATCTATAAACTGAATCACAGGACAAAGACTAGAACACTAGAAACATACCACTGTGTCCTCCTTTGTATCTCCCCCATCTTGACCTGATTGAACAGAGGCCATTTTGGTTTGTAACAACAATTTTGAGCAGTTTTGGCTATACTTGCAATTTCTTCAATATATAACAACTGCTGTGAGAGGGTTGTAGCTGCTGAGGAATTAGCAGAGAAAAGAAGTATTTCCTATTCTACCAAAATTCTTTCATATGACTAGTAGGATTAAGTGGAGAGCTTTATAGCACCTTTCTGAACAAGAATGATGCCAAGAAACCTCAGCATGATATAAGTACTGACCCATTAGAGGTTTGTATTACCTTTAATTTTAAAATATTCTGTTCTGAAAATTTCTGCTAACATTGATCTGAGCTTGACATATAGGATACTAACATTTACAATAAAATATTCAGGAAGTACATACTTTGACAATTTTTCAAATCAAATTAGCAGACATTGGGAATTTTCCCCCATGTTGAGGAAGCAGCACCACCATCAACGATCTATTTGTTGCTGACTAATACCATTTTTTTTTAAAGTGTTAATTTACAGACTGCAAAGCTGATAGACTTACTGCTTTGAACTGTCTTTCGGATACTTTGTGTTGATTAACAATGTCTATCATTTTCATAGTCCAAAACATTTGAAATTAATTTGTTTTGAGAGTTCCTTTCCCAAATTTCAAGCATATATAGAAGAACCATATCCAACTTTTGTTTTCATTAAGAAAAAATGAGGACATGACTGATTAGAATGAGATTAAAACATGCATAGTCTCTCTTTTTTCCTTCATCTGAGCACTCTGAATTTCACAAAATTTATATTTCCATTTAAGTGTAAAATAAAATAAAAATATATTTTACTTACTCTTCCTGGAGGTCCTGGAAAACCTCGTTCACCTTTGTCACCCTAAACCAAAATACAATTTACGTTTTAAATCCAGATCAGATTTTCTTTCCCACAAAATAGGTTTTCCTTAGCAAATGAACATTTTGATACAGATTCAGACAACTTCCAAATGGTAAGTGTCTGGACCATTATAATAAGCAGGAAGCAGTGAGTTTGTGGCCTGTACTGCTTTACACTATATAAAGAGAAACTGGAATTTTTATAGGAAAATCCATTTGTACATATGCTGGGTGGGCAAAGAGCTTGTGAAAATAAAGCCTGCATTAATCAATTCTTTTAAGAGATCTAAACTGAAGATACCTAAACTACCTTAATTTTGACTTTTCCTAATCTCTGAGTGATGATTTTACAGCTTAGTAACATTAATTTAATATTACTTTATGTGCATTCATTGATTTAATGAGCATCTATGAGCACTGCATACAAGCTCTTAAACACCTCATTCTGTGTGATGGGAAGCAAAGGCTACTGCTACGCACCTTTGTACCAGGCTCCCCGGGTCGTCCTGGAATCCCAAACCCACCAGGCAAACCCTGTGTGTAGAAGACAACAAAACCAGAAAAGACAACTACAGTTGCATCTTAGCCCTGGCAGTATCAAAGTTTTAAATTTTCAAACCAGTCACTAATTCATCTAAAGCAACAACTTTAAGTAAACAATTCAGAAAGCTAGAAAACTTCAACCACTTACAATACACAGACTTTTCTTTGTTTTGAATGTAAGAAACAGTACTGGAAATTCAGTAAAATACATACGACTTCTCCTTTTGGTCCTGGTTCACCATCTTTTCCAGGCTTTCCCTGTAAAACACCAAGTTCCACTCTGTTTAAATGGATGGCCACACATATACAATTTCTAAACATGGTGGATGAAACACTAGAAAAAACAATCACTACTGAAATGCATTAATTGATGTATGCTAACAGTACAGAGGTACAAAGCAGGCAAATTGTGGCTGCCTAGTGCTTATGTTACTCAACATCCTACAAGATGCAGAATTAAATAAAATCTTGCAAATCTGTTCCCAGATCCAGGAATAACTTATGGGTTTCCCAGCCAAGGAGGCTTCAAGACATAATATATCAACAGCACAGGAAACTGGAACCAGACCCAGAAACTTTTCCTTTCATAGCATCCCTTTCTATATATATATACACTCCCCAACCTCACAAAACCTTTATTCATTGATGTTTGGTGGCTCAGTTTCAGCAGAAGGCTTGGACAGTGGCCCTGTATCAGATCACGTGGTAATCTAGTGGTAAAAAACCACTTCCTCTAAATTGAAAGCTGTAATTTCAAATAACAAGGTGGATGACAACCTAGAATCCAAGACTCCCTACTCCAGAGTAAAATGATTCACTATTGCACCACTGTGTTAGCCTACAGAATGGATTACCTTTCCCTGAGGTAATCAACAGGTACATGATAAATGACCTAGATGGACTAACCTACTTCTGACCATTCTCTTCCTCTTCCTATGGATGATGAAGGGACTGCACCTAAGCTTGTAGCCTAATCTACTGGAGGCTGGCTTTTAGTTGGTGTCACAACTGTATGCGTATTTTAGGCAATATGAATATGTCCCATAAACCCAAGAAAATAGTATACTTAATACACAAAGTAACAGTGCATACAAGTCAGTCTAAAAAAATAATCTAACAAACAAATGTGAACAGGCCACCACCACCAAAGTGTGCAGCTATGGTATCTTATAAAGCAGGGTTACAAGTAAATTTTAGTGATTAATTAAAACTATGATCTGTAAAGTCAGGAGAGTCTTCAAATGTAAACTGTGATTGGAATTAATCATATGGTTTCATTTCATGAAACTAGAATATCAGAATATCCCAACATCTGTTCATCTTTCAAGTCTTATCTTAATTCCAGAAGTAGCTATGATTTCCTTGAACAGCAACAATGGTACATAAAATATCTTAGAAACTTTGTTTAGGGAACTGTGCAGAATCTGAAATCTGTATTTCTGAACAACTCAAAGATGCTCTGATTTCCTCAACATTTCTCCACTCCAGCTTTCAAGTACTCCTTTACTACATACATACACACATGATAGCAAAGATAATCCCATCACATATCTTTACTGAAAGGATGACAGAACATTTGACCTTGAAGTACAGTAGAGAGGGAGATTTTATCTTTTTCAGACTGAAGTATAATTCAATGCCTATGGAAGTGTTGGATCTTTTCCTAGCAGCTTATGAAGACCCACAATTTGAGAAACAATGCTTTAGAAACATTTGCATGTAGCAAACATATGTTTTAGCTGCCAGCTCAGCTATGAAAGATATAGCATGACTCATGCAAAAGTTGTATGGATAAGACTATAATATAAGGCAAACTAGGCAAATGTAACAGACCTTAGGGCCACAAGCTTCTACAGTCAGGCTAGAAACTAGCAAGTGAACACATCTCAGTCATCTAAATGTTTTGCTCCATTCATCTTCTTTGTAAGAAATAGTACCTTTAGGTTAAGAACGCTTATTTTGTAGATTGTAAGTAAGAATATTTGAAATAATTTCAACATGTTCCATTTAGCTAAAGTCATTCCTAAAGAATGATTTGGTTTACTTTGCTTTTCCTTCTTTTCTGGAATGACTTAATCTCGCTTCAGTTGGGATCAATGTGAGTCTTGCCTTTGCCTTCAGCACTGCAAGCTGCTGTTAGGTGTCTTTAGTTATCTGAAAGTATGCTATGTACTAATATTACTGTATGTTATTACTACCTTGACTTGTACACCTGTCCTACAGCAAAATTTGCTTGTTTGAAATATACCAAATTTGCTGCTTCACTAATGGTTACTAAGCTTCATTAGCTTACGGAAACAATACAACTGTAATTATAGTATTGATAAAGTTAAGCATACTTACACGTGGACCAGGCTTCCCAGGTTCACCCTTTTCTCCTTTGAAACCCGAACCTGGCAATCCCTGAAAAAAAAAAAAAGAAATACATACCAGATTAAAAATGCTGCCAAATTCTAAAGTAAATTTGCTTTTATCAAATAGCTACAAAGATATTCAGGACTATTATCAGATTCTTCACAATTTTTATAGTAATACAAAAAAAAGTATACACAATACTCACCGGAGTACCCTGTTCACCCTTTTCACCTGGATCACCCTAATGAAATTATTAAAAAAAAAAATAGATTAGTAAGGAAAATATTGACCATTCTTCATTTAGGTTGGAAATCATTTAATTCTTCATGTCAGCAAAAGCACATTTAACCCCGTTCTCCACTTCAAGAAATATGCCTAAGAGTGAGATGTGCAAGAAGTTAGACAAACACAAAATGTGAATCCATTAAACTAGTTTATTATACTAATATATGTTGCTTAGACTGCCTAATTCAATAATACAAAAATTCATTAGCACTCAGATTCCATGAATGCAAATCTACATATGAAAAGTCCAGTATATGCTACTTAGTTCACATTTTTAGAATATTTGGTGTTTACAGGACTATGCTTATCAATCGTCCTTCCTCAGAAAGTCCTCTGCTGTATGGATTACTTATTTAAGCAATTATTTATTCATTTATCATTTATCATATATTTTTCAGAGAAACATCTAGAAGACAATCAAAATTCATTCATGAAGTAAAACAGGGAGAAATTTTTGAAAAACTGGCTCTAGGTGACATAATATTGCCTTTTTCTTGTTTTACTTATGCTTGCTAATTCCTATTTATCATGTTTTAATGAATAGTAAACAAGATTAATCATTTAAGGTCTCACCTTTTCTCCCTTTATGACTTCACTCCCTTTTTCTTTCATATGTGGTGCTGGTCCTGGGGGGCCTGGGGGGCCCCTTACCCCTTGTTCTCCCTGTCAACACCAAATTCAAGATAGTCTATTGAAAACAGTACTGACACTGAGAACAAACATTACTAAGACCAATAACATTAAAGGGAACTACCCCTCACCTTTAAAAATATAGCAAAATGAGTTTTTTAAACTCTTACTTCAGTAAAATCCGTCAGAAAAAGGGTTACATACAGTTATAGAAGACACAACTGTACAACGGGTGACAGAGAGAGACTGCCCTCAAGAAAGATCCCTAAATCTCCTGTTAGGGTGACGATTGAGTAATACCAAATATCAGGAACATATCCAATTAATTATTGCAATAGTACAAAAGCTTTTCAGTGCCTCCTTTAGGAGGAAGGAGATTAGGAAGAAAGAAGTCAAGTGCAGAAAGTCGATGCCTGAAGGAAACTGTTAGTCAAAGCTTACAGTATCCCATCAGCTTTACAACTGTCCATAAAGGCCAACTTCAAGATGATAACTGTGGATCATACTTTTTTACTATGTATGTGTCAGAACCTCATCTCCTTATTTAATGCAAAAGCACTCTTTTACAGTAAAACAACTCCAAAAAGGCTTGATACATTTCTGTTACCATTAAATTTTTGTGAAAGACAAACTGGAGGAGTCGAGGAAATCTCCACATCTCTGACAAACATTTTTCAAGAAATTTTATGATAACGTTAATTTCAACAACGTGTCACATCCAAAAAAATGCTATCCATTAGGAATAGTGTGACTCAAAATACATAAATAAAGTGGTGGATAAAAATCCTGCACCTAAGTTATACTCCAAAAGGCTTCTGTTAATGACACTCATGAGAAGCTTCTGGAGAAGGGTTCAGACACACTCTCAATTTACCAAATAACCCATGACTGCATGTATTTCTTGGCTCCTGAAAACACATCATAAGGCACTTCAGCCTAGACCTCTCAGTGAGAGAGTTAACAGATTACACCTAACATGTTTTGCCTCCCATTTGATGCTGTTAAGAGAATAAATGGGATCCTGAAGCACATCTTTTGGCTTATTTTCATTCAAAAGTAAACCAGTCTGTGTGCCCTGAAAACTGCTCCTGGCTGAGTCAAGACACAGTAAAAGGGGACACCTGAAAGACATGCTTTAAAAGTAGATCAAACCAAACTAATGAAGACAGGCCCTCAAGAGTACTACCACAATTAATTCTGATAATTCTGGACAGCACATTAAATCTTATCACTCAGAATTAAATCAAATAAAACTCATGATGAGTCCTAACATACAGATAAATGTTTCCAGATCTGCCTACTGCAAACTAGTTGGTACTAGTTACAGCTGGAAAACATGTTAATGACCAAAATTAATGACCAGGTATAACATCATCATGAACAAAGCCTGTAACCATTCACGACTTTCGATCATTTAGGTGTAAGTTACAGATTTACTCAAGTCTTCCAAAAATTACAATGCTGATTTTCTCCATTGATTGATTCCAACAGTTTATTTAAAACAAAATATCAAGAACATTTCTGACAGTAATTCTTTAGAAGTTTTCAAGAAACTTACCTTTTCACCTTTGGGACCCTGAAAGCCCAAGCCCATGTAGCCCTGAAAATACAAATTACACATACTTAATTTTCATCAGTAGTGCATACATGCATACATACACTCATATGAAGGTATTCTGTACACAGCAAAAAAAAAGTTAAGAGAGGAGATAAAAGACAGAATATGTCTTCTAAATGCACCTGTGAAACAAATAAATGATTATGTCCTTAACCTCACTGCTGGTTAAGTCCTGCATCACAGCAATTTGTGAATAAAATAGATAAAACAAAAATTATCAGCTGATTTCATTGTCAGTATGCATTTTACAACATTTTAGCAAAAATTTGGGCATTTTTATGAGTTCAACTAATCATAGAATGTTGTAATTGCTACTGATTTGATCAAATGAGATCTAAACAAGTTTGAAGAAAACCTAAAAATTGTGTTAAAAATATCTCTTTATGATGCCCATTAAGACATAAAAATAAATTCCAAAGTGTAAAAAACTCACTCTTTTAGGACCATTAGTTTCCAAATTTTGGGGGATCTGGTGTGCCAAATAAATAAACAAATAGACAATCTTTACAATAGAAAGTGTCTTACCTTCTCGCCTGGGAGTCCTGGTGGCCCTGGGGGACCCTACAAGACAGTATATTTTAGCATATATATGTATATGTATTCCACATGAGGTGGAATAATGACACCTTTTATGAAGACAGCAAAAATGCAATTGTTTCCATTAAACCAAGATGTATTTTTCTGCTATTGTGCACAACTCACAGCTTAGAATAAACAATAAAAACAAACAGAATCTGTCTAAGACATCTCATCAGACTTTAGTTTTCATTTAAGAGCTTTGGACCTAATCAGCATTTAGACAAGAGACAATCCAAAAGAAGTCTATGGTATGCACTGTAAAATAACTTTATTTCTGGCTTTTATTTTTTCAGTTTTGTATGCTAAATATTACTCCTCACCTTCTCTCATTAAAATTGTTCTTTTTCACATCAACAAGTGCAAATGCTGACTAAACTGTACTACCATTTTCCTTTACAACATTTTCAGTTTTCTCCAGAAGGGTAAGAAATCTCACACAGCTCCCTTTAATACTGAACTTTAATACCCACTGAACACAGAAACACTGGGTGGACTTTTACCAGATGGAAATAACTGATCCCTGATAGTGTTACCTGCATCCAGTGCAGGACGAGAAAGTATCTGTTAGACCTGTCAAAATGTCAAATAGCTGAAACACCTTCAGCATTTGGCAATTACCATAACAGACAGTTGATATCCTGCTTTCCACAGTACTACTTAATGTGGCTGCCCGTAAGAACAGCCTCAGTAAACTTATTTATTGATTTAGATCTGGCTGCTAGGTTTGTAGTTCATCTTCTGTAAATTAAGTGAAGAAAGAAGGAAAAGGAGGAATACCTATTCCAACCCCTCCCACACAAAAATAGTCTCCAAACCTACAAGAAGATAAGATGACTGTAGGAGCAACTGCTATTGAAAACCTACGTTACTCAGTCATTCCTGCCATAATAAGAGTCCAGGAAGTTAAACAGGAAGCCTGGAACCAGAGGTTATCTTTATCAAATCCCAACAAACACCGGCTACACAAACCTTGTAGAACTTTCCTATTATAAAGCTCTATAAGTAAAGTACAAATCACCGTAAGAGGAAACTTACTGGATCTCCTGGAGGACCTTGTGGCCCCATTGGTCCCTGAAACCCTGGAGTTCCAGGTGGACCCTATGAAAAATTAAAATGGCGTAATTAAAAAGTCATGTTTATTTTGTAATTTCATGATATTTATAAAATTTTAATTGAAGCTCACTGCTATTCAAACCATTCAGACTTACAGGTAGTCCAGGTTGGCCAGGAAAGCCTTTATCACCTTTTAGCACACTAGGAGGTAAAAGACCAATCACTTCACCTGGATCTCCCTATAATAAGAAAAGAAAAAGAATACTACTTGAACACCCATTCAAATGCATTCAAAAACAATAAAAGCTGAGAGGACAGTTGGAGCTATGTAAAGTTTGGTATCATTTGGAAAGCCAACTTTTTTTAAAAAGTCACCTTACTTCTTTTAATTCAGCTGAAACATATCAAGAAATGTTAAAAGTTAAGACCTTAATTGCCAAATGCCTTTTAAAGCCACCTAAAGAGATTCCAGTACCGCATCTTTCTTCATACCCTAATTTCCTATACTGTAATGGGTAATCAGAAAGATTTCCTACCAAATCTATCACTACTACAGTGTCACCACACAACTGGAGCTTCGGACCTGGCTGCTGAGAGAAGTGGTAACCTCACAATCTCTTTTCCAGGGTGAGATCTTTTTTCTTAAAAAAAGGAATCCACTTTGTCTTAGTTCAGAACACTATTCTGATTGTTATCCACCTTCTTCATTGTCTCTTTTTTTTTTTTTTTAATAGCAAAAGATCCCATTTTTCCTGCATTTTTGTACAAAGTTGCAATATTGTAAGTGATTTTATTTCTAGAGTTGTGTATCTACGCATACATGCCTAGAGAAGAAACATTCGAGTACTTCAGTGATTATAGACTAAGTCAGTTCTTCCCATATGAGAAAAAGAGAAAAGGGCCTTTCACAACTTCAGGTAGTCATGTCATTAAAATCCGAGATTACATTTAGATTTATATTTAGCTTACAGTTCCAAATTATATCTGTTCATTTTAAAGAGCAAAAGCTCTCTGTTGACATTCAATATTTCATTCTCCAATTCACAAAATGCACTCAGATACCTAGTTAGTTGAATTTATTTATGAAAACTGTTTAGTACGTTTGGATGCTCCTCATATTGTGGGCTATATAACCTTCTTCCACAAATGTTATCTATGTGAAACTATTTAGATAAATGAAACGTCAATATAATGACAAACGTTTGAACCATAAAATCTATCTAAATCTTTATTCACAATTGGGTGGCTACCATATTATATATAATTAATGATATGTACTACTTTTTTTCTGTTGTAATCTAAGTAATACTTACATTTTTAAGACCTGCATGGAGCAACACATATGTTCAAGTGTTATTAACTGGAGGTTGCCCCACAGTCTTTATTTAGTGGTACTACAGAACAAAGTGAAACATGGTGGTACAATCTTTCAGTCCTTAAGTAAAGACTGCTAGTCTTACAGGGTGCAAAGTTCACCCTAGTTCTTATTGTTAGAAGCAGGATATGAACACACTTAGAGTAAAATGTACCTTCATTCCAGGAGGTCCTGGAGGTCCCTGTGAAAAAAGACATATTTGATATTATTGCTTCTCAGTATTGTATATTTTACATCTTATAGTCTATGTCATTTCGTATAGTCATATTTGCATTTCAAGAATCAGGGTTGAAACAAGTGAATCAAGCATGAAAGAATCTACTTACTATGCTCCCAGTCAGTCCTGGTAAACCTGGGGGACCTACTGGACCTCTTTCACCCTAAGGGAAATGAAGAAATTGGTTTTGTTTAGGGAACATAAGCTTGAGGGATGTTTTTATTTCAATACAGAGATGCTGTTATAAACATATGTAAACGTCACCTTTGTGCCATTACATCCTGGAATGCCAGGTGGACCAGGAGGGCCATCTTGTCCAGGAATGCCCTACATGAAAAGAAAGAAAAGAAATTAGCAATATTAGCATTAAGCCAGGTCAGATGTCACAATTAAAACTTTGATGTTCTTTATAAAAATATATATACTTCACACGTACAGGAAGGCCTGGGTTTCCTGGAAAGCCTGATGCTCCTGGGGGGCCCTGCAATTGACAAAAACATGAACTGAAATGACAAACCCACAGAACAGCAATGACAAGGTGCAGTCCGAGTTGCATCTCCAGTGGTGACAGTCAAGAAACAAGGAACAGTTTCTTTTAAACTTCCAGGACAAAATAGCTCTAATCTCTAAATCCTCTCAAATGTGGCATCTTAGTAATCAATAACTGAAAGCAACTTTTTATGACTAACTTTTTAAGCACCAATATGGATTTCCTTCAACAGGAACTATACTAGAGCCTTATGTACAGGTAAAAAGGAAGGCAGAGGTGCTGTCTTCTCTTAACCTTTGTTCCCAAAATGAAATTTACTGTAGGCACTTCTTCATAGCAGAAGAGGATGTTAATGCGCTGTAAAAATGCTTCTCTATCTTTCATACTCCACATCAGTGTATCAACTCATCCTCATTATCAAAAACCCCACCAGGTTGAGATAACTCTTTCTCTGTAATGAATCAGGAGTTTGACTTGCCACCTCATTTTCATCCTACCAGCTTATTTATTCATGCAATATTTCCTAATACTTGAAGCAGAAATGATGTATGGGAATCCTGTGCTCAGACAGTATATTTGTATCTTCCGAAACTTTATGATTGCTAAAATACAGTCTACTTGCACAGTAGCACACAAACACATTTACCAGGAGATGCCAATTTACATTAACACTCAGGATACCCCAGGGTATCATGAACATCATGGACTGAAATAAGGATTTCTTGATCTAGCAGAATACCCCCCCTGTAATAGCTCAGAAACTGCAGTTGATTCAGCACATTCTAAGTGCTGCAGGAACTGCAGGCAAATAGAGAACAAAACTGAGACAGCAGTTTGAAAATCTGCAGACAAGAGGGTATAGCTGAAAATGTATGCATCACTACTGGTCAAGTCCTTTGAATCCCTTTTCATCATTACATTACGAAACAGGAAAATGCTCCGGAATGAACTTGACACATCACAAAACCCCAACATGGTCCTGGCTAATATGATGTGCTAAAATAAGTGCCACATTAATCAGAAATGACAGCAGGAAGGTTATAGGGATATTCAGAGCCTCTTCTAGTAAAGTCAAGAGACCTTTGTCCCTGGCTTTAATTAGGCTCTGCAGCTTATGCACAACATGTATGTGCTTATGGGTGTGTCAGCTTCTCTGCTGGAGTGCTTCAAGGAGGTTAGATGCCAAACATAAAGGAGAATTTTGCATGAGGTAGTAAGGTTGGTTCATATTCAAGCTGGAAAAAAGCTTCTTGGTATGTCAGAAAGATATCAAAGGCATATTAAAACCAGTGCTGTTGATTCAGTGGTAAGTACCGGGTGAAAATGCAAATGGACAAAGCCACTGACTGCCCAATGCAAAATGAACTTCAAAGGCAAACCAAGAATTTTGAAACTATTGTGCAGCACAAGGGGATGCCATGGACTAAGTCAAAGAAGAAACTAACCCCGTCTTGCACTTGAAGGCAGCCATGGAGAGTTAAAGACATATAAATCCATAGACATCAGAATTGCAAAAAACTCAGTTAGAACTCACTCTTGTTCCTTTTGTTCCTGGCAGTCCTGGTTCTCCAGTATCACCCTGAAAAGGAAAAGAGATAGCTTTGTTTTTCCTAGGGACAATTTAGGGAAATCTGAATTTTTTAAATAGTAAAGCTTAAATTCTTACCTTAAGCCCTGGTGGCCCAGGGGGACCTTCAGGTCCTTGCATTCCAGGAAACCCAATCACACCCTGTAGTCCAGGCAAGCCTCTTTCTCCCTGTTGGAAGAAGAAAACACATTAGAAACTAAACAACTGAAGTTGCTTCCTCAAGCAACCCACATATCCCCTGTTTCTGTGCTCAAGAAACCTGATAGGTGGTAAGAAGATATGTGTGATAGCAAACATTTCATGTTGGTATTTCAAAGAATTATTATAAACAAATATTTCTGGTTCAGTAATAGGTTGGCAGAGACCGAGTGTGGCATAATAGAAAAGCATTCTTTGAATGTCAATGAAACCTTTTTTCTGTCTCCCTGGATAGCACTGTCCAGAGCATGTTTATACCCCTGGGATCAGGAAGGCCACTTTCCCTCTAATAAGACCTATCTGCATTCCTATAGAGATACAGCTAAATCCTGGTAGAAAATCTAACACCCCAAATCAGCAATTAAATTCCTGAAAACCACAAATATCACTGTTCAGCCACTGCTTTATGAATGGCCAATACCACTCCTCTTCTTATATATCATTCACAACAGCAGATTTTGGAGACCAGGCTTGTCATAATCTTGAATTCAGGGTGGTTCAGAGACAGAGTGCTTCAAGAATCAGGTTCTTCCCAAGAAGCTGAACACAGATTGTATGTGTCACCTTTTAGGCTCTTCTTTAATACTGTATGGGACACCTGTGTTTTCTGTGCTGTTCCTCTCCCTACAACAATGACTTTAAATCAGATAAATCTAGAGGCAGAAAATCCATCCACACTCTAGATCAATATTGCAGCTATTACATGTTCACTATACTTCCACTCCCAGTGAAACCAAGGACACTGTCTGAATAAAGGCTGCAAAATCTACACATAGGAGAGAGAAAAAAAACACACATGTCAAGGTCTGAAAACAGCAAATCAAGCAAATCAAAAGCCAAACATTCCATGTAGAAAGTAACCAGAGTTGTCCTTTCAAGATGTGGTGTGAAACAGAAACACTTCATATAGTCCAAAAAACGTGGGAATATTGGATGAATAAAACATTAGGGAGCAAGTGCAAAAAGGAAAAGTTATAAAAGTTTGGAGAACAGCTAAAAACCACGGGTTTTAGTTTTAGTTTTAGAAACTCAAAACACAGACCAATTTTCAAAGGGTACCTACGAGAAAATAAAATCAACAAGGTTCAAAACACACAAAAACAAGCTATGCAAAGTTTTAAGTATTTCCAGCAAAACAGTGAGAGATGAGATTGCTATTTGCAATTAACAAACAATTTAGTATTTGGCTTTTGGGATGGTGAATAGCAAGAAACTCTTCTGTTTGCTCAGGACAAAGATTCCCAGCAGTATGCTGGTAGCTTGCAGGGGTCAGCTGAGGACTGAGCACACAAAAGAACATCTGAATCTTGGAGTATGTAACAGGCATCTTGCAAACCAAAGGTTACAATATGCAGGCAGAGGAAACCCATAGACACAATGCTAGTTACAGTTTCAGAAGGTGATAGGAATTGGAAGATTTGTGGAGTTACTTGGTTGATGTTGATTTTTTTGCTCCTTGGCCAGGATGAAGAAACAAAGGAGAAGAGAGAAGAGCAAGGCCAAGGAGGAAGGTGGGGAGAAAACTATAACTGACATGATAAGAGCATGAGAAAGTGAAATCAAAGTAAGCCATTTATTAAAATTTCCTGCCAGGAAAAATTCTCCTGCTGCTTCTCCTCTCCTTCCTCCCACAAAAATAAAATTTTCAATAAAATGGTACTTTCTAAGGCAAACAACCAGATTTTCTTTGAAATTGCATGATCTCCTCTATTTACTCCCCAGTATTTGTTGTGGTTTGAGAATGAAGTTTGCTAATAACTCAAATCTGAGGCAGTGTGTTAGACCACAAAAGACAGCAAAACAAAGCAAACAGCAGAACAGCTGAAGAAATATATTTCTAGGTCAGTTGTAAGAGGTATGAAGTCCAAGTTTTAAAGTGACTAAAACTGTTTTGAAAAATATTTTACAGAAGAACCTATCAGGATCCAGGCATCTGAATAAATGTTGAAGTAATTAAAAAATCTGAAAGCTATCTGAAATGTTAAACAGATTACTGAGGTTCTTAAATCCATTCTTTGGCTAGCTATTTGGCATTGCAGGAACAAGTGTATTTCTACAAAATCAGATGTTGTGTTACTTCAGACCAGGATTTCACACTGAACCCTGGGCACTTGCTCTCATGACCTGCTGGGAGATGGACTAAAGAGGGAGAAGACACTCAAGTACATACAACAGGGTTCTCCATTGCTGAACGAAAGCACAACATGTGCAAATGAGAAGAAAACAAGATTATTTTGACACCCACTGAGAAATATGAGTCATGAGTAACACAACTAATGCTTTCTGCACTCAGGAGTTCTGTCCATCTGAGGACTTCACCACACTTTGAACCACTGCATTCTGCACACAGGGAAATACTCTTTCCTCTATTCTTAAGGAAAGATAAAACTGAGGTTTAAAGATCAGATTTTCACTTAGTCTAAGGTTCCCTTAAGATGGTTCTGGCATGGTAAAAGAGACTTAATGTGCTTGTAAATCACTCACTAAGGTAATGACTACTTCGACTTGCCAAGGAGGTTAACTCAAGGATTGAAATAAATAAAAACTTGCACTTCCAAGGCAACTATAGTCAATCCTCTCAAAGCTCTCTTCAGCCTCTCAGGCTGCCCTGTCTGAGGGGCAAAACATATCTGCAGGAGCAGAGCGGAGACCATACCAAGTCAGTTCTACCTAAGAGACATCCAGGTTTCCCTAGAAGCATTTTATTTTACTGACTTCAACTCTTAGACCAACAAGAAAAATAACTGGCTATTTGTCCAAGACTTCTGAACATCTAATCAAGCTACTGGATGTCTCAAGGCCTGGAAAGCATAACTCCTGAGCATGTGGAGGGCTGTATTGTCCCAAATATTGCAGACTCATTGTTTCTAATACTGGAACTGAGCTCACCTTTTTGCCAGAGGGAAGTAAGGAAATCAAAAGGTCACCGCATGTGTGAGAGCTGCCAAATCTGTCTCTGCACACAACCTGCCACCTTGGCCACTTATTCTAACAGGGGAACATGGACTTACACACTGCTTACACCTTTCCCACTGCTCTGCATTACCATTTGATTTTACTACAAAGTAAGTTTGGGGTAAGTAGTTGGAAGTATTGGCTAAGTAGCCCAAACTGTGCTGTGTCAGGCTACACAGTTAATAGGACCTTAGTCTTCCATGCCATCCACAGAAACTCAGAGAAGTTCGGGTAACCTGTTCTGTTAAGACCCAGTACCAAACCTAGGGATGCCTCCTGCACTCCAGACCCTTTCTTTAGTTCAGGTACCAGACTGTCTCTTTGTATAACAGTCCTAGAAAATTTGTGTGCCAAAACTTGGAAGGAAAGAAACAGTGCTGAGGAACAGAGGTCTTATTTCAATACTCTTGCTCCAGTTAGTATCAAGTTCCACCATGAAATTTTTGTTTTGGCATTGTGAGAGACTGAAATGTCGTATGACAGTCTCAAAGCCTGCTTGTGTCTGTGCAAACCTCCAGGAGAAGTTGCTGAGGCCTGTGAATTGGTCTGGGGGATGTTTCCCAGAGAAGCAGGAGTGTATTGAAGGATGCAACCCCCCACTTCCTTGCAGTTGTTCTTTAGACAAGCCTCAAAGGGGCAGAGGTGTACTGAGCTGGCCCCAACCTGTAGCCATTTGTAGCTCTGTTGTGTAGGCCAGACCCCATGCATGCATTGCTAATGAACTGATAAGAGGCAAACGTTCCTGCCCTGAAGCCAGATGCAAAAAAACCTGTTGGACCAGAGAAAAAAAAAAAAAAAAAAAAAAAAAAAAACAACAACCTAAAGGTGAGCAGATATGCTAATCAGCGGATACGATGAATTTAAAAACACAGCAGAAAATTTTGCTCAGTGTGCATCCACCATCGAAGCCTGATCCGTGTGCACCCACCACCAACGAACTGAAGACTGAGGACCAAAGGGATGCCTCTGGATCCATGGTGGTGACTACTCTTGCTACCCCTATCCTGCATCCTTGCTTTTTTCTGTCTTTTTCTTCCCTTCTGTCCTATCGCTACCCCTCTTCACTTCTTTTATAATAAAAACCTGCTTTGGGTGTACGGCATTTGACCTCGTTTGTGTCTTAATTTCCACTCTTGGGAACATATCGAAACCTCCCCGACATTGGATTGGGACATTAAATTTGTGTCACGGACAGGATCCCTAGAGACTATGGAGTGCCGTATTGCCTCGCTGTGTTAAGTGGGATCTCTCAGGAACATAAGGGGGCGGGTTCGTGTTGTGCTTGGAATTTACGTGCTGTGGAATAGAAAGCATCTAATTAAGGTGCAACCTCCTAAAAGTGAATGGGAGGAAGAGTAGATAGTAATAGTGGGTTGGAGGTTTTGTTGTGTGTGTTATAATTAAAGTGTGGCCTCCTGAGAGAGAAAAGGGAAAACTGGATATTATTGTGGCCCTTTCAGGATGATGACCCCTTTGTGTTATTTCTGTGTGTCAGATTAACGTGTGACTTCCCCAGAGAGAAAAGGGGCGACTTGGATATACATGTGTGGCCCTCTCAGAACCGAATTAGGTAGATACACCCTTTGTGTTAAAAAAAAAAAAAAAAAAAAAAAAGGTCACCTTGCCGGTCGAAGGGATAGATAAATTATATGACCTTTTGGAGGCTCATCAGTCTCGTCCCTCAATCCAGGGGCAAGATTGGGTGAAAACCCACTGGTTTCAACCACAGTGCAATGGATAGGATAAGGGTGTTGCAGAAGGAAGCTAAGGTTAGGAGGGGGAAAGGAAAAGCTATAATTTCTGCAGTGTTGGGAGCAAGCCTGGCAGCAGCAGTGATAGAAAGCAGAGGCTTTGTCAAGCTGATACTGTAATTGACTCCTTTCAAAAAATAATAAAGACCCTGCAGGAACAGTTGAGAGAAAATAAAGTTACTGGAGGAGGAAAGCAATCAAAATGCAATATTAAAGGAGGAATTGAGGAATCAACTTTGGGGGGAGGCGGATACCCTGGCAGAGGTAGAGGTGAAGCTTTTGGGATTGTATCGAAACCTCCTCCGACATTGGATCGGGACAGGCATCAGTGAAACTACACTAAATTACAGTAAAATTCTCAAAGTATCTACACTAAACAAGAGAGTACAGAAACTGTACCATCTAGAAGCTGTAAAGTCATGTGAATGCAGAGCTCCACATGTCCTAATATTATGAGTAGATGTAGATCTCAGACATCAATGGGGTAGCAACATTTGTACTCCTGCTTTCCTACCCAAAGTGGCTTATTCAGAACTTCAAGCTCAGATGAAGCTATCACTTATTTTGCTGTACAGTACAGACATAAGCATGTCCTGAAGATGCCTTGCATTGCAAGGAAATAATTGAGCAGCACCCCTTCCCTGCTTGCCTGCCCCGTTCCTTTCTTCATACAATGTTCCAGCCAACAGCCAGTGTTCGCACTACATTTATGCTACAACTCATTAAGCATCCACACTACATAAACTGGCAAGCACCAGACCACTGCTACCCCACTTATTTTTCGCTCAGCACTGAGATTTCTAGCTGCAGTGCGTGAAAAGCATGAGACTCTGACTGTAAGGGCTGTGTATTGTTCAAGTTCCAACATTCACAGCTGCAAAATCTTGGCAAGTAATACTGAAAGAGCTTCTGCTTCTTACAAATCAATTCATGAGACTCAGAAATTAAAACAGATGTAACCAAGTCATCTGTACCTCTGCTGATTCAGTGCAAACTGTCAGGAAGCGCAAAGGAGAATTCATTACTCAGCTCACAAATATGAATATTCTGCCACTCAGCTGCTGAAAATGCGGAGGTGCTACGTAAAAAGACAGCAAGTGCTCAGTCACTGTTGCATTCATTTAATAAGTAAGGTGCCTGTGTTAGCCCAGCTTTTGTGAAACACATCCAAATGCCTTTGCACTAGATAGTTCAAATTAAAAGCAATTGAATGGACTTCTAAACAGAGGCAAGCCTGTTAAAAGCATACCTGCATAGACTGATATTTTTTCTGACACCAACCCTTCCAAATTAGCCATGAAATGCTGTTTGACACATGGAACAACTGCAGATTGCTAAGCAAGAGTCACATGAAGTAAGTAGCTTCAGAAGATACAGCTGTAATAAATTAAGTGTTGAGGGGGAGGAAATAATCACCCCATTATAAATTATTTCCCCTATTATTTTGTCTAGGGACTGCTGGACTGAGAGATTTTAGACTTGAGAGACTGGTAATATGGATATAAATCAACTGTTTCCAGAAGTGCGGGTTCACAGGGTGTCTGGGCCTGCACAAATATAATGTCCTCAGGCTCTCCAGAGACTCAGGCACGTGGTAAATAACAACGTGCAGATCTTCCCAAAGCCATTTGAAAGATGCTTCATTTGCCTCTGCCAGTGATGGCACTGCAGCTGAGACAGCAGGGCAGACATGTGCCAGTCCTTCAGTTAAAAAGGCATCAAAACTGTCTTAGGGAGAGATGTCAAAAGGCAGCTGAGCTGATCTACCCAGCAAAGGTAGATCCTTCTTTTCCTCCTTTTAAAGGGATAGTGCCACCTCACCCTTCTTTATACCAGCTAATATGATTCCCTCAGTCTCCACCACACCAGTTCAGCTCACTAAACTTACTCACTTTTCTTTAGCGAGTGAGATTGCTCTGGCCTCAGTGTGCTGAGGAGCTCATCAGGTGGCCAAGCAGCTGCCAAACCCGATGTGAGGAGGACATAGCAATCCAGGACGCAGGGCGGAAAGGCAGCAAAAGCAGCTTCTCACATCAGCGCAGTGGGGAGTTCATCCACCAGAGCTCCTCAGCTGTGCCTGTGCTGCAAGAGGAACTGAGCTGGGAGCCAACAAACACTTGACCTTGCCAGAGAAGCCATCTTCAGACCAGTGTTGCTGCTGACTTCAATGTCGTTATAAGCTTAGACTCCTAAACACACCTGCTCCCTCCTTCCCAAAAGTTAATGTTCATTGAATTGAAACGCCACCAAGGGCACGTGTGGCAAAGATGTGCTTCAAGATGCAAATTGAGGATGCAGTTTCTAAAAAGAGATAAATAGGGCCTGATAATTCAGCATTCTTTCCTATTTTTCTCTTATCAGTCTGATTTTAGAAAGTCTCAAACATTGCCCGTGAAAAAAAAAAATTATTTTGAGACCTATGTGCAACTGTTAACAAGAAAACCCACCATCCAAAACATTCATCACACCTTGATGCTCCAGTGTGACCTTGTAAAATCTACAATGATGCACAACAGCCTTGAAATGCACTACACGGTTTCTACCCCGAATATCCAAAGCCACATGAGAGGTGAATTTGTTCTCTGTATTTGTTCCTTCAGCTGATGTAACTGCGAGCGCTCAAGTGAATCGGCTTCAAGGTGTTAGACCAGTAATTACACTGCACAGTGGGAAATACTATTGTGCAATCTGAGTAGCGCTCTCAAGTCTCTGTGTTTCCCTCCACACTTTTTCAACCGTGTTACAGAATTATAAGTGGCTCAGTGTTACATTAGCAAAGACATAGAGGTGGGGAATACCAATTTCTTTATTAAAAGTATTTTTAGCCACCAGAGGGAGCACCAGCCCTGAATATCTTTCAGGATTAAAATAAACATGTGCAATAAATATCATCTGTTTGTCCTCAGCTGCACTTACCACTTTCAGTATTTTATTGAAAGTGTGAAGTTGATATCAGTCAAACAGAATTATTGCTATATACTCACAGGGCTAGTGTCCTCAAATGCACTAAGGATGCTTAACATTACAATATTCCCACTGGACATCCTTCAGCACTAGAATCTATCTGTGCTATAGCTATACAGTTCTGGAGCCACACGAGTGACAAGTCATTAATTACACAAACATAACTATGAAGACATGCAAAGAATTTGTGTAGGAGCTCTGTAAAGATCTTGGCTAACCCAGAAGTTTTGGGGCTGAGTTCCTGACAGTATTCAGAATAGAAGAGGGAGTCAGGGGGCACTTTAGACTGCCCTTCTGTACTAGAGTCCCTCCCTTCCACTACTACTACTTAATCTCATCTGTTTGCAGTACTGCAGTCTTTCAGTCTTTGCTTAGCAGTCCAGCAAACTGTTCTAACAAAACTAAGGGTCACCAAAAGGCCCCAAAGCTCTTAGCGTTCTGCTAACTTAGCCATTAAATACTTTTGTTTCATCCATTTACAGTCAGTAACAGTGTCGCATGAGAAAAGAGAGAGGGCATCCAATTTGATGCCAGTGTCTGTGTTCACCGACTTGCTTAACTCAGTATATTTACTTCGTGTACACTGATATTTGACACAAGCCTTGGTGAGAATTATTTTTGTTGGCATATCTAAACATTTTTAAATGTTCCAGCTGAACTTCAGTGGAAGCTGTCACATGCTTTCTTTAAGAGCTACAAAATTTATGATGGGTAGGTTTTGCCATTCTAGTTACTCTTAAATATTCAGGGGGA
>NW_020799091.1:62033055-62049692 GCF_003259725.1 Athene cunicularia
GGGGTGGTGGGGGGGGGGGGGGGGGTGGGGAGTGTGTGTAAAAAGAGGGGAGAATCAGCAAAATCTGGATTCTTGCACTGCCAGGAAGCATCTGAGGAAGCTCACTCACATGGAAACATGAGTCCAACATTTTTAGCATGACTAACAGAAGGAACAGCCATGGCAGTTTTATATCACCTGCACAGCTCCACAGTCAGGCTGGCTGGGGACTGGATGAGCCCCCTGCACACCTTCAAGCATTGCCAGGGCTGCTCTATATTATGCACAGACACATATGTTGACAGAGCAACTCAAACAGCCACTGGGGAACAGCACTCTTTAGTCATGCCCTCTCTGCCATGATGCTCATTCTGCCATCTCCTTCTCCCTTTGATCCCCCCCTGGTGACTTCTACCTGTGGGAGTCCTTCAGTCCCACAGTTAAATCAGCTCTCAGGCTGCACTGCAAAGTGGGAACACTAAGAAGCACCCACTGTGCAAAGGCCAGTGACAGGCAGGTTCATATACAGGGGCAGAAGCTGCACTCCAGTCACCAAATGGTGGCATCTCACTCAGCTCTTTTTTTTCACTCCCTGAAAGTATTACTCTTCCTACTATGAAAGTATCCTCTCCCGAGCCTCACAAATTTACAACACTGGGGAACTCGTACAGCTTGATACAAAATAAACCCAAACCTCCAATAGTGAATCTATCAGAATAAACATTTAATTAGACAGCTGTTCAGTACTGTTCAAGGACCCAACCTATGTCTCTGACTCCTAAATACAAAAGAATGCTTAGACTGAGAGCATATTTCAGCGTATTTCATGGCTGCACAGAGCATTCCTCAGAATAATGATCTTTGACTATCCTTTTCTCTACATATCAGTATGTATGTGTTTAGTTGGTGTGCAAGTAAGTGAGTGGATATACTGTGTGTCTGAATTTGATTTAGAATGAATAAGAAGTAAATTAACATTTCTAAGTCAGTCATGGCTACAGATTCAGTCTCTGTTTAATTAGTGTCAAGCAAGTGGTTGCCTATCAGCATCATACAATTTCAGTTAAACCAGCTATAAGTAACGGCCCCTCCCTACATAATTTACCAAGCCTTCTTCATATAATTCCTCTTCTTGCTCACCCCATAGTTATTCCTCATTTTCCAACTGTAGTAGTCAGTTTTGTAAATAGAGTTGCCCAAATCTCACTTTTAGGACTTCCTGAGCCATGTACATGTTTAACTTAAAATCCTCATGATTCCTGACATTTGTATGTCTTTGGCTAATGTACTTTTTGTGTGATATTTGACTGCAGTGTAGATAAACACTACAGATCCAGAAGTAGCTAGGATGCTGAGGAGGAACATATTTGTACTTCCAGTAAAATATCATTCTCGTTGTTTTCCCTCTTTTCCCTCCATTAAAAAATAAAACAAAACAAACAAAAAAAAACCAAACAAACAAACAAAAAAAACCTCACTGAAGTTCAGTGAGGTGCATGTACCTTTTCATTCATTCACAGAAGACAACATGCATGACTCCTGGTATGAACATTGTATAAGTCAGGAATAGTCTACCTCAAAGCACAACTGAGGGCATTCTATATAAAGGATGGGAATACAAAGACAAGACTAACAGAGAGCAGAAGCCAATAGACAGCAAGTGAACTTTATTTTCAGCTGTGGAAGCCTGTCTGCACAAAGCTTGGCAGTTTAACACCAAGGTATGTGGTTTATTGTCTTTATGTTTCTACTTTTGTTGATGTTTGAAAAAAAACCCCACCCCACAGAGCTCACAATGTTTCAGGAGGAAGTCATAGAAACCTTCTACCAAAGGTATGCATGGGGTTTTCCGAACTTTTTTTTTTTTTTTTAATCAAACATGACACAAGTAGCCTCTTCTCATCAGTTAGAGCCACCCTGGGGAATGGAAGAGCCTCAAAGAATCACAAAGGAAGAGGACGTCTGAAGGACAAATGTGTTTGCACCATAAAAAAAAGGAAATTCTATCACCTGGAGACAGGTTGAATCAAAAGACTACTATATTTCCTACCTCTTCTAATCATCTGTTGAACTCATTATGCCTGAGTAACTCTTCCTTTGTTTTATTGCACATTGTGTTAAAATCACTTCCAGTGTTGAAGGTCCAAGAATATAAGGGGTAAAAATGCTCCACACCCTTCCTTCTTCATTAGTGAAAATTATTTAGCATTTGTTTGCATTTGGCATTGTTTGAAGGCTTACATTTAAAGATGAAACAGAAGAAAAAAAAAGGTCTTGAACTTTTCAGTTTTTTTAAATTGATTTTTGTTCAGATCCTAGACCTGGAATGAAACGTGACGTTACATGCAAGTTTTATTCTCTTGCCAAAGGTTTGTCATGGACATATTTACAGAAAATAATCTCTTCCATAAATAGTAAAAACATGGGCAGCTGGTCCTAGACAGTACAGACTGCAATCAAGTTCTCATAATGAAGTAGCTCATATCTTAGAGTACATGACAGACAGTACTATTTGAGACGGTGCTATTCTAGCTGCTTTTTTGGGTCAGGCTAGAAATTGCATTTCTAAAGTCTTGAACATTTTGAAAGCTGCATAGGAGTAAAATATATTTCCACAAAAGCTAGAGGAAATATTTTGGCATTTGACTTTTCATCTTGAAAATACCGCAAGGCTGATGACATTGTGCCTCAAAAGTGTAAATCAGTTTCTTCAGTTTAATCTCCAGTGTCTCTTGACTCAGCCAGATCCATTGAAGAACAGGCACTACAATATAGGTTTTTTTGTAGTATCTTTGGGGCTATTCAGCCTAAAGCAATTAACTTAACAAAGATGTAATAATCATTAATAATAATGAAAATAAATATTTTCCTTACTTTGACATTGTGGAGGACATCAGCATCACTTTCAGTGAATGCCAACCAAAAGTTGGTCTACTGCTTAGTAGATGTGTTTAGGGTTTTCTTTTGGGGGGGAAAAAAAAAAAAAAAAAAAAAAAAAAAAAAAAAAAAAAAAAAAAAAAGCCAGGATAAATAAAATCTGTGATGTATGACTGCCACCCAGAGGAGCCCGCGGGAAGTGACACAGCCGTGGGACGAGGGAGGGTGCGAGTGACGCGGGACGGCTCTTCCCGCGGCGCCGCTCGCACCGGCTCTGCCGAGCTCCCCTCCCGCCCGAGGAGAGGCGTCGTGCAAAGGCAGTTTTGCCATCAAAAGCTTGTGCTTTGCCTATATCTGGAGATTATTGGGTTTTTTTCTGAGGTAAAGTGTCCGTCAGTTCCCATGCCTTGGCATTGATACAAATTAATGATATTTAATACCTAGAACATCCTAAAGAGATCCCTTTGGAGGAGTTTTAGGAGTCTGTGTCCTTGCTGAACCTCCAGCTTCCATCTCCACATTTTCAGACAGAAATGAAGTTTGAGTTGAAGATTTGCAATCACATCCTTAACTCGCAAACTTCATTAAAGATCCTGCATACAGCTTGCAGCAGCACTGGCTTCTCTGTCCCTTGGTATTCTTTCCCTTTTTTTTACCTAACTCACTCCTGACCTCCGAGTCAGGGGGCACTTTAGACTGCCCTTCTGTACTAGAGTCCCTCCCTTCCACTACTACTACTTAATCTCATCTGTTTGCAGTACTGCAGTCTTTCAGTCTTTGCTTAGCAGTCCAGCAAACTGTTCTAACAAAACTAAGGGTCACCAAAAGGCCCCAAAGCTCTTAGCGTTCTGCTAACTTAGCCATTAAATACTTTTGTTTCATCCATTTACAGTCAGTAACAGTGTCGCATGAGAAAAGAGAGAGGGCATCCAATTTGATGCCAGTGTCTGTGTTCACCGACTTGCTTAACTCAGTATATTTACTTCGTGTACACTGATATTTGACACAAGCCTTGGTGAGAATTATTTTTGTTGGCATATCTAAACATTTTTAAATGTTCCAGCTGAACTTCAGTGGAAGCTGTCACATGCTTTCTTTAAGAGCTACAAAATTT
This sequence comes from Athene cunicularia, assembly GCF_003259725.1. Taxonomy (NCBI): domain Eukaryota; kingdom Metazoa; phylum Chordata; class Aves; order Strigiformes; family Strigidae; genus Athene; species Athene cunicularia. Next base: position 62,037,026 of record NW_020799091.1, read on the forward strand.
ATGATGGGTAGGTTTTGCCATTCTAGTTACTCTTAAATATTCAGGGGGATAGAAACATGATTTTACAGATGGGAGTCTAAGTTGCTTTTCCCTTGGCTTTATTTTAATTTTGCTTTTCTTCTGTTGTTAAAGATGATACAGAAGATTTCACCTGTTATTGAAAGCTAATAATTATTTTCATCATTTAGGTTAAATTTGCTATGTTGTCCATAACTCAATTTACTTACTATTCTGTAAAACCTTCTCAGGTGTTATACATACCTGAAAGGATATGTAAATCCTTCTTAACATCTCTTGAAAATGCTTTTTCAGCTGTTCTTGCTCTTTGCATGTTACTAAGCTTGTTTCTCAGCTAAACTAAAGAGGTTCTCCAGCTGGTTAGGAAGTTGCTTGTGTGACAAAGTACCCCCCTACCACTTCTTTCGCAGCTACTTCAGGTTTCACCTTTGAAAATCCCACTTTCATGCTGCTTCTTACTGTTCTGTCTCCTTCCAGGCATATATGGTTACAAATTTTGCTATTGCTACTGCTGGAAGTGTCTGTGAGAATTTTGTATGAAATTTGGCTTTTTACCCTTTCTTAATGAAATTCAAGCTTCAAGAGATTTCAGATCTGCTTCTCTGAAAGACAGTATCATATGGCCAGATGTTTTCAATGACTAATGTAAGTTATGACCTCTCACTGAAAATATAGGTCTAAAATATGAAATAGGAGGCAGTTGAGCAAAAGAGAAGCAAATAACCAATTACCACTAGTATGAGATTAAAAGAAATAAAACCAAAACCAAACTCCAAAACCACTTTTTGCTCTTGGTTATAAAGACTAGAAAGTGAGTTAAGGAGATTACCGTATTACTGTGGTACCCTAGTAATAATTATATATGCCAGGTTGCTTCTTGTAAATACTGCTACAGAGAAAATGTAGGCAGAGACTGATTATTAAATGCATCAAGCATTAAATTCTTGTGTGGGAACTGACATACCACAGAACCGTCAATTATAATGTCTGTCTTAAGAGGTCTGAGATCCCCAACACAATACAAATTGAATAACAGAATCATTTAAAGAAGCCTGAGGGGTAAATTACAAAATGTAGCTACTGCTGTACCCCAGACATTTGCTGTCACAGACCCATAATCTACACACACAAAACCCTGTCAGCATCACAGAGCAGTAAGTGGGCAGTAAGATGAACATACGGAAAGCAGAAGCAGACTGCAGGTGCTGTCACGCATATGACCACATACTAAAAAACTGCACACCAGGAGCTAAGTTTTATAATCACTATGTAGTCAGTAGATACTGGAAGCGTGACTCTGTTTGCATGGATAAAATTTTAAATTTGGGAAGATTCCAAACTACACATGGCTATTGCACAGGCACTGGGCGGCTCTGCTTCCCAAGCATGCAGATTTCAGAGAAGTGGAGATCTTACAGGTCTTTTCTCATTTTACTTTGATCTCACATTTAGGAAACTTTACTGACTTCATTGGAGGCTCACATGCCACAAATCAAAATAAGGCCCTGTAATCCTTCGAGAAACCATAATGAAGACATACACTAACAGCAGTTGCACAAATGTGAAATTAAACTCTGTGAAGCTAGAGGGCATGTTCTATTCCAAAAAGAAACGCCTGAGATTATTATACCAACACCTTTACAAGCAAAGATACTCATCTGGCAACAGCTGCTTAAGGTCATTTTATGCCAACTGAAACACTACTGTGTGAAAACCTTTAAAAGTCAACTCTGAAAACTAAATATAAGCATACCCCATCACATAGTATTCCTAGGATATCTGCTTTTATAGCACGCTTTCTATGGAGATAAATTCACCAATGTAATCCATTAGTTCCTGTTGGTCGAAGATATATACATACTGAGTACAAAACCACATCTGAATATCGACAATGTTGCCAGAGACATTCAGTTCCATTTGAGAAAACAGGACAATTGGTTCCAATGACTATTTCAAATGAAGAAAATCTGATGGCTCCAGATGCCACTTAGCAGTTTGGCCTGCCAGTTGGGAAACTGTAGGAAACTTTCAATACTTAGCATATCCCACTCAGTATAATTCAAAGTCTTTTGACATCTTGTTCTTTTCAAGAATAGCAGCTTTGTTGGTGTGCTCTCTTTATGAAACACAGATATTATTTTTCCCTGATTTGAATTTAAAGGATTATTTTTCTCCGAGTGAAAGGTAAGTCGACTGTTGCCGCAGAATTGACACAAACATTGTGACAATGGCCTCATTTTCAAAAATATTTATGAATCACAAGTCTCATTGTAGAATATCAGATCTGCAGCTGATCAGTATCTTTGCTTATTTTATTATAGTCTTCTGATTTCACCCTTTCAGGAATGATTAGATGATTTCATGTTATCTATTAGCCCTTTCCAGACTACAAACACAATCTTTCCTGCTACACTTTCTGTCACCCCTCTTGTCAACTTTATGGCCTTCTCTGGGGTATATCATTTACTCCTGGTTTCCTTAGTGTATTCAGTTCATAGACTTTCCCACTCAGGCATGAACAGGTGCTGTACACTAAGTTACTACAGCAGCCACTTAAAAAGAAACACAGCAAGGCTATGGAAGAACTTATTAAACCCAAACAGTGGCAATGAAAAGTGTAAAAAATGAACATTCTTGATAAACAAAGTATTGATGCTGCTAATACAGGTTGAATATGAAAAGCACAAATCTAGTGATTACTGATTTGCTCCACTAAAGGAACTGATTTATTGTCCTCTGCTATATGTAAAGGAAACTCATTAGTACTTAATGGTGATCTTCCCAGTGACTGCCAGAGCTTCTCCAAGAAGGGGTTTTATATTGTTTTAACTCAGCAATAGCACAAATATTTTCACTCTATCTTCTGATACCTAATAAAAAAATAAAAATAAATAAATAAATAATTTTTTTTTTAAAAAGCCTCAAAGGCCCTCCAAGTCTGGTAAACCTTAAAACCTAACCAAAACAAGTATACAGGAACACTGTCCACTGGAACAGTCAACTCTTCATCACACAGAGAAAATGGAGAAGCATCATCACCCGCAGATGGCAAAACCACATGTGGCTTTTAAGACTGTAAGAGTGTGCAGGAGAGAAAAGACTGGTCACTGCTCCTTTGACAGGGGACCACAAAGATGTCCCAAGGACTGTTAGACTAAGCCAGTAACAGAACTACCTGGCTTCCAGGCCCAAAATAGCTCAAGCAAAGCCAGTTTATGTATTTCTGCAGCATGGTCAATCCACACGGGGACAATGCACCCATCAGAGGAAACAGAGAAGTAATTTTTATGTAGGTATAATAATAAGGATGCAGTCTCAGAATTAGGCAAACAGAAATACGCCAATATAAAATGATTTGCTCAAGTTTTCCTACATCTCAAACAAAAAAAAAAAAAAAAAAAAAAAAAAAAAAAAAAAAAAAAAAAAAAAAAAAAAAAAGTCAAAACTAGAAGTTACATAAAAGTTACTTCTATTCTTATTTTCTATTTTCTTTCAGAATGTCCCAGTAGAGATTTATTTTTTTTTTAAAGTGCAATGATAAAATCAAATTTGTGACTTCAACTTCCAATGGGTAATGCTGAGACAGAGGACTCATCATGAGATATTTAGGCTAAGGAATGAGGATTTATAGTTCAATGCATACTAACTGATAAGTGTTAGAAGATTAATCATTCTGTATTAGTTACAGCAAAGTTCCAGTGTTGCCTTTATTTATACATGTTTCTGCTATGGAGTAAAATGAGTGTAAATGGTCATGAATGAGACAATAAGCATTCTTGGAAAAAGTCAGTGCATGGAGAATTTTACTCAGCTCTATACAGTCTTTGTTCTAAATGGTAATTAAATGCTTAACATGCTTTTTCTACACACATTAATGGCTAGCACTTCTTATCTCCACAGCTGCTTGAAATTGTTCTCAAGATCTAGGTAGGCATAAAAGAGAAAATCTATCTTCTCTCTACTTCTACAATAAAATGTAGGCAAGTATTCAAAACTCTCATGAGTTTAAACAGATCTCACATTTTAGTGAGGTTAGAACAGTCAGTTATGCAGAAAACCAACTAAGAAGTGTAAGAGAAAATAAATGAAGGCTAATCTATCTAATGGAAAACAGTAAGGTATTGTTTATTATTGTATTATTTTAGCAGTATTAAGTTTTTCTAAAATTTCTGCATCTTTTGTTTGGCAAATACTTGATACTTGACATTATATAGCTTAAAATAACAGCCTGATGTTCAGTGTAATAATAAAGGCTTTACAGGATAAGAGCCATCTGTTGCTATTATACTCACTTTCTGAAATATTCTGAAAGGGATGAAAACCCTTAGACTTTGTCAATTATATGCCCTTGATAAAGTATGAGTCATCTTAAAGGAGTTTGGCATAGAGATGCAGTTTTCATGGAAACTAATGCGAGAACATATTGAATGTATTCTAAATATGACCATCCAAATGGTCATATTGATGAAAAGTTTCTCAAATGAGAGAGAAAAATGTGGCAATGTAATTTACTCTTCCATGTCTGAAATGATGTTGGGTAATAATTCTTGGGCATTTCACAGCTTTTAAGTCAAATACTATTTTCAGCACTTTTTCTGGTGAGATCATTATAATATGATTATTTTGGCCAAATGTATTTTAATTAAACCCCACCCCCAAATCATGGGGTCTGGAACTTCTTCCCACACTATGGTAGGAAATATATCTCCAGATGTTAATAATTAAGGCATTAAAGGGTAAACCCAGGACCCACTTCCGCAGCTGCCGAAGCTCCCACGGCAGTAAACTGGTGTGGTTACATTGCTGAAGAGTGTGGGTGGATTGGAAAAGGCCCTTCAGCGTTTGTGCACTTCTGCACAACGTGGAAGCCAGATCAAAAGGGATTCCAGTGTAGGCAACATGTTGGCTGTGGATGGTGGAGGGCAGAATGGATATGTGCTTCCCACGCAAGTGGCTATGTGAGAAGTGGAGAGCAGATGCTCTCTAACATGGTCTCCTGGGCTACCTACCACAAGAGGTGGGTATGGCGGCCCTCTTCTGGCCTGGAACCTGGCTAGGATCAGTCTTTCCCAGAAAAAACAACATTCACGTAGGTGTCTGAGGTAACAGGTATGACTACTGATGTATGCATTAAAGGGAATTGTGTTTATCAGAGACATGTTTCAAATCCAAATGTGTTGGTTGGAAAGGCCATTTCTATAAATATTACAAAGGCAAGCAGAAAGGATGCTTCCCTTGCTCTCCCTCACCAACTTCTGTCTTCAGTCCTGAGACTGGGTATCAGGCTATCTTTATTCTAGACAGGCAGTAAAGAATTGGGTCAGAAAGCTGAACCAGACTAAAACAAGGGCAGGGGGCAGATGTTTTTAAGTAAAACTCAGTTTTCTACTCAAAATTCTAGGTAAACATTTGAAAGCCTCAGAGTGATAACATGAGCAAGCATTGATATATATTGATCAGAATCAGGTTACTTTTAAACGCATTCCAAAATACCTTCAAATGCCTTTCTTGAATATTGTTTTTTAGATGTAACTTCATTCACCTGTCCGGACGTCTCTAAAGTCGATAATTAAATTTTCTACACAGTCTAATAGGATGTAAATATTTCACTATACTCATTTAAAGTCAAAGAAGTTTGTGATGGAATGCATGAGGAATAGCGCAGAGTACACTGTCTTGATGGACAAGTTTGCATGAGGTTTGGAATTTACTATGACTTCTGTTGCTATGGACTGATATTTTTCTCTCTTCTACATTTTTTAATAACCTACATTAATTTGAGGTAGTTTTGGCTTCTAGCATATCAGACAAGCATCTATTTCTTTCAAAGAGAACTTTTTGCGAAATAAATGAAGTTAAGCTTTACTATGATTTATTTCCCCAAACTATCATTTTTTAAAATGATCTAGTTACAAGATGCTGGCTTACTCTGTGAACTAAAAACTAATGGCTTTCAACAAGAGACTTATAACATCTCTCTCATTCTACACTGGTTCATTTATACTTGTTACTAAAAAGTAAGATCAAGATATCAAGGAAAAAAATCAGAGTTTCGAACCTTTCCCAAACCTTTGCTTTATTTGTTTTTAATATATGGCTGACTTTTATTAAACAGATATTAATGGGTCATTAAAAAAAAGAGACTCTACCTAAAAGTAATTTTGAACCTCAACACTTTTCATCTGTCTCACAAAGTAATCTATGTTAGTTACAAAGAAAATGATCTTTGCTTGGGTCTCTAATTAAGTAATTTACATTCTTTGTTCTGGAAAACACGGAAGAAAAGCCACCAACAAGCATTCTTAAAACCCTCATCTGTAAATATGTCGCTATTGCATGTGAGACAATGTAGAACACCAGCTGTTTGTTTATTTAAAAAAACAAAACAACCCCCCAAACCCAAAAAACAAACGCCCCCCACACACCTCTTCTAAGAACTCCTCTGGGTGACCTAAACAACTAACCTTGAAAAATGTTCCCAGTGCAATCACAGGATGATAAAACCTTTGGTTTACACTCATTTATAATGGTAGATATACAGTACATGTGCAGGCACAACTGAACACACTGTGGATTAAAATCTCTACAGCAAAATTGGAAGAGATAAGGAGAGTAATTGAATGTCTACATTATTTACAAAAGCAGGTAATTTACAGGGGGAACTAATGGAGTACTTAAGTATGCTCTATTTTTTTGCCACTATTACTGCTTTACAAGAAGCCTTTAAAGTGCCATTTCTGTTTTATACACAGAAAAGTTTGGATAGCTGAGTGGGAACTTTAAAACTCATTTGTAAGTTTCTGTCAAAAAGCTGTTTGTTTTTTTTTTTCTTGACCTGAAACACTTTTCTGTATTTAAATTATTAATCTCCATCTTCCTATTGCCGGCCACTGCCTCCCAGGGCTAGCCCTGATCAGGGTACATTGCTTATGATGCATCACAGACTTCCTGGAGAGCAATCTGCACAGGGGGCTGAAGGGAGCATTTCGGAACTGAACTGCTCGCATTACTTCCAGAGGGGGTCAGGATGCCTAGCCTGTTGCCCACTGAAAAGACAGGAGGTGAGGTGTAGGGAAGGTGAGAGGGCTGGGCTAGCATCCTGCTCGATGGGGCAAGAGGTAGGGCACAGCCAAGCACCAGGCTAAGGCTTCACCCTGCTGTGAGGGCACTTGGCTGTTTTCCACGCCTGGCCCTCCTGCCCTCTGCTGCTGCAGACACCCAGCTGGCTGCTTTTCAGAAACCCTGCCTGAAGGGCACATGGCCTGGCCTTGGCAATGCCCAGTGGAGGTGAAAGTGTTCACTGAAACCAATGGCTCACCTGCCGTCCAGTAGATTATACACCGTGTGGTTTAATTAAGCAAGATAATGGAGAGAGCCAACTTACTCACCTTTTGCCCTTTTACTCCACTGCAGTCACATTTTCCACAACCGGAACAACCCTGAAAATAAAAGAGAAATTGAGAATTAATTGTCTGAACTGGGTGACTGGCAGAACATACCACAACAAGCCAGGGATGTCAGGGGTAATACCCTGACTTAAAGTCTGGTCAGCATGGGGAATGTTTGCTTAAGCCTAACACAATACTTTGTTATCTTTATATAGACACACACTTTGGTCTGTCTCAGTCCAATAAAAGATCCCTTTGTAAAAGAAGAAAAAAAACCTGCTATAGTTTTTAACCACAGAAAACTGTTATATTAATTCTAAATATTTTGGGCCACCATTTAAATATTAACTCATTTTTATAGAAAACACACACACTCTGCATCTAGCAATATGGATTCTCCTCTAGGATGTTCTACAGTCACACATTCAAAGCCCAACTAATTACTTAAAATCCAGTCGTAGAAGCATCTCTTTAATATCAATTTGTTAATTGCTTGCGTCCTACATAAATACTTAACATCTATAAATATGTGCCATTGCTTTGAGGAGAATCACACAGAATCACACAGAATTGTCTAGGTTGGAAAAGACATTGAAGATCATCCAGTCCAACAATTAACCTAACACTGACAGTTCCAAACTACACCATATCCCTCAGCGCTATGTCGACTCTACTCTTAAACACCTCCAGGGATGGGGAGTCCACCACCTCCCTGGGCAGCCCATTCCAACGTCTCACAACCCGTTCTGTAAAAACATGTTTCCTAATATCTAGTCTAAATCTTCCCTGGCGCAACTTGAGGCTATTACCTCCTGTCCTACCGCTTACTACTTGGTTAATCAGGCTCATCCCCAGCTCTCTGCAACCTCCTTTCAGTTAGTTGTAGAGGGCGATGAGTCTCCCCTCAGCCTCCTCTTCTCCAGATTAAACAACCCCCGTTCCCTCAGCTGCTCCTCCTACATGTGCTCCAGACCCTGCACCAGCTTCTCTGGACACGCTCGAGTCATTCAATGTCCTTTTTGTAGTGAGGGGCCCAAAACTGAGCACAGGAATCGAGGGGCGGCCTCACCAGTGCCGAGTACAGGGGTCAGATCTCTTCCCTGTCCCTGCTGGCCACGCTATTGCTGACACAAGCCAGGATGCCATTGGCCTTCTTGGCCCCCTGGGCACACTGCTGGCTCCTGTTCATCCGGCTGTCCATCAACCCCCCAGGTCCCTCTCTGACTGGCAGCTCTCCAGCCACTCCTCCCCAAGCCTGTAGTGCTGCTGGGGGTTGTTGTGGCCCAAGGGCAGCCCCCGGCATTTGGCCTTATGGAAACTCCTCCAGTTGGCCTCAGCCCATGGCTCCAGCCTGTCCAGGTCTCTCTGCAGAGCGTCCCTACCCTCGAGCACATCAACACTCCCATCCAACTGGGTGTCATCTGCAAACTGACTGAGGGTGCACTGGATCCCCTCTCCCAGATCATCAATAAAGATGTTAAAGAGGAGTGGCCCCAACACCGAGCCCTGGGGGACACCACTCGTGACCGGCCGCCAACTGGATTTAACTCCATTCACCACAACTCTCTGGGCCCGGCCAGCCAGACAGTTTTTTACCCAGCAAAGCGTGTGCCCATCCAAGACACGAGCAGCCAGTTTCACCAGGAGAATGCTGTGGGAAAAGGTGTCAAAGGCCTTGCTAAAGTCAAGGTAGACAACATCCACAGCCTTTCCCTCATCCAATAAGCAGGTCGCCCTGTCGTAGAAGGAGATCAGATTTGTCAGGCAGGACCTGCCTTTCATAAACCCATTCTGACTGGGCCTGATCCCCTGGTTGTCCATTATATGACTTCTAATGGCACTTGAAAGGGATGGTGAAACTGCAGTTCATGACTTATCTTCTACACTTCAGAGATCAAACTGCTCCTAATGTTAAATATTATATATGGAGGCACTTGTTAATGTTTACTGGCCAGGCAGTGTCTAGCTCCAGGGTTCTGGCCTTGTTCCTTACATCTCCTGCATTTCAAATCATCTTCTTTCTTTCTTGCCCTCTGTGATGACTAACTGTAGTTGTTCTTATGATGGGAAACCTTCCACTCAGTAAAAGCACATTTGTTGCAGCAGGAGAATGCATAGAAAACATGAATAAAAACATATCCAGTCTGAACTGTTCTTCAGTAGATACTTTAGAGATCCATGTTTTCTGAAATGCTTTCCTGAGGGCAGCACCACCTCATGGGGTTTCTACACAAGATAAACTGAAGTCAAAATACTGCCAATTTGTACCTCCAGAAAAGGATGGTACTTCAGCATAGATGTTGACAGACTTCCAAGTCTCTCTGGATTCCGTGAAGTGAAATTCCGGAGGGCAGATTTGGGAGAGGGGTGTTTTCATCTCACAAAAGAAGGAAGGAAAGTGGACTGTGCAGCTGGCCTTGCTAGCCCTGAAGCTAATCTCGTCACCTGGAATACTGCTAAATGCCACTTCCCTCAGAAGCAAGGGAGAAAAGATCTTGACGCAGATGTCTGAAGAATGGAGCTTAATATTAATAAATGTTAAGAAAACCTTTCATGTCATTGTTCATATAAACCTTAAGATGGAGACTTGAGAGATCTGCGGGTTGGTTTGTTTGGATTGAGTCAACAGCAACCAAAAGATTAGGACTTCTATGACATAATCATAAAGAGCTTCTTGGGTTTTTTTGTAAAACATTAAAGATGATAACTGATTAACTGATGCACAGGTAAAAGCTTATAGTTGCTTTGTGTTAGCAAAGTATTTCTCTGTACATAAGAGTATATCAGCTACCCCCCACTTTTCCTCCTCATGGTCATGAAGCAACTGCTGAGTAACTCAGCAGTCTATTGTTTTTACTGTTGTCATGCCTCTCAGAAACAAACTAGGAGGAAAACAACCAAAATATTTGTATCGCTGAATATTCCACCAACGCACATGAGATCCTTCAGCCGTTATCTGGAAGCAGTCAGAGACGGCATCACTCCAGAGCCAGCTCTCCGCACGGATGCTGGGCACCTGTCCCTCCACACCTGTGGGCTCCACAGTCTATTGGGACCTCACTACTTCTGGGAAATAAAAAGCAAATGTACCTTGTCCATTTTAAATTTGGAAAACCTCCAGTGAGACCAGTAAACATCATCACTCTGGAAAGTTAAATAACAGAGTAACATTTTTACTTATATATATATATATATATGTTTTCTTTTAAAATAAAGCATCCAAGAGAAATGGGGGTTTAATATTGAAAATAAAATTACTAAAGGCTGTCCAATCAAATTAAAGTAGCAGCTCCTGAAAAATTTGTTCCTTCTGTTGAGATTTCTTTTTCTATATGTAGATCCATTGTATTTGTTGTTTGAAGTCAAGCTTTCTCCGCATTCACATAAAGAAAAATGAATCACATTTTCTTCTCTTACATTATTACAGCATTTTACCATGTTACATTATAAACACATGGAAAGATGAGAATTAACACTGATTAGAATGAGCATTTATCTTGTACTGCAGAAGGAGAATTAGATCAGAAAACAATGCAAACGCATGTTGTAATGCCAACTCAGTACTGACCAGGAGGGCAAAGTGCCACCCACTGCACAATCTGCTTTACTTCTTGTGGTATATGGTTGTGCCTGGAAAAATATTGGGCCTCCCATTTCAATAAATGACCCAGTGTGACCTTAGTTTTTTGGGACCTGATGAGATCACAGCTGGAGGACGCATGCTTGCAGTTCATACTTCCTCCTCCAGCATCATGCCGAATGTTATCAGTTTTATCAACATGTCCCTTAAATTCAGAAGTCTGTTTTAATTGCATCTGGGAATGTAATTAAAATACGTCATTGAATCATTATAAACATCTGTTTTCAAGTCAATCCCTGCATACTTCCTTCAGCTTGTTATTTAACATGCACTGTTTTAGAAAAAAAGTATGTTGTTACTTATTTTTAAGTTGGGGTTTGTTCTTAAATTTAGCATGGCCAGAGAATGGACTTGTTCTTTTGGGTCTCTTCTTGTGCTCCCAAAAATGACGCCATTATATTCAGTTTTTCCTGTTTCTTAAGCCTCAGATTAGAACAGGCAAGGAAGGTAAGAAGGTACTGAGCATCAGCGAGCACAGCTGCATAAGGTCCTGTGTGCAAGAACCTGGCTATGCCAGAACAGGCCACCTGTGCTACAGATCTCTGGCTTTGTTTTACAGTAGCATCGTCTCCTATTATCACTGACTGTAACATTTGCAGGTGGGTGGAAGGTTGGCCAACAATGACAGTCACTGCTGGATAACATTATCCTCAGCTACTAAAATGTATTTTTGAATCTGAGGGATGTGATAACATTCTGCACATACTAGGAGGAAGTATGAGCTTCTTCCTCTTGGTCCTCTGAGAAGATGGAAGGGCCAGAGGGGAAACAACTTATAGATCAAGGGTCAATTTAAGGAGGTCAAAGGGACATTTAAGTAATGAGGTGAGAAACTGAGAGAGAGAGCAAGATGGTTACAGCAGGTATAGGAATCAGGGTCTGGATCCACCTAACCCAGTGTAGGTACAAACATCTCTAGTAGTTACTCCAGTCTCCCTCTATTCAATGGCAAGAAATAGGCACTTCGAGGCTAGGATCCATCTCATTAATTTTGCGTGTTTGCTTTCAATGGAGATGAAGATTGCCTTGGAGGACTAAGCAGAAGAGACTGAAATGGGTAGAAAGAAGTATGGGCTATGTACAAGAGCAAGTGAAAAATGGAGAGAAAACTGGATATGGATAATCAAACAGAGGGCTAGAGGTTACAGACAGAATGAGACAGAGAATAACAACAGGTCTTCGTTCCTTGCAAAGCATTAGAAATTTAGTTGAGTATCTTTTCAGCTACAAACAAGGAAATCTGCATTTCTGGTACTCATTTAGGAATGACTTAAAAAACTTACACAATCAAGTCCTAAGAAGGATTAAAGATAATGATCACAAGGTAAGTAAGCTGAAACTATGCAAATTATCACTTATTTCTAAACTTCTATAATTTTAAATCAAGTCTCATGACAGAAAGAACCCAGTTCGTGATTTCCCACCACACAACTAGAGATAATGAAACAAAAATGAGAAACAGTTTTGTCCTATCTCCCAGACATCCTCTTTCAAAGAATGCCTTTCTCCAGGAGCTGCATGGACCTTGAAGCAATCACTGCTGTCCTCCAAGTGCCAAAACAGAGAAGAAATGGTGCTGGGCAGGAAACATAATCTCCCGGGACAGGGGCAGGGTGTGGGG
>NW_020799091.1:62049742-62052987 GCF_003259725.1 Athene cunicularia
CTGGCGGGGAGGGATGAAAAGGCAGGCTCTTCAGCCCTTGTGTAGGAGCTAATTACAGACTAATGCAAAGGTTTTGGCCAGGTGCACTATGATACCTCACCTTATTTGCACGGTAGGCTAGCAGTTTTGAAATAGCCATAGCTCCCTTGCACCACAGGCCAGCCTCTCATATAATATTTGATGACACTCATTTTATCTTACTCCTCCCACAAAATATCAGTCAGGCCAGAAGCAGAAGGTCATTTCAGCAACATAAATTTCTTCAGTTTTTTGACAAGCATTTCCGTTCCATTTCATTCTCCCAGACTGTCTGCAACTGATAAGTTTAATGAATCATGCTAGCAAATCAGTATAAAACTACAAAGAGATTACATCCCTTTAACACTGCAATATCAACGTGCTACATGCAGACTGAGTATTTGCCTAGAGAAGAGTGATTCATTTACTATCGTATTAACATATAGTTCTAAAAAAGTGCTACTAATGAATGGGCACCCCAACCTGAATCTCTAACTTCCATCAATCACTTACTGAGCCTTAGGAATACTAAAACCCTGTCCATGACAGAGCTGAAAAGGCTGCTAAAAGTCCCTGCAACAGCTGGAAGAAACTCTGCTCTGCAGTACAGCCTTTAAGACATCTGTCAGATCGTAGCTACAGACTTTTGTTGCGTTTTGCCCTGTTTTTCCACATCCAGCTACTTTCCTGGCATTTGAGGATTACTGCTTGGAACTCACAAACAGCCAGATGAGCAGCCTAGAAGGGAGACGACTGCCGTATTTGGAAATGCACCATTTCTGGAGGCTACAGAGATCTCAAAAAAAACCCAAAGGCCAAGACAGTTCTTGGACACTCCAATCTCTTACACAAGTGCGTTTTTCAAGACAAAACATAGTTCTCTTTCACACAAAATCAGCTCAGACTCTGCTTGCTGAGTTTCAGTATCTGAACTGGCTACCAGCTTAGGCTAATTGTATAGGTATCAAGTTCAAATCTTAGCCTGTAAAGCACACGTGTAAGGCAGAAATTTAATAAAATTCTGTTTACTCAACCCTGTTCTTGTTAAAAATCTCATTCCAGGGAATGCAGTCACTTCTACCCAAAATACAATGTCTCAAATGACTGAAAATCCCATAAACCTGTGAACACATGAATGGTGAGACTAGCACAGATCTCAAAATTCTCTGACTATTCCAAATGTTTCTAATTCATAGCTGAAAGGCTTTAAAAAGTAAAAATAATCATAATTATTTCATCTCATGATTCATTCATTATAAAATGACATTTTCTGTTTAGACATGACACTGATGAAGTTTTCTGATGAAACAGTGTAGATTTCTCACTCTACATTGTTTTAGTTTAAACCTCAGTTTAAGCTGAATTCATTCCAATACCAGTTTCAAGCTGAAACTCCCAGAACGGCTATGTCAATGGGATGGCTGTCTGACAGTGACAGCTTTAAGTCTGAATCTCCTTCCTCTACAAAATCCACCCCCTTCCACACCTACACTGACCTAGTCTCAATGGGGAAGGCCAAGGCAGATTTATCCCTATGTAGCAGACACTGCACTTCTTTCTAAACACACGTATGTACAATTCATGTAGTTGACACAAGAGCTGGATCAATGATGTCTTCAAGTTTCACATCCCACCAAACACAGAATAGGGAGGTGATGCCAACTGCAGGACACTTACCTTGTATTCCTCTTATATTTTTTTCTCTCTTCAGAATGTCAAAATAGCTCCCTGGCTGTATTACTATTCTTGTCTTTACTCTTTAGATATAACTGTATTGAATTAACCAAACTGCTCCTTTGTGTGTAAAGTACCATTAGAAGAAATGATTGCTATATTCCAGTCAACCTTAATACTTTTCTTAACTGATTTTGCAGTCCTTTAACAACTTTTTGAAAAATCATGTTGCTAAAACTTCTGATTTACACTTAGCTAGAACGAATCGGATAACAAAAAAATCCAGACTGTTTTAGCAAGTTAGCAAAATATAATTATATCCCCTTATAGGAGTTGATACAAAGCCAGTTGTCCTGGACTGATGATTTGAACTTCAGCTCTCAAAATGGTTCAGGAAAAGGAGCATCTGCCATGCCTTAATTTTCAGGACTTAAAGCAAAGAACAGAAATTGAGCACAGTTCTCATTGCACTTGTAAACCCATCAATTTCAGATTCTATAGACAGATAAATAACAGACAAAAGAGAACATTTTATGATTTTATAACATCAGCAAGTTCTAGTCTTTCCTCCTCTCCTAAGTCTTTTTTCTCCCCCATTAGAAATAAAAACAGTTGGCAACTTATCTTCATGTCCTTTTTTTCTTTTTTTCCCAGCAAATCACGGGTAGACTTCAGATCTGACTGTTCAGGGAATTCCCTGAATCAAGGGAAGGCTTATTAGTTTTACTGCTTTTACCCTCTAAGGTCACCAAATTAAGTTTAGCTCTAGTCAGCAGTCACTGGAAGTTTCTGTCATGTAGTAACTATTTAAAGTCCTTGTTTGTGTCATTTGAATTTTCTGTAGATCCAGTATACACAGAGCACAGAACAGTGCCATCCAAGATGTGCTATGGGATACCACTTGTTTCTAGATGCCAAGCCAGGTAGCAACAGCTCTCCCTTAGGTGTCGGGTCATATCTGCTAGGCCTATGTAAATATCTCAAATGGCACCAGATGCCTACATTTTAGCAATGGAAATAAGTGCAACCCAATAATCTCCAAAGGCTCATTAAACCTTACATGGATAAGAAGAATTAAAATACTCATTCTCTTGAAGACCTCCTTTGGCTGTAGGTTGATGTATGTGAGTGGGACAGAAGGAAGCAGAAGTTGTCCCCACTCATTTCTCTGTCAGTGCAGAGATGTTCTCCTAAAACATCTTCTAGAGTTTGCTTTATACAAGATGACAAATCTCCTGGAATAAACCTACATGGTCGAAAACCGTGGCACTTTATGGCTACTAGAATGTCAGTGCATTGATTAAGTAGCCCTGTTAGACCAGGTGAATATTTAACTGAGTCCCCAATTAAGCAATAGATAATACCTGAAAGGAATGGAAAGTTACTGTCTGCAATATCACTGTGCATGATGAAATTCAAACTAATTACAACAGTTCAGCTCTGGTTTATTTAAAAGCCTTGTTTAATTTTCAGAAAATGAACTGATTTCAATTAAAAAATTTTAGAACACAATCAAGAAAAAAATCCATTATGGCTCTTGGGACACGGGGCGG
>NW_020799091.1:62053037-62068009 GCF_003259725.1 Athene cunicularia
TGTCTGCAGTTTTTGGCAGGGATTTTTCTGTTTGGCTGTGGGAGGAGGGTTGTTTTGTTGTTGTTGGGTTTAGTATTACCAGAATTCTACAGGATGTTCATACAAAAATTGCAGACAGACCACAGATTCTTATCAGAGATCTCCACTCCAGTGTATTTTAGCCACTTCAGGGAATATTAGTTAATTTTTACATGCTTAATATTAATTATTTCAGGTTTTTGGTTTTGTTTTTGGTTGGGGTTTTTTTGTGTAAATTAGCATTGGTTGGAAGAACTTCACTAAAAAGATGTTTTAAAAAAGAGTCATGTCTTCTTAGTCAAAAGAATACCAGATTGCTGGAGCTGAAATGTTTTGTTGCTGGGACCTCATTTTTGACATTCTTTTCCAAAATCACCAGGGGTCTGTCCTGGAGGTAGGGTCATGGGAGTCCCCTGAAAGCTGCTCTGTGAACATGACTTTCCTGCTGGTGATGTGAACATTATTTTCACAAAGCAGTGCAAAACCTGGGGGCTTCCAGTTAGTTCACAGGAAATATAAAGTTATTCCTGTTGTTCCATATTTGGACAAAAATGACATTTAAAGCAACTGTTTCCTCTAAGTACATTCTTTTACAGGAAGCTCTGGCAACAATCAAAGTATTTGCTTACTTAGTGAAATTTTCAGAATATCACATTATACCGCTCAGGCACAGCTCAAAGGAGATAACTGGTTTGTGAATACTAACTAATGGTGTTATCACTAAAATATAAAGTCTCTTGTCAACATTATCTACTAGCAGGTCTATTTCCATGGACTGACAGATACTGCTTAGCCTCCAGCAAGTAGATAATACTGCATTTACTGAGTATCAATCCAGTCGGTTTTGTACCCTTTTCGATTTAAGAACTTCACTTTCAGTTGTATTTTCAAAGTGAAAAAAATTCCAGGTGCCAGTAGGGTTCTCTCGTGCTACAGTCACTGGTGTTATCTCACTGACAGCTGAGGATTAGAGTATGCTTC
Source organism: Athene cunicularia (assembly GCF_003259725.1). Lineage (NCBI taxonomy): Eukaryota > Metazoa > Chordata > Aves > Strigiformes > Strigidae > Athene > Athene cunicularia. Next base: position 62,054,037 of record NW_020799091.1, read on the forward strand.
TGGACTTTCTGACATGCAATGACAAGAGCTTCCAGGAATACATTTCAGAGGGTATGACCCTTCCTAAATTCGATTATGGTAATTGTCGCCAATAATCCCCACTTTACTATTCTACTTTGTGAATAGTCAAACTGGAGCCAGGTGATACAGGTGAGAAACTCCCATTCCTCATCCTGATAACTTAAAAAAATCTGAGGGGAGGACAGGAAAACCTGTTGCAGAACCACCATGGCTCATGGCTGTTGCACCTGCCTCATATGCAACTACTCTGGAGTGCAGAAATCAAACTGCTCCTTGTCCTGCATAACACGGATCCAGACACTCTGCCTTCTAACTCAGCTTTTTAGTGTAACTCACATTAGCAGTTAGTAGGCATGTAAACTGAAGGGAAACCAAACATCAAAATGCCTTCTCATTTGTAAGGCAGAGCAATTGCAGCCTCTGAAACAAATCCTGCAAGTTTGTTTTTCTTGCTGCCTTCTGGGATGGATCCACACAATCACTTCCAGAACCTGCTAGAGGTACAAGGCTGGATCCAGCCATAACCTGACAAGATGGAAATGGTGTCATTACAGTGGTGTTCCATACCTGCTGCCTCTGCCAGTGGTGGCCAGCAATGCTGGGGGGACGGAAGGCAGTCAGTCTTCTTGCCTTCCTCTCAGTAAACCCACACCCACAGGGCTGAACTGCTTTCTAGAAATGCCTTGTGGCTTCTCTGGCCTCTGTGCCTTTTGGTATTCAGCACACATCCCTGTTCTCACAAGCACAAGGGTACCCATAATACATCTGAGTATGGGTGCTCGGTGTGGTCGAAAGCCTGCCCCAAAACAGCTCCAGCAGGGAGGCAAAACGCAACACCACCCAAACTAGGCAGAGGCTGAGGAAGAGGCAGTGGTGGCCACCAGCACGGCAGGCGACGGAGCCTCTCTGGCCAGCCTGCACCTTCCAGTGCTCCCGTGACCCAGGCCAGAATCAGGCTGAGAGGAAACTGCCATGGAGGACTCCCTCCATCCCTCCTCTCACACACAGCGGCCCTCTCTAAGCAGCACTGGGGAATGCGGGAAGAGGTGGCGCCACCGCTGGAGCAAGCCCCCATGCCCACAGCCTGGGCCCAGCCTGGCCCACCAGCAGGACAGACCACAGCAGCATAGCCACAAGTGAAGCACTTTGCTGTGGGACAATTTCTTAAAAGGTGGAAAAGAAAAATATCCCTCTTAATGTGGACACATAACCCCCCTACTTCCTTGCCTACGGTTTTGTTTACCACTGTGGTTAGCAGGACACAAACGCGCAGCTGCTGTTTTAGTCGCCAGGCGTTACCCCCAGCCTAGCCATGGCGGTAACCACGCACAGAGCCGGCCTGCGGGCGCCGCCAAGCGCCACCATGGGCCCAGGACTATCCCTGCGGCTGCGGAGCGTTCACCCTGATGGAGAGACCACCTCTTTGCCATGCTGTCCACAGCCATCACTAAGTCTTCCCCTTAATAACCAACCTGGCCCCTGCAAATGCCTGTTACACCAGGGAGCGCAGTGAAAGAGCCAGTCTGCAGGGGAAACACAAGCCCTCCAGTGCCCCAACCCTCCTCAAGGCTTTTTTGTAAACCTGAAGGCAAAGGAGATGCCTCAGGATGGACACACAGGAAGTCAGTGAAGTGGTTTTGCAAATGTTTACAGCAAGTCCATGAGTGGTGCTTTCCCTTCCCTTAGCTGATAAACATGAACATCAATATAAACAAATACATTTAAAAGTAACAGCTTTATAACAACACAGTGCTGGGAAGCAGAGGGCTTCTTCCTTGGCCATCCTTGCCTAGACTAAATAAACAGAGAGGCGAAATCCTCTTAGTTGGGATGCACACCGAAGAATATGAGAAAAACACAAGAAGATAAACTGGACTTCTAGGCTTGGGCCCAGAGAAGAACCCCAGGTGACATACAATCCAGCACAGATACAGGCTGCTGTGTTTTAAACTTACACTGCCTGAGCACAGCTCTCCTTGGGTGGGCTCTGAGCACTGCATTCTTGCTTATGCAACTCCTAATTTCCCATTAACACCCTCCTGCCGTGTTATTCATCACCACAGCACAGGTGCAGCTAACACCATCACCCTGGGCTGGATCTTGCCCAAGAGACCTATTGCCCCCATGTCACATACTGCATGAACAGTGTCCGTTTGCTCCTTAGTCTTCTGCTCCTCATCACCAGTTCATTAACCTTCAGCCCTCCCTGAATCTGATTTTTGCATGACTTGGGAAATGACATAGCTTTACGTGGGTATGCAGTATCTGCAAGAATGGCTCTGCAGATGCACTAGCAGCAGTTCCTCAGCACAGACAGACTGCCACCACAGAGTCACTCCCTAAAGCTGTGGCTGTACCTTCACGTCATGAACATCCCCAACTCACAACCCCATCTGACAAGAGGTGGTGCAGCATCCTGTTACGAAGATTTATCCCTCCGTGTCAAATGCTGCAGCTTCCACAAGGAAAACCTTAATGGAATTCCCCACTGACCTCCATGGCATATTGCAGGTATGTATGACTTGTCATTAAAATCCTTCCAGGAGGACTCTGTCAGATGGAGTATTTAAAGGCTCTCAAATTTTACTAGACTGTATGCAACTTGTATTGCATTAATTTATCAGAATTGTCTAAATGATTTCTTGTGAAGTTGTCTTTTCTTCTAAAAGGAACCTCAACTTTTTCAAAAATTCTGACAATGAAATAATAAACTAGTAATGATGAATATAAACAATTTTAAATGTATTGTTCATACTTCACAACACTAGATAGAAGGTTAGCTCACTCATGTCCTCAATAACACTGGGAAGAGGAGACAGGTAAAAACAGTGATAGCTTCACTCTGGCCAGCAGATTCAACAAAGAGTCATAAAACTGTTCATAAGCAATTAATTGGTACATTTTAAGAACCTTACGGTATTCCGGAAACAGCAGTAGTAACCACAGCAGTTCAACATCCTTGTCAAACACAGGATTTAAAAAGCATGTAGCATGTTTAGTCTACCTAGCAGCCAGCCAAATTACATGCAAAATTACATTTTATAAACCCACTTTTCTTCCCCACAGATCTCAAAGCTCTTCCAAACACGTTCAACCTATGGCAATACCACTGCTATAGTAAAAAAGGCTGCATTTAATTGCTCTAGTGAAAAATTTCAGATAGTTGTTGCAGACAGACAGTTCTAAAAACTGCAGCATCACAGGGCAGGTCTAAAGTTGGAAGAGTATTTCTTAGAGTGAAATCTGTTTTAGGAGTATTTGCTTTATAACCCTACCACAATTTTTGGCCTGGAAGTGGTACCAGAAGTTTACCCTACGCATTTTTCTCAAATATTTTAACACTCAACGTCATACCTGGGCATCTTCTCTTAAACTCCAAATTACAACTTCGGTTCAGTTAAACTAGTAATTTTTGCAACAAATTGTCAGTCATGTATCTGTTTGGACTCCTAAAAAAACATAAGGGGAAGTATTACTTCCTCTGCTCCTTAATAGGCCACTGAATTCTGTCTTTTGCTCCTGTCAAGAGTGACATTGACTACCTGATGAGCAGCATTACCACCACCCTGGGATGTAAAAGCTATCAATGACTTGCATGACTTGCAAGAACTCGGGGCACTTGTGTGTGTTAGGCTTACAGGGGGTGGATGGATCAGATCCCTTTTGAGATCTTGCTGTCTTCCTCATTCATCTGATGAACATCGAACTTACATAGGAAGGAAGGGGGACTTAGGTGCAAATCAGATAGTCTAAATCTCACACTTTGTCCCAACCCACCCTTGAGGTGGTTATACCTCCTTTTGAATCCAGTTCTTCCTTAGGAGCCCTACGGCATAAAGGAGAGAAAGGCAATGCAAATCACCAGTGTAGCTTTCATTGCCCTGAAGACCTGGACCCCTAATCCTCTAACTTGCTCTGAATTCAACCCTTAGATAAACACACCAGAATATTCATACTGGCAGAAACTATAATGTCAGCTCTTCCTATACAAATGAGCTCTTTAGTCCAGAAAACATTTTCAACTGGATTGTGACATTCCAGATGCACGTTGCACTGCAGATAAGCATAGATATTAAAGATATGTCTAAAGATAAAGAAATTTGTCTCAAAATCAGTAACTAAAGACTAACGTAGACTGATTGTCAAACAGCTTGTTTTCTTCTTTTTCAGCTGTGAAACTCACTTTTAGTATGTGGATGGTCAACTGGATTCTTTTGGCATTTTAAAGACCTAGTCACAAGGCAAAATCAGTACTATTCACATGTACTCTAATTTACTTGTCTGGCCTAAATGAAAAACAGACACAATTTTCCTAAACCCATATTTTTCAAAATTGACATTTGAAAATCCAGTTTTAATAAAAATTTAAATGTTGGAACATTACAGCAAAATAGCGACAGGAAATATAATTTTAGTGTGCAACATTTGCCAAATGCAAAAGGAAATAAACTTGTCAGTTCTCTCTTTTATGCTTCTTTGTTGACTAGACAGGAAGCTGACAAAAATTGATTTTTTTTTTCCTCCTGTAAAGCATACAGCGTAATTTGTATTGTACCACTTCAGTTGCTGACCACATCTGGTAAATAAAAACATACTTCATGAGCATCCAGGGAAGTGTTTAATATCTGACAGTTTACAGAAATGCCATACTAATTAAGTACAAAAAGAAAAGTAAATAGCTTTCATTGCAGAAACGGAAATAATGTGATTTAGAGGAGAAGCTGAAAATCCATTCTTTTCTTATGGTTACTTCCTGAGTGATGGAAAAGCTATAGCTGAGTAAAATTAAACATTTGTCTAACCTGCATTCCACATGTAGAGGTCAACAGAAGTGCAAACATTGATGAACACTGAGATATAGCGGTAAATATTTTGTGAGTAGTTTATTTTAAAACAGTAAGAAACTGCCAGATAATGTTCAGCAATTTCTTCCACTTATTAATAACAAGAAAGCATACATAAATAGGTTTCAGTATCCTTGCTTGCTATTTAGAATTAAAAACAATAAATCTCATCCAACCAGTAAAAGCTCAATACTAAAGATCTCATTCTTTGTCAAAAAAATTAATCAAAACTTTCTGAAATTAATGAACAAGGGTAATTATAGATGACAGCTGAGTAACAATTTCAGAGCTTTTCCAAAAAAGATCCAGCCAATATTAGGCTCAAGGCACACAAATGGCAAGACGAAAGAAACAACATAGGCTGTTCCTCCTGTGACTCACTGAAGGACTGGTTCACAACAGGTAAAGTCACAGCGTCCAGTCTTGGTGGACCCTGCCACAGGTTTGTCCTATCCCTTCTGCAGCCCTAACCCTACTCTTGTGCTGTCACTGGCACACTTCAAACCTATCCTGGGATTATACTAGATGAGGGCTAAATACAGTGACTTCCCCCCCAAAATTTTTTTTAATGGCCCATTTTAGCTTATCGAATTACCTTCATGCAGGGGTCAATAAAAAAAAATGCTGCCACGGGGGATAGGCAAGATGATGCACACAGGACCACAGGTTGAACTGTCTGAGAACAGTCTGATGTGGGGGGCTTAAGACTGACACAGGCTTCGTAAGTACTTTAATTATCAAAGGCACTTATAATTGGGCACTGAGATAAATTGGTAAACTGATGTATTTATGAGCTAATGCATGCTAGTGTGACAGAAAAAGATGGAGATCCCCACAGTTTACCTTTAAGATTTAATATTACTGATCATATTCCTTTTTACAACAGTGTAACTTCCACTTACTAACAAAGATAGTTCCATTTTTATTGGTGTTAGTGAAAGGAGGTTCAAAGTATTTCTAAAGTTACCCTGGTCAAAATTCTTCTTGAACAAATTTGATAGTTACTTTCTATTTGCTATACCTGTATGACTTCTGTTTAATAACCTTATTCCATATTCCTTTTTAAGATATTGTGACCTCTTTTTTATTCAAAATAGGTTCATCACCTTCATATTATGGATATTAGCTGAATTAACCATAGCAGTGAATTGTAATGTGACTGCAAGCTTAGCCAGGCTTCTTATTTGTCAAAAATGATCATACATTGTGGCACTACCAACATGGCTTCATGCCATAACTTGCAAAATTCAGGGAACTCAGACAGACATTGAAAAGGAGCTTTGCAATGCTCTTTCCTCACCTTCCCAGCCTGTGAAAGACATGTCATCCTGAGTACATCTAGCAGTACAGTTTGTAACTTTGCTGAAGAAATTTAAAATATCTAATTATCCTGCATCCTTAAGTATACATCCTTCTGATCTGCAGTATGTTGCCAACACTAACATAGAAGCATAATATATCCAAAACAATTATCCTCAGGTAATGAAAGATTACCTCAAATCAGGAACAATAGAATTGTGAAGACTCACACAGTTTTAACTGACCAGCATTTTGCTAAAATTAAAGCTGTTTGCAAACTATAAATTAGTCTAGATGTTTCAGAACATCCTGAGTAGATTCATGAATGAAAAAATGTTCACCTTGACAATTTCACAACAAGAAATGCAAATATTGACATTTTTGAGTAACAAGTGTCATCAAAAAAACAGGAATAAAAGTGATATATGTAAGCAAAACCACCCAAAGTCACATCACGAGACCACCTTTCAGTGCCAGCACATCTGCAGAAGTCATACTAATACTCAAAGTTCAGAACATGTCATTCTCATGGCAACATTCTTAAAGCGCCAGATGTATTCCCAAATCACTCCCCGGAACACATCACACTTTTAATTACACATCTAAATAACACTTTTTTAAAAATCCCATATTTACACTCTGTGAAAAGTCAAAAAAAAATGAAGTCATCAAAATCACTACATTTACTAATTAGAAGTGGCTCATTAACCAAAAAGACATCAGTGCTGCATATACATAATCTTAAATTTGTGACTACTGCCTTACAGATGTGTTGCAAGTATTCCTGACTCTCAGGGCTTCTTTCATTCTTGGCACTGTTCTTTAGAGTGGAGTTATATGAGTTTATAGATATCTTCTAGGATTTTTTTTATTTAAAAAGTGTCATCCCCTTGACTATCTCATATATCAAAAATCTGCAAACTAAAGGTCAAAAACAGAAGATAAATTTCAAAGAAACTGAAAGATAATTATTACAAACCATTATTTTAAAGCCAAAATCACACTTGCTTTGGTCTCAGCTCATACTTCTTGCACAGAGATAATGGCAACTCCATTTGGATTTCTTCATGCATCATTCTTCTAGGTGATGTAATTCAGAAGTTGAAACAGGGAAAAAAACCCTCAATATTAAATAATTCAAGCTTTTAGGGCAGATTCAGTCTGATAAAATTAGTATTAGCATATTTTAACCAGACTTGATGTAAGCAAAAGTTTTACAAGGGAATTAGTGCCTTAATTTCACTGGTGTTAGCTTTAAAGAGGATATTTATTTATATTACATTTTTACAATATTTATTGTTCCCAATCTCTAATAGTTTATTTGATCTTCAAGTAAAATAATGCGGGTTTGAAAAGTATCTTATTAAGATAAAGCCTTTCAACTAAGTCATATATAGTGCTAGAATGACCCAGAAGTTACTTTATTTAAAGGGATTTTAATAACTAAACTGCAACTTTCAGTAGTTCTTAGATTCATCAGAAATGGAAGAGTTTACATCCCTATTATCACACACAAACAAAACTGGAAGCCCAGGAAACATGTGGAGCAAAAGTATTTTCACCTATAAAACTCAACCAGGTAAATTCAGACTATTTCTCCAGCAGTCCACCTCCCAAAACCACCCTGACAGACTCTTGTATTTAACCCTTCCTTCTTTTCTTCATCAACCTAGGCAGGCACTACTCAGAGCTCTCAGAGTGGAGAAAGGAAAGCTGGAAAACTGAAAATCCCTAAAATGTGGGATAAGGAGTTCTGGCTGACAAATACAGTAGCACAAAGAACAGCGGCAGGTTGTCCCAAGGTGGAGGAGGAGGGGGAGGAAGAGAAGGACATTCAGATTCCAGAACCTGAACCTGCAGGCATCTCCACAGGAGCACAGTTAAGGTCATATATTGCAATTGTATTCCATTTGGCTTTCCTTTCAACTCTGACCAAAAAAAAAAAATCCAACAAAAAAACAACCAACTAATTTCTAATGAACTGACTTCAACAGAATTAGGAATCCAAGTATCTGTAGTGACAAACGTGCTCATACCACAGCATCTCCCAGAAGGAACATACCCCACAGCAATTTACCAAGTGTACGCAGCACCACAATGGCTATGAGGATGGATACTGTCTGCCAAAAAAGAAAATGCACCTGGACTGAAAGAAGAGATGGCTGGTTTCTTTCTTTGATATGCACCCACAGTATCTGACTCCTTCCCATAATTCCTTCAAAAAAGAGACAGAAGTGATGCCAAATAGGCCATCTGAGTCGAAAGGCCTTCAAGAGATTCTGAACATCCAAGTTTTAAGCAACTAAATGAGAATAATGCTGGAGAGAGGCAACACTTAGAGCATCCAAATTTAAAAAATAAAAGTCATGAGAAACACTACTGGAAAAGAAAAAAACACCTGCAAAGCTTAGTTTAGCAACAGCATTAATATTAGTATTAGTATTTCCTCTGTACAAATCAAAATAAGCTTCCTAATTTTAAAACTTGCAGGGCATTAAGCAGATCCAAACCACTGCCGCAGATTCTTTCAACAGTGTTGCATCCATCATATCACCTAAAAAATTTGACCAGAAACTCAAGGATACCCAGAGATTTTGAAAAATCTTGTTAGGCATTTAGATTTGCCTATAGGAGCATCACTTTGGTCACTCATTTGTTTAGTAAATTTGATTAGATTTTGTCTAATTTTACAAGTCAAAGAGCTTTAAGAATTGAAGAGGCACTCCAACTCGCCAAAATAAAATCACCATGAATTCTCTAACGTCCAGTATCAGATCCTGTCTTTATTGCTATTTATTCCTAATGTATATGCATTCAACATAGCAGTTTTATTTCTCACATGAAAAATTTTACATTCTCTCCTAGAACCAGCACGTCATCTCATGTCTCCACACTTGGCAGATTTTCTGAAAAAATCAAAAATATCACAACCAAAGTTAAGAGTTGTTTGGGTAACGTCAGTTATTTTGACTGCAAAAAGATGTGGGGTTTTAGCTCAGAAGCAGGTCACCATAGAATGTATTGAAATAGTCCTCTTGAAATGTCCACATATCAAAAATATGAATGCTTTTACACAACTCAAATCAAGGCCCGATGTAACAATAACTCATATATCACTTTTTAGATCACGGAATCACCATTTCATCCCTTGGAAAAACTCCATACAAAAATAGCATCCGTGGGAAGATGGAAACATTAGGCAATTAGTACCACAGAAGATTCTGCTATACTCATTAGGACAGCAGCTTTCTTCCTTTGGTCTTATTTTTCACATCCTTTTAGATGACTGTGTGTCACCAGTTTGTAAAGAAGAAAGTATCTGAATTTTATCTCTGCAAAAGCTCAAGTGCATTGTTATCAAAAATTTTAAATCACAGTGGACAATGGAACATAAAAAGATTAGAGGTATTGCAATATTTCATTCTTACCCAGAAAAATGTATATTCCTTTAAAAAAACAAAGCAGATAAATTAAAAATGCTGTGTTTTCTCTTAATAATGGTGACTAATTTCAAATACCACATGAAAGTGTTCATTCTAATATCCAAGTCAGAAGGAACTTTGACGTACTTACTTTCTTCCCCTCCTCATAAACTCTTTTGGTCTTTTTCATTTTGAGTGCTACTTCCAATATATGTATAACCTGCCCTGAAACATCTTAAATTCTTGAATCACAAGCAAACTTCAAATAGTCTCTAACAAACAAGTGTAAAGTCACAGAAAGCTTTTGATTATTTCTAACCACAAGACACTGCTGGCAGTACAAAATGACCTAAACTGTTGGCAGTGAAAAGCTCAAGGACAAACCAAACTGGTCTCTAAATGCTCAAGTTATTCTTTTCTGAAGAATCCCTAGGCTGGCTTCTTTTACATGCATGTAGTGCTGGACAAGCACACACTTGGGCCGACAGACACATCGCCAGCTCACATCCTAACCCTGCTCTTGGTAATCTGTGGTATGCCCTGACTCAACGTGTCCTGTGTGGGGACTTTCACACCTGAGACTTTATTTCATTTTATATCATAGAATCATAGAACATCAGGTTGGAAAGGACCTCAAGTATCATCTGGTCCAACCTTTCTTGGCAAAAGCACAGTCTAGACAAGATGGCCCAGCCCCCTGTCCAGCTGAATCTTAAAAGTGTCCAATGCTGAGGAATTCACCACTTCCCTGGGGAGATTATTCCAGTGGCTGATTGTTCTCACTGTGAAAATTTTTTCCCTTGTGTCCAAAAAAATCATAATCTCCCAAAGAGTAACTCGTACCCATTACTCCTTGTCTTTTCCATGTGACTCCTTGTTAAAAGGGAATCTCCATCTTCTCTGTGGCCACCCTTTAAATACTGAGACTTGGTGATAAGGTCTTCCCTAATCCCTCTCTTCTCAAGGCTGAACAAACCTAGTTGTCTTAGCCTTTCCTCACATGGCAGGCTTCCCAGTCCTTTGATGATCTTCTACAGTAATACAACAGATTTGTTACACCTTGTAAAGGGATGCAGCATCATTAATATTGGGTTGTTGGTCTACTCTGCCAATTTGCATTCTTTAACTGTATGCCACAGCAAGATTTGGACTTGGATGACCATAAAGTGGCAAGAGCTGTTCTAGCAATGCAAATGCAAGGCTGGTAACCTGGATAATGCACAGGGAATTCATGAGTCTGCTACTTACTTTGCATGGCCATTTTTTTAAGTGAAGTAACTGGTAGTATGAAATATAATGTATAAATGCATCTCATAGATGTGATTTATAAATCAGTGGACTAGTTGCACAACCATAAAATTTCAGACAGCAGAGTTGTTGTATCATAAATCCCAGTTTCGAAAACTGTCTTTAAAAAAAAAAAAGTGGAGAAAAATCCTTGTGTGGAAACTATTCCTGCAGAAAAGAAAGTGTTTCACCTGTATCTTTCACAAAAATAACTAGAAATTTCTGAAATGACTGTCTGAAGCGACAGTCACTCACAGTTACGTAGAACAGAAATATATACAAAGTATGCAGCAAGCTTCCAGGAAGGGAATCCCTATTTCCTACAGCAGGAGCAGCTGTAGGAAAGACCCTTCCTTTTAGTTAATGGTTTGTTTGGTTCTGCAACTACAACCAGCCAGTTACTGTTCCAACTCCCAGTTACACAGACTTTTTTAAATCCATCTCTGGAACAGACAAGGTCATCTTTTGCTGTGCAAACCCATCTGAAAGGACAAAATACGACCATGGAACCTCACTCCTAACTGTCTGAAATGCATAGTAGGTGCAATTGTTTCCTCTTATCAAAAACAGTTCATCTTTCTCTGACATGGTCTGTATTAAGAGTTATTAACAACTTTGCCTTGTCCCTGCCTATCATAACACTAAGTGCATGTATGACAACGTGTGACAATCCTGGCTTCTTCGTATGTGGGTGACACTTAAATGGAAGCCACAGTTGTATCTGCATCGGGTGATGCAGATCAATGCTACACAGGGTCTTGCTGAGATTAGGACATGGATTAGATTCAGCCTGAGGATCCTTAATTCTGAAAAGAAATGTGATGCTTGAGAGGTGAGGGAAGTTAGCTGGAAGGGACTGTACAAGTAGTATCATCCCTATAATGCCTTAGTGTACAAAAACTAGAGTGAAAGAGTGGGGAAATGTATTCTTTACAGACTACACCAGTTTTTTGGAGACTAAAGAAACTTTCAGGCACTAAAGGATTCCCATGGTTTAAAAACAACACAACAAAAGGACCAAAAAACCTATTTTCAGTTGTCTCAGTACAACTCCAATTCTCACTGAAGCTTCTCCTGCAGTCAGAGCACTTACAATCTTTCTCATATATAAGAGGGGAAAACCACAATCACTTCTTCCTCAGTTAAGTCATTAGTAGGCTCTTGCTCATTTTCACAACACAAAAATGTCCAAGACCTCTACTTGTTCTGTCAGCTTAGGTTCACATCAATGAACATAAGAAGTTTGGGGAATGGCGAAAAGGATTTCATGGGGAAATAGGGTGAAATTAATAATTTAGTCTGTGTCTTTGTGCATTTTATGCACTCCATATACACTCCATTTCATCCTTCTGTGATTGTGTACCCTATTTTCAATAAACTCCTGAATGGTTTAAGATTCACCCCAAGAGGGAAGGAAGAGCAGAAGGAGCCATTGAGATTGCCCAACACTTTCTTCTCCAGGCAGGCTTTTGAAGGAGCAACATTTCAACCACAGCACCTTCTTAGGCAAAAAATATTTTGGTCTTCAAGATTAACCACCTTTAAAATGCAAGATGTGGCAAATTAATTTCAAATGGCTATCAAGTAGAGTAAATGTATCCTTTGACAGAAATATGATGAGGTATAAAAAGCAGAGTAAGAATAAGTTAGAAAAGCAGCTTCACACATACTTAAGGAGAGTCATATGTAGGTCTAATCAAGGATTATCAGATTCCATTTTGAATGTTATCTGTTCTAGATTAATGGTGGCAGTATGTTAGACATTTGGGCATCAAATATCTTATTTATAATAACTCCTAGAAGTGCATAACCCATAATAAAATGGCTATAAAAATAAATTCAGTTTACAGGCACTAGTTTAAGAATTCTTGAAAGGTACTTTCAGGATTTAGAAAAGTGATACTTACTGTACTAGAGAAGTGGATTATAGAAATGGATTAGTACAGAAATGGATTTGCTACAAAGTCTTTGCTAGAAAAAATAACATTTGAGAGGTCTATGTTGAACAGTTGCTTTTCAGTGAATACTGCAATATTTGTCATTCTATTTTCAAAATAGAAGCCTACTCTACTTCACTTTATATTTTCACTTTCAAGCAAAACCAGCTGACTTTTCATGTACTTTCAGTTTTCAAAAATTAGTGCCTGGCAATGATTTAATCTCCCCTCCAAACCAAAAGAGATTAGATTACAATTACGAAACACTGAAAACAGGAAATGTTGTAAACTCTGACACAGTATTAACTATGCTGGTTCAAATGACACTGTGAAATTTTCTTAAACATGGTCAATCAGCATTTGTCTACATAGGAGAGTTGCGTGAGAAATAGCTTCTTTTAACAGTGAAGTCATCACCACGCCATATGGATCAAGTAGGGATATTTAGGATACTTCCAAATCATGGCACACATGTATTTCATTACTGAAGGAATTACAGTAACAAATCTAGAAAGAAAAACTAAAAAGTAATTCTTCACTATACTCTCTTTGTTGACAACACTGGAACTTCAGTTGGCCATCTGAATATTCATACCAATGGAGGCAAAAATTTCTACTTACTGTGCGGATCTTCATAATACATACATATAATTTCAATGAATTCCCTCAAAGACACAAATCAGATAAGCTCCCACTACCAGCATTCATTAGACAAAGTACAATCTGGTTGTATTGTCACCAATTTACTGAAATAGTACTCAGAGCACACTACTCTCCATAACGTTTCTTTTATACAGTTTAGTAAGAGAGGAGACAAAATATTTCTCAGCAAAACACAGCGTTCTTTAGAACAGCAGCTTCAGCAGCAGATTTTGGATGAGCTGCTTCACCAACTGGGAAGGGCTTTGCTTTCAGCCTAGCATCATGCATTCAGGCTTTAACCAGACTATTATTTTATATATAGCAATGTCCATCCTTTTTTTCCAGACAGGATACACAAGCCTCCCATGGAGGACTGCATGCTACTGTCTCCCTCCATCCTTTGACCAGACATTTGCACATGACATTTGCATCACGAAGTAGATGAGACATGTTAAAATCATTACTGAATCCACGTCTATCTGCTGCTTTGCCACTCACCACTTGTTACTGTGTTACAGAGC
>NW_020799091.1:62068059-62148056 GCF_003259725.1 Athene cunicularia
ATATATATATCTATATATATATATATATATATATATATATTCTTTAAAATATACAGACATTGCAAGTACCAACATAATTCAATGACATGCAAATCAGCAGGGGAAAAAAAATAATAAAGGCAGTCCTCTAACTATGATTAACTGGATCAGCAGATGAAATGAAGCACCCTCCCAGGAGCAGTATACATTGGGCAGCATGGCAAAGGAGCCTCAGGTTCAGCAGAACAGGGGATGTGCTCGCAGGCAGCTTCAGAACCAGACAGAACTGATGGGAAAGAGCAACAGCAACCAAAACCCTGGGGAGCTCTCCATACTGGGAGACTGGGAGAATGGAAATTGCACAAAGTCAGAGGAAAACAGGTTTTTTATGTGAAAAAAGGGCCAGATAACAGGAATGGACTGGAGAGGCCACGAGGGCATTAGCCCATGGTACCTAGGGAAAGGTGAAGTTGTCATCATTAACTGTAACCCAGGGTAGATGGAGTGAGGGTGCCTCAGCAAGAGAACTGGGAAAGTTTCCTATTGCTTAGGCAGCAGAGGTTTGGGACCAGATACTGAGAACTGGAGAATATGAAGGAGTTCAATTCACAGAGTAAGAGTGGTGAGCAGGAGTTGTCAGGAAGAACGAAGAGCTGGGAAAAAAAGAGGAGTCCCCCAGATGGACCAGAGATGAGCAGAAAAGTAAGACTGGGCCAAGACTGTGGACAAAAAGGAGAGGAGTTACCATAGGGAGGTCTCCCTCTGAATTCCTGGTCCTTCTAGTCTGGGTCTGTGGACACAAACATAGGGCTGCCAGCCTGTTTTGCTATCCAAAATCCTTCTCAGCTTGGCTTACTTTCATGAATCAACATCTCAAATTTCTGTAAATTGCAAGTACAGGGGAAATATAGGCTAAGTTTTCTTTTTTTTTTTTTTTTTTTTCTGGCTTCTAAACAATGAGGAAAACCACTAAAAAATAAAATAATTGTTTGCACCCCTCTATTGAACTGTGTTTGCCTGCAGTTCACAATACCAAGGATCTGTTTTTTTACTATTATAATTACACACACAAAGTCTAAGCTCTGAAAAGAAATGTCATCTCAAATTACAAAGACATGTCAGTGTAACAATATAGTCTTCCTTTTCCCACTAGGGGAAGCATTATCTTTATAACAAATACATTGCTTGAAAAAAGTCCCAAAATACTAAATCCATGGCTCTTGTAATTTAATGTAAGCTGCAGATACGTGCAAGGTCATATGCTAAGTAAATTAAGAGAACAATATATTGGCTCTGTCTTCTTGCTTAACTGCCCCAATATGTATGTTTTGTGTAAAATGTAGGCAGTGCTGAGAAGCTGTGCTATGTGGGAGGGCAAGCAAGGAGGTTGAGGAAAAAGTCTTTCAAAAGATGCTGGAGTTTTCTTTGACATTCACTGGCACGTTGGCAAGACACATCCCTTGACTTGAGAAACACTGAAACTCTTCTTCACTCATAAACAGGTCCTCACTCAGTTGAGCCACGTTCACTGATGTTTTTCAAAACCACCTCATAACTCCCATGCGCCTTCAGTCTCAAAGATGATTAAAAATTCTCAGTTATGGGCAATATGAAGAATCTGGGAGAATGGTAAATTTAGCTACAAAGAAAGAACAGCATTGGGCAGAGGTAAGGCCTTTCTGTGAAGCACTTTTTAAAAACTTTCTGTTTCTCTGATGAAAGAAAATCTTTGTTAATGGTTTTTTCCTTTTGTTTTGTTTGTTTGTTTGTTTGTTTTGTTTTTTTCTTTTCTTTGCTGAGATTTGAAAAAAATGTAAACCTAGGGTGAGGGGGGAACAAGCAGCTAGGCTCTCCATCTGCTGTGTGACCCTAAAAGAAGAGCTAAAGATCCTCTAAACCTTTTGTAGATTAATTTTTCACTCAGTTTGAGGCATACTCAAACAAAGCCATTTTACTTATAACAATCTCCCATAGCCTCCTTCTTTAAACAAAAAATGAATTTTTGAAAAGCACTTCCATCTTGTATCCTCCAAAAGGGGGGATAGTGAACAAAGAAACATATGAATATAACATGTCAGTAGGTTTGATTAGTTTTCCAAATGTTCACTGATGCACACTGAAACCGAGTTTAATTGCCAATGTTTGAGACAACTATAGGATATCATATATTGCCTAGAAGTCCTGCAGTTCCTCTGAAGCAAAATAAATTTAAGGATATCTTGCAGCTCAGTGTCTATACACTGAATTTCTGCTGGTGTATATTAGCAGTTAAGCGCCATGTTTCCTTTTTAAGTTAAAAAACTATCAAATTGTATCTGAAAAGCGAACCTAAAAGGCTACTAAGCCTGCTGTCTCAAGGAAGGATCAACTACACCTGTTCTGTCTGGTCTTTCTTAAAATTTACCAAATTCTTCTAGCAATTTAATGATCCTTTCCTTACCTGCAGAACAGAAAGAATTTCTTCTTACCCACTTCTCAACAACTTTTTATATAGCTCAAGACCTGTGCTTTTTCTATTTCCTCTCATTTCAGAGGAGCAATGTCCATCCTTTTTTTCCAGACAGGATACACAAGCCTCCCATGGAGGACTGCATGCTACTGTCTCCCTCCATCCTTTGACCAGACATTTGCACATGACATTTGCATCACGAAGTAGATGAGACATGTTAAAATCATTACTGAATCCACGTCTATCTGCTGCTTTGCCACTCACCACTTGTTACTGTGTTACAGAGCCACTGAACTGAATTAATAGGGCTGGTGCCAGCATGAGCCGTGTGGGTGTTTATTTACACGGGCACTTCCACTCTGTTTAGTCAGCCAGGGATCTTTTTGGGGAACTTGAGAAAACCTGATTAGTCTGTATCAGTTCATGGGTATTCCTTTCCCACCTTTTAAAGAAAAGAAAAACAAAGTGGGCAGGTATTACCTCTGCCCTGTCCAGTCTTCTACCTCACATCACTTCTCAAAGGTAACTGCCAATGACTGTAAGATTGCAACAGCCTACTCTCTGAAGGTGAAATCAAGTCTATCTCAGCCAATCTTAGTCAGTCACTGCCACCAAAAGAAATCATCCTGTTGCTCACAAAAAAAAAAAAAAAAAAAAAAAAAAAAAAAAAAAAAAAAAGACTATTTTTTAAAAAATCATTCTTTTTTTCACCGGCTAGCAAACTGAACTGGCTCAGAGTAAGACAATTACGGCAACAAGAGAAGTAATGAGAGTACAGTGCTAGGAGTAAGAATATAGAGCCATAGAAGATAGAGCCAGGTGTAACATAAAATCACACCTCCATAGTTCTGACAGGCTGGAAATTCAGGCTTAAGTCCTGGGGCAATGCTGTAGGTCCACCAACATTTGATGTTAGCACAGCCACCAAAAGTAGACCTCTCACTGATCCCCTCCTACCAGCAGCACAAGCATGCAGTGGACTGAGATAGTGAAAACCATCTTCCAAAAACTAACATAGCAAGGAATTTTTAAAACTTCAATATTATTGAGCAAAATCAACTCCCTGCCCTGCTTTACCATGTAACTGAATTCCCACAGCAGCAGCAGAAGGGGCAGAGTTCAGGAGTGGGAGTAAGCTCCTGGGAGTGGGCAGGGGCAGGAGAGAGACTGCTTCAACTGATGGCTCTGCAGCTTAAAAAAACTAGATTGTGAGCACTGCCATGACTCTGAGTCATGAGGGTCAAATGATTTTAAAATATCCATCTAACTTAAAGTAGGATCTAGCCTGCTTCTTCCCCAAGATAGCTCAGATTCCTGATGAAGCATGCATTAAACACCTGAACATATAAACCTCAGGCATCAAGAGATTTTAATCTCCAATTACTAACCCACAGCTTTTTGCCTTTGGTTTTCTCTTACCATCTGTATGCACAGGGAGTATTCTCTCTTTACTACTGCCTCCAGTTCGTTTTATCTCATTCTGCTCTTTCCAAGTTTGCCCCTACCTGCCCATGGTACTTATTTATAATGATTCCTAGTAATTTGACCTTACTGCCATTTTCAGTGTAGAGTGCTCCAACTCACTCAATCTCTTCATGAAGCTCTCAATTAGTTCCTTATTATGCTTTATGTTTTTCCCATTGCAGTTGTATGGTTTATGCTGCTTAAAGGTACAACACAAACCTTTTATTCTTGCTTCCAACAGGATCCTATCAAAGTATCCCTGAGTCTATTGAAGAGAATCTACTTTAACTTCATTCTTTCAAATATTTTCTATTTCTTTCCCTTTTAGAAATTATGAAAACTGAAGTTCACAATCATTACCAATCATAATTCATAATTCATCACTATTTTTATAATCTCTAAAAGTTCCTCTCAACAGGTGAAAATCAGATCTAAAAGAGCAATGCCCCTAAAAAACTTCCTAGATGTTTACTCCCTTTTTCAGATTAAGTTACTCTGATTTTCCTACAACAAATGCTACACCAGGCAATCGCTGTATATTTCTGTTAGGGTTCATTTTTGTAGGATGTTCATAAACAGGATATTAAGGAATAAAAACTGTAAGACAAGAATACAGACTAGGAAAATATGCACTCACAAAAACCAGCATTATGAAACTTCACGAAAATTGTGGCATGAATGAAAGAGCATTTTATCATCTGTTCATTCTGATTTCTCTGCCGCCCCCACAAATATCCCTGGACAGCAGACACATTATCCCTCTTATTCTAAGGACGTGTATCTAAACCATTACAAAGCATGCTTGGTGTCACAGCACAAGCTGTAGTAAGCTGCTAGGTTAGCAGCAAGCCAAACATTAACTTTCAATGAAGAAGAATCCGACATGCTGGGGGGAAAGGGGAGAGTGGGTGAGAAATGTTTGCAGCATTACACAGTGCACTGGATAATAACATTACTTGAAGCACATGAGGTAAAGAACCTGGGAGATGTACCTTGTCCTATATGTTCTAGCTGCACTTCGGGTCTAGGTGTGGAGTTGTCTTGATTTTTCCTATACCATTCTTCATTAATTTCAGTACAGCACCAAATGAACAAGGCGTAGTTACAATCGTCACTTCCAATACACGCATTATCCATATTAACCAATAATTAATAACATAAATAATTGTTTCAATTCAAAACATAGAAGCAGACATGGTTTGCCAACCAAAAAAAAAGCCCCATTCCTTTGATGTAAGATCAGAGAATGGTGGTTAGTCAAGGAGGCTGTATGATCTCAAAGCTTATTTAGCTGGTAAATTCTCAGGCAGTCATCATCATTTGTTCCACAGTAAAGACCCATTTAGTGAAGGAAAAAAAAAGGACCCAATGGGAACTTACTTGCCTGTTTTTGGTTATTGAGAAGACTTTCATTGATATTCCTGGCTTGGTATATTTTTTCCACTGTACACAAAGATGACAAAGGTCATGCAATACAGCATTTTAAATTTCTCATAGAAAATAAATGAACCATGACTCATACACGGGTACAGCACGTTCTTTACTTTCTCCCTAAAGTAAAAGATAGTACCAAGTTTTTGTCTGCAGCTGCACAAATGGAATATGAAAGATATATATTCCTGAACATATGTTTCTAAAACTCACAGTGGAACAACTCTGCTGAAGTCTTCAAAACTGAGAATACACAAGGAGTCTGGAAGAACATCAGTAATCTTCAACAGTAAACATCTAGTGACGCACATCTCCAACATGTTGCAACATGGGAGATTAAGACAAAAGCCATCTTCAATTAACAGATCAATGATGGCATCTGACCATTAGTCTTCCAAGTCTTAGTCACATTTGGTCAGCACAACAATGCTGCAAATATTAGGGCTCCCATATGTTATGTCTTCACTTTCCCCTTATAATCCTGTCTAGGCAGATCTCTGATGACCACAGATTACTTTTTAAAACCCTCTAGAAACAAGAAGTGGGCCTTGGGGAGAAGGAGAAGAGGGGGTGTGTAGTTTGGCCAGCACAGCAGTTGATTGGTGACAGGGAAGATGGTGAGGAGGAGGAGGGCTAGCTCTCAAGTGGGAGGGTTTGGGGACAGGAAGGCTTAAGGGACATCTCTGTGTTGCAGAGATGTGCACAAAGTGTGCTTCTGGGTGCACAAAGGCAGGAAAGAAAATGGAGCGGTTGAACCTGGAGCAGAAGGGCTAAAAGCAGGATTATGGGACCACCACTGTTGCAGTCACCTTCCCCTCCCTCCTCTGTGTCCCCGCTGTCACTTCCTCCCCACTGCAGCGACAGGGTCCTCTCTCAGGGAACAAGGGGACACAATAGAGGCTTATTTCTGTCCCCTGCTGCACTTTGATGTTTAGAAACACAGCAACCCCTCTGAATAGAAACAGGTTTATCCTGGGCAGAAGGAGCCCCATGTCTCTCATTTGGCTAAAGTTAAGGCAACACCAGGGCAGAAGAGCACAGCACCCAGCAACAAGGGCATCCAGACTACCAGGTGAGCTCCACCATCATGGCCTTCAGCCACCTGGGCACAAATGCTTCCTCTCTAATCTCTGTTTGAAGTGTTTTAAGATAATTTTTTTGACATGTGAAGTTCTCTGCTGTCAAATCCATCAGTCTTAAACTTTAGGGGCAAGTATGGCCCACCTCATTTTGATGCTCCTACCCCATTGAACATACCCAGATGCACAGCATTTCATTTGTTGTACCCTATGTTAAGCTCAGTAACTAATATACTAACATAATAACTGAAGAAAAAAAAACACAAACAGAGCAATGAAACATTCTACACTTACAGGCTTAGGTAGCTTTCATTTGCTGAAGCAATTTCGTGCTTCACAAATCAAGTTTTATATTTAACAAATTTAGGTTAATAAGTATCAGGGAACACAGAAGAGGCAGTGGTGGGCATTCTGGCCAGACTTGTAATCAGCTCCTGAGCTTCAACTAGTCTATCTTCTGCCTTTGAACACACACTGCAGCTCATCCTGCTGTCCTCAGACTGGCAGAAAGTTACAGTATTATGAAAGGCAACAAGGCAGAAATGCAAGCTCGTTTCTGTTATGTCATGTAAAATTTTGTTTAGTACAGACATGAATTAAATTGGCAGATTAATTTAATAGAGCAGAACACAAGAGTGAAATGCACAACGGCTTGCATTCCATTTCTGTGCGACACTGTGCTGCCCCTATTAACTTCAAATTATCTCCTTTTATGGACTCCAAGCTTTTTGTATTTTTCACAAGTGTAACTGGATGACGGGTTAAATACTCGGAAGAACGCAAGAATGTTTTTTTCTGCAGCCAACACAGAAAAGGGAATCGCTGAACTCACTGTTTCTATAAAACAGGAAACTGTATTTTGGGTGCATCTGATTCACACTGCTTCCCACCGTCACTCTTACGCAGCCATGGTTTGGTCCCACCGTCCCCCCACCATGGAGAGAACAGGAAGCTCTGCCAATGCTTTTGCTTTCCAATTTTCCACCTGATTCTTCTAACGCAGGCATACTTTGTTAAAAGTAAAGCACCTTCCCCAAATTCATATGCCTATAGCTCCAGACAGGTTCACAAGAATTTTACTTTACCATTATACTCCCTACTCTACTTTCCCAAAAGCAAAACCAGACTGAAAATCTGCACAGAAGTTTTTCCATAGCTCTTCAAAATCAAAGGATCGCTGACCATTAGACAAAACAAGGCATGTTAGTTCAAGCCCACAGGACAAACAAGCACAACACCTCTTTCTGCATCCTTACCAGCAAAGAGTGGTAACCCGTGCCTAGTCCAACTTGCTTAGCATAAACGGCAGCCACGCTGGATGCTCTCTCCATCTACCCCTTTCATTGCTGAGAAGGATACTGGGAAGGGAAATGCCTCTCCCTCCCTTGTTTCTACCTTTGATAAAATCAAAGGCAGGGAGAGAGCTGAGAATCCATTCTCTTCACAACACCAGAGCTCAGCACTGGGAGTAAGCGGTATAGAAAGTTCATTAAAGTTCAACAGTGCATCTGCAAAACAAATAGTCGAGCAAAGTGGCAAAGCCTGGAGCCTACACAAAAGCATCTTCTTTTCTCTCCTCATCTGCTGGAGCCATCTCTCACCCTACAAAAGCAACTCTGCAGGAACTATTGCAGCCTGTAAGTTTTAACTTTCTCTGCAATTCTTCCATCTAAATACAAAGAGGGGCTCAAACTACAGCGGTGAGGAGGTTCAGTGAAACAAAGAAATCATTTGCACTTAACTCAGACCATTCAGAGATCAGGCCTCTCAAACAGTTTTAGAAGCAGTTGCTCTTCAAAAGACCTTGATTCTGTGAAATCCCTTTCAGGCCCAAATGCCCTGTTTCTCAGTGAAATTAGGTATGTGCAAGATTCAGATTTTGACCTAAATTTGTAAAAATCTTTAACTGAGCAGAATCCATTTAAATCCTGGATCTAATTTATAACTTTCCTGAGAAAGCAAATGCACTACACTTTAGTACTGAGGTGCCATACTCTGCCCTCGGGATATACTATACCCCATACTATATCACATGGAATTCAAAGTAACAGTTTACAGTAGACTAAAATACTGCCTCTGTATACTACTTTTTCTTGACTTTTCCTCCAAATTATGTGGGTCCAGCAGGGGGGAGGTGATGGAGAGAAAGGGGGTTAGCGGGTTCTGTCGTCATTGTTGGTATGTCTCAACCAAGTGCCTGAAAATGGAAGTTGATGTTTCAGTGCCACTTTGACCTACTTTGTACGTACACTAAATAACTGGAAGCACCATTTGCGTTTCCTCCTTGTGGTACACATTGTTCAAGCTAAACTAGAGACTGGCCCCAGCCCCAGTCAGGACAGGGGACCTCTGGTACTGCTCATCCGCAGTACAGCCCTCCTGGGGCAGGTAGGACTGTGCAAGGCAGCGCTCCCAGCTGCTGAGTGAAATTCTGGTCACCCCTCAGTGGCATATCCCACTGCGAGAAAGCTGGACAAACCACCTGGCGAGAGTCCACAGCCTGCTCTGCACTTCAAAAAAGTTGTTTCGCAGCCAGGAATGAATTTCTACAGATTACAGAGCATCACACTAAATCTCTTCATATTCTGCTTCCAGTGTATGGCATTTTAAAAATTTTGCTTCTCTAACATATAAAATCCATTTACAGCACATGCACTTTATTTAAAAACTTAAAGCCACACAAAACCATTGCACATACAGTCCCTTGATGAAGAGATGAAAGAATTAACATGTTACAAATACCATTATAATAAGAAGACACAGTTTAAGAGATATGTACTGCAGAAGTTGTAATCTAGGCATCTATTTCCTATTAGCTACAACCAAAACTGTTCTACTGTGAAAATCAGACGTACCTGCTAACAGATATATGTACTAACTCATGTGGAAGGCACCCCAGACTTTAGAAGAAATAAAGCCTGGCCCTCAGCACACACATACACACAGAGGCATCTCTAGTGCTATGAAATTATGAATGGAAAATTAGAAGCAAAGGACCTAAAGGCAGAACTAATAGCACAAATGTGCATTAGCAGTTTGAGTCTGAGGATGTAAACATATTTAGGGCAAGAACAAGATTGGCATTATATTGGCATTACTTCATTTTAGTACTGTTGCTTAATCTGTATATCTAATTCTCCACATAAAGCTTGACTTTGTGCCTTTACACTCCACCAGCAGGCTCTGTCCATTCCACAAAAAGCGAACATCCATTTATTTCATCTAAAGGTCAAAAGTGAAATGCCTTTGGGAGATCCCATGCAACCTTAAAATAAAAGTCGCATTCCTAAACTCCGAACTATCTAGAATGCAACACAATGTCATTATTATTCTTTTGAAAATGTAAAATAATTACTCACTTATATTAAAAGCAAAACTCTTTAAAAGAAAAGATCCTAAAACCCAATGAAATACCAACAGTGAGAATTCTAAATCTTGCTGTTCAAAAGGCATAACTTTTTTTCTTGCAGTTTTATGCATTCTGAAAGTCATGACACCCATAAATGTTTAAAAGACATGTGATGTAACTCTAATATTTGTTCACTTTGAATTAAAAGAAAACAATTCTTATTCAAACACCAACACTAGCCAAAGCAGCCACCCCCATCATTCCTCAAACTTTTCAGTCATGCTTACTAAACTGTATGTTTATGCCATGATACCTAGCTGCAATTACTCATCAATATTCACTGATCCCATTTAGAAAAAATCAGAACTCCAACGCAGCATGAACTCTTGGCCGTCAGGTTTCTTCTGGTTTCCTTCCTCATTTCTTAGTCTTATCTCAGGCCTAAGTCCAATGTTCAAGACCTAAACTAAAGCTCATTGAAACCATGGGGATCTTTCAGGTCTTTATAAGCTTAGAAATTATTACATGTGCAAGCTGTAAAACACCTGCTATAATATCATACTCAACCCTTCTAATTTTCACCTCCTACTGTATTTCCGCTCAGCCTATTAGTAGATTGAAAACTACATATTTCTTTTTGTCCTAAGGGCTATATAAAATTACGTTACACTGCTTATTCAGCTTCACAGTGTCAAATTACTTTATTCAGGCAAGGGATTTAATGATCTTTTTGGACAATGAAGACTTTTTTAAAAAAAAATAATTACTACTTTCAACAGATAATTGGAAAGATCTCACAATACACTTTGTGTGTTTAATACATCTATAACATACACCAGCTTTACAATCAGCTTTGAGGTGCTCACTGCCATCAGTAGACAGATGGGGCTACCTGCTACCAACAGTGCACAGAAGGCACCATGTGTAGGACATGCCTTGTCACAGTGCCAATACTGATCTTCTGAAAGATACTCTTTAAGGAGACATGTGCTTAGAAGAACTTCAAGTTATACACATTTAATCATAATATACAATTTTCTATTACCACAGATAATTCAAAACAGGTTGCAAAAATCTGCATCTGTCTACATAAAGCCTAAAAATAACCGTTGCAGTCTCACCATTGCTTCAGCTGAATTCATAGATTTTATCATACTCCAGCTGCTTCAACAAAGCTTCTAGCTAGTCTTAAAAGCTTCATACTTGTGAGATGGAAAGCAGGTTCACAAGTAAGTCCTGCAGCATCTGACCTTTCCATTTTCCCATAGTGAATTTAAGCACTGGAGGGGACAGCAATAAACACAACACAGAGCCCCGCCAAAACAAAAACCCACTGAACAATTTCCAGGGAAAAAGACAGACAATTGTTCCATCAACTCTTCCATGTTTTCAGACACAGGAGTTATACCTGGCAATAGTTCAACAGAAAGACAGGAACACCAGAAGAGGAACACAGGCTAAGCACTGATGTTGTAATGGGTACATCAAACAGATTAAGCGGCTTGTAAACTGGGAACTGCCTGCTCATCAGCAGTTAGAAGGCAAAATACTCAAGTACATACAATGCTAACATCAAAACCTGTGGTTTGCTGCATATACTTTTCTTGCTTATTACAGGCAAAGCTAGTAGCCCTGACAATGTATCAGCTGGCTTCATGTGAAGAGAGAAAGGTAAGACTAAAATGACATTCAAACACACTGGGACTGGATTTTTGGGGCAAAGGAGAGAGGAGAAGGAGGATGACAGCTAAGATAAGTAGATAAAGGAAAATAACCAATACAGTCAGGGGAAGACACTGAGCTGAGAAACTGAGAAGAAAATGAAGAGTGCAGTCTCTTTACTGGAGCAAAACAGTAGTCTGGATGAGACATGGAAAAATGAATTTCCATCTCACCACTGCTTTCAGTGAGTGACTATGAAGCCTTTGAGAAAGCATTTCAAATACCACACCTTCCTCCTGCCCTGAGAAAGTGATGGGTAACAGATCAGAGGGGAACTGGTACCTCTCATCACAATCTCTGTGGCAGAGCTACACTTCACAATCATCCTTTTCTTGAAAAGAGTCAAAATGGAAGCATGATGACATTTTTTTTTGTTTTGTTTGATTCACTTTGTTATTTCAATTATTTTTGAAGGGTTTAGATTTACAACCTTCTTCCATGCTAAGGCAAGTTAGGAAATGCAAAATCATGATGCTCTGTGAGAGCTCTGTATAAGCCCTGCGTGAGTAGAAGATTCCTTTCTTCCTGCACAGCTCTCTTGCTTTCCTTGCATAAGCTGAACTCACTGAATGACTATTGATCTGAAGCAACCCAACTCCTCCACACCAGCCTGGCCTAGCCAAGCTGGCACCACCATCTCTTCTTTGCAGCTTTGCTGCCTAGCAAGCATAAAAGCTTTTCCTTTCTGAAAATAGGCATGAGCTGTGAGAGAGCACATCCATCCCCGGCAGTGCCAGCCCCACCCCGGTCAATTTAAAGAGAATATGAAATTTCAGCATTAGGGTCTGCTATCATAAGGCAGGCTGCCTGCGTGATTGCTGCTTGGTTGCTGCAGGTGCTAGAAGATGCACAGAGGTCTGAAGCAGACAACTGCAAAAACATTTCCCGGTTAAGGCTGTTGAGTGGTGCCCTGAAGAACAGGAACCAGTGCTTGTCTCTACCATGAAATCCCCTGAAGACGCTGCACAAATAACTTCCAAGCTTTTCACAGGCAGTCACTAAACATTCTCCATTTTCTATGTGTTTGGTGTTGGATCTCTTCTCAGACCAAAGACCTCAAAGACCTGGCTTCAGAAAGTTACTGTGTTAAAAGCGAACTAGGAAATACTAATTAGGAGGTACTTTTGACATTACCTTCTCTATACTTCCTCTCCCAAACTGTCAGCACATAACTATGAAATATGGAGGAAGGGCTCAGGCACCACTCTGGCTTGCACAGACAGAAAGGGGTGAAAAAGCTGACTACAGCAATATGCTGCCTCATTCCATCTGGGGGGTAAACTCCTAAAAGTCAGTGCATGCTTTTGTGAAGCATTCAAGTTTTATTGTGACAAAAGCCATCAGAAACTCACAAGAAGCTGAAGGCAGATATTCTGCCTTCAAAGCACGACTTCATTATGAGATCTTAAATAAGAAATTAGTCCAAAAAGTGAAAAGGCCAAAAACCCCTGCATCCTCCCTCACTCCATGAGCACAGTCTGTTCTGTGTATTGAAGGAGGTGGGATCCTGTAAAATCCATCAAGCAATTAAAGGCCAGTATGATGCGAAAGGGGCCCATATTCAGCTTGCACAGAGCTTGACTATGAAAATAGAATCTTCTTTAAGCACTCTTTGTACGAAGATATATTAGTGTTATGTCAGCATATGGACAGCAGTGAGGGGGAAGTGTATTTGGCTATACATCTCACAAACACATTTAATGGCCACCGCCACTCCAAATGCAAACAGACAACAGAGGGAGCAAGGCTGCAGTTTGGGGAAACCCGCTAATAGCTGGCAGCAACTAGGTCAGCCCCACTCATCCTCTACCCCTCCTCTGGGTCAGTCCAGCTCTGATGGAAAACCACACCTTGAAGCTGTGGTTAACACAGTTCCTGCAGCATAGCCCAAATCCCTGCTGCTGTTAACAGCTGCGGTCTGGCCCCGCTCCCGCTCCCTCTCCTGTGCTAACGCCAACCATCACGCAGCCAGCTGTACCAGGAGCCAATGCTGGGAACCAGCCGGGCTGAAACAGCCTCCAGCTTACAGCAAAACGAACACTGACGCTAGCATACATGAGGAAAAGGAGTGGAAATGTCTCTTTTGGCAGCCCTGCAGGATGCAGCCACTTTAGCATCAGCCAGCAAGTCAGCCCAGCCTGCTTCCCTATCCTGTTAAATTAATCACACAAATATCTTGACTCCCAATACCTTGCCAGTGTGGTCAATCTGTTCTAATCCTACTACAACAGCTGCATGAAAGTTTTTTCAGAAGGCCACTTCATTTTATTTCTCTTTTAGGAAAAGCAGCAGATCTATTTCCCCACCAGTGGGTTCTGCAATACCTATTTCACTTCTACCTGATATTACTGGGGTGAGGAGCTGACAGCAGCTGGGAGCTCTCTTACTTTCTCAACAAAGAAAATTGTCTACAAGCAAAAACCAGTGGTTACAAAAGTAAAATCACATCCACCCCTCACTTTATTGCCATGTTCAAAGTTCAGTGATTCTTTTCAGTATCTCAAACACATTGCACTTTCAAGGGAAAAAGAAAGTAAAGCAAGCTGATTGGATGCTTGCTTTGCATTCCCATCTCCATTTCTGTATTTCAGCACCTGAATTACAAAATATTCACTTTCACATGATGCAACAGAGTGACTTAGTCTTTGTAAGTATATTTAAGACAAGTAAAGTATTTAGGCTCCTAGCAGAAACTACAAGTAGTGAGGAAAATGAACGGAAGCTGTCTGCTGTACTTCCTAAAATAGGTTGACATAGCTTTTCTAAATAAAAAATACACAGGGATGCCTACAATTTTTGAGATAAGGTATAGTTTCATGCCTTTTATGCTGGATCTCTACATTTATTTCACCCGTACTTCAACTGGTGGATCATAAATCAACTATCCCGAGAGACAATGTACTACAGTATACAGATGTGCCTATTTTGGAAGCAGTTGGATCACTTTTCCCTACGAGGTCAGGGTTTTCGGACCAAAAGAATAGCTCTACTGTTTGCTATCCAGCTGAGAACAGCCTGGATCCCCTCTCTTGTTCAACACTGTAAAATTAATCGTAAAGAATTAAATCACTCCACTCCTATTTTCAATTAGCAGTGGGGAAAGAGAGCAGGTAACACACTCATATTATGACACTGAACTTTTAAGAGTTATTTATAACAATCTAAAGCTTATCATTTGTTGGCAAGCCTTTCCTTTATTCATTTACTTCATTTCCCTTTCTTTCACTGGAAAGGAATTTCATGTTAAAGAAACTGAAAAAAACTTTGAAGTTAAAATTTCCATTTCCAAAAGACTTTTTTAAATCACGAAAATAAATTTAATATGGAGATCCTGCCTGTTTTTTCCCCAGAAAAACTGGCAGGCATCATCAGGTACGTGAGTTTAAAGCTATTGTGTCTGATTACTTTTATTTTACTCCTCTACCCTGAATATCAAAATTCAAATCCATTACCTTTAGTCATCCAAATAATTTGTGAATATTTGCCTTTTCTTGTAGGAATAAAAAGATTTTTCTGTTCCGGGGTCCTAAGCAGAAACAATTTAGAAGATATGGTTTTAAATATACTGTAAAGTTAGAAACGATTTTGTTCTCCAAGAGGGTCACAAAGAAGTAGCCGAAATAAAAGCTTCAGGTGGAAATCCCCAGCTAATCTGGTGAACTATCTTGAATCCTCTGACAAAATTCTCCTTAAACATCCGTTTTTTTCCCATTCTGATATTTAGCCTCTTTATTTAAAGATTTTGTCTCTGTGATTACTGTAGGAACATCTGAAAACAAGAACAGCAAGGTCCAGTACAGGAAAAAGCGAGACAACACAGTTACATGCTCAGTGATGGGTGTGAGTGTGCTGCTAGCTTTTGGGAGATGTGCACTCCTTTTATTCCTGAAGCTGGTGATACTGAAAAATTAATCTTCAAACTCAGTCAAATGAGTTTTTATTATACACTTCAAGGCTTTGTATAATCCCTACCACAGAATATCACACAACTGACATATATCCTACTTTGAAGATCAGTAAATTTTGTTATCCTTACTTCACCTTTGGGAAAGAGAGATATAGGGAAGCTGAAAATACTTCCTAGGGCTGCCAGGGCAGCTTGTAGCAAAATAGGGAATAGCTTTCAGCTCCCACGAGTGCAGCCAGCCACGTTCACCTCCAGCTGGTCTGGATACTGCCAGCAACATCCTCCTCAGTCCACCGTATCAGCAGCAAACTGACCTTATCTGAGGACAGCAACCAGATAAGCAGTTGATTAGCTTTATAGAGCTAGAGAGTCATGCTACTTGCTTGAACAGGGTATCTAAGCAGTCAGCCAGAGCTGCTCAGGGAGAGCAGTTCCTTGTACACACCAGGGGAAAAAGGAGAAAATGAAAGGTACCAAGAAAGCCTGCGTGAGCCCTTCAATTCCCCCAGCTTCTGCAACTGCAAGGGCCTTGTCTGGGACTCCCCAGTGCTGCAGCACACCTGCAGTAGCTACTCTAGTGCCCACTTGGAAAAAGCTCCTTATAAATATGCAGGATCCATCACTTCAGCTGCAGTACCTGAACTGTTTTGTAATTCTGCTTGTAGCTGAGGGAACAGGTGGATGTACAATGGGAGGGGAACCACTGGAGATGGAACAACTGCATTGGATTCTTCAGATGAAACGTGATAGCCCTCAAGGGGTTTGTGGCATGGCAGTGTATGTCCAGAGGCAATATTATAGATTTGTTTCTGTAACAGACAATCTCCCTTTGGACAGGACGTAATGTCCATAGCTTCATATCTAAAAAGGTTTGATGAACACTCCACAGAAGAAAACAAACTGGAAAAATAAAAGCCTAGACTGCACAGAGTGGAAGTCTGTAATTTAACCTGAAAGAAGAGGAAAAAAAACCCCACCTTTATTTTTACCACAGAGTCAGAACCTAAAATATGCCAACTTTATTGGCAAGGGAAAAGAAATTCATTGGAACCTGTCACTCTTCCTTGATTATCCATTTGGACCCACGGTCCTGACTTAGAGGTAAGAAGTTCCCACAGGTTTTAAAGGCGTTTGGGAGGGGGTGGGGTTTAATCACACTTTTCTTGAAGAAAAATGAAAGGGAGGAAGGGGAGGATAAAAAAATTCCTGTAATAGATACTTGTTTACCAAAATGAGGTTTTATCTACATTATGCATAATGCATCTCTTAGTCCTAAAAGGACTCAGCCATGCTAGATACGTTGGCATGAAATTAATTATAAAATGCTTTTCAATATTACATGCAATAATGAGGGAGTTCTATTAATAGACACTTTGAGTAAGCACCAATGACATGTCTAGAATAGAGAAAAAGAAAATGATGAAAGAGATCCAGTGTCAGTATCATTAACTTGTAAACAAAGATGAAGACTTCAGAAACAAGTACGTGCACAGGTACTTCACTGGGATAAAAATAAAGGAGATGCTTCTGGTGAAAAAAACTTTGTCAAGAAAGATAATAAGCCAATGTATAGACATGTGAGTGTACTTTGCACAGAACTGAGAACAGTACAGACTGCAGTGCACAGGAATTGTGTTTGGCTGCTACTGCAGATTCCAAAATGAAGATGTTTATTCAAACTATTTATAATTTTAGGAGGACTTCTGATAAATAAAAGTACAGTGGTAATATTTATGTCATTACCCTAGCAATTATTTTACTGCCTATTCTAAGATAAAAATACATAATATACAATTCTTTAGAATTTTTCTCTGAAATTTGCCTTTTCAATAGTTCTTGATAAGGCCTGGAAAGAGAAACAAAATGGAAAAAAACAAAACAAAACAAAACAAACCCCCAAACCCCCTAAGAGCCACCTTTTATTCCTAAACATTTTCGGCTGCTTTTTCCCCAAAACACATGTATTTCTGCATTTCACAGGGCTTCTGTACCAACTGTCAGTAGTCCTTAAAAAAGAAACAATGCATCAGCTGAGCACAGCCACAAAACTTTATGGGTTTCAGTCAATCTCCCATTCTTAGTCCCTCTTCCTCTCACTACAAGACTACCAGAAGATCCTACCCAGTAGCCTGTCTCCTTTGCACTTAATGTTACAATGAGGAGAAAAACAGGTACCAAGAAATACATCTACAGTCTTTGAAGCTAGTTTGAGGTGTTCACTTAACAGTGGGAAGTATTAAACCCAACCCTATAGAAAAAGCTGCCTTGTTACTCTACTGATAACATTTTGGAAGACGTCTCTCTGTTAATGTCTTTATTATTTAAAAAAAAAAATCTCTTTGATGACTCAGCCTAGAGCCTCAGGAGGTATTTTTTCCCTTGCTAACTTACCTTGATCACTACATCTGTGCAGTTTCTCATTTGTCAACACATCCAGAAGCTTTTACTGGATTCCTGACATTAGACAATAGCATATATTTTCACATGTTCTGTTACATTTTAATTGACTGAGTTTTTAGGAAACTATCAGCCTATCATCAAGTCCCAACATCCAAACAAACATATATGAAGAAAATAAAGTGGTTACAGACATGACGTTGGACTTTCAGTCTAGGGAACAGGGTAATGTTCATTGAATGGGAGGAATACAGACACAGGCCATCTGACCAGCCTTTTTTTTTCTCTCCGTAAATCTGTTAATATCAAATAACCTTCAGACAACCGAGCTGATGAAACTCATTTTTAGGCTACTGTCCGAGACTGCAACCCTACTTCTCTGTACGCAATAATTCTTCAGTGACAGAAGTAATTTCTCATGTCATAAACAAATTGCTGAAACACCCTAAGAGTAAGAAAAGACAAATAGATCTTCCTGACATCTTCTGGCCTTTTTACAGCTTGTTCCCTTCCCTTTCCGATTGCCTGTAGGTTTTGAAGGGGATGCAACAGGCATTGCTCTTGCTCCCTACTGCAGTCAGGCAGACAGTCTGGCTTTGAAGGTGACAGCAGGCAGGGACGGAGCAACACTACTTCTTTGGGGTCTACTGGAGATCAACCTTCTCCAGGTCTGGCAGGACAGG
This sequence comes from Athene cunicularia, assembly GCF_003259725.1. Lineage (NCBI taxonomy): Eukaryota > Metazoa > Chordata > Aves > Strigiformes > Strigidae > Athene > Athene cunicularia. Next base: position 62,086,520 of record NW_020799091.1, read on the forward strand.
CCAAGGATGCAGGATCCCTGCCAGTCATCCTTGGGCTTATGGGAAGCAGTTGCGGCTGCCAAGTGTCTGACTTGGGATGGGCAGTCCGACGGCTGATCTGCACTCCTCTGCCTCTTCCATGAGATGAAGGGCAGTAGGTGCTGCTGCTGGTCCTGGCTGCTGGCTAGCCCAAGCCTCAGCCATGCTCCTGCTTCAAACGCAGGTGCTGGCACCAGCAAAAGGCAAATGGTGCTGATTTACCTGCAAGCCTTTATGTGTAGCATAGGGAAGTGTAGCAGTAGTCAGGGAAGAAAAAGCTGGTATGCTATTTTCATACACAGCAGTAAAAGGGAGTGTAATGAGAAGGCTGAAATATCATATCTGGAAAGGACTTGGCAATGTGAGAGCAAGAGGAGGTCTGTGCAGTCCTGTAGATAAGCTGTTCCTAAAAATCTGTCCCACAGGGAGCACAGCACACATGGGAAGGCGTGGGGGGACAAGTAAGTGCCGCCATGGGTCCTACCCAGCCAATATACTTAGAAATTATTTCTCCACCCAGATGATACCTCAGTATTTCACCACAATGTGTAAAGTGCCTTGATTACAGTCCCATCCCTTTTCCACCCCCCAGAGGCAGGCAAATAAACAGGCTAAAGAAGCAGACACTTGTGTAAGATCAGGCTTCTCCATGACAGACCCAGTTTCACACTTAATCGGTCACTAAACAATTCCTGCAGGCAGTCAGATATTGAAGCATCAGCACCAAAATTCACTCAAATGACTAATTCCTGTGAATTATCTCACTTGATATTGGGCTATCAGATCAATAATTGGTACCAAGGGAAACACACAGATCGCTGCCCACCACCAGCGACAACTACGAGATTTGTTAATTATGAAGGTACATCATAATTTTGCCTTTAGCATGGTGTGATTCAGATTTTAAAAATGCTTTCTTGGCAGCTTCCACCTAATACTATAAATCTACGCACAGGAATTCTACACTTTACACTTTCTAACACAGCAAACAATAGTGACGAGAAACAGATCACTTTACATGCAATATTATATATTCTGTTTTAACTAGTGGTGTTGTATCCAAGCTTTACATTTTACCTAACATTCCAGAAATGCATTAGTTGTCTTCAGGTATGGAAAAGATCATATAAGAGGCTCATGTTTTAAGTACATCACAATGTCCAATTCTTTTCAGCAATACTTCATACAATAATAGGTGTAACTTTGCAGAGAAATTCTCCATCTTCGTGACTGATTTGATATGATTTATGTATCTCTGGATTTAGAACTGTGAAATAATTTTCTAGACAGCTGAACCACATTTATCAGAAATGTAGGGGTGTTATTGAAAACAACACAAGACATGACATAATCACATATGCACCTTCCCATATCAATCAATTTCATACATTTCTCTTGGACAATATAGATACACACTGCACCATGTGCAATCTCGCCCCGTGTAATTGCCCATTACCCTTGCAATGACGGCATGCATCTGAGCGGGCATGGGGAGGGAAATGCAGAACTTTTAATGTTTCTTTCATAAAATGTTCGGACTTCGATCTATGATAATGAATGGAGATTTACAAAAACAAATAATTATTTATGGGCCCTATGGTACAGGGTAATGATCCAGCTAAAATATGCCTGAGCTCAACAGAAGACAGATACTCAGTACATGGCCTGTTTTGGCACTGCATTAAGTTCTGTATGCTGTTCTCTTTTATAAGCTAAAATGATTCCATTTAATTTTAACCAACAGGAGACCGTTTCTTAGAATAAATTATATTTTTATATTGACATTAAACAAACATAAAATATCTTCTGCTGAAAAGGAGTCAAGACTTAGATGACTGTCAATACACAGATGTGTCTCATATTGCTTGATTGAATAAAAATGTGCACAGAATTGGTAATTTGAAAACTCTGGACCAAAATCATAATACTCTGGCTTTCATTTCAAGCTGCACAGGGACCATGTAGATGCCAGTTCAGGCCTTAACATGGGTTCAGTTAGTCTTGGTAATATCCTTCATGTGTTTTGTGCAGTTGTATTTTCTGCAGGCCTAGTAGCATCCAGGAATAGTGTACCTATCTACAGGATGGCACAGACCTTCTCCTCTTGCTCTCACATTGCCAGGTCCATTCCAGCACCAGCAGCTCCTGTGGTACTGGTGAGAAAGCATTTCTGAAGGCAAGAAAGGTGTGTATGTGACCTTTGCAAAGACTGTGGTGACACAAATGGGTATAAGCTTGCTAAGCTTGTTCCTTTTGAGGATTTTATTTGAAGACACTAAGAAGAAAACACGATCCTTACAATTACAGCACACAGAAGCATCCTCACAAAACAATCTTCCTCATTTTTGAGCTATGATGTTTTCTGGCTTTGCCCTGTCACCATCATTTTCTTTGGTCTCCTTGATGTTCTAGGAAAAATCCTTCCACATCCTTAGCACCTTCAACTACTCTAAAAATTAATTAAAGGGAAGCAGAAATCATTAGCAACTTGGAGGAAATAACTCTGCACCCGACAGGACAGAGGGCACTGAGCTAGAATCACTATGAGGGTGGCATTTGCCTGCCTGTATGTCTCAGGGGTTACCACTGAAAGCTCTTACATGCTCATGACACACCCAGACTATTCAAGATCACAAGCTCTGTCCCAGACAAGCACACCATTCCTGGAAAATGCATCAAAAATCAGAATCCACTGTTTTTCTGAGCAGTGTGAATCAGAGCACATTTTCAAAGACATGTCCCCAACAAGATGGATTTGTTTTTCTGCATGATTTGAACTATTATTTTGGCATTCTCAAGGGCATGAGCTGAGACATTATTTAACTCAAAGACTTTAGGCACTGGTACAACATTTGCTAGATCACCAAGGTCCATAATGGGAAGTAAGTTTTAAAATAGCAATACAAAGTCACAGACAGTAAGATTACATTACATAAGAATTAACATCACCAGAACCCATGTCTGAGTCTTCCTCAAGCTGGGATTTACCAGTAACAACCTCTTCCAGCCTGGGACTGCCAGCTGGGGGGTCCCAGCAACTGGTGACAGGGGCCAAGAGCCAAAGTCAGCTCCACAGTTGTCCTCCAGCTATAATCAAAACTAAGTGCAGGGCTCTAGCACTTAGTCCTTTCCCTCTTTCCTGACTTTTTCTTTTTGTAATACCAGTTTTTGACAATCTCTTCTAATCCCTGGCTTCTGGGATGTTTCTTGCCCTGGTTTCTACTCCAGCCCCTTGGGATCAGTCATGCAGCCCTAACTCCTCAAAATCACTGTTCCATTTAAGAAGGAAAAAAAAAAAAAAAAAAAAAAAAAGGATAAAAACATAGACTTCTTAGGATAATTTTAATCTTTTTACTTTGTTCTCACTTTCATTTATACCTCTTGCTATTTCCTGCCTTTCTCTAAATATTTCCATGTTGATTCCAAAAATTCAGCTGTTCTTAACAAAGATAGAGCCCCAGTCAAAAGACTTAAGCTAAAAAGAAATAATATGTTTCAGTAAAAAAATCTTATAATTTTCTCACGTAAAGCTGTAACATTACAAGCTTTTATGTAGTTTTAGTCTTCCTTGCCTGATCTTGCAAACTCAAACACACACATGTATTTTCAACTAAAAAAATCTTCTGAGTTTTGACCCTGAATACTGCTTGCACATGCATCTTGGCTTTATGGCAGCCAGAATTTATCCTTTTTCATTCTGCTAGCAGATAACTGACTTACCATTGCCATAAAAGGGACAGAGCTTCAAGCACAATACAAAAATTCCTGGAATGCTTGAGTCTACCCTCACTTAGCTGATTTTTCCCTTAATATGTGCACTATGAATACAAACCATTAATGTACTAATTTTTCTTCAAACTTTCGTTCTAATTCTTTACAGCCCCATAAGTCCATACCAGTGTAATTTTTCAGCCTTATTTGGGTTTCGTTACAATCTTAGGATTTGTTTCAATGCTTTCAGATTATCAAATATTTCAACAGAAATCTTCAGTAGACTAGAAAACAAGTTTCCTTCCACTGGATAAACAACTGGACTAATAAGACCAAAAGACTTACAATATCCAGTCAGCACATAGCTATCCAGTGAAAATGGGCTAATTTGTTTTATCCCTTAGCTACAAAAAAAAAAAAAAAAAAAAAAAAAAAAGCCTTTCTCATTCTGATATTTGTATACTAAACCTAGGACCCCATAAATTACCTCTTAAAACGGAATCAGTTATTAAAACAATACATTTCCCATTAGATTAGTGATTATTTGCATGGAAGATTACATACTTCACTGTGAATTTCCAACAAGAATATCTATACAAGTAACCTTCACATAACAATGGCATCAACTTTATTGAAGAATTAGAACTCTTTCATCCACTAAACCATTTAGAAATGCTCTACCAGGTTCATGTACAGAAGACATACGAGAGGGCACCTTGGCTAGAAGGAAAGTTGAGCATCTTGGTGAAACCACAGACCTCCCATGTATCCAGAGAGATTACAAATCCCACATGGGCAGAGAAAAAGCTGGAGACTGTTTTTTAAAGGTGGTAGAGGAGATGCAATGCTAGTTGCCTCAAGTCATTTTCTTCCAGCAAACGCTAGGGAACATCACCAGACTTCTGGTAGCTTTTAAAAAAAGTTCAACATCTGGAATATATTTGTGGGTTTCATCTTATCTCAATTCAGAGATGAAGCACAGAGTCTGCAAGCTCTAGCTCTTCAAGCACATCTCTTCTGCTCCCACTTTAACAGGTGGACAGGGTTCTCTGGAATGACAAACTTCACCTAAAAACTCATTTCTGCTTCCCAGCTGTAGCATCTGAACCCTTCTTTACGGTATACATTGTTACCTACAGACAGGATACTGGATAGTTTGTCCCATACTTAATCTATAAAAGGCTACATCTCTTTTGAATGCAAAGACCTAACTCACTCGGTTTTTAATCAAAATATTCTGTTATTCCTACTAATCCTTGTGCATTAAACTAATTCTTGTATTTATTTTATAACTTTGGTATTTTCTTCTGCCAGTTCCCTCCCAGCGATCTTGAAAACCTTCATCTCAAAATGCTGTCTCTGTCATTGCTACTAGAGGATGAAAGCCACAAAAAGATGAAAGAAAATTAATTATTACTTCGCAATTTGTTTACTCCACACACTTGACAGCACTTTGTGTTTTGTACATTACATTGTTCTGTTGAAGATGCACACCCTTCCTCAGACCCTGCAAGAGGCTGCTTGCCAGCAACAGTAAAGGTGAAGGCAGCAGGAGCACACGCAGAAAGAAAAGGCAGAGGAAAGGAGGGGAACAGAGGATGTTTAGCAGTTCTTCTCTTGGATCCACCCAAAAAAAAAGACCCAATCTACATAAAATTTCATAAAAGTAGCTGAATAACTTTGTTCAAAAACACAGTTTCACTTTCTATTAATTAGTTGGCACAATGCTGGAAAATCTTATACCATTTAGTTCAGAACATGAGTGAGGACAGCATCCTATTGATATGTAAGAAAAAAAAAGAAAAAAAAAAAAAAAGAAAAAGAAACCCCATCTTCTTCCAACACTTCTCTGCCTTCCTTCATTTCATTTTTGGCCATGTCTTTTTCATCATGTTACTGTAAAGCAATCCAGGCCAAAAAGAAAGGAGGGTTTTTTGCAGACTGTGAGGCAAGGCTGACTCATCTCTACCCAAATGTGCTCCCAGGGCCTCTGGCTCCTGCGGCACCTGCCACCTGCTCCCACACTGCAGCACCTTGCACCAAAACTGCACCAACGCTGCTTAGAGACCCCAGCACGGGTGTGAAAGCAGGGCTACAACTCTCACTGGAACCCGTAAGTACAAGTTTTCAGATGTCTGATGACTTGGCAAATCAGAGAAGAAAAGGGGTACTTCCTATCACCCCCACACATTCACCTAAGCTAAGAAGAGTTAATACAACCTTTAGGCTTACAGTGTTTTATGCCTGTGTTGGAAATGCAATGGAAGCAGGCACAATGTAAGAGGTTTCCTAACAAATGCATATTTAAGATCAATCAAAGTGGTAATAAGTGAATCCGGAGCAGAACAGAGTATAGCAAAAGTAAAAGGGACTGGAAGCTGAAGCACTTTTAAATATACACTACTGTTCTTTTTTTTTTTTTCCAATTTAGAAAGTTTATCCAAGCTCCTCCTTCTCTAATAGAGTATCTCAGAGATAAAGATTAAACAGTCATCTTATTAGTCTCTGAAACGTTTACTGAAACCTGCTTAGTTATATACTTACATTGTTCTCAGGACTGAATAAGAATTTAAAATGGACACCAATTTTTTTTATTAAATCTTTGATCATCCTTTTCTGTTTATATGTCAGAGTGACAACACAGTGGGGTTTTTTCATATTTTCTACTTATATTCTTTATGAAGAACACATATGCATTTTCTTTACTGCAAATCACTTCAGATTAGAATGGATTAACAATCGTAATCGACACACTGACAATGTTTTCATTTGTTCTGTATTTCACTTCCACATTGTCTAAGATACTGCTATATAAAGACTCTTGGAGGGCTAATGCCACATACTTTTCTGATGTATTAAATCACCAAGAATAATTCCAGCCATCACAACCCAGAGGATCAAAAATTTATCTTCCCACAAACATCGTTAAATTGCAGCAGGACTTCAGACTTTCAGCTACTCACTAAAGGCACAAGTTGCCATTCCAAGCAGGTCATAGCCCATGCCCAAATTCTTCCCTTTGACCAAATCTTGCAAGGTGTTAAGGGCCTTTGTGATGTGAAAGTCAATGGAAATTCTGGGAAGGGAGCACTATGTAACTTTAAAACACTGATGAAGTAAGTCAATTTATTCTCATGTTGAGGTTGTTGAACCTTCCTTTGTTTAGTCTAGTTCTATAAAAAGAACAATATCCATAAGCCTATCCCCAGAGATGGTTTCTGACATTTTAGAACAATTGTCTTAGCTGTTTGCAGCAGCTACTCTGCATTTCTCTAGGTGAACAAGGCAATTGACACTATATACATCCTGCATAACCTCAGGCATTACATAATCTAATTATATCCCCGGATTATGTATGCCAAGCAGACGGGTTGCAATGAAACACTGCAGTAGTCTGCAAGCATTTGATATACACACTCAGAAACAAAAACTGTGCTACTTGGGATGACGGCCTGGGAACGCACTTGCGTGTGCTGACGTTCAACAGCTGGCTCCAGGAACAATGTTCACCAAGATGAGTCAGGACTGACTGCTCAGGGAGGCTCAAGGACTGCGTTCTCCATCACAGCTGTTAGCAAACAGGTAAGTGTTCCAAAACCTGTCTCTCTTGACTCCAGTACTGTGTGCCATGGTCCTGTAGAGGAGGTGGCCAGAGGGAGGGGAAGCAGGCCAGAAGGACAGCAGGGACAAGGATGTTCTCCTGGGAGCAAGGAGTCACTGGGCCGATCCCCTTACTCCCAGAAGTGCCCATGCACTTTGTTCTGCATATATGCTGACCAAACGACTCTCCACTGCTGGGGCTGGACCCAGGACAGCTGCTTCCCCAGCAAGCGCTCCTCACCTTGGGCTGGAAGGCCGCCTTCCTACCCACACTGACATGGCCCTCTGCAGTGCACCCTCGGCTGCTCCAGGTCTCATAGCCTTTCCTGCCAAGCCACCTTGCTCCAACAGGAAGAAAAGGGAGTGCTATACTTTTCAGACCCTCCTGCACCCTACCAGAGCCTGGCAGGGGGAACCGAACCCCATCTCCTATGTTCCTGTGAAGCTTTCTAGCCTGAGAGGTACTTAACTTACTGGAAGTCATTTGGGTCTCTCCTTCTGGCCACATTTTCTGAATTGAAGTGACCATATCTCCATGCTGAACTAAAACATGTCAGGGTTTGGTACTGACAAGTCCTTGAAGACATGCAGAGACAAGGATGTCAAATGGGCTTAGGGAATAGGTCTATCAACATCGAAGACAATAGCAGCCCTAGACACAAATGCTGCAGAAGGCAGGTGCCCAACCCAGCCTTATTTCACTATTAAAAGCACACCAAAGTGAAGTGCTGTCAGTCATTCAGACTCAGTCATATGACTTCTCTTCAGCAACACACCAAAAGCCCAAGATTTCTCTTATTTGCTCTCAGTTTATCTGCCTTGTACTTCTTCACCTCAATAGAGCATGCTTTTAACAAAAAAGGAACAATTATTCATGCTAATTGGAAACTTTTTTTTTTTTTCCTTCACTTTTGGCCTAGAATTGCCTGTGTCAGACTGCAGTCCCAAATACTATTTAAAAATAAGGGAAATGATGTGAGCAAGGTGTGAGGGCAACACAGCAGAGCTGCTTCTGCCCAGTCACAGACAGGGCACCACTCCCCAGACAGGGCTTACCCAGGGACAGGAACCTCCTGGCCCCCCACCAGTGTGTCCCCAGCTGCCACCACTCGCTCATCTGAAACAGCACTGGTGGAATCAGCATCGCCCTTGTGGAAAAAATTATGCATGCTTTTATCACTGTTTTGGCCCGCCTTCTCCCAGTAGCTGGATAGAGTTTGCTCTCAGCTCTGGCCTGGCTGCTGTTTTGCCAACACTAAAAGTGGAAAGAGAGATGGGTCGGGAACTCGACTTAGATAGGCTTAGCGACTCGACTGCTAAGCCCACCGCCAAGTGGTGGCGGATGGCGCATCTCCTCCGTTCCCCCAGCGTTACATGGCAGCCAGCCCACTTGTGTGAAAGGCGACTTGCCCCAAGGCTCAAGCGCAGCCAGAAGATCTTGCTCCGTTGCAGAAATCCCAGGGCCCAGTGCTGCAACAGCATCGACAAGGTACCAAAACATGAAACCGGGATTTCCATGGCATTGTCATCTCTCAATCAAGCAGTACTAATGTTAGGAAACGGACTTTCTTCATAGGAAATGGCAGCCTGAAGAGTGTCAGAAATGAGAGCCCCTGCAGAGATACATCAAAACAAGCTTCTCCTGTAATCATCTCGTGGGAGCAGTCTCTGAGCCTGACCTGGAAACATCTTAATCTACTGCCTGCCTTCCACTCTGTTCTCCTTATAATTTGAAAATTAATCTCCTGAGAAGAACACAGAACAGTACAAAAGACCAGATTAGCTATTATAAATATTTTAATTACAATTAATTATAATTGATTGATGTAAAAAACACTGAGCTTCTAGTGCCACATCTGGATGTATTTTATAGTGCCACATTACAGCTCCCTTTTCTGTACAGAGGCACGTGATCCTGACAGTGGCTGGTTCAAGGCTGGCTACGTCAAATGCCTCCATGAGAGATGTCCTTCCAAATCTCCTTGTATGTATTTAATCACAGATACGTTAGTCCTGTGACACTGCAGAATCACCACCACCAACATAGCACAAGCTCCTTCTGCTATGTTTGCATTCACAGACACAGTCTGAAGTTTCAATTAGCTACCCCTGCATAGCCATGATGCACATATGAAGAAACATTTTTTACTGTGAGGGTGAGAGCACTAGCACAGGTTGCCCAGTGGGGTTGAGGAGTCTCCATCCTTGGAGATATTCACAATCTGGCCAGATGCAGCCTTGAGCAGCCTCCTGTAGCTGGACCTGCTCTGAGCAGGGGGTTGGACTAAATGATCTTCAAGGTGCCCTCCAGCCTCAGTGATTCTATGATGAAGGCTGCAGGGCAATTAAGAACACGACAAGACTGGCTGCACAAATACAATTTTTTAAAAAAATCTAGCTAATATAAGCTACTTGGGGGAAGGCAAGAACCAACATCATTTCTTCACAGGAGAAAAGCAGTCGCTCCATTCAGCCTGTTGCAGACAGTACTGCATACAGGCTCGCCTACCACGCAGTCATCTGCTGACACAACTTCTCTTTAAATGTAAACAGTGGGAACACGTTCATCCGAGGACAATGCAAGCGCTGGGCCAGCTCGGCCAGCTCTCCAAAAGCAGAAGAGCTGCTGCCCAGGTGTACAGCGGCCCACAGCATCCAGCCACAATCACTCAGAGGCACTGGCCCGGCTCAAGGACCTCCAACGAGAAGTCCCTCAACCACCACCCACACCTGGTATGCTGCAGGCCAACAGCAGTCTCCATCGCCTTCTGGGTAGCTGCTAGTGACAGGCAACAGCATGGAGCTGGGGACAATGCCAACAGAACTGAATTGATTGATAGGCCACCCATGTACAGCTGAAAGTTTATCTAAGGTAACAAAACTGCAAGCAGATCAACTTCCACAGCATACTTGTGTTTCCTCGTGGTGATGATGAGGAACTGTAAATCTGCAACCAGCATAGCATAGAAAGAACAGTTAATTAGTGGGATAACTTCATAATATAATTAACAGCTCCAAATTGCATTTCAAGGAATCTTGATTTCAGTAAAACAGTTTATCCAGCACATACAGGACACTTCTAAAACAGAGCCTACAGAAGACCTGAAATTGTACAATTGATATTAAAGTTGGTATCTTCTAATTAGCATCTCTTCCCTACACAGTTTTCTGTCTTTGATTGACAGTCATGGCTCGTCCAATGACTTCACTTTACAGCTCAAGACAGGAACATATCTCACAGCCAGATATTTGTATCTCTAGGAATACCAAATTCAGAACTCAAACGTGAATCACTTAAAAAGATTTTAATTAATTAATATTAATTACACCCTAAAAGGAATACAGGTTAATCAGCTTAATGCCAAGTGATGGGTGAATCAACTAAGAAGTGCACCACCGAGTGATTTACTGCAGTCACTGTGAGTGTGATATTATCAGCCTAGGAGCAACAGATAAGCCATCAGAAGTTCAGTGCTTTTCTTACTTCAGCTGATTGAAGGCACACATACCACCCCATGGTCAAACAGAGATATCATCATTCACTATAGAACTTGATTTCATCTGAAACTGCAGAAAAAGTTTAAAATAACCCTTTGCCATACTTCCTTTACTGATTAAAATGCTAATACACAATCTTACATTTATAGCAGGAAGCAGGACAGAAATCCATCTGCCCAAGGCTACTGAAGAGTCTTCTGCACCCCTGAATTTCACTACTACAGCATCAACCTAGTCACATGCAAGAAGCCAAGGAGACATGAAAAGATGACCTGTTCCAAATTATTATGTCAACTACCCTTTACTTAGAGGTATACAAGGAACTGCACAAATACTTCAGGAGTGCCAGGAAAGAGAGTCCTTTAACTTAAGAACAGCGGATAGCTAATATCTCAGTGATAAAATTAGCTCCCTGAGCAAAACTTTCAGACTACTTGCATGCTTTCGATTTTAAATGTCTGTGGCTGAATCTGGCTCCATGGGAAGAGTGCCAAAGCTCAACTTTAACCATTAACATCAGGACCTTTCCTGGTCTCCAGCCTAGTGCCCACTGCGGGGGTTAAAGGCGGCGAGCACGGCACTTTGAATCCAAGCAACCAGCCCCCTTTTTTTTTTTCCCCCTTATAAAAGCTCACCTTCCTTGGTACCAGAAAGTGAGGAACTGCATTTTCCTTTGCCAGATGGCTTATCGTATCATTCCTTTAAAAGAAACAACCAACAAATCATCTCTGCGAGCCTTACAGATTACTGCCTTCAACAAAACGATGTTTAGCAGAGAGCTGTAAGGCTTCACTGTCGTGTTGTTTGAAGTCTTCCACCGTTACTTTTGCTCTGATTGAGTAATTTGTTAAAGCAATAGTGAAGCAAGCCCCATAGCTTCTTCATTTTTGTAAGAAAAGCACCAAAAATGCAGTGATATAGGCAGCAGAGAGTACTTTGGAGAAGTTAACCTGCAAATGAAGTATCTTCAGTGAAGTACAGACCTCACCTGAGGACTTAACCCATGTCTTATTCTTACAAATCAGAGGCATGTTTATAAATAGCTTGTTTAAATTAAATTGTTAAATCCAAAAATAGGTAAGTTTGGTGCTGTATAGGTGGTTGGATGCTAGGTGTTGATGTAAACAGAAATTATTAAACCCATGGGTCATTGTCACAAGGATGTGGAAGAAGTGTGATGGGAGTGCAACATTTGCCTGTCACAAAGCCTGGTGAATTTAATAGAAAGATTGTCATTAATGCGAGTAGGCTTTGGATCAGGCCTGAATAGTAGACTGAAAGGTTGCTGAGAGTTGGCTTGTGGCTGTATTTCTCAGCCACCAAGTGTGGGTCATGTGCAAGTGGGACCTTGATTACGTTTTTTCGAAAGCTATCCTACTTATATTTTAATCCTACCGTCTGCAGCTTTTACCTCTTTTTTATGACTTTGCACTCCTTATAGATTTTGATGTAGTTACATCTTTGTGGCGGGATGGCATAACATATTGAGGAATAGGAAATGCTCAGGCTTTTGCAGCAGGTGTTGCGAACGTGTTAATTTTACCCTCAAGCTGCAGTTGACACATAGAGCTTGCCCATTGGTCCACATGACTGGTTGGTCTCCCCTCATCGTGGCTGAGCGAGGGGTGGCAGGCTGGGGACCCACAGCCCCATGGGAAGGGATGCGAGCAAGGGCCTCGAGTGTCACATGCTACTTTTCTTTGCCATGTTTTGATAAAAACATCATTCTGCTGAGCAGTGGTAAATGGATGACAATATTATCGTGCACTGTTGAAACCAGAGCAGGCTGGTGATAATGCAAGTGTTTTAGGCCAAGTAATGGAATCACTGGGATCAGTTGACATAAAAAGGCAGCATTTGAGCTATGACTCTTCTTTTTATGAAGTTGTGCTGTAGCGTGCGTGGCGTGATACCTGAGCTTTAGCTGTAACGTGGGCTAATTCATTCTCCCTTCATGTTCTTGCTTGTAGACTGCAGGCTGTGGCATTAACATAGCGGCACATCGAAAAGGTGTTCGAACTACTTCAGTTAGTGGATGCAGTCTGGTCATGGCTGCTTGGATCTCCACATGCTGGTTTTCCCAGAGTATCTTGGAAGAGTAGATTGGCCTGCTTGGAGGTCTAACTTCCCAGATTTAACCGTTTCTAAGGTGGTGGCTGCATAGGAGATGAAACACCCCAGTGAATGTGAATGAGGAAGTTTGGTCATGAAAAATTAGAGCTGCATTGCCACCAAAATATTTACCCAATTTTCCACCCATATGCCACTCCCTTCCTTTGGCCACCACAGGTCCTTCTGTAGTCATGTGGTGAACTGAACTGGAAAATGACTTGTTTAAACTCATCAGTACCCCAAAAGAGAAGAGGGGTGAGAGCTAACTTTAGCCTGGATCAGATCACCACTTGTATTCATAGAAACTTGGGCTGGCACGGGACTGGGAGCAGGCAGTTGGGGATGGGAGGAGGGGTGGGCTTGCTCCTTGCAGTGACACAGCTCTGATTGAGTGTGCTTGCAAAGTGACCAAGAAGGCATGTGTGGGATGCAGCAGCACCTGAGTAATTGCAGGTGGGCTGCTGGCAGTCATATTTTTTGTATTGTAATCCTGCTTGTCACACTGAATCTTCTACTATTTGTTACACAGATTAATGTGCTAATGTTATGAAGTGTTTTATTAGCTTGGATTTAAAAAAAAATCTATTAATTATTGAAGTCTGGGGGACCAGATCTTAAAAGTCATGGATCTGCATGTAATGAGAGAAGCACAGCTGATGGGTTTGAAGGCATGTATCTGTGAATGAGTTACAGCTGCTGAAGTGCTGTTGAATGAGTGAAATTGCACATGGGAAGAAACTAGAATGAGATTAAGGAGAAAGCCAGGAAGGAGGGAGAGAGAAAGAGGGCAACTCAGAGCATTTGACTGGATATCTTGCCTGGCAGGCTGCTGATATCAGATGCTAGGGAGACAGATGTTTCTCAGCAGACAAAGAAATGAGAGGAAGAAGAAGGATGTTTAGGATATCTGAGGACCGGGGAAGAAGTCCGTCTCTGGCAAGAGGAGGGGATGCTGGTTGCAGGCTTGAAGAGAACTAAGGAAGAGGAGTCCCTGAAAGGAAATAGTTGGGAGAGTCAGCCAAATGGAGTGGATCAGGCCCCAGTTATCTTTAGCACTCTTTGGCATACACTGGCTGGTGATGTTAAAAGCCTCAAATAACTTTGGAACTACTCTAAATTGTAGATTTAAGAATTCACGTGGCTTAAATAAATAAATTGTGTTAACTACCCAAAGTTTAGCTAAGTTTGCAGATTTCTTCTCCCTCTTTCTGTCCCTTCAAATATATTGCATCCAAAATACAATTCTTGGATTTCTTTTTTTCTTTTCAGAGAGAATGTATCTTCTGTTAATCTGGGTTTTTTGTTCTTTTGTCTTTCCCAAAGCACACTTCTTCCTAAGTAGTTTTGTAACATTTGATTATCTTATTGGTGCCCCCTTAGTATGTTTTTTAGACTACCCCTAATGGAAATTACTTTATTTTTTTTCCCCAAGCTGTATTTTGGTGTGAGCAATAGAATGACAGCAAAGGGAATGACTGTCAGATAAATGAAAGAGCATTGAGAGAGAATAGGTTAGGATAACATTAGCAAAAATAAGTGCAAGTAATGGATCACAACTGACATTTAAAAAGGAGAACCTCTATAGATGTATAGATTTATATAGAAAGAAAATAGAGTCAAAGTAGTTCATGAGATATAGTTCACTCGACCTGTGACATTGTAAGGGGATGTATTAGGGGGAATGTCATCAAAGGGGAGAAGCAACAATCCTTAAGAGAGGATAAAACCAACACTACTACGTACTTCTTTCTATCATTGACTCAATAGTGAAATTAGATTGCTGACATGGGTGCCTAAGTTATTGCTCTAAGTTAAAATGTGTCAATGCTCTATGGTTATTTTACATCCAGGTTTTCCCAGATGTGTCCTGTTTTATTCCATCTGGAAACTTTTGTCTGGTTGAAACAGGAGGACTTTTCATGTTAAGCCAGGATTTCCAGGCTGAAAGAAGGCAGGGTGGAGTAATCACTGGGCCCATCCCGCTGGGCATGTCCACTGTGAATGTATGCACTAGGATCACAGGGTGCAAAATGGAATAGTGCATGCATCCTGCCCGGGTGACCTAGGAATGAGTCATCAATCTGACGTATCGATTTCTTCTGCCGTGTTACTTGGTGCATGTAAAGTGAATCCATCTCTTCCTGGAAGTACCGGACTCCCTACCTGTTCAGTGATTCAGAAATAGCTCTGCCTAGGAGATCCACCCAAAAGAAACATCACAATCCATTTTAGAACAACTTTATTTGAGGCATTTCCACACTGGCAGACACGGTTTATTTATGACTGTTTAAATAAGTGTATAGCTTGGCGCATCTTTGAGTAAGAGTGGTGTTCCATAAGAAAATTGACAAGATAATGATACCTTGCGAAAAAACAGCATTTTGGGGAGCCTCCCAGCATATATGATCACTTGATTCAAAATTTCTTTGAACCATGAAACTATTATTGGGTAGTTCAGAGAGGATTCTTTCTATGTTCAGTCATGGAACTGTGAAGAAGGGGCAGCTCTGATACAGAACTAGGAGAAGTCCTGAGTGAAGGAGGTGGCATCCCAACAGCTACATAAGGCAAACACCTCGCTTTCACCGACACCAATAGCCATGCCTTGATCTGGCAATGGTGTTTCCATGCTGAGAGTCACAGTGTGCATCATGCTGTAGATGGGCAGCAGGACGGCTGCCCAAATGGGATTTTTGGTTTTTCTCTTATCAGAGCCAGGATTTCACCTGTCAGCATTGTATGATGTCAGGCAGACTACCACACTCACTCCAGGTATTTCATACATGCAAATGTAGTCATGGTCCATAGCTTTAAATTTTTTATTTCTGCTTCTTTCTTTCTTGTATGCTGCCTGCTCTACTCTGCAGTGAGTCTCCTTAAATGTATCTTTCTGTTGTTATTCCTTACATTCTTCCTTGAAATTATTTTTTGTTGCCATGCCTATGAAACCAATACACATCCTAATTTCTTATTAATTAATCATTCTTCCTAGGATTATTTCTTTAAAAGCCACTTCTGCTATGTCTGTGTGGATTAAATTAGAGAAACTATTCTTTGTATACAGTCATTTCCTAACACTGATTCAAGTTACTTATTCAAGGACCAAAGACAAGTTACACCAAAAGCAATATATTGTGTCTCCCTGGAGTCAGCAATGAGGAGGAGGAGGTTCTTGTGCGTGTCCGTGTTCTTTGATCTCGCAGTGCAAAGCCACACACAGATTCTTTATTCACTTTCTTCTTGTGAGTAGATCAGAAGCATGCTTAATGAATGTCTGCAAAAAATATATTCAGAGTAATTCTGGGTTTTAGAGTTATTAAATGGCATATCATATAGTCATGCTCTATTTAGTAGAAGAGACAATTTTGTCAGCTTTCCATATTTCTCAGAGGTTAAAATGTTGATATTGAGAAACAAGAACCCTGACAAGGTAAATTATCATGGAATAAAATGATCTTGTTATTTTTGTCATCTTACTGTGAAAGTAGCTGAAGCGGTTTCAAAAATTCAGCATCGCTTTTCCTTGAGCTTTTAAAGTAACACATCTGGGATTTATTTTGTAGTAATTGCACCTCAGGAAGTCTTTATGCATTATGGTACTACACCTACCATGTATTTTTTAAATTTAGTGCAAAAAATTATTTTTAAGTCCAAACAGATTTGCCTTACCCGAAATGTAAAGCTGCATTGTGGCTTATTCAGTTATAGTATAAGCAAACACATTTGTTATAAATATTTTAATTCAGTAGTTCAGAGCACAGTTTGTATTAGTGGATTTTTTTTTTCTTTTTGCAGTAATGAATTTCTAGTCTGAGACCAGGCTATTCTTTATTAGATCTTTGCTTTTGTTTTTCCAAGCCAAAAATTGGTCAAGGAGTGGAACATTCTTCATATTGTATTATACCGATCCAAGACCTTGGGAGAGTTCAAAGTTAATTTAGTAGCTTACAGTTGCGATATCTTTGCTTGCCAAAGAAGGCAGCTTATCTTCTCTAACCTCTTCTCCCTTAGGAAACTAATGCCTTGCGCTATCTGCAGTACCTTGTTTGCTCCTAAGGAGCAAAAAGCACAGTGAAATTTGCAGTATTTCCTGATGTTTATCATCAGTTATTTTCTTTAAAATGGCAGCAGCTGGTTGACAGCAGCCGTTGACTCAGCTCACAGTGAAAGTATGTGATTTTTATCATGCAAACATTTCTGAGTGACTAAGGACCAACATTGTTGCTTTTCACTTGCCCTTTTTTGTCCATTTGGAAACTGAAGGTGCTGGTGTGAATTGTGACCGTGCAAGGGTAGGTCCTTATCTTCAGACCCTAGAAACAATGTGTAGCAAAGGATGAGCTCTTCTGGAGAAGTTAATGAGCAACCTTGCATTTCCATGAGTAATTGCACATACTTCAGCTCAATCATGTTTTTGCAGCACAGATTCTCCTCTTCAACAGTTAGCGGTGTTTCACAAGGCTACTGCGTTTTCTGAACACACGTTTCAGTCTTTACATCCTGGGAACAAGGGGAGATGCAGACATGGTTTCCTCAGCAGCAGCGTGAGGAGATGGAAGATGGGATAGGGAGGTGGGCAGGGCCCTCACCCTCCTTGCACATCCCTGCAGCACCCAGTGGGTCCAGGGGTGCTCACCAGAGTCAGACACAACCTTGGAGGGCTGGGAAGGGCCATGGGGATGGGGACAGGCCAAGATCAGGCTGGGACATGAGCCCACAGATGGAGGTCAGGGGGACCCATGGCCAGAGACCCGTGGCCAGGCCACAGGCATGCCTGACCCCAAACTGCTGGCGGGCCAAGGGGGAAGCCCTGCTTCTCACAGCCTTTTTCCCACACAGCTCATTCATTTCACACCCCTCTGTGAGGGCAGGCTGTACAGCTGCACCTGGAGCTGGCCCTGCTCCCAGGTGGCCGGTCCCGGGGCTCCCCGGGGGCAGGATGGGGCAGCGGGGCTCAAGGTGCTGCCAGTGGTGGAGGTGGCCAGCAGGTCCCACTGCAGCCCAGCTGGGCAGGGGGGAGGCTGGGGGGCAGGAAATGTGTGCGCTGGAAAAGCAGATGTGCAAGTTTGAATTTCAGTGGATATTTTAGGGAAATTAGCATGTTTTAGGAGGGCCAGGACAGGATTTCAAAACTGACCAGAGCCTTCTGCATGAATTGAAAGAACAGCATTATTTGGGTTTTTTTCTCCTGACAGAGCAGACGTTCCTCAAAAAAAGGACTTTTTGTCAAGGAAAAAAAAAAGAGTTTCAACATAAATTTGCGAATTCATTCTATTTTTATTTTAGACATGCGGGATCAGAAGAACATTTAGATCAGATCAGTTACCAAGGATGTACTGGGATATTTCAGGCGTCCTATTTATTCATAAATGATTCCAACCTTTATTTTGAAGTAGCTTTCTGAAGTCAGCAAGTAAAGATCATTCAGATAAATAGGGCTTGGCTTATTTTTGGCAGGTCTTAGCTGCAGATCGTGCCCACACCTCCTCTCACCATTGGTTGATGGAGCCAAGTAATAAATTCTTTATTCCAACTCTACTTTGCCTTTATATTTCACAAGGCTTTTAAAGGTTCTTTGCTTGTCAAAATTACCTTCTGACTGCATAATCAGGCTGTATACAAAAAAGGGATGTCAGGCAAAGTGAAATATTTTGGATACAGCCTTTCCATTTGTCCTGTTCTGCAAGTGAGTTCTTTGGGTTTGTTTTGGTTTTGTTCTTATTGTTTGTGTCATTAGAAAACAACTAACTGCCTCAGGTTTAAGTTTGCAAGTCTTTACGTCCAACACTGCTCCTGGAGCTTGTGTACCAGCCATGGCTGCCCAGCGTGGCAGGCAGAGCAGCGCAGCTGCCCTCCTGCCCATCCTTGGGAGGCCACGGCTCCTGGCCTGGCGGGAGGCTGACCCCCTCGCTGCACGCCCTGGCCTCCTGCAGAAACACAGGCTTGGAAACAAATCTGCTCTTCATCAGGAACAAACACCCCCCACCCCACCCCCCCAAAAAAAAAGAAAGAAAAAAAGAAAAAATAACAAAAAGCATGTGTACAAAGCGGCAATTTGCTGCCTGTACCACGGAGTCTCCATCGTCAGGTCCTGCCCACGCTTGCTGCGCCTTGCAGCCGTGAGGAGCAGAATTGTTTCTTAAGGTAGGATCAGGAAACTGGGAAAGCTTAGCAGGCTTTCCCCATCTCTCTCGTGTGTGCCTTGCTCTCATCACAGTGTTGGCTCCTACTGCTCTGCCTGTGCAATCCCCGGGCATGCTGCTAACAGATGAGGAAAGGCATTTTTACATTTGAGCTGTAGCCTCGCTGACCCCGTGTAATTGACGTTCAGCCACCTGGTCTGAGTCTCACGGCACCCCTAACACATGTGTGAAGACCCTGGGGAGCAACTCCGGGAGGAGAGTGGAGCTGCTCACCAGGGCTGCTGGCGTGTCCTGGGCTGAGCGCAGCGCAGGGAGTGGGCAGAAAGGAATGCCGCTCCCGCGCAGGGCTGGGAATAGCCGCTGGGGCCGCGGAGCATGGGAAGCCTACATATCTCCCAGAGCCAGCAGCCAGAGAAATGGTCTGCTGGAAACAGCCCAAATGTCTCTGCATGACACTTGGAAAATCTTAAGTGACGCTGGCTGGAAGAAGGAAATGAATGGGGAAATGTAAGCGTTTCTCTTGTGGTGTGGGGCTGAAGCTGGATTTTCCCCAGTGCTTTGCAGGTGTGTGGTAAGAGTAGGTAGAAAGGCGTAGGTAGAAATTTGCCCAAATCTTCTGTCCTCTGTATGTGCCCACAAGGTAGCCAGCACATCTGTTATCTCACTGAAGTCCGGTTAACTCACTAAAGTCCATGGGCTGCTTCCTCTCTGCCTGTGTCCCTTACAGTAAACCTGAAGTCCCAGGTGTATTCTCTGACATTGTGGTCAGCTGGCACAGTCTGTACATGTCCGTAACATGGACATGGACACTAATTAGCCTTGGTAATTAGTCTTCTTAGTTTCCAAAACAGAGTGGCCCCTTAGAGACTGCCCATGGTCCTTACATTATCCTGCACCATGCTCAAAAATACCTTTGCTGAAGCAAAGCAAGCAAAAGCTTCCTCGCCCAAGCAACAGGCATGCACAGGACCTTTCTGACAGCAAAACAGTACAGACAGTCAAGCTGCGGGTCATGGGGCTACTTAATATATCAGTGTAGATACGGAGCACGTGTGCCTCAGACTGTGACAGATTAATTGGCTGGAAATCAGGGCCCACACTCAGTGTATTGAGCAGCTTTACCTGAGTAGGGATGAAATAGAACTGAGCTGGTTTATGGTGAGGTGCAGAAAATGTCAGCGTTCTGAATACTTGTGGCTTGCTCTGCAATGGTATTGCTATTTCGCCCACTCAAATAGATTTATGCCAAGGAAAACCAAAACCAGAAAGTTTTGTTTTAATCTTCATGTGATGTTTCATGGCATTATCATGCCTATTTGTTGATATCCACATCATGTAAGTAAAATAAAGGACAAAAATAAGCATGCAAATAGATGTAAATGGCAACAGGCTGCAAATCAAGTTGCAAAAGCAGAGGCATCAAAAACCCATTCATTAGTCCTCTCTGTCATGCCTAAGTGTTAGGAGAAGTAGTCCTTCCCAAGGAAAGGACAGTGACTAGAGTATGTAGCACTTGGCTACATGCTCGCTTTCTGGTGGCTGTTGCTGCACTTCCCAACTGCACTTTGATCTGTTCTTGGAGAGTATGAACACTGCAGTTCATCTCCTTCAGCTGCCCCCCTCTCCTGAGAGAACTACCTGGAGTGGTCAGATGTGGGGAATGGCAAAAATGTACTCTTTTACCTTCTGTTTTTAGAATAAAGTCAAGGATGGGTGGGTAGTAGAAGGTAAGGAGTTTAATTGTTCTCATCCACTGTGAACTGGGGTTTATCTGTCGTCAGTCATGCAATGGCAGCTCCCAGTCCAAATCTCTTTCTTAGTTTTCTATTCCAGTCCTTGCCTGTCACAACAGTTTCGATTTGTCTGGCAGATCGCCGCCTCTCTGCCTTATCTATGAAGCTATTAATATTGCTTAAAAAAAAAAAAATAACAAGAGTATTTTATAAGGTAGTCTGTTTAGCTTTAGCCCCAGCCACAGGGAATGGGGGGGACTATTTGGAACTCCATCCTTTCAGTGACCCAGGGATTAAGGGGATATGTACCTATTTCCGATGAATAAACAGACTTAATTAAACTCATAGGGTTTGAAATATGGTACTGTTTTCACACATCAAACTATCTATTACTAAATCCCTTCCAAGGGATTATTATCTAAATAAATTTATATGGCCGATGGACTAGGGAACAGTGTGGAAAAAATGAGATTTTTCTTTAACATTGATTTCCTTTTATGAATTTCTGCCATCACATTAACATCCAGATATCTTACACCATCCATCCAATGCGTGCTCTGACCAATACTGATCTGATTATTTCTCTGTGTAAGAGGGAAAATGTTAAACTCTCTTCGTTGTTACTCGTTCATGATAATCCTGTTGTGCCTTCAAGGGAATAAGATAGTAGCCATTCTTCATAAGGTGTGTTCTATAATCTGAGATGAGAACTTCAAGAAAATGTTACCTCTTCTTTCACAACTCCAGTCTCTTGCTTGAGGTTTGTATTGTCCCTTAGGGACACAGTACTACATAGGATCACCACTGAGTAGACTGGTGATTAGTAAGGGTAGCTTGAGGCTGGATCATAAATCACTTTGAAGACTGGGACTGTAGTCTTGAATTTGTCTGAGTAAGGAATCCCTGCAAGCCCTACAGCAACATGCTTGCATGATCCTGCACTGCTTAATAGGTATGCAGGGCTTCATGCTTTGAACCAACTGGTCTGTTTTGTTTTTTTTTTTACCAAGGAAAAACAGACAGCAGTTACTATGACCAAATCACAGGCAGTCAGAAACATCGTACTGGCATGTTGGGAGCTCTTTGTATATAGAATCCAGTTTCCATGAGGTGGATTCCAGGCTTGTCAGCTGCTTCATTGGAAGTATACCATCTCAGATTAGGGATGATGTAATTTTTACTACTTCTTCAAGGTATTTAATTTTCATTTAATGTGATTTCCATGTTAGTCATGTATCATTCACTGTCTTACATAAAGCCAGTAACATGTGTAAACAAGGAGAGAGGAACTGAAGTACAGCCCATTCGTTATGAATGAGAGGGACAGAGATCCACCCTGGCTATGTACTCTTAGCCTTGAGACTACCAATCTTTCATTAGGCTTTTAAAAAAAATGTTTCATTACGAAAAGAACACTTAACTTCACAGCATAGTATAAGTAATTTGGGGAGAATAAAGCCCATCCTTCTCAGGAGATAAAGGGATGTAAAAATGCCCATGCCAAGTAGTTTCACTACTTACCCTGCAGACATAGTCTGTAGAGAGATTACAGTGCTGCATGCGGATAATGGGCAACTCCATGGTAATGCATTCATCTGTGCAGAAATGTCAGGTTCCCAAACCCGTTTATGTACATACAGAAGAAACAGATTATTTTTTTTTTTATTTAAAGAGAAACAGAGATTGTCCTAAGACTATTCAACTCTCAGGATCCTCTACTGTTTGCAGTTTTTCTGTAAACATAAATTTATTCTTTTCTGTGAGGAAAGTCCTATTCCTCAGTAGCTGAGAAGCCAGGCCTGGGACCATTCTGTTGTGGTTTTGTGGTCTGATTGCCCTGAAGGTGTTTCAGCTGCAGAAATCTTGCTGTTCAATCTCAGAATTTCTGCTCTATCTTCCTACTTCCAAGTTTGCCCACTTTCAGAAGAGAGTACTGTTTTCCTACAAAAGGACATAGGAATATGATGAACTAAAAGTGCAAGGTTGTTGCTTGCTTTTTTCTTTCTTTTTTTGGATGAAAGACAAACTGAGTTTTGCCGTAGCTTGAAGAAGTTTCCTTTTTTCTGGCGCTTCAGAACCGAATGTAATTTTAGATAGTCTGGTTAGCCTTTGCAGAGAGTCTGGTTAGTAACGTCAGCTGTCCCTTGCGTCTTTCAAATGAGCAATGTACACAAAAACAGTGTTCCAGAGCACAAGCAGGAAAGACTTCTGACCTTTTGATCTGATGATCTGTTCCCAAAATCTCTGCATGTCCAAAAGCAGCAAGACAAATACCAGAAAACTTGGAGACCTGAGGAAAGGGGAAGCTCCAGCATTTCACAAGCAGAAGCAGAGAGCAGCTCCCTACGGGGTGCAGCTGCAGGACAGAGCTTACGACCTGTGGGAGACCTGGAAGCACTGGCCGCTGTAGACCCACACAGCTCTCTTCTTTCATGCATGCTTGTCAAACTGTCCATCAGCTTCTGCAACAGCAGAGCCACATGGACTGTCGTAAAATATAACCCCAACAAGAGAGCTGTAGTTGACCAACTAGGGAGCGCAAACAAGTCAGGACTCATTGCCTGTCCATCCGCATAGTGTTGGTCTTCCTGCAGCCATGGTGCAGATGAGCCATGCCCCAGTCCACGAGATGCAGAAGGTGTGTATTGCCTGGCCAAGCATCTGGGGGAGAGGGGACTCATTCTCACCATTAGCATACAAGCAGGCTGTTAATCATTTTCCCCTCCTTAGTATTCAGTACAGACATCCATGCTGCAGTTGCATTACATTATCTGTAACACCTCTCAACTTTGAAAATAACAAGGAAAGAAATGTTACATCCATCCACACTCACAGTAGCATGCTGCTGCCTGCTGATTTCCATCACTACAGGTGACTGAGCTAGCTGCCTTGCCAAGATAAAAGTTACTTCCAGTAAGCCCTGTGTTTTTGCAGCTATCTTTCCTAATGAATTTCCCTAGCAAATTTTACAAACACACTTCAACCCAAGCTACTCAGGCCAAATACAGTATCCAAGGTGGATCATTTGAAACTAGGTTTTTGAACCTCTGTGCTGTATTTGCTACCTGCTGCATTGGATTCTGTCTAATTATTAAGAACATGTGACCAATTGCTTTGACTCAAAATAACTAAGGCTGAAGAACACAATACTTTCCTGGCTTAACTGTTTTGTAATGATTAACTGCAGTGTTATGAGAGCCATTTGGTGCCACCAGCTTTTAAGCAGAACAGCATGTTGTCTTCAACAGAAAATTCTAATTTAAGTTGGTGCTATCAGATGGTCTAATGTTTTCAGTCAGTTTTTAAAGTGAGATTGAAGCATATTTGTAGCAACCCCCTTTAAATCAGTGGATTTCAGCACACTTTGGGTCAGGCCATAAGCATTCGAACTTTTCTGTTGGTTGCTGGGAGAAGCAACAGAACACAATAGGATTGTCTGAATTTAATTTTCAGGGTAACAATTAATAGAAAAGCTGCCTGTGTGTGCTGACAGTGGGGTTTCATGTTAACCGTTAACTGAAGTCCTGCTTTCTGAGGCTCCCTCAGGTAATAATGAGTGACTTAATGTTACATACATCTTTTGGCTTTCCTGGTTTTGTAGTTGTATGTCATATCTCTCTGTCTGAGCTGAGAAATGTTTTACTATGAGCAGGTTCAATTTTTAATTTCTAGGAACCAGAAGTTCAGGATAGAGTCCTGAAAAGGTGAGTGGGAATATGTCCCCAGCTGGTCACCTATATTTGTTATCAACCAGTGAAGTTATGTCTGGGGTTTGACTTAAATAATGATCATTCAAGCAGATAGCTGGGAATTTTATTCATTTTGATCCTATGACACTCCACCATATTATACTTTCATATGTAAGACTTACAGCACTGAACTGTTAGGTCTCTTATCTCTCATCTGCAATCCTTGCCTATCATCAGTTGAAAGTACAGGCTCAGTTTGACAAAGCACAGTTGATTCATGTGGTGTATTGGTGTAAAGAAAAACATGGAATGTATAAAATAAGACTAATATTTACAACACAGGCTGTGAGAATTTCCTGAATTTAATTCATGTTTGAATTACAGTGCTGGTTATAGTGAAACATCCCATCTGCACTTTTTGTTTTTCTGATGTCTAAGAGTCTATCACAGCCCTTGCTAAGCTGTTCCAGTAGTTGATTATTCTTACAATAAACAAATACAGATGTTAGACCACAATGATCTAGCTTTAAAATCTGTCACTGAGCTTTTGTTTCACATTTGCAAGGTAGATGAAAGAGCTCAGCATTACTATTTTAATTATGTAGATACTTACATATATATATATATATATATATATATATATATATATATATAATAGATGGTCTTTAAGGTCCCAACCCAAACTATTCTATGATTCTATGATTCTGTGTCTATCAAGACCCTGTTATGCCTCTTGTCACAGAAACAAATACCCCAGAGTTTCTTTTACTGTGTGCCCCAAGTTTCTTTGTTGATGGAGTTTACAATGGGCAGTGCTAAAATGTATTTTCATTGCTCACATTTTATCATTTAATCTAGATTCTGCTTAATTTTATTGTGCCCCATCTTCATGACATCAGATAATTTTATCAGTGAAAATGTTATACTTCGGTCTGTGTATTTTACACAACTGCTAAATAGCACTGGGTGAAGAATCAGTCATTATGGGGTGTCACCAAAAACCCGTATCTCTTTTAACTGAAATTTCATCTCACACTTAGCAAAATAACTATTTTAAACCCATGTAAGATATATTGTGTTGATTTTGTTATCCAACAAAATCAGTTATTTGATCATGATTCATACATGATTCATAATCACAGTCAGACAGCATCAGTCAAAGAGTGATCTTTGTTACTCCATGAGAACAGTTTCAAGAATAGATTTTCTCATAGTTCTTAGGTATCATTTAATTGTATAAAACTGTAAGTGAAGATAAGAAATTTGTAAAGTACAGCAAATCAGAAAATTTTTTAAACCACAGCCAATTAAGGAAAACTAATGCTTCCTTTCTCATTTTTTACATACCTTCCATAAAACCCATGGACCAGGTTATCCTGTTACTGATGCTGTGTAATTCCCCTAGGGATGGTTATCGGATTTTGCAGATGTAACCAAGAAGCAAATGTGGCCCTGTATATGTTGGTATGCAAAGCGCATCGGAAGCATTCTTGCCTTCAGGATAATTACAAAATTGCTTCCTTTTTTGTTATCCACCCATGATGCCATCTAATTTTATGTTCCTTGGCTGCTAGCTGTTAGCCTCATTAACCTTACTTGATAGAGTGTTCCAACATTTATGATTCTCATGTGAAAAATGCTTCCTGATGGCTGGAATTTGTTTTTCTTTAATTTCTACCTTTGCCCTCTTGTCCTATTATGTGTACTAGGCTGAAAATAGTAACTTGAGATTGGTGTGTCTACTCCTTACACTGTAATGAATTCCAGTGAATTCTCCTGCCTTTTCTTTCTCTTAAGATAGTCATGGTAATTTTAAATTATTTAACCACCAATCCTCCTTATTTTCACTTAGGTCACTTGTGTTTTTACATTTAATAATAAATTCTTCTGTGAAAGGAAATTATGAAATTCAGATATGTGTCATTCATCAGCTGGCCTATTTTCACAAACATAGTGTTACCCTGATGTTATTAACTTCATTGTCTTATTTGGCTTGTGGAGTAGGACCAAGATGCTATTACAGTGGATGGTATAACTTGACATTTATCAGTTTAAAATTTCATCAGTCAATGCAATTTTACTCTACACAGCAGCAAAATCCTAAATCTGAAATCTAAATCCATCCAGCTAACTGTGATGACCATTGTCAAATTTGCAATGATGGGAAGTATGAATTTAGTCCCTCTTAACAAATGAAAGAGGTTTTTTTCCTCGTTTGGGGATCATACAGAGACTCCAGTATACATACATTCTCTGTGGGTAGCAGCAGATTTTTCCATCCAGCACAGGTCAGCACTAAAAGTGCCACTGTAAAGGCAGGTGGTAGCTCTACAGGAACAGAGGCAGATATCTCTTTTTCATTTTGTTACATTTTCTTATAGTTTTACATTTTAAAAAGGTTGGATATAGGTCTGTTAAAAACTACTAATATAGATTAAGGATTGATCCATAATGCAGCAGCTTATATGGATGAAGATTCATTTGAAATTTAATGTGCTTTTGAGACAGAGTGCATTGTACTCTGGAAAGCCTGCAATATTTTCTTAAGACTACTCAGAAAAGCTACCACACTATTTCAATTAACTTCTTTAAGATTATGTTAAGATCTTTAAATTAAGCTGGTCTAGCGTTTGGTGGGTTTTTCTTTTTTCTTTCTGTTGTTTACTTTGTTGTTTCCTAATACGGGTTTCACAGGGTGAAGAGAGAAACTCAAACTGTGATACTTGATACCTAGAAAAAGAGGTCATCCCATTGAAGAAGAGAATTGTTTACAATTGTTTACAAACGATTCTCTCCAGTTAGACTTTTTAATTAAGTTTATAAAAGAAGACAATGGGAATAGGAAGAGGAGATCGTATGTTACTTAACTGGTGTGTTTGTGATAAAATAATGCAAAGAAACAATCATACTGTACTTCGCAAGTGCAGCCATTCTTGGACTGCAAGGATGAAAGTACTGTCACCATTCACTGGCAAATATTATGTTGTAAAATTCATCTCTCTGGATACAGTTGGTTTGAGGGCTGTTTCCTCTTTTGAGTTTACAGTTTTCAAAATCAAGAGTTTGTTTGATGACCTCTACCTTATAAGAATATCATGCAACTAAGTTTTTGATTTTTTGGAAATGGTTATTTTAGCATGTATTGGAACATGTACATCTTTGCCTGAACTCACGAAGCAGCACACGTAAAGGCTGTTTTGGCTTTCCTGACTATTTACAACCTATTCGTAAGAGTCCACCTTTTGGCAAAGGTCCTATTTTCTGTATAGAGAAGGTATTTTCTGAAACCTTATCTTGCCTGGGACAAGGTTAGTGGGTCATTCAAACTGTAAATTTTCCCTCTCTGTACATGCTTACATAATATATGTCATTAATCCTACGTGGAAAATGATCCCTTCTGTGCATTTCTTTAATTATACTCTAATAACTCACAAAATTTAGTATCTTTCAAAGTCTCCTTTTAGGGAAAGTAATTTTTTTTTTCAGCCTATTAAAGAATACCATGCAGATAGATAAATCCGAATTTCTTCTTTTGCAAAAATAACTAAAGGTCACACATTTGCTGGAAAGAAGGCCATACTACCAAAAATAAGTATTTACTGAGTCAAGCATTCCAGTGCCAGGTTCTCCTGGGAGGTGTCCCAAGAAACAGAAGGAAGCCTTCCCTCAAGTACTATAAATTCAGTGGTTGCAATATAATAATAGGACCTCCTGGAAACTCTGTTATAGAAACTAATTCCACACTTAGGACAGTAAAATACCTTCTCAAGTAAGCTGAGACATTATGAGGCATGCATTTCTATCTCCTTGCATTTTTTTTTCATACTTCTGAATGCATGTCACACATCCATCACTCCTTTTGATGACTGCTAATCCAAAAATTTCTCCACATTACCAGGAAAAAGCAAGCTCTATACCCGAAAATCTCATTGCCTTCTTGTTGTTACAGTGAGGCCACACGGTCTGGATTGCTCATAATATGTCCATTGTTTTCCAGCCATTCCACACCTTCTTGCTGATGTAAATTGTCAACCCGATAAACGCCATTAATACAAGGTTTTCCCCTTCATAATGGTCAAAGTACTGCCAAAAGTAAATGTCCAAGGTAAGGTGCTTCAGAGAAGCCAGGTTTTCGAAAGGCTTGGCATCCCCTTGCCCAGCATTAGCCATGGAAAGGATCTGAAGTAGGTCTAGTCTGGCTTCTGGGGAGGGGGTACCCACCAGGCAGCACTGTTGCATGATGGTTGTCTAGGGAGGCACAACAGCTGTCTCTGGTTGTCCTCTGGAGATGTCTGTTTCTTTTCCCTGATTGCACAGGCAGCAATGAGTGTTAAACAGGCCCTTCTGAGGTGTCTCAGCAGCACACCTGATCTTCCAGGTATCCATAGCCACTTATCATTTAGAAAACACTGCTGGCTTGTGCGTGTTGACAAGGACTCACGTCTTTGCTTCCAAGCACATTAAATCCCCAGGCACTTTTATTTGTCACTGTGAGGCTTTCATTTGTAATGAACCTGCAGGGCACAACTTAGCTGTGTTTCGTTGCCATTACACGCCTGTAACGAGAAACATCTTCCACCTTCTCAAATGCGTCTCTGGGGCAAGCTGCTGACTGCCAGCAGCGATCAGCATCTGCCGCAGCCTCTCCTGAGGTGGCTTTGGCTCAGACCTTGCCCAGTGCCAGGGACAGGGAGCTGGGGGGGTTCCCTGAAAGACGTGTGATGCCCCCGTTCCACCCGCTGTGGTGATCCGTGGTCAAGTGGAGGAGGGATTGTGCCTGCTGAAGTGAAGTGCTCTGTCCCGCGTGTTTGCTACCTGGCTCAACACCCAGGTCCTCAGTCAGCAGGGAAGCAGGGAAGTGCCTCTGCACAAAGGGGCACTTGGGAGGCTAAGTACATTGTGATTCTTTTAATCATTTTTAAGCCCGAGTGCATCTCGACATGGTATTTTTTTGCTAAAGAAAGATCAGGAGACAGGAAGATGAAAGAAATCTAGTTTAAAAAAAAAACACTGAGAAAATGAATTATAAAAAAAGCAGCAACAGAAGGAATAATAGTGCTTTGTTTATTCTTTCCCTTTGAGCTTTGTGGACATATAATAGATTTCCACTTCTTGGTCCTACTTTCTTTTTCCTCCTCCCCTGCCCTCTGTCTTGCTTCATTTTTTTCTGTGACCATTAGCACTGTGGGAACCTACCACCCACAGTGTCCATTCATTGCCTCTCCAAAGAGGCCCGAGAGTGCAGCCACCCTGCACAGGCTAACCTGGACTCAAAGGGCAGCACAATGTTGTAGCCTGAAGCCAGTTACTATTTGTATGGCAACATGACATTGCAGGAAAAGAGTTCAGTCATGCTCAATTTTGCTTCTGGTATTGCAAAAGCAGCACATCAGTGATGAAGCTGTGCACGTTGGATGGAACTAATTATATTAAGTTGTTCCATAGGAACTTTTTTAAGACTGTTGCATGTAGAAGAATAAGCTTTTTTGACAAGAAGTTAATTCATATGAGGCTTCATGGAGCATTTATTTTAAGAGTTCAGGTCACCTTTTTCTGTGAGAAAACTGAGAGAAGGAAGTCTTTACAAAATTCCCTGTAGAATTTCTTTCCCATTTCTTCCTCCAGGCGTTTTTCTTCCTCAGCCTGGAAGAAACAATCTGCAAGGGTAGCATGAAATGTGCAGAAGGGCCAATTCCTTCTCCCTCTCAGCCCGTCTGTGTCCCCTGTGACTATCTTCAGTAGTTTAATTAAGAAGAATAACTCCTCTGTTGGATAAATGCTTTCCATCTTAAAGGTCCATGGACCCTAACCTTTCACTCTTAGTTTCCAGTTAGATGACAGGCAATTTCTTTTTCCAAATATGCTGTTTTCCAGATACACAGCAAATGCTCCTAAAATGTCATGTTGAAGACTGGTGAATAACTGATTGAGGCTTGTTATAATTTGAAGGTGTATGAGGCAATACTCATGCTTCCTTGAACTCAATCCAGCTTGTTTTCCTCCATCATAGATTTTACTGAGACCACCAGAACACTCCTGCTTAGGGCAGGCAGTTATCTTTCTTCATCACTAATGACAACAACTGAGTTCCTAGTGTCATGACACTGTTATTTATTTTCCCTGATGGGGCTTCATCATGCTTTTAACCAACTCCAGTTAAAAACATCTGCTAGACAAATTCCTCTGGAAAATTCCATATACAGCAAGCATAGAGATAAGAGATAAGTTTAAAGCTACTTTGCATACTTCTGCTTAAGAAAAAGCAGCAGTACAGAAGTTAATCTTTAATTTTTTAGTGAAGTCAGACAATTGAGAGTAGCATTCAAATGATATTTCTTTTTTTTTTTTAATGTGTTCCTTGAGATTTTAGGTTTCCTAATTCTGCTTTCTGCAAGTCATCACATTTTTTTTCTCCAGCCCAGTCTTGCTGTTACAACTACGTCATCTTTATGGCAGTTATATAGCATAAGTATTACAAATTCTCTATTGTTGTAGGCAAAATCAGAAGTACCCATTTCTACTGCTGTCCCCTAGCACAGACATACTGCAAAGAAGCCCATAGGATATCTGCAGCTCCAGCTGAGGACGCTGGAGCTAGGGTGTTATGGGAGCGAGTGTATATAACAGGAAAATGAAAGAAGTGATTGCACAGGTCTGAATTTGTGAATTCAAATAGATACACCAACTTGTGAAGGCAAGCGTTGTTGCCATCATTCAAGCAAGCCTGGGAACCCCCCTATGTAATAATTAACACTGAAGTTTAACACTTCAACACTGAAGTTCAGTTTCTTTCAGTTCAGTACCTCCTCTTTTTTTTTTTTTTTTTTTTTTTTTTTTAACTTGGATGATAGCTCCCTGTTTCTTAACTACAACTTTCTTTCCATCTACCTGCTGACAGCTAGACATGTAGTAGAACAGGAAGGATGGAGGGAACCATTCTTCCCATTATTTAAGTAGAAAACTAAGTCCCAGAAACGTTTCTGCAGTCTGGTTCTGTAATTTTAGAATATGCTGCACTTACAGAGAAGATATTTAGCTTTGCTATTTTTGAGAAATGGAAGAAAATTATGTTACGTCCCTACATACCCCTTCTGTCTGCTTACATTTATCAAGTAAAGAATGACAAATACGCTAACTCGTTTTGTTGTAACAAGATAAGTGGTAATGGTGCTGTTCTCTAGTCGAGGCAACCCACATTTATTTGATATTCAGCCACCCTAGAAAGTTCATTTTGCTGCCGGCTGTTCACCAAGGATCTGTTACAGAGATAACAGGCTTGGGAGCTCTCAGCAGTATCCGCTCTTTTGCAAAAGTGCAACCAAGTGAAGAATGTTCTTGTTTTCTGCATTGCTAGCCAGGAGCATGTTCCACGCACTGGTTGTGGTACCTCCTGCTTTCTGTGGTAGGTGTTGCCGTGTCCTAAAGAAAGGGAGCAGTCGAATGCCAGGAGAAAAAAACTTCAGTGCAAGGAAGGATTTTAGTGAAACAAGGCAGAAGTCCTTCATGGAAAGGCTATACTCTCAATGATATCAGATAGCAAAGTGGTACCAAAACTGCCTTTCATATTCCGTTGATGCTCCTCTGCTTTTGACAGGCAATCTGATGCAGAAGGCTGTGCTACCACAGTAATGTGTGCAGGCTCCAGCTGTGCTGGGGAGACAGCTGGAACAGCCCTGCAGATCCTCATGGCCTGCAGTGCTGTCAGTCCAACCCACAGCCTTATCAGATCTCCCCAGCAAAGCAGAGCTGGGCAAGCCTCCCTGAGGCAGAGGAATCTCAGAACGTGGGCGCCTTGAGTCTGTATGGAGGCATGGAAAAGAAAGTTCCCTGACTTTTCTATTACTACTGTTTTCCTGAAGGTGTGTGCTACTTTTAATTTAAAGGAAAGGAAGCCACGTTTCAACCATATTTAATAAATTTCATGGGAAAATATCTGAAAAACATTGTTTTCCTACTTGGAAAGAAAATACTAATTTGAGTGATCTATTGTTTTGATACTGAAGTTTTCTACACTTTCTATTTACTTAGAAAGTATATTGCATTCATGTAACTTTTTCTGACCTGACTGTATACAGCTAAAACATGTAGTCAAAGTTGGGAAAAACATTCTTTGTAATCAATTTACGTTTTTGTTTGAATACCAAAAAAATCAAAATTAGCACCAGTATAGCTAGTCTTAAAAAGCCTGGCTAAAGGCTTTTATGTGTTTCGATACTGTTGTTGCTGTCTTCTACTATACACAGTTAATTTTTGCTATTTTTGAGCCCAAGGATTACAAAAAAACAGTAGTAGAAAGCATATAAATGCATTTTTAGGCACTGTATCGAACCTTCAATTTAAGAATAACTGGAAGAAGCATAATGTGTTGTTAAAAACTAGCATAATGAAAATGTTTGGTACTGCGGATCTTGATCAGTTCCTCAGATGCTCCAGTTTGCAGCTAGAATTATTTAGGTAGGATGCACATCAGCCTTGCAGCAAGCAAGTGCAAGTACACGTCCAGAGCTCTGGGACTGAACCATGCCACAAAATACATGCCACAGGTACTATGTTATGGAAACAGAGCTTTTTTAGGATGAAACAAAGTGACTGATATACTAACACAGTTTCAGCACTGCAAATTAGAAATAATTAATACTTTTGGAGGTACTGTAGAAATATGGCAAGGAGGACGCTTTTATCAAAACTGGACCATGATGTCCAGACTGCAGATGTGGGGCAAGGTATACTGGGATGGTGGAAGTCAGTAACACTTCAACTCACGGATTCTTCACCTCCTGTGGCGTGTCAAGCACTCTTTGCCCAGTTTTTGAAAGCTGTCCAAGCAGCACCCTTACTCAGCTCTTGAGAAGTCCCGGCATCAGAATGCAGATGGAATGAAAAACACTGCCAATGACTTTCCTAGACAATTTTATTAGTGTGTTCTACACTTGAAGGAACGGATAGTTCTGGTGTTAGAAGCCAAGGAAGTTTTATTATGGGAAAGGAGAAAATTCTGCATGTTTTCACAGCTAGCTCTCCAAAAAGAATAAATTCCTCTGCAATTTCAGTTTTCACCGGAGTTGCTTTCCAAAAAGGAAAATAAAGAAATGATTTTTTTTTAAAAAAAAAACAACATACCTGTATTAATATGGAGAATAAATTAACATAGTTCATATAATCTCTCTCAAAACCAAAACCGTAATCAAAACCATGTAATATCTAAGCATGTACCTGAATATTATTATGGCATTTAATATTTACAAGTAAGCTTATTTTTACGAAGTAATGGACAGTGTTGCACTGTGCTGTCTCAGTTACATCCTTTTAGTCACCTAGCTAAGTGTAAGGGTCTGTTTAAGCAATCTTCAGACAGGTCTGCAATCCAGCCATCTGTGGATTACATGTGTACATTTTGCTGACAGAAGCTTCTATTATAGATAAAGCCAGAAAGGCAAAGCTTGTGCTGTTCCCTCTGCTGTTTGTGGGGTTTTTTTACATAGAAATATTTCACTGGCAGCAGTGTAATTTAACAGTGTGATTGCAATAGCAACCTTTCCTGGCTGAGCTATCCAAATGATAAATTACATTTCATCACGTCCATCAATGTACAAGATAGCTATGCTTCTAGATTTGATACCTGCTTGTATGCATTGGTTCTTTAGAGGTCCGTAACTGCCCACACCATTCAGGTAGGCTGATGTCTAACCCAACAGGGAATTCAATGTGAGAGAAACCTCTCTGGCAAGAAGCAGTATGGGTCAGAATCAATTTTAGCTCTCCTTACCAAAAAAAAAAAACAAAAAAAAAACCAACCACCCACCACCCTGCAGAGCCAAACAAACTGCACCAGTTTGAGCCTCCACCCAGAAATCTGGCAATCTAAATTACGCTCTCTTATTGAGCAGTACTTCCCTCCACAGGAACAATGAATCAAACGAAAGGGCCTAAATAAATAAATCTTTACACTTTCCTGTTCTTTTCCCTCCCCTTAATCATACGTCATTTTGGAAAACCTAAGTAATCCACAGCAGGAGGCAAAACTGCCATCATACTGGAGTACGGCCGCAGCATCACACAGTCCTCCAAGGAGCTGGGGGTGATGCTGTGGCGTGTTGCCATTTTCGCCCCACACCCCACAGGAACAGGATGCCCAGAACACCAGGGGGTTGGTGCTATCTGCAGCCGAACCTGCTCCGGCCTTAATCCCCTCATGTTGTGCCACGCTGAGCTCCACTGCTGGTTTTGCCATTAGTCGCTGCTGGTGCTGCTTAGCTGTGATTGCCGTGCTGGCAGCCAGCTTCCTGACTACTCCCTTCTCTGGTCCCTCCATCTACCGCACAGCCAACCCTGCGGCGTTTCTGGTCCTTTACAGAAAGTGCAGCGGTGCAGGGATCCACGCAGAGCCTCAGCCACGCAGAACAAGCTTACTGAATTAAGTCTTCTTTCTTTCCTAAAGGAAAAAGAGAAAGAAAGAGGTAATCTGCTTGGAATCTTTTCCCCAATTCTCCACTTCTCAGGACCAGAACAGTTTATTAGGACTACCATTGACCCCATGGAAGTTACCTGAGTTTTTACAAACGTGTTTGTGCATACCATTTTCTATATTTTTTATAATAACTTAGTTGGTTTTAGCACAAAGGCCTAAGATGGTAGAAAATAAATGTTCAATTAAGCCTGATAAAGTCTGATCCGTTGTTCTCTTCCCTCACTAGCAGATGGCAACAGATGATGTTTCTTCTCTAGGCTGTGGAGAAGACTCATAGTCCATGGGAGTTTTTGGGAAAGGGCTGCACTTCAGACCATCTACTTTCACAGGACAAACTGGATGAGTTTGTCCAAGCTCCTGTTGTTTCATGGGGAATTTTGAGTTCTGAAATGCCTGGTTAACACTTCCATGAGGGGAGTTTCTTAGAAAGTTACTGTTTTTTGTGTTCTCATGCCACACTCTCAGCATTACGCAAGGTCCAGAGATGAGGAATTGCCACTGAACAGGTCAAGTTTCTTGCCTGAAAGGAAGTTCTGAAATTACCACAGAAGGCCTGCTGGTACAGGATTTCTGGTACCATTTCCCAAAGCATCAAATAGTCCAGATAAACTTCAGATAAATACTGTCCATTTTGAGTACTTATCTTTAACTCCAGATCTTTTGAAGTTTGTCCCTCACATATTTCAAATCTGCGTCCTTTAAACAGATCTTCTTCTAAATGAGATAATTGAAATTTCTTTCTGTCTTCTTGAAGAACCCATGTGTTCATTTATGATCCCCAGAGGGAAGGCTGAATTAACCCTGCTGTCGTTTGCTGAAGTGTTACCAAATGACATTATTTATACTAGATTTAGCCATAAGTCCCTATTTCCAGGGGCAGTATGTCCTAGAATAGTGCAAAAAGGATGTTTTTCTTTCCTTACCATCTTTGAGGCATGGATAACATAAACAACCACATCTTTTCTTTAGGATCTCAGAGTACAATCGCTATTGACAAGAAGTTAGCAGATTGAAATAATGTAAGGTATTTATTTAAATGTCTTTTTCAAAGGTGTAAAGAGCAGATAGAAGATCAAAAATCTCCTTTTCTCCAAAAAGTTTTACTTCTATATCAGTGGATGTTTTCTAGCCCATCATTACCTACAGCATTCTTGTCCCCACTGCCACCAGCCACCCCACCCTTCTGGTACGTACACAGCAGTTCCCTCCAGTGCTTTGAAACAGAGAGGTCCCTCTGTCTTTTCTCCGATTTCCTTCCTTCAAACTCTCCCTTCACATTTCAGTGATGTAAAACAGCACAGATAAGAAATAGCTGTCTCTTCCCAGGAGGAGATGGGGCGGATGTGCAATACAGAAGAACAATTCCTTTTTTCCTACTGCCTTCCTGGGATGGGGGTGGTGGGGGCAGGGGGGAAGGGAGAAGTAAGTTAACCTCCCTTTTGCCAGCTATGCCAGCTACTCCTAGCAAAATAGACATAACAAAGCATGTCAGCACTGTACTGCTCTCCCCTTAAAGCATAGTATTATTAAAAAAAGATGAGATAGGAAACAGGATTGGCTAGTAACTTGTATCTTTGGTCAAAATACAAGTGTCATCAGTTGTTTGTGTAATGTAACACTGCTCTTTTAGCATCTGGTATAAACTGCTGTCTTCAGTCATGTGGGTCATGTTTTCAGTCATGTTTTAGGTCATGTTGCTAGAAAAAGATGACAGGAGAGGGTTAGACTGTTACCACCATGGGGTAATAGTCACATTTGTTGTGGTTTTGTACAGAGACTAGCATTCTGGGGTTTGGGTCTATAGGAGTTAAATAAGTAAATTTGTGTAGACCGTGAGGGTTTCTACTATTGTGAGATTTTGAGAGTAGCTTTTTACATGATATTTACATTATTGCTGTGGCTTCATGAGGAAAACACAAGAACTAGCGTTTTCTTAGTTGCCTAAAGATAATAAAAACCAGCAGAAGCAGAAAAAAAAAATCTCATTTGCCATGGCATCCTAGCTCACAAAGTAGCAGGAATTCATAGCCAAGAACATCACACTTCATGATGTGATGGAGTTCTCCAGTGTGCAACAAGAGGCTCCATTTCCATGATTAAGGGGTACAGGTGGATTTAGTGGGATAACTGAGTTCAGGCCTGCTGGCTCTTTGCACTGGGAGATAGTTTTTGGGGGTAAGTAAGAAGAAGCAGGGCATCAGAAAGTCACAAGAATTTCTGGGAAATTTTATACTACAGATACCCTTTATCTTTCTCAATAAATAGGAGAAGGGAAATCCATGAGGGGGGTTTATTATTACCATAAAAGGTCTTCAGGGATTGTTTTGCAATGCCTGTGTTTTTAGTACCTTGCCTACCTGCATCAGTGGTGACTTAAACCCCAAAACCTGGCTCAACTGAAGCACAGGAACACCAATAGGAAGAAGCCCTCTTCTAAGCTACTAAAGCCAGAGTTCTGCATAACAGTGGACAGCAGGAATCACTAATGCCACAAAATAAGGGATAATGTTAGTGTGACTGTAATCTACTTTAGGGAATTCTCTGGTGACCTAAGTGTTGTACAGAGAGAAGGAAGGAGCATGTGTATGCATAAGGAAGGTAATGGGCAGCAGTCAAAAAAGTCTGAGGAAATTGAAATATTATGCTTGAGTTATCAGAAATAAGAACTGCAGAATAAATATTCTGAATGGACTGTGTGAACAGTTGACACCATGAAACCTGGGAGCTGTGGAGAAATGGTCCAACTGTGCTAAAATATTGTACTTCAGCAGCAAAACAGAAATTGAAACAAAGCTAGCGGC
Source organism: Athene cunicularia (assembly GCF_003259725.1). NCBI lineage: Eukaryota > Metazoa > Chordata > Aves > Strigiformes > Strigidae > Athene > Athene cunicularia. The sequence continues at coordinate 62,124,293 of NW_020799091.1, forward strand.
TGATCTGGGATCTTCTGCTACTGAGAAGCAGTTGCCTGAGTGGAACTCAGTTCATCAGAAGAAATAGAAAAGTAAAGAAAAAGAGGCAGAAGAAAAACTATTATACTTCACAGCTGGGAAACGAATTACACTTGACTGTGTGTAAGTACACACTAAGGAAATAAAGAGTATGAGGTTTGGCGTAAATGCCTCCAAGACTTGTTTTAGCATCTTTCCAATTCAGTTAAACAGGTTCCAGGATCTGACAGTTAGGGAAACCCTCTTCTTACCACTCAGGATTCCAAAGGAAAAAGATTACAAACTAAGAAATATAAACAGAGAGTGGGAGTTTTCTGGGGACCATTGATCATCTCATTAGATGGAGAAATGAGGTGCTAGTTACACAGCTTGCAGGTGCTGAACAATCAGTGCTCAGCCCCTCAAATGTGGGCTTAGTGAGATGCTTCTGTGAACAACAGCTGTTGCTGACTAAGTGTGATAGGACTCAAAACCTCATTACTGATCCAGCATGTGTCAGTACTGTTACCTTTTCATGAAAAACACCTGCCTTTCAAAAATCAACTGGAATAATTTATTAGAGGCTGGAAAAAAGGAACACATGAGGAAAGATATAGTGAAAAGGCAGCAATGAAGCTACTTTATCATGCTTTCAGCAGTTCAAGCATTGAGTGTCTTTTATAATAGTAAATGGCAAGAGAGTATTCTGCTAGGGAAGGGGATATGAAGTGGAGTTCTTCCAGAAACTTACTGCATTTGAGATCTGTCCTGCTCAGATACATACAGCATACATACTGGCTTTTCCATGATCAGGGAAAGGAAAGACAAGACAAGACAAACGTGATTTTTCTGTTACCGTCTGAAAATGAAGCTGTGGGTTTGTGTGGGAGAGCAAAGGACCCCCGAAGAAGAGTCTTGACAGTGGTTGAGCCATACCTATGGTAATCAATTCACTACTCCTGATTCCTTAGTCTGCATGCAAAGAGCTGGTTTTTTCTACGAGGTTTTGCTGTTTCGCAGTCTTGCATCTTATGTCAGGTAAAAGCCACTGGGTGTTTGTGTTTCGAAGCTTAGGGAGACCTGAACACTGCCCTAATAAGGTGGTATCTGCCCAAGACTTCAACAGTCTCATTACTGGTCTCTAATCTGAAGATCCGTTCCAAGGAGAGGCATGAGATATGATGTAAAGTTTCAGGGAGGCAAGCAAGGAGATATAGCTTGTATTTCTTTTTGAAGCAATACTGTGAGCCTTTAACATGAACGCTGCAGCCCCAGTTTATTTCCACACTATATCTCATAAAGTATTTCCGAGATCCATTCTTGGGCTTTGGACATTCTGTCTCTAAATCAGAATTTTGAGCAGCCATCACCTATGAGGAGTCTCACGGAAAGCTGCGTATGGCAAAACTGAATGCATGCATCCAGTTTGCTGGTTGCCTCTGCTGGATTTCTAATTCCAAGTTATTCTTCCCGAGTGAGGTGGAGTGTACAGTTTATACAGGAAACATCTGAATAAAGCATCAGTTACCAGTTGCTAAGAACTAAGAGCCTGATGAGCGCTGTGGGGTCTGTTCTATCTCTTCTAAGAGTCAAGCCCATCTCATTTCTGATACAGTGAACTCCGGGTATAATCCTTATTTTATTCTTGTCTATTTTCTACTCCTTACTTCCCAGGCATGAACATTTCTGGATTTTTGCAGATCTATTTGCAAAAAGACAAGCATATAAGTAAAAAGGATGTGGAAAAGAAGCCAAATTACATCACTTAAGTCACTTTAAAGAAGCTTGATATTTGGTTGTTTATAATCTCAATTTGTTAGTTGTTTGTACTGTGATAAGAGCATTTTTGGTGTGGAGACTGAGACACAAGACTTATTGCAGCAATGCAGACAGTGTTTGTCTGTTGGTTAGGGAAATGTACTGGAAGTCAGGAAGGTCTTGGGTCCTAGACCAAGCTGAACCAGTGACTCATCGTGTGACTCTGGGAAAGTGCATCTCTCTCAGTTCTGCAACATTGCAGAAATCAGCCCAGCTGCCAGACTGAACCAAATCAGGTTGTAAGTCGCAAGTCAGTGGTACATATGGGAAAGATGAGCCCTTGTTTCTTATTCTGGGTAAAGGTAAATTCTACATTATCTTCTCCTAAGCCAGTGTTTCACAGTGTGGCTGTGGTAATATTCTTGTATAGTCAATTGGATATTTGGAAGGATATTGAACATCCCTGCCAAAAAAAAAAAAAAAAAAAAAAAAAAAAAAAAAAAAAAAAAAAAAAAAAACAACTTACTTCCCACCCCTCCCGTGAAATTTACGTAGAAGCCGTTATGAGGATGAAAAAAATATCCAAAGAAAAAAATGGCTGTTACTTTTATTTTAGTATCCAGGAGAACCTCATTTGGCTATTCCACGTTTCAGATTTTGGCATCTACAGTTACAAATACACAAAATAAGCATTATATTGATCTATAGATTTTGTCTCCTGAGTAGGTAAGTAACTAAAACAGGTTTTTGGTAGACATGGGAATTCAGTTAAGTTCTATGAGCAGGAATTATAATGCTTCTCCTGTTTGAATTTTTCAGGTGTTTCTTGTTGGGACATCTTGTTTACAAACTAAAATTTTTTTAAAAGGAGCTTTTGCAGGTCTCTTATGAGAAAATATATCAAGAAATTTTGCTAAACAGAAGTGTATGGGTGAGAAAGGAGTTTATTACTAATAAAAATAAATAACCTGCCTTGACCCCATCGACAATAGCAAAACTTTCACAGAAGTCTGTGTATGTCAGATCCTCTAATATGTCTTCTTTATCTGGTATACCCACTATAACAATCTGCTTTATCCGAGGCTTTTACCAGTGGCAACACTGATCAACTCAGAGCAGGGAGGAGAAGCCTCAGGGAGGAGGTTAGGTTTTGAAATCTAAACTGAAAAGTGAAGTGGATCAGTAAGAAAGCTGTTTCTCATGGGCTTTTTCTTGACTGAAATAGAAAGGAAATGGTGGGTGTTGCATCTGACCAAGCAGTTAGCAGTAAACACTTCCATCATCAAATGCAGTTCTTTTTCCAGTTTGCGAATCTCTTATCCATTTTTCTTACTTTTAAGGAAATACCAGTCCAGTCCCAAAGAGCAGTTCTGAAAAATTGCACAGCAAATTTCCACATTTAATATTTCCAGTACAGTCATTTGTCTGACAGCCAACTCTGAAAACTGAGCCAGGGCTGTAAGCATTATACTACACTGGACTTACCCATCAGCCTGTATGATAAAAGCAGTGTCAGTCAGTCTGTGCCATCACCGATAAACCTGTGCAAATCCATTCCTTTCAAATCATGCTCTCAGTGATAATTCCATGCTTCCAGTTCTTGGTATATATTTCTAATTGCAATTCAAGAAATAATTCTCTGAGAAGAACTTAAACTCAGATCTTTTTCTTTCTCTGCTGTATTTGATTCTGCGAGCAGAACAGGATTAAAAAAGGTGATTAAAAATTGTCACCAACCTCACCCCTCCCAAGGGAAAAAAATCAAACCCTCCCAGGATCTCTGAATGCATAAGAACCAGGTCAGCAGGTTACAGCTGTAAACAGCCATTCTTCAGAGGAAAACCAATTCAGTTTACAAATGCAGTTCATACATAATCAAGCATTTTGAAGTAATTCCAGAAAACATGAAACTGGAATAAAATCTCAGTGGTTATGCTTACATTTCGGGAAGCTCTGGCACCATTGCACTGCACTGTACAAATATAGATAATACAGCCATGCAAACAGCTGTACGGCTGGTTTCTATCAGTCCCTTCCCCACAAGCAGGGCTAATGCAGTTGCATTGCTGCCGGTTCAAAAGCAAAAATCTTTCCTACATTGGCAGGTTGCTTTGTTCTTAGTGTAATAGGTGCAGATGAGTTTTCAAAATACTGGATGCCTGTCTGAAGTATGATTTAGCAATTTTTAAGGTTTACCAATCACTAAGAATAATATGTTCTTAAGTAAGTTTCCTGAGTCTGCCAATTTACGTAGGTGAGTAAACTAGACAGGTCAAATAACTGGCGTGGTTTATAAATAGACTAAAAAAAATCTCCATATATAGAATAGCATCCAGACTTTCTATTGTTTGAAGCAAATGATATCATTATTTGGATGTCTTTCCAGAAATGAAAATGACTAGACTTCGGAAACTAAAAGTAGTTAAATATAGAAATTGCTACTTTAATGAGTGGATGCTGTGTTTCATTATTATGCTACTAGTATGTGAACAAATGCCTTTCTGTTCTTATGGATGGGAAGGGGGATTTTATTCCAGTAATACAAGATATTGGACAAAAGCCAAATTCAGATTAAGGGCTGACAATGTCTTTACCCTTATTCCTTTATGGAAAATATTTTTGATCCACTGTGCTGTGTAACTGCACTATGAGGTGATAACAGTCCACTAACTCGTGCCTTACAAGCCTGTACACTTGTGCAGATCAAATACAAAAAACACAGTGGTTTGCCTAAAATAAAATAATAAAATGAAAATGAAAAGAGAAACAAACTGTGCCTTTCAGTGTAGTTTGTCATCACAGACTTCCTAACAAGCGATTACATCTACTTTGCCAAGTCAGAGTGCTTTCTTCATCACCAGTAATTAGAAAACGCTTCTTCTGACTCCTGTAATACTACTTTTTAGAACCACTTCTGTGGAGATACACTTAATTTCCAGGGATGGGGTGTTGGGAATAAGGGCTTATGTTAAGATGTGCCAGCACTCTTACTCTAAAGACCCCCGTCTGTTTAGATGAGGAATGCCATGTTGGATGCCAGATGAGAGTCTGTTGTATCACAAGAGAAGGTAATAGACTAAAATAATACGCATCTCTGAAAGCATGCATTTACAAAGATGGAATCGAGTTTTACAAGATAGCAAGACAAATTTTAATTTACTAACCCAGATCTTCCTTCAACTACTTCTGCATCTTCCACCTTTCTCTCAGATTTAGCCAAAAATTTCCATTGAACAAAGAGTCAGTTGATACGAAGTCACCTAAATTTAGGCATCCACATATTCACGTGTCTGAGTTCTCATTATAATCAGGGAAGCCTTATGCTAATAGTAATAATTAATATATGTACCTTTGCTTACCTTTATTAATATGTTTCCACCTTCAAACTCTTACTGGGCTCGTACCTGTGGGGTTTTTTTTCTGCAAGCAAACATGATTCTGAAGTTGGTAAAACTGAAACTAAGAGTGCTCATGAGCAACACTTTTTATTGTCCTTCTGTAATCACTGTAGGCCATAGGTGTCAGTTGATGACCATAACATTTGCCTCTTTGTATGATGTAAGAGATATTTTCAGCCATGGCTGCACACTCTTCAAAGAGCTTAGTTTGCCTGCAGCATCACCTCTCTCTTGCTAGTGCACGTTCAGCTAGTGCACTTAATTGATGATGAAGAGAAAAAAAACTGATTCCTTTAGGTGACCAAGTCACCTGTCTCAAATAGAGAAGTGCCAGAGGACATTGTCCTTCCTCCTCTGGATGCAATTTTGTTCTAGGAAAAGCTCTCTGCATCTTAACCCTCCATCATTAGCTCCCGAGAGCTGGAGCACATTCATGCAGAGTCCCATGGCTACTTTTTAGGATTCCCTTTCCCATGGCATTATAGATTCTTCAAAAATAAGCAGGCGTGATAAATTTTTCTACAGAGGTGACTATTTTTTATTGTTTGACATTTTAAAATGTTTTAACTGGATTTTCCCATCTTATATTTTATTCCGTTTCTTAGGAAACATATAATCATCTCTGTGAGGGTAAAGAAGGCAAAATGGAGCTGAATCCAACTACATTACCTGTAAAATGAGACCCCCATTCACTGACTTCTTGACAGAAAGTTATGTCATGGCATACACTGCTTGCTTGGAACTGTACTGCTTGCAAACAACCTCATGTTTAGCAAGTGGGAGGACCCCCGGACAGTTATCTGTACTGTATATGTAGGCAGCTTTTAAGATTTACTCTCTGACTGAGACTCTTAAAGACCTTACTTTTTCTTTTTAATGCCTACTATATCACAGCAGCTCCTTCTGGATTCCATCTGGATTGCTGGGTAAATATGTGCTTGGAAATGCTTTTATGAAAATGTGAAACGTTAAGTTCACACTGTATCATGTCTGGCTTCTGCAGTTGTTACAAGGCAGTGTCTCAAGACTGCAACAAGAGAACTTTTTAATTTGAAGAGGGGATGGTAAATAGTACCTCAAATAAAGTGACATGTGGAGCTGCGAAGTTTCACTTTGAAATGAAACTATGCAGCCTTCAAATCAAGGCCATGTGCCAGAAAGTTCATATAATCAAGAGCCACAAGCCAGCCCATAAGAGGAAAGTCTTTTATAGCTTCACTTCTGAGAGGTGCAGAATTCATGTTTCCCATTGCTGTATTCAACATACTTGCTGAGACACACTTGAGAAGACAAGTTTCCTTCTGTTGGGGTCTTCTCAGCATCAGAGACTTTGTCTTCTCTTGCCCTTCCTTTCCTCACCTCAAACATGGAGCACAGGCATCCCAGCCCCTGGGAGCACTGCTGCCTTTGGACACTCCTCTGTTGACATTCCCATGCCCACCAGGACTCAGAACCAAAGCAAGCTGCTTGCTTGCTTGGCAACTTGCCTCCCAGTTTTCTCTATACACTCCATCGTAAGAGGGAGGTGGCATGTGAAACTCAGCACCAACCGATAATTCATAAATGAATGCCACAAGCATTCTCACTGCATTGCGGAGACTGCATTAGACAGTTGTTAGGAGACCGGCTTTCTTAGTACAGCTTACATCTTTTTGTGTTCCTCCTGGGACCAGTTTCCTCCTCCAGGTTTTTTTTTCATTGAAGGATGTGTAAATACATGGCTCCCCCTACTTTTGGTGGGAAGTCTGAACATTCATATGATATTGAGGTCACTGAATTATTCCAGTTGCCATGCATCCAGTCTAGAAAAGGTTCTGGCTCACATTCAAATATGAAAGAAAGAATTATTTCTTAGCAAAGTAATTCTCAGAACAGTTGGAGAGAGGATCCACACCCACATCTTTTCCTTCCTCTCTGAATGCGCCAATTTATCTTTCCCTTTCCCTCGCCAATTAAGGTCTTCACAGTGGTCTTACTGTCTGGTGCACTAGTAGCTACTGGATTGCAAGCAGGCAGTTTCAGACGGCTGATTCCTTCTTTGGCATTGTAACTCTAGGGCAGAGAGTTTTCCAGACCAAGCCTGATGCTGGGCAATCCAGGCAACCCCCTGTGACAGTGTTCTCTATACTTGTTTTGAATGGTTGTTTATAGATGTTTCTAGAGAAATAAGTTTGGCATCCAGGCAACAAATGTTTTCGGCTCTTTAAGGAGTAAAATGCTGGTTTTGAGCAAATACAACTGTGAAGTCACATTTGAAACCAATGAAGTTCCTATCTGTCTGGTTCATCAACAGCAGGAGTACCCTGTCATACTCCTACTTTATTTTTTTCTCCTTTCTTCTAAAGGAAGCAAAAAAATTAATGTTTCTAAGTCAGGGCCTTATAAACCGAATTTGAAATTCATGTGAGTTTCATCAACTGGAGGTCAAACGTGGAAACAGAGGCCCATGCTGGAGGTGTGGGCTGGGCTGGTCTCGCTGGCGGTAACACAGAGGGCTGCCTCACAGGCATCCAGGAACCCCCTCGGGACTTCCAGGCTGAAGTCTCACGTGAAGCATCCAAATGTGCTGCTCATTGCCACGCTGCAGAGACATACGGTATGTCAGCACCCCCAGATGTAGTTCAGCTTTTCAGCAAGCTCCCAGGCCTTCTAAAACCTCTTTTGATGAAACTTAGCCAGCTCAGAGGAGCTGATGAGATTGATGGAGAGAACAGAAGGGAGCTCGTCAGGATAGAAGTTAATGCACAACTGCAACCTGTAAAACTTTATCAAAGAAAATGTCGGTGTGCAGAGTCTTTTGATTCCAGGTTGCAATATTTTCATTATAATTTCCGTAAATTTTTTTGAGCTGTATGTAAGGAAATGGCTTATATTTCCTGGTCTTTCTGTACTTAAAGAACTGCACTTTGAGGTCTGTCCTCTGGTTGCTTTTATTCTTTATCAGAATACCAACCCATGAAGGTGCTTGAATGAATGTGCAGAGATAATGATTACACAAATGTGGCCAGGATTAGTAATAAATAAATCATTAATGTGTGGAAAAGTTTAGAGAGAACTGCATATATCTTTCTAGGGTTTTTAAGAGTTTGGCTGAAGGAAACTGTTTTAAGTTTCCTTCTGTTGGCTGAAGATGTATAAGTACAGAAGTAATGTTGTTTGGGGACAAAAAAAAATATGAGAAAGCAAGAGGGCAAAAAATGATTATGTGTTGTGACACCCACATTTTATGTTTGCTATTTCACATACATAAAAATGAGAAGGTATTTAAACTAGGCAAATATACAATCTTTACAAACACAGATGGCACGCATTTACATGTTTCCTCTTGCTTGTGTTCACAATCCTTGAACCATCAATCTTGTATTCATTCCAGCACAGTGACCCAACGATATTAAAAGGAGAGTTAGAAAAGTTCCTCTTCTCTTTTCCCATTTATTGCTTCCCTCATTCCCTTTCTCCATCCATTCCAACCTAGTTCACAGCTGGCTGGTTAAAGCTTTCCCAGGGGTAGGTAAGTGTTTGATTTTCTCTGTCAGAAAACTGCAATTAGGTCTCCCATTTCCTAAGAGACTGTGCTGACCGCTGTGCTATTGTGTGCAATGAATGGGGCAGAGTAAAGCTGTTCCACTCAGTCTTCCTCTACCCCATCATCTTCTCCAGCTCTGTTTTAAAAATAAAGGAGCTGTAACCACATTTTCCAGCAGTTCAGCCTCCAGGAGCTAGACATACTCACATGGGCTTCTGTGGGGAAATCTAAGCTGGTAAATAAGAGGGCAGAGAGTGGATTGCAGATGATCATCTGTTCTGCACTGCTCTGTCCTGATCTCTGCAAGGTAAGTCTGCTCTAGAGATGCCTAGCTTTGAACACTGTGGACCTGAGCAAATCTGTGCCACTTGCCCACAGAGCTGGGGGTCTGTCTCCAGCCCTTCAGGTGTGGTAGTTTCTGCCTGGTTTTCAGATCCCAGAGCAAGTCAGCTGGAGCCCACATGACTGAGGTGACACATACCTATATGTGTGACCAGAAGCAAAACTACCCTCATGCCAGCAGGAGGAGGAGATGGAAAAGATATTTTGGTGCCTCCAGGATGAACTGGAAGCTTTGCAGAGGGGTCTTACTCTGCAAATCCAACTCTCCCCCTTTAGACTGGAGATGTCAAATGTAACTTGTGATGTTTGCTGATTAAAGAACACACCTCTAAGAACTAAATACTAGTTTAATTGGCCAAGTAACACACCACTGTTAGTAGTATTAATTCACAACTACATCACTACAAGAAACACTGAGTTACAATTCTATTGCTTATTGTTAATATTAGTATTCATACAAAATTACTATAAAGAAATCTCAGAAATTGCACAAAAGGGCTATTCTACTGCCTTTCCTCCTGCAAGTGGTATTCAGGTGTTAGCCTATCCTTACTTACAAGTTTATCCCTTCTTCACCCTCCCACAGCAAGTCTTTCAGGGACATGCCTGGTGGAGAGACCTGTGGGCTCTCCCAAGGGGGCTCCCAGTGGGCTTGTGCCCACAGGTCAGCATCACCACTGCCTGCAGACGCTCTTGCTCTTAGCATATCCTCACCATCTTTGTTCTTCACCTAATTTGATGCCCTATTCCTCTTTTTTTCTTTTACACATTTTTACCATCTTTGCTGCCTCTGCTGCTCCCAAATAAACAACCTACCCGTAGTTACTTTTTTCCTCATCAGTCTCGATTTTGTTATACTCAAAAGCTGGTGTTTCTGACACTATTACCTAGGCAATTTTGGCTCAATATGTTACCATTACAGTTGGCTAAATGAGACATCCTTGCCTCTGAAGGCTGCCTTCTGACCTTGTGGTTCATGTCAGTTACATTTAATTTACGTTACATATTTTTGGGCAGAATTATCATACTTTAGCCTTTAGACTCCCTAACCTAATTCTAATTAAGCAATACCTCACCTTATGCACAGTGAGTTTGCATACCAGTGCAATGGTATAACCCATTTTGTGTTTACACCATATTTGTGCTCTTAAATAGTTTTCTTCACACTCAGTGTTCCCATTAGAGGCCATAGCTAGCTTTGGATGGTATGATATTTGGACATTTTGTGTAGGATTCATCTCACTTGAAGCTGGACATCTGCACTGTAAATACATCTCAACCAGTTACCCTAGGCTACCTTTCTAATCCCATCACCTTTCTAGGATGAGATTTAGCTCAGATATCTGAAATAGGTCTGATGAGATTCTCTGAATGGTCTGTAATAGAAGCCAGATGTTGTACTTATATTGCAGAAATCTTAATTAGATTGTATAAACACCATTTCTAGACTCTGTCCGGATTTTGGACTTTTTAGAGGATTTTGGACTTTTTAGAGGTTAGTGGAATTTGGGATCATCCAACACACGTGCAAGACCTGTAATTCAAAGTTTTCTCAGCAGACAACTTCAGAATTGGGAGCTATTGCCAGTCTTCCAGTTTGATTGCACAAATCATAGAATACCATTCCGCTGCAAACACACTTCTCACCATTTACCTGCATATTGAGCAAATCAGGAGATTCATCTCCTTGTCCTTAGGCTTCTACAGGGGTTGGATGTCTACATGTGTGCTAATCACCTCCATCCACCTTTACAGTTAAGGGAAAGTAGTAGGCGCTTTCTGGGAGAGATGCAGTTGATCAGTTTAGGTGGCAGTATCGGGCTGGGGTGAATTGTATCCTAGGACTGACTGTTCTCCCCACTGTCCAAAAAGATAGTCCAGGCACCTGTATCAGATCAAAACAACTACACTGGGTTGTCACCATTGGTGTAATGTTCCCAGAAATCTGTTTTCCTGAGGACATAAATAGTTGTGATACTTTAAAATTACATTGTCCATCATTAAATTTTATACTGGGCTTTTTGCATTCTGTTTATTGACTGATGTGCGTCATTTGATTTCCCTTCATCTCAGTTGTATGCTCATGTGTATAATTGGTTTTGACAAAGTTTTACAAGGATCCTTAACAGATTTATTTTTTAACATTAACAAACTTTTTAAACCATGTTTTATAATGTAACTTCCCAGTAATGTCACATTAAACAGTGCAATGATCTGCCTTCAAGAAATTATAAACATTCATAGATAATAAAATAGAAAATGCTACATGTGACTAAAAGCTATCAGAGTCATCCCACTAGCAGTCAAAAAGTGAAGAAGTGGAAATTAGTCAGTAAGGAGATGCCAGGTATAATCCAGAAGAGATATGTTAGTCCTGGTCTCAAATGTTTTCCCATTATGTACCCTACCTTTGGAGAATCTTCCAGATTTTTCTCTTCATTATCTGAAGAATCTATGTGCATAAAAGGACATGAAATGAGAATATTTTTTTCAAAAAAGCTTCCTAAAATTGTGGAAGAAAACAATTGTGTCCCCACATTAGCGGCTGGTATTGTTACAGCATGCAAATTAAAATGTTGGATGGTGAATAGTACACAAACAATAGACCTTGAACTTCTTCCAGTTGAAATAACCATTAGCAGCCTCCTTTTTTTTAACAAGTGCACAAATATCTCACCATAGTTCTGATTCATACTCTATTTTCTCCTTAGCAACGGTTTACCAAATTAGAGTCACTCCGCTAATTAACAAAGAAATAAACTTATTGTTCTCCTTGTTGTTTTCTCAGTAGGCATAATTGAAAACTCACATGATAAAATTACTGTATCTGTCAGTCTGTTACTATTAGGCTAAGTTATACTGTTATTTGCAGCTCCATCAGAAGAGATCTCTATAAGTTCAGAAATGATTCTTAATAATGGCAGCATTACTTATCACACTGCTCCTTAATGAAGACTTGCATCCTGCAGAGGATTATGTTCACACAGGCCATTCATCTGCATAGCATCCATAAAAATGAACTATTCTTAATTTCTGAAAAAGAACTGGGGAGGAAACTCTGTGAAATGAAGGAACCTGAGAAAGGGATGCACATTTCATTTGCAGATAGGTTAAAAAGAAAAAAAAAAACATGGAGATTGTGAGTTTGTGACCATCCAAATATTTGACTAAGAAACCTGAGGAAGCTGCTGGAGTTTATAAAACTGTCTTGGCTTGTTGTTTCCTCTAAACAATAGCCTAAACATAAAGCAGAGTTCAGAACATGATGTAGAACACTGTTACCTCCATGAAATAATTTCCTGAATCAAAACACCTAACCTTTAAATAGCTCAGGGCATGGTTTCAGTTCTCTGGACCATTTTACCGGTATGAAAAGCCTACTTGTTTCATTAAATGTGAGAATTAAATATAAAGCTGAAACAGAAGTATTTTAATATATAAAAATAGCTAAGATACAGATATGAACCCTCTCATGACAAGCATAATAACTTGTTTTGGGAACTCTATATTACTGCTTGTCATAAGATTGAGAACCTGTTGTATAAATGTGACCAGAGGAAGACTTAGGCAGTGCCTGGTACCTGCTCCATACCTTCTATTCGTTTGGTGCCCAGGAAGGAAGCCAAAGTCCAGAGCTGCGTTTTCAGGTTCTTGGTAGTGTAACGTCAGAAGTGGATACCTGAGAAATGTGACCCAACACCATGTGTTGAGCAGGGGGTTGCTTAGAGCTACCTGAAGAATGCGAAGCATGGCAGTGTTGGTCCCTCTCTGGGTTTTAGCTCCTTGAGTCAGGGCTAGAGGCAGCTTAAATAGACATCACTGCCTATTTAAGCGACAGCATAGCAGTTCAGAGCACCCATCTTGGTTTTAGAGTGAAGGGACCCATTCCTTGCCACAGCACAGTGAAGGATTCACGGTTCTTCCAGCCAGGAGGGGAGCAAGCAACATGGAGCCTGACTGTACCTGACAGCTGGGGTGCCTTGAGGTTTTATCTAAGGAGCAGCGCTTGTGAAAATTAGCAGCTGCCCTGAGTGAGGGGCAGTGGCTCCGAGACATCCTTCCTGTAGCCACTAGACTTCAGTCCTTCTCTCTTTTTCTTCTGGCTCTATTAGTTATTCACTGTGGGACAAACCAGAAATAGCAACAAGAAATCCCTTCCTCCTTTCCCAGATGACTTGCTAGGCTACCGGGGCATTTTCAGGGGTTCAAAACCCTGGGCTTAGGTGGGCTGCAGGCTGGTCTTCACAGTATTCCTAGTTATTAAGTTACAGTTATAAAAGTCACACCACAGCATGCATAGCATCTCTGCTGTTCAGGTTTCTGAGTAAGAGTGACTGTGGCTGCTGCATTTCATGCAGTCATTATGTGCTAGCTGTAGTCTGAGCTCGCCTGCCTGTTGGAGTACATCCAAGGATTTGCATGGAGTGGTGCATATTTTGTGTTCCATATATTTGCAGCCCAGGCCAAGGTGGTTCTGGACAGGCAGGAGAGATGTTACTGCAGCCATCTACTTAATCTAGGTCTGACTTCTAGGTCACAGTGGTTGTTTGCTAGTAAGTTTTAAGTGCCATCAGAATAGGCAGCTATTGAAGAGGCAAGTGCAGGAGTTTGGCTTATGATTTTGAACATGATACCTACATCTTCCTTTACGTCCACTCATAAATATTTTAAAATATAGCAACGATTTAGAGCACGCATAGAAGGATGTGCTGCATTGTGACCTAGGATTTAGTCCATGTCCCTGAAGAATCCAAGCAGCTGTGCCTCTGTGATATGATATCTGTTGCATGTGTCAAAAAGATGTGAGATACTGCTCAGCATGGAGCTGCAATGTTTTGAAAATGCAGGGGGAAATTAATAGAGTAACATTATATTTCTTCATGCTGATCTCCAAAAACTGGAAAGCCAGTCACGGCTGCTTCTGAGCACAGATTAAAGAGGTTTCAACTGGAAGTCATAGATCTGATCCTGGTATTTTCTTGGGCAAGTTCCCAGTGAGACTGCTAATCAAAGCTTATTGCTCTGTGCCAGGTATTGTAGCTGATACCTTTTAACTTTAATTTTATGTTTGTTCTGGTTTTCAGGGTGGAAAGACTTACACAGGACCATGTGGAGGCAGAGACTGCAGTGGAGGATGTCAGTGTTTCCCTGAAAAAGGAAGCCGTGTGAGTAACGTTTTTTCCTGTAAAACGTTCTTGGTGGTACCAGTTCAATGATGTTTGCTATAGGTGGACTTGCATCAGACTCCTAAAAGTATTCATTCAAACAATTATTTGTTTTCAGGAAAAAGTTATTGTTTCATCTTACTTTCTCAAGAACTTGTAGATTTAAATACTTTGTTATGAAATATAGCAGGTTCTTCTGTCAAAGATGAGGGCCAAGGGACCTGACAGCCATGACTATCTGATCAGATCAGAGTTTTAGGGACACTGTGTGCTAGAACATCATTGGACTGTGTGACAGTTTTAACTGAATATTGACAAAATCACTCAGTAATGTTCTTGAAGTCTTTCTGACGAAATGGTATCTGATGAAAAGATACCACATATATGTGATTTCCATTAAAGCAAAAGGGAACCAGGCCTGCAAAACCTGAAATCCCTGCTGGAAGGGAACTGCTTGGGACTTCTGGGGTTAGGTTGTTGCTGATAGTCTGTTCTTTTTTTTCGGGGAATAGTGAGGAATGAGGCAGAGGAAGGGAGACGGGGTGGAGGGAATTAGCCACCTGCCACAAAGAGCTCTGAGAAATAGGGCAGTTCCTATGGCTTAGAGCCCTGGCTGGCAGGCTTCTTCTGTACAGCTTGGTATTCTGCAGCTGAGACGGTGACTCAGCCTTTTCCATCCACCCATATCTAAGAATATGTCAGGCAAGAAATGTGGCAGCAGGTCATATGCTCCTTCTACTATCACAAACCTCATAAGATTTTTTAGTTCTCTGCCTTCCCTCCATGCAGCGAGCCATCAATTCCCATTCCCATCACATTCCTCAAGCTTGACTCCACGTCTGAGCAGAGGAAGAGGTGGTAGGAAAGTCAGAGTGTAGGTGGGAGGCGAGGAACACTCTTGTTTACAGCATAAATCCCAATCTGTCCATGGAAGTCAGATGATCCTGGGATTATCATACCATGAGGACCATAATGGTTATACTACCATCCCCTGACCACGATCTGCTCACAGTCTGCTTTCCATTACAATAACCTAATGGCAAACTGATGAAGCTGAGGACAAACAATCCTTCCCTGGAGACGCAGCTTCCACTGAAGCTCCTTCCAGCTGTTACTGCCTTACATCCAGCACATGAAGTTGGCCACTTCCCTCCAAGGGCACTGAAAGTCAAAAACTGATGCTGTGTGAAATGGCTTCAAGTATGACATTACTATGTCTTTTCTCAGTGTCATTTTTTTTAATTCTGAAAGCAAACCATGGATGTACTTGTTCTCCACTAGAGTTTGTCAAAATATCTGTTGCAAAACTACCAACTTCTGCAACTGAGATATTTTTCATGTACCTTATTGACTGAATAACCTCTAATTTCAAGTTGTCAAGTCTGCAATACAAAAGAGGTAGATAAGCAAAAATAACTGTATAGGTTAGTAAAGCTAAAAATATTACATTATCAGAGTAAAGAATCAGTCAGGTGCTACTGACGAGAAGCTTCCTTTGAGTTGCTTAGTATTACACTGGGGGATAAGGGCAGGTTTTATGTACTCGCTCGCCACTTTCACTCTTCAGTTTATCAGGGAAGTAAGTAACCCCAGTAATTAATCACTCTTGCCCCCCTTAAAATAGACACTAAAAAAAGAGAAAAGGAGAATGTTACAAAACATAAATTATATTTTGCCACTTGCAGTTAATTGTGCAAGATGTGAAGGAGTATTGGGGAAAGTGATTTAAAGAATTTTATAACACTTCAAAAACTGTATTTTAACTCTCTGAAGTTATACACCTCATTCTGAGTCAGCATACACTGTGTGCATTTTGTGTCTGCTGGTCTCTTCGGATGTCACAACCTCTGTTAAACATCTGGTTTAAGGAACAAGCTTGGCCTTTGGAGACTAGTCAAATTTGGCATAGCTTCTGGTCTCATGCTAATCCTCAATGGGAATATTTATTTTCACAAAACCTCTGTATAATCTGGCACGACACACGTTTTCTGTTCGAGGTGACTCATTACATGCACAATAGACATATTGCGTGTTTGCACTTGTAAGAGCGCTTGAAACAGTCTGTCAGAGCCTGCTTCTGCAATGACTCGCCATCTCAGGTACAACAGAGCTGTCACTTGCAGGGCATCTGGAACTCAGGTAGGAGCAGCGCTGTGAAGGTCTGCTGCCAGCTGTCAGCCCTACCCTCCCCTGGAAATTCACCTTCTGTTCGTGACAGGTTTCTCAAAACCAGGCAAACAAAAGCACTTTCTTTGGATTGTTGCTACTGTGTGCATATCAGAAGCTGTTGAATGAAGTAAATTTGTTGGAGTGGTAAATACAGTTGCAAACTATGAAAGTCAAAAAGTTCTGAAGAAATGCCAACTTTTTATTTATATGTGCTTCTGCTTCTGTGTCATTGCTTCAGCTAGTCTTAAGGTACAGCATTCAAATAAAGTTGCTTCTCTTTATTTGTTGTCTCAATCCAATGACTTTTGGTTTTTAAAAAGTGTTTTTTAGAAAATATGCTCACTGATATTTTCTGTGTGCTAGAGGCAGAGAGGCACTCTAGTTGTGTGAGAATTCAGCCAGGCTTTGGTGATTTGTGCCATTTCTCCAGATGCAGGACAGCTGGAAGCCCTGTGCTTCTGTCTACACTGGTTTTGGTTTGGGACTGATAAGGTTGGGCACAAAGGCCCAGGAAAGTTGAATCATGTTTCATACGGGCAGTTTCTGGGGACACAAGGCCACCACACTAGAAATTAGTGTGTGCACCTAGCACACCTACCAGAAAGGGGTACGTGTTTTTAGGTGTTCCTCCACTACTTTTAGGCTGGGCTCAGCCCTGCAACTTTCCCTGGGCTCAGACACAGCTTGACAAAATCCAGTGGCGACAGGAATATGAAACAGCAGAAGCTCCATCTGCTTGCTTTAGCAGTGGGGGAGCATGCTGCAGCAAGGCAAAGGCAGCAGTTAACCCACAACCTCCCACCTCTCATCAGAGCTGCTCCTGGGCTGAGTACACCTGCAAAAGGCACTTTCTGCCTCATTCACGGAAGGAAAACAGGTCGAATTCAAACAGTCAGAGAATCGTAAGACATTGCTTATAACCACATTTTCAATTCACAGCAAATGCTGAGCTGTTGCTTGGAGAAGTTTCTCTAAAGGAATGTCTTTCTTTGGCCACACATGATCCCCTTGAAGTTCCCACCTCCTGTCTCACTTTTGAGTTCACACCTTTAGAGGGAAAAAAGAAAATTCTTTCATAAAGTGTTTTTTTTTCTAGTGTCTAATGACTCTCTAGTCTCTTTTCACTGCAGGCTAGTTATGTTACTTTAACCTAAGTGCACATTTACTGTTAGCTGGATCAAATATCCAGCCTGTCTAACCGTATCTCACAAGCAGGCAGGTGGTTGGAGCTGGGGCTGCAAGAGCCAGTCTTGGGGACCAGCGTCACCATCATCTCCCCTTCTCACAGCTGGCAAAAAGATCAGCTGCGTTCCATCAAAAATTGAAGCTCCTGAAGGAGTGTCCAAATACGCATGAAAAGTAACCACAGTGTAAGCCTCAGTGAAGGGCACAGGGTGAAAAGGGAGAGGAAAGACAACA
Source organism: Athene cunicularia (assembly GCF_003259725.1). NCBI lineage: Eukaryota > Metazoa > Chordata > Aves > Strigiformes > Strigidae > Athene > Athene cunicularia. The sequence continues at coordinate 62,142,067 of NW_020799091.1, forward strand.
GACTCCTCTTCTCCCTAAGACGAGACAGACTTGTGTTCTCATTTTCTCCTAAGACAAATTCTCGTAAGTCATTCTTCTAAGACAGCAGATTCATCCTCTTCCTAAGCTACATGTGGAGAAAATTCTGCAAGGAGTATCCAGGTGCCTTGGTATGAGGGAAAGGAGAAAAGGAAAGCACTGATAAGGTATTGAAATTCTGGTTTGAATGAAATGGAAACCCTGGACTAAAGGAAAAAACAAATGTAAAACTCTCTCGTTTCTTTCATTTTCCTCTAGATTTTTATTGCAACTCCTAAAATTCTGTTAAAGTTCCTTGCAAACCGTATATTTGTCAGAGGTACAATATATGCTCCTTTAAAATTTGTAAAACATTAATGCACTTATGTAGGAAATGATAACTCCTTTCAGTACAATGGCCAACTGTTTGACCCATTGAAGTTCATAATCAACCTCTCTTTATAATCAACCTAGAAGGCTTTGTAGAAAATGGAAGTGAATAGAAATCTTTTTGATCTTTCTGTAGAGTGAGAAAATGCAGTCTATTGAAATCTTGCTTTGTACTTTCTGAGTCAAGCATCTAACAGTGCTCAAGCCATTTAGCCATTGTTTTTTGCAAGGGACTGGAACAATGGAAACTGTGAAATTAAGAGACAGCTTCATGTACCCCCATAAAGGCCAATTCTGGGGAATGCCTAAACAGTACATTTAACCAAGACTGACATGAGAGTTCTCTATAATTCCTTTATAGACATCTATTATATTGATTTTGTTAATGCAATGACCAAGAGTAAGCTATCACCGGTTAACCTGTCTGCTTTTGGTTGCTATACGGTTGTGAAATCTAGTGTCTGATCTTTACTTACAGGCATTTTCCTTACGAGTTTAAAACTTAATACATGGGTTAGATCTAGAAGATGTTTTTCTCCATAATTTAAAAAAAACAAAAACAAAACAAAATACAACACTTAGATATTCTAAATTCAATACCATTCTTTAAATCCAATAAAATACTTTATTAATTGTTAGTGTAGTTCTTTGAACATCACAATTAATTGGCTTCTAAGCTGGTATAATGGCAGCAGCTCCTTTGTAAGTCTTGGTTAGTGTAAGTTGATATATCTGATGAAATCTGATATTTTCCCCTATTTTTACAAAATAACAATATAAGAAATGTCTTCCCAAATTAGACCAGCAGTTCATCTAGCTCACTTCTCTGTCCCCAACAGTGGTAGTAGGAGATGCTATTTAGGGGTAGCACAGAGGTCTGGCAACTTTCTGCAGTCCATATCCCCTTGTAGCCAAGATAACCCTGTTAGACACATGACATATTTATCTGTTCCTTTGGTGTCTGTGTTTATCTCTGCATCTCTCTGCTCCTCTTTTGAAGCTGTGGCAACTATGTGCCTTCACAACCTCCTGTGGCACCAGGGAGTTCACTGCTCAAATGATGTGAAATTACTGTCCATCCTGTTCTAAGCCAATCTCCCTCTGTTTTCATCAAGTACACCCTACTTCTAGTACTGTAAGATCTGGAAAGGAGCACTGCTGCATTTACTTTATTCACTACTCCCCTAATCTTGCTCCCTCTCAGCTTTGTCCTGTCCAAAAGGAAAAGTCGCAGCCTTTTTAGGTTCTCTTTTGAAGGCAGCACTCCAATCCTTAGTCCTTTTATTCTTCTCTCTCTTCTGTGAGAGACCAGACTGTACACAGCCCACAGGATTATGGGTGCACCAAGGTCTGTCTTAGCAGCAAATTGACACCCTGTTTTCTTCTCAATACCATACCTAATGCCCCTCAACATTGAAGCCTGTCTGCCCACCCAGTTTGGTGAGGTCCTTCTGGATCTTCCAATGTGGCAGACCACCAGATCTCCCTATCCCCCATCCCCAGCATGGCATTTAACCACCTGAGAGACTTTCATTATAGACTGGGATGTTTCGTGGTTTAGTTGCTTCTCTAGCTCACTGTCAAAGTCTTTACTAAAACCAGTTCCAGCACCTGTGTTTGAGAGGACCCACTGCTGTTCCGTCTCCATCTTAAGATGTGACCATCAAGCACTATTCGTTTCTTACTACTCTTTAACAGTCTTCAGAAAGACAGCACCTCTCTTCCAACCCCAATGGAATTTATTGCAAAAAGCTTTGGGGAAGTACTTCGTCAAAGCCATTTTGAAAATCCAAATATATTATGGTCACTAGGGCCTGCTTTACCATGCTTATCCTTGTGCTCAGTTATTGTAGTCTTTGACATAGACTACTGCCTGGCCAAGTAGGAAAGTCAGACAAACTGGCCCACAATTCCCAAGGTCTCCTCTTGGACCTCTTTTCCACATGGGCTCCTGGTTATTCAGCCTGCTGGTGCAGTGGCAGTTCGTAATGATGGCTTATACACCTTGGCCAGCACTTTTGCGATTTCATACTTGAGTTCCTTCAGAAATCCCTGGTGAATCTCACCTACTCCTGGTCATTTAGTAACACCTGCCTTACCTATTTTATCTACTCCTTCCTTTATATTTATCTGAAATTAATCTGGCTTAAATAATAGCTTAGATTTGGGACCTATGCAAGAAGTCACTTAAGTTTCTCTGCTATGGCCTTATTGTCCCCAAGTGCCTCTTAATAAGCCTTTGGCATCATATGGTACTGCTGTTTCCCTTGATGGCTTCTTGCTTTTCTTTCAACAGCTTTTTACTATCATCTTGATAATCTTCTGCAAAACATTTGCATTCCTTTTTATCCATCCTAGTTGCCATTTACTCTTGATCTCATTTTTATGGGCTTTCCTGTTCATTTCAGCAATTTTTTAACTGCTAACTTTTTTCCCTACAATAGCTTCCTTAGCTTTTTTTATGAGCTATGCAGGGTTTTTACTGAACTGGTTTACTTTCTGTTTGAGATGTGACACATAGTTTACCAGGACTTTTAATACACTGTTTTTGAAAAGTTTCCAGGTTGCTTTAGGCTTCTTGCCTTTTTGACGTTTTTTACTGGGTTTGTGATTTTTATGTATTTCCCCTTCTTGAAATTCAATATCTGTGTGATGTATTTGTTTGCCTCACTCCATCCCACTACAGAATTAAGTTCAGTCATACAGTGAAGCTATTACAGAGCAGTTCTCCCACTAGTACCTCTTGAAGCAGGTCCTCTGGAACACGCAAGACCAAACCCAGAGCAGCATCCTTTCTTGTGGGTCCCAGGTTCACCGTGCTATGAAGCAGTCAGTTACTGTGTCCAGAAACTTAATTTCGTTATCTCATCTGGATGTGGATATCAGGCATCGTGCCAGACAGTACACTGGTAGTTGGAATTTGCCCATATTGCTACCTGACCTAGTTTTGCCGCTTCTCTAATTTCACTATTTCATGATTGGTGTCTTTAGCAGTGAACACAGTTTGTAAAATATGAACCAAGTCCTACCTTTCTGTTATTTCCACCCACAAGGATTCCCTAATGCTCCCCTCTGCCCCCAGCATTTTTTTTCTGTTAGACTTTAGTTTAGCCTTCACATACTGTGCCACTGCCCTGGCTGTATCTCATTTTCTGTCATTCGTGTAGAGAACCTAGCAATTTTGTGTGCCACTGACTATCCTCCTTTCACCAGCGTGAGATGCCTGTTATATTAGGGTTGTCATTTGTTGCCAAATAGTAGAATTCCTTAATCCTATTTTTTAGATCTCTAGCACTTACAAGTTTTTCCCATTCTCTGTTGCAAGAGCCAGTCAAGTGGGATTGTAAATCGTGTTATTCACCTTCCCTGTTTATTGCATTTACACTATTCATTTCCTCCCTTACCTTTTCAGGAATGTATTGAACATTAGCCATGTCTCTCTCATAAGTTCCTTCAGTCTGAACCAGGTGCTCCACCATGGCTGTCCGTCTTGCCCCAGTTTCTAGTTTAACTATTTCTCTGTGAACTTTTTAATTTTCAGTAATAGCAGCCCGTTTCCTTTTTTGACTGAAGTCCAGCCCATTCCTCCGGTGCTTGTTTCTTTTGTTCCGAGGAGTTTGCAAAGGACTTCAGTCTCCCACACAGGAGCCTTGAGTTAACCCTCTAGGACTTTCCCTCATCAGTGGTATAACATAGACTGTGACCACTGGTTCCCCCCTTCTACCAGACTAAATACCTACCTGTACATCTCATGGGCTTTGCTACCTTTGCACTCAGTGGGCCTTTCAGTCCTCTCAGCTGTTTCAAATAATCAAACCTCCCACTACCTTCACGTGCTTTGTCCTCACCTGGAAGATTTCCTCTGCTCTGGGAGCATCTTCATGCCAAGTGGACATTATAATAATATGGAGGTTAGAGTTTATCAGAGATTTGATCCCTCATCCCAAGCTGACTATCCACCTTCCCTCAAACTGGCATCCTCTGCGTATATGTTTAGTCAACATCAGGGGTTTTTTGATGGTGGCCATGTGAGGGCAGCCACAGCAGAGACAGGACAGCTCTACCATATCTTGGCAGGCCTTGCCTGTGGACCTGTTCCTCTCCAGCTTGGCCACTCTTGCCTCTAGAGAACAAATCCAGGAGTTGTGTTAGGACCAGGAGCTGTACATACAAAACATGCTGCCAGGGTCAGCACTCTTCTCGGCAATGAACTGACTGGTCACTGCTCTGTTCCTCAGCTTCTGCCTGCATCCTGAGCTTACAATTTGTTATCTCTTGCAAGTTTATATTAGTATAACTTTGCCTTTGAGAGGTGAGTGGGATTACTTTTCCCTTTCCATGCTCTACCCAAGTAGCAACAAGGAAGATCTGGCTTCACTGAGATGTACCTAGAACTCATGGGGAGAAGGCAAGCTGACCTAAGCCTCTGTATACAGACTGTTGCAAGCTCCTCTGTTGTGCAGGCCCATCCATTTTAAGGGTCAAGGAGTCACCTTGCCAGTTCATACACCCCTCAGACATTCCCAGGAAGCCAGTCAGCAAACACACAAACATGAACCCACCAACCAGAAGAAATTCCACTGATTATGCAAGTCAAAATTCACAAAGCTTACATGCCTTGCAGTGGCCTGCTCTTGCTTGTATTCCTCTTTTTGTTCTTACCTTCCCAAGGCAGAAATGGTTTGAAAAATGTCCTGTTTGCTATCTAGTGTTTGCCATATGCAAAGCTTTGAGAATGAACTTGATCATCTATCTTCTGAAGTATTGTCAGATTCTGCACTAGAATGGGTATGAAGTACCAAAAACCAGATGCTTCAAAATTTCACATGGCTTCGTAGGCCAAGGTTAAGTCTCTGGAAACTTCCAGGGAGAGGAGCTGCCCTCAGAGGGGAGGTATTTGGGGAAGGTGTTTCTATGGCAGCTGAATTAAGAGCAAAACATCTATAATACTAATAAGCATTATGCATGGACAGGAAGACACCCTTCATTATTTCAATACTGTAATCAAGTCTAGTATGGTACATTGAGATTTAATTTTCTTTTTTTCTCTAATCAAAGTAATAGCGGAGAGCAGCTTACTGGTGAATGCAGAAGACAGGAACCTAAAAGCATTCCCATTTAAAAAGTCTTTAAGAGTGTGAAGCTAAATTATGCTTTCAGATACAACAGTATAATTCCCTGTTACACACACGTTTGAGGGTACACTTTCAAATCCATGCTTTTGTTTATGTTTATACTTTCAGAACACTGCCTTACAAGGTCTTTCCAGCATACATAAATCCCTAAAGTCTTGAAACTGTTCCATAGGCTTCTAAATCTTGGGTTTAAGACTTAATTGCATGAACTTTTAGCAGTAAATAAGCCCATAATCTTTCAAGTTAGCTACTGTAGGCAGGCAGGGTACAGGTTTGCTTGATAGAACTTGAACTTGAGTCAGTCTGAAACTTATGCCTGGTTTATGACCTAATGTTTTATTTAGTGAAAATTGCTTAACCTGGGCTACGCTGACTTTCAGTCAGTCATATAGCTGGATATTCATGTTGGTTACTAATTGCTGTGCTTTAGTCCCAAGATTTTTTTCAGTGAAATATGCACATTTCCTT
>NW_020799091.1:62148106-62247097 GCF_003259725.1 Athene cunicularia
CCCCTCCAGACTGAGCAACCCCAACTCTCTCAGCCTGTCCTTCTAAGGGAGGTGCTCCAGACCCCCCAACCATCTTCATGGCCTCCTCTGGAAGCTGCTTGAACAGTTCCATGTCATGCTTGTACTGGAGGCCCCAGAGCTGGACACTGTACTCCAGGTGGGGGCTCAGAGAGCAGAGTAGAGATGGAGAATCACCTCCCTCGACCTGCTGGCCACACAGCCATGTGCATCTCATGATGCAGCCCAGGATAAGGTTGGCTTTCTGGGCTGCAAGTGCACATCGCTGGGTTATGTTGAGCTTCTCATCAACCAACATCCCCAAGTCCTCCTCAGGGTTGCTCTCAATCCACTCATCACCCAGCCTGGTCTTGTGCTTGGGATTGCCCTGACCCATGTGCGGGACCATGCACTTGGCCTTGTTGAACTTCATATGTACTAAGGCTGTGGTTTAAACAAAATTATGACTGAAGTAAATGTGTTTGATTTGTAATGCAGATTCAGCTCTCATGTCTGAGATTACACCATTTGATGCCTTTTGCATCACCTATGTATTCCATTAATTTATGGGCTTGTTACACTCAAATAAGAGAACAAATCTTATGGCAGTCTGCTAATAAATTGAGAAGGTATTTCACTGGTACATTAGGAATTAATTTTGAGGGCACTGTTCTTAGGAGTGTATTTGGCCATCTGCATATCAAAAATCTGAATGAGAAATGGAGGAAAAAAAAGCAAGAGAAATCACAGTAAGAAATCAAGAACCCTTTTATTGCAGAAGATAAAACATGACTTAAAACTTACCTGTAGAAAATTTAACTCTAGTGAAGAAATAATATAAAGGAAACTTGTCAGAGACGAGTAGCTCAAAGTTAACTGTGGTCATAATAGCTGATGCTGGGATACAAACCCTTTGGATGTAATTCACAACCATTTTAAAATATGACCATACCTTTTTACTTAAAATTAAGCAGCAGTTTTTCCCTTCCTGTCTTCCTATGAAATACTGAAAGTATATTTTACCTTATTTAGAAAATAAGTACCTGCAGTTAAGCTATTTAATGACTGTCTACTCGTGTATAATCTTTCCACTCATTCGGGCCAATAGTGTCTGCACAGCACAGTTCATTCTCATGTATCATTGATATTTTTGTTTGGTTTTCACATATGAATTACACTTCATTATGTAAATTAAATGTGCTGTCAGGATTGTTTTAGGACAAATATACTGTCCATTTGGTTAGAGCTTCAGGCTTTGACTTCTGACAGTCAGAGAGTGCAACTACTGTGCAAAAATGTTTTTTGTGCTTTTGGCAAAGTTTTGTAGTTTCTGCTAACTGTGAGCAGGAGATTAAAGAACATGCAGCGGGTGGGCGATAGCCTTGCTCTGTAACTGGGTTCACACAGGCGTTCAAGGGGGGTAATCCAAGTCATCTTTTAACAGTTAAATTACACCCTGGGGAGTAAATGGTTTCTCATGACATGTGTCCACGGATTTAACAAGTTTCTCAAATGGCGCTTGTTTCTATTTTCTGTATTTTTGTCACATGGGAGCAAGTAACATTGACCTATTTTCCTTTTGTCTGCTTTGGTAAGTACCAAACTATTAGTGGAATCCTTTGAGTCTGACCTGGAGAGACCAGGAATGTGGGAATGGGCAGGCTGTCATCACGAATAGTATCTGCTGAGGCAGACCAAGTCCATTCTCAGCATTTTCTTACTGACATTTAAGAGAATAAATGTTCCATATTTACATCAGTTTGTACCTAAGGCTTCCAAATGCTTTTCAGTGTCTTTGTGTAATAAACAGGGATGTTGAAGTATATGTAGGTGCTTCCGTTACATTGATCTGGAAAAGGATGGCAAGCATTAAAATATTAGATATTCACTTTGCAAGCATGCAGAAAGAAGATATTGAAGGATAGAAGACTGTGTTTTAGGCATGAAGAATGGCTCTAGACAATGAATATGCTGCAAGCCCAAACAAATAAAACACCCATGCAGCATTTTTTCTCCCACGGGCTAAAATTATTTTTCTATGAAAAGATTATATTAGTCTGTGGGATTCCTTTCTCTCTAGGACTATCATAGATGCCCAGCAAAGAAAAGCTCTTTGGGTTTTTTTGTGTTTGAGGTTGTTGGGTTTTTTTAATATGGGTCATGGTTGTTTGATGCATTTCTGTGTCAAATTGTTGCTTATTTTATTAGTTAGCAAAACTAATTTGTGCAAATATAGTATCAGTGGTTAAATAGATAGTCAAGCCTTATAACTTGTTTAAAAGCAGGTTTATTTGGCCCTAAGGTTCTTGTCAAAGCATAGTATTGGTGTAAGAGAAAAAAAAAAAGTCTTTATGCTCGTTATCCTCCCCAGTATACATGGTGTTTCACTCCATTCAGGGTACAGCAGCCAATATAGTCTTTCTGTCCAGTCTAATAAGGACTTGGTTATGCCTGTGTTATTCTCTCTGATTCTAATACTTTTTTCTTCCCTATAAACCATCTCTTGCCTTTGACTGTTTCTCAATTTCTAGAGCCTCTACTTCTGTATTTTTATGACATTTCTGCTAGCTGGTCCCAAACATGCAGCATCTTTTTCTTTGCCATTTCACCACCATTTTTGTGTTGAAAGCTTTCCATAAGGGACTTCCCTTCTTGATAGCCTGGAAGAGGAATGAGAGAAGCCAGTTCTGTGAGATGAACTCTTTCCCCAATGTGAGATGCCATGGTCTTCACAGCTGGCTGTGCTTGTCTGTGTTAGAATGGCAGGTCCTTGGGGTAGGAGCTATTTGCATGTGGCTCTTCATATGGTGCCAAGAGCATTGCTAGGACTTCCATATTAACGGCAGAGGTAGCAGCACACAGAGAGGCACAGTGAGAGCTTCTTTCCAGTCGACAGGGACTCAAGCAGCAAAGGGCTCAAAGGCACCATACCATGCTGTGGGAGTTGGACCCATATACGTTTGTTATTCTGGTATTTAATGAGGGCATGCACTGGCTTGCGGATTTATGGGTAGAACATACTTTCCACAGGAAACTCTTTAGTTCAGATATGACTGTGCTGCTGCTGCAGAGTATCTCTTACCACCGTGAGACTAACTCCCTTTCCATTACAGAGCACGCTCATCCATGTGCTTGGCACAGATGTGTGGTGTAACACCATCTTGCACCTTTTTCCACAGCTTTTATTTTACTTTATTTATATTTGCTAGGGACTTTGCACAGTGGCAAAGACTGTAGGGACCATTCCCCCACCATCAGTGTGCCCTACAGACATGACAGGTTAAATTGCATGAGCCCAGCCTCATCTGTCTTCAACATCTCTGCACAGAGCAAGCCTGCAGGATAGAGGAGGGGTGGGCTCCCCCTGTGTGACAAGGGACAGCTTCTGGTGCTGTCCCCTGCAGCCCCTCCTCCTTAGCCCCTGCCACTAGAGCAGAGGCAGAGGTTAAGTGTGCAGACTGAGAACAGATCTATTTATTTTTCTTGTTGTTACGAAGCCTCACAAACAAAACTGCAGAGTTTGCACTCTGCTGGGTCATACCTGGTGCTGCCAGCAAGGTCTTGACTGCACTGTACGGCCATAGGCACGTAAAACCACTCAGGATTGCCTGAGCCACAGCTCCGCGTGCAGGTCCTCTCTCCTTCTCAGCTGGCTTCTTTCTTTCAAACAGTTGCAGAGTTAGTTTTGCTAAATGACGTAAGGTTATAATAAATCAAGTGAGAAGATCTGTGTTGTGCTTCCTACTGTATGGGAGAGGTCCATATGGTTTAATTGCTTCCTCTGTATGTCAGATATATGTATATAGAATCTCTGAAGTCATGTGTAACTGCCAAGATCCTATGGTGTAGTTTGAAACATCCATGCAGTGAACTCTCAAATGCTGCAGATGTTCTATGAAATATAAATGTAAAATGAGAGAAGTCAGTTTATCCAATTAAATAACAGCATTAAAATTAGAGAAGTCAATGGAGAGATCCAGAGCTCATCAGAATGGAGAAGAGGGGGAAGGACTAGGACGCTTTCTCAAGGGAGGATAGAGTTTTAACATCAAAGGAGATGGGGAAAAAACATTACACCCCCCAGGAAAACAGCAGAGCAGCCCGAGGAAAGGAAACATGTCTAAGAAAACCACTTGGTGAATTGTAAAGCCAACTGAAAAATGTCATCATAAAATATAGCTGCTGCTAGCAGCGGTCCTTTGGCCACCATAGAAAATTCTGCTTAAAAATGAGCTGTTCCTGTGCCTGCAGGCAAAAATGCAGAGGAGGGTAAGTAAACCATGTAAACATGTAGACCCAGGATCATGGATGGGTCCACGTGCAGAGCGAGGAGCAGGAGGCCACCAGGTCCTGGTGCTTCTTCCCATCCCCAGCAGGTAGTGGGGTGCTGGGGCAGCAGCAGCCCTTGCCTCTCTTCCCTTCTCTTTTTTCCTTAGTCCCCATGTACTAGCCAGCACAGATCATCCGGGGGAGAAGTGTCAGGATTTTCTCCAGGCAGAAAGGGTTGGGGGGAAAAGGAGATGTGATGGTGGTTGCCCAGGACAGTACCTAGCTCTTGCCACGCCATGGCCGAGGCAGACGCAGCCCTCCTCCCACCATTGCCTCGGCACTGCCGCGGTTGGTGTCACAGAGGGGGGCTGCTTACCTCTGCACCTGTAGAGCTATTTTCTCAGGGCCCAGCAGGCATGTAGTGGCATATTTTCTATCTGGCACAACAGCTCGAGCATCTCTTGAGAAGGGAACGGTATGTGTTGGAGTGATGTTGTTAAAGACGCAGGGCACTTCCATGAGATCAAGCACCTCCAGGGCCTGATCTGCAGGGGTAACCTCAGTCAAGTGTGCTAGAGAACAAGCTTGCTTCTCCTGCCCCCTGAGCCACCATCCTCCTGCTTCATGCCTCTGAAGCCACCCGAGCTATTCCACCTACATGTAATCAGAGATCCATGGCTACCACCAAGGCCAAAGAAGAGGGGGTTGTTTCATCAGGAAGCACCCATGGGAAGGATCAGGGTGCCCTCGGACCACCCTCCTGGGCAGTAACAGAAAGTGGCGCCAAGGTTTCCTCAAGGGGACAATACTGACAGCTTAGCAGGACACTTCAGCCTATGCCCCACCATGGTACATGGCATGTCAAACAAGAAACATGCAGAGGGGTGGAGGTTCTCCCTCTGAGTGGAAGGAGACCCTCCTGTCCCCTATCTGCCTTCTCAGAATGTCCAGTCCTCAGTGGAGTGGCACACAATGATGACACTACAGAAATACTCTCCTCTCTAGTAAAAGTACATATGTAGCCATCAGAGATACACATTGCTGTCACAGTAATAGTTTTATTGAGTAATCGTTTCTGCTAGCCAGTGCTATTGTATCAGTCATATATACATTTAAACATCAAAAATCCTCTAAATAATTTCAGTGTGTCCTGCCTAAGTATGACAGTTTGTCCCCTCATGTTTACCAAAACTAAATAAATGCTAAATACCATTCTCAGTAAGTACACTTTAAAAAAGGATTATTTTTATCTGCTTAAAAAGCACCAACACTCTGGTATAAATATACACATCATATTGTCTGCTGAGTCTGTGGGCTTGGTGCATTTACACAGCTGCAGTATGGGTTGCTGTTTACTCACCCCCTCACAGACAGTGTTCTGCCTTTTCCCTGTAAGGATTTTCCTTCTCTATCTATTCTTAGTCCTAAGCAAAGACCTATCCTGATTTATATACGCTGTGTAATGTAACTGACTTCAAAGATGTTTTCTGTGGTATAAATCAGACTGGCTGGATAAACCCCTGTGCAATAAGGAGTAATTGTAAAGCTAAATGTGTTCCTGCCCCAGTGCACTAAATCAACAGGAGTCCTTTTCATTTTTGCGGGATAAACATACTTCTCTGTCCTGTATTTACAATTGCTGGAACACTCTTGCAGCCACTTGTGAATCCTTTGCTTCAAGGATTTTACATCTTTGATGTAGAGATCTTTCATACTGTAAAATCTCTTTCATATTCCTAATTCTGTAAGCCAAATTCAAACAAATGTTGAAGATCTCAGGAAGTGTATGCGTTAGTGGCAGCATAGCTGTTATCCATGCCTGGTGGAGTACGATTTCTTTTTCAATTCAGTTAAAAGCATTCCCATAATGAAATCCAGTACCTAGTATTAGTTTATAATTGTTCATCTATTCCTGCAGTTTGTTTATTCAAACAACTACCACAGTTTTCAGAAAGATTGGTCAGCTTGTATTTTCTCAGGTATAAGAATCTATTCTTATCATGAATTGAAATATAAGTCAGACTTAAGCTTACCCCTTAAAAATAGCCCTTTAGTTTAAGGCAGAACCTCAAAAGTAACTCAGTAAGGAAAGCAAATCAGTCCTAGCGTCCTATAACATCTATGACTTAACTGGCCTCTTTAAGCGAGTATATGACACCCTTTGAGCTTGTGTTGCAAATGAATGCCTTTAACTGCAGGCACATATAAAAAGTTGCAGGAGGTATCTGACCCCAGCTGTGCACTTGACGAATAGATCACAGAAATTTCCACCAGACACAATTTGGTTGAAGCCCTACAAGAAGGGCATTTCCAGTTTGATAGCTTGTTGTTGTGGTTGCTGGTCTGATTAGCTTTCATAACTGAAATTTGGAGAGAAGTAACGTTTGGCTTTTTAAGACCTAACTAAGCATCTAAGAATTCACAAGAGGCACAAAGCGTGTTTTGTAAGAAAGCAGAAACATCACAGGCAGATTTTATTATGTTTGAGCAGGGGAAGACCCAGGTGTTTTAAATCAAAGCTGCAACAGTAATGAAGACATTCCAGAGGGACCGTGAGGGAAATGCTTAAGCTTCCAGCTTACCCCTCTGTGAGAACCTTTCAGTTTCTTGTAATGGAAATAGGAAATAGCCATCTTTGCTTAAATTTTACTTTCAGGGGAGATTTGAGGTAAAACCATCTGGACATACTAAGCTACTACTCTCCAAAGCAAAATAACATTGAGACTTCCTTTTTAGAAGTGCCTCCTTTCATGGACACAAAGCTTTTGACGTAATCATAGAACAAGCACTAGTTTCCTTGAGTTGGTTAAGATGGGCTGGAAAGGGGAGGGGGTGCTAGTCAAAGAAAAATTGTACAAGTGTACATAGTGATATGTAAATCAAGCAAAAGGCAAGTCTTTCAAACGAGCAACTAATAGTTAGATACTAAAGTGTCATGAGGTAAGCAGACACAAAGCAAAGCAAACCTCAGCAATGAACAGTTACTAAGAACCAGTGATTGAAAAAAACATTTTGTCTTGTAACAAGTTCTTTTTTTCCTGGGAGAGGAAATGTTGCACAACCCATAAACACTCCAGGATGCAGGAGCATTGGCCAGCTGATGACTGATGAATTTCATTTACTTCCTATCTGACTTCTGAATATTCAGGCAGATGAATATGCTAAGAATAAATTCTGTTGGGGGCTGTGAAACAATCCCCTGCTTTGTTTATGACCCTGAAACTTAGGCCAGTTTAGTCTATGGCCAGTGCATATGCCGTTATACGATGCCATGGTCCTTGTAACACTTTGTTGGCTCTTACCAGCTTTTAGCCTGACATTTGTGCTCCTCCGGATTCTCTTACAGCCAGAGTCAGATGTGTCCCTGAAATGATGTAATCTCCTCTGTTGTTGTTAGTGTGATATTTATTTTTACTGCTTTGTGGCTGATGGATATGGAGGCCGAGTAATATGAACTGCACGTTTGCTTTCCATTATGTGCTACTATGTGTGTTCCTGTAACCACTTCAGGACACTGTTACTTTTATTGCTATATTGCAAGATCATTTTCTGTGTTCCGCCCCTCTTCTTTTGGTTGGGGTATTATGTATTTCAATTAGATAAGATACCTAGGGATATCCCTGTTGCACTTTTTCCTCTGTCTTTAACCTGAATCTTTAGGATGCAAAATCAGTGTCAGCTGATATTCAGAGTTTTGAGCTGTGGCTTACCTGAGCTGTTAGGGCTCTTTTAATGGAGAACTCTGAACAAATTTCTTCCTTGGGTGAAAGCTAACCAAACATAGAAATTAGAAATTTGAACAGAGCACTCATGAAAGCTTCTCAAGGAGAATTTCCCTCATCTTACTCCTCCAATTTTACTTCTGAGTATCTTTCAACTAAGGTGGCAATCACCACCTACACCTCACCTGCTCTCCACATTTTCCTCAGAAGAGGGGGCAGTCACCAGCACCCTGGTACTGCTGAAGAGCTCTTAGATAGAAGCGCAAATTCAGGTACAAAATCCTGACCCGCTTGCCAGTCACTAATCCTGTGTAATACATCTCTTGTGTAATCCAGAATCATGTATAAAAAAATGTTTAAAATTACAACTATTCCAACTCCTATTCCCTTTATACATCATTCTGTACTTATACCACAGCCATCTGCATCCCCATTTGACCATAAATTCCCTCTTTTACGAGTTGCCTTTTTTAAAAGTTTTTTTTTCCCCAAAAAATCAGCCCCTTCCTGTGATGGTCCTCTGAGTCCCCATGTTCCTGCACCACCAGGGCCCATCTTTCCTCCCTGACTCCCATTAACGATCATTTTCACAATCTTGCTTCTGGTTTCTCAGACACCTCCAGCTGGCAGCCTACAGCAGCCTCTTCATCCAGGCTGCTGTCTCCCTGGTCGTGTGCCATGCTGCCTGAATGCTGACTGAGAAAGGACAGCAAACCTACTCTCAGTTTTCCTATCTATCCCAGGCTGTTTTGGAAGAGGAACTGTAGGAATGATTCTCCCAAAGCTTCTCAGCTTTGGGATGGGCACCCAGCCAGACCACTGAGAGGTCAACACCGCACCATACAAGTGATTGGCAGAGATACACCACAGACCCAGACTCATGGGATGCTCCATCTTTGCAGAGTCTGATCCTGCCAAGGAGCTATGAGGGTTTGGGCACACCCTGAAGCAATGAGATCTTTCCATGTTTCAGCGCTGAAAGTAAAAAGTTTTGCTGAGTGTGTGCAACTTTACAAAGGTTTTTAACATCCCCAAGTTTCAGACAAAGCTCAAAAGTTGTTTCCCTGACACAAAATCCTTTTCCTTAGTGGAGCATGAGGAGGGAAGAGTCCTTCAAAGAAAGAGGTCCCCAAGGAGACGTTCACAGAGACCAGGGCAGACCTGTACCATAACCCAGCACCAACAGATGGTGTGGGCAGTGCAGGAGGGTTGAAGAGTGCCTCAGGTCTTCAGATTTCTATGTTTACCCTCATGTTAAAAAACTTAACAAGAGGAAAAGGAAGAAAATCTTTAATGTGAGGCTGAGTAGACACTGGCACAGGTTGCCCAGAGCAGCTGTGGCTACCCCCTCCCTGGCAGTGTTCCAGGCCAGGTTGGACGGGGCTTTGAGAAGCCTGGTGTAGTGGAAGGTGTCCCTGCCCATGGCAGGGGGGGTGGAAATAGATGGTCTTTAAGGTCCTTTCCAATAGAAACCATTCTAGGATTCTTTGATTTCTCATCTAAAACTGGTAACTGATGGTTGCAGTCTCACGGACTGTTTTGTGGAAGGGGTGCTGTAGAAAAGAGGCAGATCAAGTAGACTAACAGATAATAACTATTTATGGTTTTTGGAGTTCAAGATTATCACATATTTAATTCCATGCACCACACCTTCTTTTTCAGATACCACCTCTCTAATACATTCTTTCCACATTAGATTTGAAAGACTAAAGGGAAGAAATAGCAGGATCCATGTTCTGGATAGTACATACCAGTTCTGCACATTTGTTTCTCTGGAGAGAATGGGATGTGCATTGGGAACACATGAGCAATCCAAACAGGTGCTGCAGTTGAAAACTATAAGTGAAGAGCAAAACCTCACTTCTCTTCAATATTTTGACCTTTTACGTTTGTAGCCAGATGTCATGTGAATACTTTGGTACTGCTTTCATGAACACTCTCTTGAAGTATTACAGAAAGCTGAGAAATGGAAGGACTATAAATGTATGCGCATTTCCCAGGTGAACTGTGTTTGCCAACCGGTACATAGGAACAAAGTGAGTTAAAAGTCAAAGTAGAAATTCCTCTGAGCATTTTGCTTATGAGAAGATTTGTAGGGCTTTACTGTAATAACTATAAAATACTTCAGACTGGTTTCTGAATGTCATAGCCTTATTTATTTTCAGAGCAAAGTTCAGAAAATTTTGAGCAACTGTATATAATTTGTTTTACATGTTGTGTCTCCTTGTAATATATGTATGTATACTTTTTTTTTTTTCAGAAGTGATAGATTGCCAAGTTGTCTGACCTCTCAAGCGAGGAAGTTGGGAGGACAGTTTAGTAACATTTTCTTTCATTCCCAATGTGGAATAAGATCAAAAAATATGTATTTTAAATTCCATTAATAGCCTTATCTTTTCTAAACCATAAGGTACTGGCAAAATAACAGCACAAGTAAACATGGCTCTTGATGCACCACGTTAAAAAAATGGCTTTTGTTTATGAAAACTTTTTTTGTTGTAGAAACTTGTGGGAATAATGTTGTATTAATGGTAGGATGTTGACCTTTTCCAGCTATGGAAGATAGTCTCAGAACAGGATCCAGGAAAAACAAACATGGAAACTACTTAACTCCTTAGTTGTGTGCCTGAAACTTGGTGAGGAAGCATTATTTAAACTTAGGCTATTGTGCTTACAGATTGTGTCATTCCATTAAAGTGCCACAAACAGACAACCATTTTCACTAGCCATGAAGTTATCTAGAGCTCAAAGGAACAAATAACTTCTGTGAAAAAGAATATTACTGTAATTTCGTGTAATATATGTAAAAATATGCAGTCATCTGCTATTGTCTGTGTTATGTCTACATTTATTTATAGTCTCCCAGGTCAAAAGTAGGGCAGATTTTCTCCAGATTTTAGGGTACACTGTAGTGCTGCTGAACAAGAAGTTATACTGAGAAAAAGAGTGAAAACAAATTCGCTGTTACTTTGGACTTGAGCTCATGCTCCTGTCATAGGCTAAATCTGTCTCCTCTGATTTCTTAAGTGAAAAACCCCAAAACTCAGGTGAACTCTGTAGAACTTGTGCATGTAACCTTCACTGTAGAGACCACCTTCACCTCTGCTAAATTCATTCCTGAAGTGAGAGCTAGCCACAAAAGTTAAGGGCTACTGATGTCCACTTAGGATCTTGAAATGGGGCTCAGGAGGCATACAGGTGACTGTTAGTAGTTTCCCTAGGATCTGGAGAGAAACCAGTGAAGGTCTATGGGGGGGAAGAAGAATGCTCTCCAATCTGCCTGTGCATCATATCTTCCTCTTTTTGGACCAGTTGTAGTCAGATGCCCCATAGGTAGTTTCTCTTCCATTCCCCCTTTGTCCACACATGTTTCTTCTAAAGCCTCTCTGATGTCAGTAGATAAGAGCAAAAAGTATCTGTCAGATCTTCCTACAGTACATTTACTGAATATCAGCACCAGCTTCAAGAAGAAAATTGAGCTACCCCAGTTCATATCAGCCAGGCATCTCACTCATGGTCTCCACTAGGTCTCATTCTCCATTCTTGTCAATCAGGTTGTATTTGTCATTCTGAACAAAAAAGGCAGACTTCATTAACATCAGGCAGTTTTAACCTTTTCAATAAACTGTGTAAATCAACAATACACAGTGTAAAATCAGTCATCACTACAGTGTACCAGTTCACCTTTTAGAGGGATCGATGCCCAACAAACAAACAAAATGTTGTATTGTTTTCAAAATAGGGTGGGGTTTTTTTTCCCCAGAGATACTAGATTTCTGTATTGGTTTTAGACAACATGTAAGTACTACCTTTTAATTACCAGAATTGCACTCTTTACCACTCTGGGGCTCCCAGGCCTGTTGGGACACAGGGTGCTTCAGCACACGTATTGTTTGTTAGAAGAGAACCTCAGTATCATCTTTGCATAACATGGGAGTATGTGAGAAGTTACTACCAAAAAACAAAAGCAAAAACCGTTTCCCTCATATATACTATATTAAATTGTCCCTGCTCCTGAGGTGAATTGGCAGCCAGCTCATGATGCAGCAGCTAATCCTGCAGCTCACAGTTCACCTCAGTGCAGTGAATCAGCACTGATTTCAGCCCAGCTGTATGTAGTTCTCATAGCTCAGTAATTACTGCATGAGCAGATGAGTTGTGACCACAGCCAGTGCATGAGCAGAAAACAGGTGCAGGAGTTGCTGCAGCTTCTAGGCAAGCTGTCCTACTTGTAGTCTTGGTCTCCCAGGAGATATTGCTTCCCTTCTTGGCTTAGCCACAGACTCCTGGTCTGTTGGAAGGGAAGTCATATAAGGTGAATCTCTCAAGAGCTCAGTTCTCTTTAGTTACCTAAGTCAAAAGGATTTTTGAAAGTGTTCAACAATGAGTTATGTCTATTGTGTACTGCTTTTTGGTCATCATACTTATTTACTGAGGGGTAACTAAATGGGAGTTGAGGGCTCCTTAGGGAACTTGAAGCCAGGATTTGGTACTGAGTATTTCTGGAAACTGAGTTCCTGTCTTTTGGTTAATACCACTGTGGTTGAGGTTCTCAACCTTAATAAAGAAAACATCAACAATTCCCTCCTTCAACTCTCTTGTTCATTTACAGTGAAAGCTCTCTAAACTGTTATTGAATGTGTGTATAGAGTGCTTCTCACATGGAGGCCTTGATCTCTTTGAGACTGTAGATAGTACAACTAATAAGCACTTACTGTATTTGTCGGAGCTTTTTTCCTTATTTATGTCCTAGTAAACTGTAAGGTATGCCATTTCTGCTACTGTTGCCAACAGACATATGGCTAACTTTCTCCTAAAGACTTCCAATGATGGAGACTCCACAGTCTTCCCCAACAAACTTGTCAATATATCTGAAGTGCGTGTGCTGGTATCTTTGCTTATGCCCCATTTAGTCTTTGCTACTGCATTCTAGGGAGAGCTGATTCATTCATTTATTAGTTGTAGGTAAAGTTTCTTGTATTACTGATCATTGTTTATTGTTTTCCTCTTGACTCTTGAAATTTAGCATACAGAACTGAACTTAGACTATCTGGCCAAGAGCTTGTCAGTACTGAGAAGAGCATAGGGATTACTTCCTGTGTCTTATGGGATATATATGCCTATATATATAGTCTTCAAAAACTCAGAGGCAATAAATGTTGTTAGGTGAGACAGTTGTTGTTTCCATCTTGGATTATGTTGTTGCTGTGGCATCTCTTCAGATTTGAATCTGGTGTTGGACAAATGTCTATGTATCTGAATATTGCAACTTTTATTGCCAAGTAACTCCTGTTAGTGGGAGCTATACCTAAAGTATTTAAGTCTGAGGAGGTGGGCTATATGACTATCTCTGCAACAAATACTGTAAAGATTGTCAATCAGTATGACAATTCTCTTCTGTCACTAGAAGATTTCTTCTGTCCCCAGTCAGAACCTCACACCATCCAGGAGGCTTTGGATATTTCTAGAAAAGTGCCAGAAACTGCAGTCTCTATTTGGTTAAAGGTGGGAATCATGAGAACAATGTGACATTCACCAGGAGTGTGGAATCTGTGTATACCCCTTTGGGTTTTAATATAATTTCCCTTATCAAAGTTTGGAAGGAATGGTACATCTTGTTTTGATAGCTGGGTAGCAGATCAGAGTGAGGTATTAATGTGTAAGTGACCGCCTGTAATTGCACGGCACTGTGTGGATCTACATGTGCAGTATGATAGCTCCTTGACTCCCGAAGATTCCAAAAAGTGAGAAAAGCCTGTTTAGGACTGCCTTTTCAAAGCCAGTCAAAACAAAGTAAAAATAACATGGATCTTAATCAACCCCTGCCAATTGGCCAGAATGACTGGGCATGCTTTGCTTAGGTCAAAATTTTGCTGGAACATATCAGTGAGTGAGTTCATTTGCAATGTAACTATGCCAATAAATAGCCAAAACATAACACTTGGAAAACTCAGTAGACGGACAGGTCTCCTCTTTGTCAGCAGCTACTGTTCCAATGCACTGAGAACTGTGGGTGGTGTTGAAGGGGTTGTGGGAAGCTTTCAGAAGGGGGGGTTGATTGGAATAGTTTTGGTATGATGAGGACTGTCTTTTAGCTAATCAGTTGTATGAGTGGAATTTTATCTCTACTGGGAGGTGAGCTCATTCACCTTTATTGACCTCAAAACCATGTTTAGAAAATAAAATCAAAGTAGGGTGCATTCTTCTTCTTGATGGCTTATTCTTACAAAACAGAACTGCTTCTTACCACCCAGTGTATCTTGAAAATTAGCTGTATTTTGATTTCGGTCTGTTTTGTACTTTCTTCTGCTGAAACAAAAAATGCAAGCCCTCAGATTAGCTCTTTGTATTTCTGGCTGGTTTTCAGTGACGGATTTTAGAGCATCTCACAGCCCATAAAAATTATATCAAAGTACTCCAGCCACCGTCTTCTTGTTGTTGGTTTATTTCTTCCTCTCTTTTAAGACAAGGTTATGGAGTAGAAGTAAAGCAAGGTGTTTTATTCACTCTAAGGCTCACCAAAACCCAGCTGGCTATACATGCTACAAGGCAAGGAATCTCCCAAGTCTGTATAGTGCTTTCCTACACTGCTTTCATTGCCTGTTTTTCTTTTCCTCTCTGGCTGTCCCCATGCCAGCCCCACCCTTCTCTTTTAGCTGGTGCTTTTCTCTCCAGGAATGTGCACCTGATGAACCTGAAGATGCTCTTCTTGCCAAGTGGCTATTTGGCAAAGAGATTTTGGGAGGGTGTGGGAAGGGATGGAGAAGGAGACAGAAGGAGGAAGGTTGTGGATGTGATTTGTCTAGGAACCAGCAGCAGATGGCTGGGACTAAGGCCAGAAGAGGAGATGAGCAGCGGAGAGCAGGAGAGATCAGTGAGCTGGAGCAGGAGGGAGCAGTGAGCTGGGCAGTAAAGTGGTCTAAATACAGCAAGGCTCAGGGTTGCACAAGGGGAAGATAACTTAAGTCTATTCTGTGTAAATGTTTATGCAGTGGACATAAGCTGTTGTGGAGCAGAAGTTGTCATGTTTGTGTTCATCTCCCTGTTTGAATAAAGCTGATGGAAACAGATGGAGTTGAGGTATTGTCAGTGTACAATAAAACACAACAAAACATTGTTTTGTTTGTCTGAGAGCCAGGTTAGGCTAGGAGGTATAGTGCCCAGCTCACGCACCATGGGCAGCCAGCATGCTGTTTAAATAGGCAGCTCAGTGCCATCTCAGCCTCTCTTGCCATGGGCACTGAGCACTCAGCCCTCTCTCAGCGGTGTTGGTGAGGGAACGAGGGGGCCTTTTCTGCCATGTTACTTCAGGGGAGAAGGCGGAGAAGTCAGGTCAAAGGGGCATGAGGATTATTTAATCACATCTCGAGTTTGGCCAGTCTTTGCTTCTTACATACTTGAATAAAAGACATTTCTGTTAAGCTAAAAAGAATCTGGTTCCCAAGTTAATCTTTGGAAGATTTTCAACAAACTGCTTAAAAATGCACTGAGGACTTAGCAATGTAAGTCTTATTTTAGTAAATAAACTGCATCACAATTTTCCAAAGCCATTCTAGGAGTGGATTTGGTAAGGCTTCCTGGGTGACAGAGAGAGGAATGGCGGTGTGCGATGGGATCCAAGGCTCTCTTCCTCCATTTTCCCAGGCCACAGGAAGGCAGCCGGCACTGGATGGGCTGAGGATGGAAGTGTGTGCTTATGTGAGATGGAAAAAGTGACTAATCCATCCTCCTCCTTAAATACTGCCTTGGAATGATAGCACAGGCTGGATTTTTGTGCTCATCCTTTGCTATAGAGACCCTTACTGTAAAGGGGGTGTGACTGGAGGAAAAGGGGGAGTCTCTGCTGCTCAAGAAGCATCTGTACAGCCAGGGGTGAGCCCCATAGCTTGTCCCCACGGAAAGGCTGCCTATCCTACCCACTCCATGAAATTCCTTATGCAAGTATTTGCAAACTTCTCCCTTCTGAGTTGGTCACCTATAGCTTGCCCAGCTGTCACACTGGAGGGTCTGCTCCAGGCTTATCCCATACTTCAAGAACAGACATGAAAGTGATGAGAATTTCTTAAGAAGGTAAATGAATAAGAGACATTCTGGAAGCACCAATAAAATGAGGAAATTAAAAGCTGATAGTAGTGTCACTCTGTAAAATATGCTGTAGATTTTACTCCAGTAAATTTTCTTTTTTAATTAGGCAATTGTCAGTAAGAGGCTCAAACTTGCAATTAAATTGAAGTTTGTAGAAGTACTCATTACAAAGAAATGCTAAACCTCTTGAACTTACATTAAGATAATAATCCAGTTTGTTCTAAAAGAGCATAATAAAGGAATTCAGTGAATGGGAATTACATAAACTCTTCCATTGGTGTTGAAGGACATGATCTATAAATTAGGAGATTGAGAGTAAACAGGAAATTCCACAGAACAATTTCAGGATAAAGAAACTATAGCAGCAGATGGAAAGATGTTTCTGTTGGAAGATTTTAGAAGTTGGTTTTGATACCGTCTACCTTTTTTAAAAAGAAACAATCGTTCAATCTCCATGTTTTAGTTGTGAATTTCAGCCGTGCATTAGTGGAGCGGTGCTAGCGCCAGCTAAAGCAAAATGCTGCACAAGTCTTGTCAAAAGTTCCTGTTCTCATACACAGGTCACACTTTTTTTTCCCTCTGCTTTTAGTCATATTGACAACTTTGTGGTCATGATAGGTCTGAAAAGCACCCTAAATATGTTAACATATGGACAAGCATGTTTGAAAATGTTTGGGTTTTCCTTAGGGCTAGAGCAAGATTACAGATAGATGGAAACTAGATCTTGCAATAAAAAATAATTGAACATATCTTATATAACATAAAGGAGATGGAGGTCTATTTTCTACTCAGTTTAATGGTATAGATCAGGTTTATAGTAATAACTTGTAGTAGCAATTAGTCATAAAAAGACTTAGTCTTTTTATTTCACCAGCTTTTCAGACTCACAACAAAATCCAACCTGCTTTCTACAAGGATATTCCCAGAGATATATTAGCATTCCTAATCAATAAAAATAGGGCCTTCCAATATTAAAAAAAAGGGACAGAAATTTTCATGTCTTCAAGTTATTATTTTCATAGCAACTACTTTGTAAAACAATAAAGAGCACAAAAAAACAACAGAAGAGAGATTAATTAGCAAATAGTTTGAATGCTTGAGATAAGGAATCATAATGGCTAGTAGGAAAGAAGAAACCTCACGTTTAAGATAGTTTCTCAGCAAGCTGCATAATAATGTCCAAACATACTTCCTTTTGGCACATGTCGTTAACACAGACAAAGAAACAGGAAAAGGGTTTTTTTTAGTTCCCTGTGTCAGAAGCATAAACTGATGGAGAACTTAGCCATAAAAGTGCATTAGTCTTACTAAAGAGAAAAAAGTAGCCTCGGTTTTGTGTGCAGTGCTGTATTACAGTTGGAGCAATATAACTCTGAAAAGGATGTTTTGGTGGGTCAGGTTCTGGTTTTCATCTGTACACTGTCTTGGCTCGGTATTACTGATGCGCTCTACAAATGCCAATGATGTATAAGCCAACTTGTAGTTGATAAAGAAACGTGGCCCTCTGCTATGCAGAGCGTGAATTTTCAAGGCTGCCATAGACATGGCAATAGACAGAAAAACTGCTCAGTGCAGCCGACATGAGGCTTCTCAGTTGCTCTCAGATCTAAATATAGAAAGCTGCCTATATCACATTTCTCTCCCCGGAGGTGGACCTCCAGAGAGCGGAGCTCAGCAGGCACACAATATGGATGATGAGCAAATGTGAAAGAACTGTGGTTCCCCTCCTCCACAAAAATGGACACCTGCATGCTAGGCATGAAGAACTTTCTGTGTGCATGTTTATGTGTGTGTGCGTGTGTAAGGCTGCTTACTCATGCTTTTACTGAACAAATCATTCTCGCAATTAGAATGAGTTTACTGTGAAGAAAATTCATGGAAATAATTTTAGTGAAGTTTTCTTTGTAACATGAAATAAAAAGATAAACATGGACTTCTTTAATTAACAGTTCCAAGTTAGGATGACAGACTGAGTTACAGCTATTCTACTGTCATTGCTATTCACACAGAAATTTGGTCCTAATGCAAATAGGGAGAAAAAGATGCAGTTTTGCCACTGCAGAACATGCTGCCTAGAAGCAGCAGAGACTTGACAAAAGGAGGTATTATCCACTGATGCAGCTAAAAAAGCTTTGCTTTAAGTAAAGCTATTATGAAACTGAGAATTTAACTTTTCAGGTCTGCAGTGTTAATCTATATCCTAGTTATGAAATCATGGTGGTGTTCTTAATTTCTGCTTGTTGTCTGCATGTGTTTCGTACCAGCTGTTTTATTTACAGTGGTGTCTATATTGAAGTATGCTGCAGGACCTCTTGCAGCCAGCCCTACAATGCCAGTGCCTCTATTCCTCCGTCTTTGTGAGCTTCATCCTCTTCCAGTAGAGTATGGGGCAGAGGAAGGGGAAGAAGGAGGCAAGGAGCACCTGTGTCTCATCCTGATATACAATAAGGAGATGGGTGGGATAAACATCTGGATCCAGGAGCTGGGAAGCTGTGCTTGGTCCTTCTCTTTAAATGTAGCCCAAACTGAAAAGGAGGAGCCAAATTCTGTCCTGCATGTATAAGAACTTATTCTTTTGAAAACCAACAGGAATCAAGACCTCCCCTGTGAAAATTCCAGAGCATTCAATGTGAAAAACCTGATTTCTTGCCTTGATGAGATTTTTTAAATAGCCTAGATGGATCACCCTGCAGGGATGCTGACGCCACTCTAAATAAAACTACGCAAGCAGTCCAGCTATGATGCCACATTAATCTCAACAAGGATATTCTTCAAGTGCAGCTGAATATTAAACCTATCACAAAAGCTCATGTAGGCGGAGATGATTGCAAAAAGTAGCAACTTTGTTTAACATTTCTTCACGTCTGTGGCTAACGACAAGTTCTTGAGTGCGCTAGACACTACTAGAAAAGGGAAGGATTTTGCAGCTCCTGGCACTGCATATTATATACCAGCAGAAAAAGCAGAGATTTATTTTTGCTTGCTGAATGAGAGAGAGAATGAAGTGCTGAGAGCTCTGTAACGTTTCATGCTCTCTTAGACGCAAAGAGCCAGATGAATATTGTTGGAAAGAATGTGTTTATACAAGAATCATATTTATCTCAGAAGCTGGGGTCCTAACATTAGATGAAGCATGGGGTGAAAAAGCTGAGCATGTAATAACTCAGCAAAATTCCTGTTTCTGCTGTGTATTTGAGTAATCTTCAATTACTTGTTTTTAGGGGGTTGTTTTCAGAACAGCTTACATACAGTTTGTTTGCCATAAACATTTGCCTATAGATTGAGAGAAAATAAAATATGTTCATTAAGAAAGCATTGATTTCCAACTTTGCCTAACTTACCTGAGACAAGCAGTCACAAATGGTACTCCAAATGTGTGCATTAGAGGCTTTCAAAAAAATAATCACCCAGCTTTTGGACAAAGTATCAGGCTCAATCTCAACCTTGCGCTGCATTTCAGGTTGTTGATAGCACAATCTGGATGGATTCTTCTGGGATCTCAGAGTACATTCCCATGCTCTTTGACTTCATTGATTTAATGGTAAATGTCACATTCTTGGAATGCTTTCAGCGGAAGGATTCTATATAATACGGATAGGAATAAGCATGTGAAGTAGTTTGTATTTTAAGCAAAGTTGCTATTCCCTCTTGTTATATTAGTGTGGTTTCTTTCATTCCCATGTTATTCTTAAGGCTTATTATTGTGAGAGATTCTGCGCTATGAGAAACAGAGTTAAACCAGCTTTTACTCTAAACTGCTTTCTAAGAAAAAAGGAGAGACATTGGAAATTTTCCCGTTGCACATCTGTTAGATGTTAGACCCAAATTTGTTCCCAGTTCAGCTGCACTGGTCTAGTACTGGAGTGGTGTAATTGAACTCAGTGGAGTTAATCAGAGATGACAAGGCAATATTGTTTATTGCAACATACTTTCTGTTTCAGTAGCAGTGATGTCTGTGTACTGAAAGTTAAAATAACCACAAATTAAGAAAATCTTATAGTGAAAGGCAGAGAAATCTGTGATTCACAGATTTTAACATAAAGAAACTGTAAATGACCAGAAGCTGACCAGAGAGAACCTTATTCTAGCAGACTTCCATCATCAATCTCTCTTTGCAGTGGGAACCTCTCCTGCATCCACTGCTACAAGCCAGTGACTGTCCTCTTCCATCACTTTATTCAGTCTGTACTACCTTTTGAATACCCTTTCCTTTTTCACTGATTCTTTCAGAAGGAAGTACATCTAAATAGGAGTTCTGATTTGCAGTGTGTGCACTTCATTTTAGTTCACATGAAGATTTGGGAAAACAGAAGTTAAATGACAGTAAAAGTCCATTTAGTTGAGTGCATAGGCTGTTACTTCCTTCACTTTAGTTATCAAAGCCATATTAGAAGCTACACTGTTGGGAAGAAGATGAAAAATAAGGAAGACTAAATTTCTGCTCAATCCCCTTTTGGAAAACTGCAGCAGAGGGAAGAGGAATTAAAGCTGCTCTGTAAAAGCAGCTGAAGAGGTTCCCTCCAGCATGAGGAAATCTTAGGCTGGAATAAGGCCAGGAGAGCCAGCCTGGTGACATTGACTCCATTCACAGCATAGCAGGTGTAAAAGATGGGAGACAGAAAGATCCAGACATGCTGTTCTCCAGCATAAAAGCGAGGAGACTGCGCTTGGATAGTGTATGGCAGAACAAATGTTAACAGAGCCAACTTTGCTGACCTGAAATATTTTCAAGACTTGTGATATTTTATTCCTAAATAAGGCAAAACTGAGAAATTTTTGAAGGACTGAGATGGAAAACCACATTTAGAAAAATAAATACAGACAAGGCAATGCAGCTGTGCTCCAGGCTTGCACCTGAGCTTCCCACGTCTCCTATGAGGGCTCCAGCCATTTGCTGGCACACGAGTTGGCACCTTCTCTCATTTTGACCAAAACTCCCATTTTGGAATTGGGAATTCTGTCCCATTTCCTCCTCCCCTCAATGTCTTATAAACTGATACATTCAAAGAATCCTTTGTGACAGATTAGTGCTTTCTGATAAGAAAACATTCAGCAAAATAATCTTAAATAGCTCTGGTTTTAAGCCTACTTAAATCCAGTGTTGAACTCTCTTTGGACTGCCCTCAGAATGGGTGCCTTGGGTGGCTTTATGTTCCCAGCTTTGTTTAGCCCTACCGATCTAGAAAAGCTGCAAGTATGCAGTGGCTGAGCTTGTGTTTCACTTCGTATTTTCAGAGACAGAAGAGTGATGAGCTCTTATAGGCCTTACTTCGGATCTGTAAGACTAGTAGCACTTAATTGTACAGATTTTTTGGCATTCGTGTCCAGCCTTCAAACACAGTGCTTCACAACCAGGACTCACTGCAGCTTATTCATTGCTTTACCATCCATGGGCATAACATTTCACTCTGAGTAGTGCTGCTGAGAGCACACTGTATTCCTGTTAATATTACACGACAGCTTGAGATTTTTTGGAAACGTCCTCTCTCAGACTGTTTATCCATCTGCATTGATATTTGTCTAGAGATATCTTTCACAGTCTATTTACTTACAAATGTGTCAGAAAATTGTTTACCAATAAAACATCGATTAAAATATTTATTCTGTGTGTAGAGGTTGCCAGTAAATTTTTTCTATCCGCAATTTTTAAATGTTAAAAGTATATAATAATGCAAACCCAAATACCTTTCAATGGTAAGAGGTATGTCATTTATTGGGGTATGTTCAGTTTATTCTGGCTACCACATAATCAAAATAAACTGACAAAAAAATGCTTATTTTGTCCATTCACCAACAGAATGCACCCTTTGGACCTCATTTCCAGAATCTTGTTCTCACAGGAATTTCCCACTCATGTTGTGGATAGTCTGTCTGAGCAACAACTGAACGATGAGGCAAAACCGCAATGATTGTTGCAGGCATCTGATTATAATTACTAGCAAAAGTTCTAATCCTTATTTCTCCATCTATAGCTCCAAATGTTTAACTAATAGCACCACATACATCATTATGATGACTGTTTTGGTGGGTATAGGCACTGGGCAGCACGGACAAATTTTGGAGCAAGTTCATGAAAGTGACTCAAAAACTCTTTGCTGTGACTGAAGCTTGCAAGCAGTTTTGCAGGAGACAGAACAGAGCATGTGAACAGTGATGGAAAATTATCTCAACTAATCAAACTGACTTATCATAAATGAATATTCTTTCAGTGGAGATAATGAGGAGGGAATAGGCCATAATGGTGTAGGAGAACTTAAACAAGGAGCTTGTGATAGTGGCCTTGGAACGTTCATATTTTCCTAGTATTTATGGTCATTTTTAGTGTCATGGTCTTCATGCAGGGGATTAAAATGAATGTCTCCAATTGTTACGTGAATTTTACATAACTTTGTAAAGAAAATAGTACTGCACGTGAGCCATTTTTTGATGTTTGTAGAGCATATATTGTAGACCAATAGCATGGAGCTGGAAAGTCTTATTTATTCAAGGAAGATGGGCAGCACTGACCAGGATTGTAGGTGTACAAGTACCGCGTACTACCCATTCATCTCAGTCCATGTGAAGGCCAGTGGAAGGAAGACCTGAATAGTGCAGAGTGGGACCAAAGCCTTCCTTAGGCAAGGCACATCAACAGCCCCAACAAAGGAAGATCTCCTGTGTTCACCCCTTCCCTCCACACAGCAAAAAGGAAATCCACTCATAAGAAGGTGGTACAGAGATGGCTGTGTTCTGTGCCTCATTTCTGCCTCCCAAAGAAAGCTGAAGCAACTTTTCTGGCTGTGAGAAGCAGCTGACAGTTTGGGACAACTTCATTTGAGCAGTCCTGTTAAATAGGCACCACCAAAAATCATTGGTCTCTTTTTTACAGTTCCTGCTGGGTTCCTGGGGTCCTTAGGAAGGACAGCAAGAAGAGCAGCTGCTCTGCACAGCACTGGTCTCTCCCTAAAGGGAATTGATGAGCTTCGGCCAAGAAATTAGCATGGGCTTAATTTAACCAGAACTCATACTTTGCATTTTTCAGTCTGAAGTTGCAGGGCAGTGAAGTGTAACCAGTGGCTTCCTGTCTTCTAAGGCAGCAGCCCCACCAGGAATGTCTGTTGGTGGCTTTTACATGCGCTGCTACACATCGGGAATATTGATTGGTGTAGCGATGGTGCAAGAGTTTCTGCAAGACAAAACTTAATCTTTGGAGAAACGAATCAGTAAATAAAATTTTTGAAAGTGTTCATACCACAACTTTATTACAAATAATTATGCAGTGTTATACCATTTAATTTCCTGAAGGATATATAGGAGCAATTAAAAAGGGGAAGTGCTTGAAATTGCTTTGCAGGTTTTCCCATGCACCTCTAACACCCCACAACCATGCTTGCCAAATAAGAAGAAGTAGGTGTGGCTGAAGACAACTGACACTGAGTGACGCTTTGACAATCACATAATATAATCTCTGTAATAATGTATTAAAGTTACTTGAAATGATAGACATATTTGGGGACATATCCTGAAGGTCATGACATGCCCATTTATCAAGTTTCACTTAGTCCATTCAGTGGCTTCTTTGTGTCCCCATGGTCTGTAAAATGCTGATAGTCAGCTTTTCTCTGAGGACATGCTGGAGTTATTCTCAGATTTCTTGGTCCTCTGTCCACTGAAAATGGCCTTCAAGGTGCCCTTTTGTTGCTTGTGTCAGCCTAGAACATCATGCTTCAATCCTCACCATCTAATGCACCTGATGTGGAAGAAGGCATATTGATTACAGCTGTAATCTAGTCTTTTCAATAATGTTTTTTGACTCATTTCCCAAAATTTAAGATCAACTGTGTCAGTTTTTTAAATCTTGGACTAATACATTTTACTGAACACAAACATGTTCCATCAGATTTAGGATTAATCCTGTAAGTGATTAATACTGTAAGAGTGTTTCAAATGGATGTTTGCATATTTTCTATTTAATCGTGGAGATTAACTGATTTTTTTCACTATGCATCTTTGGGACAGTGCAAGAAGTCCCACCACTGGCTTCAGTTGTTTTAAATTTATGGATGTTTTCTTAATTATGAGAGTGGAAGCATGCTTTAGCTAGCACGTGACTAAATGGGCTTAAATTAAATCACAGTCTGGCTTTTCATGTTTACATTTTTGTCACTTTGTATTATTATCCCAACACATGTCTTTTGCATTTCTTCTATGAACTTGTTAACAGCTACTCAAAAACTGCCTTCTGAAATGTTCTTCCAAGCCTCTTCCTTAGTATTTTGCTCTATAAATAAAAGAAGTCCTGTTTGTCTCTGTGTTGAGGGATTGCTGCTGGTGCTGAAGCAGTCTAATAAAAATAATTAGCAAATATCAAACTGTCAGAAATTCACCTCAGTTCAGAAGGGCTTGTCTGAGACCTGTGGCCCTTGTGAGGGGAGATAGGAATCGCGATACCTGTGCATGTTTCTGCCAAGAGTGGAAGAGGACTCACTGAGGTGGCCAGACGGAGGCGCTGGGCATTGACTGGAGGGAAGTGTTCTCCTTGATGGGTGCTTCCCATCCTCAGTTCACTGCACAGGGGTGATACTGCTGTTAGCTCAGAGCAGAGCAGTCTCAAGCCAGCATCAGTATCTGCACGCACTTACTCGCTGAGGAATGAGAAGGCTGT
The DNA here is from genome assembly GCF_003259725.1 of Athene cunicularia. Taxonomy (NCBI): domain Eukaryota; kingdom Metazoa; phylum Chordata; class Aves; order Strigiformes; family Strigidae; genus Athene; species Athene cunicularia. The sequence goes on from NW_020799091.1 coordinate 62,172,824, forward strand.
AGTTCTGCTCTATTTATCCTACAATCACTCTTTAATATCAGGCAAACATTAAGGTAAAATTTATAGTAATTCATTCTTTGATAAAATAATTACAATTTAGCTACTGTTTGGCTTCTGTTAGTCTAGAGACAGCGCAGAAAAAAAAGCGCAAAACAGTGCAGCAAAAAGCAAAAACAACGCAAAAAGACTATCTATACTTAATTTTGTTTCCAGTAGGTTCCCTATTTTGTCCTGTGAATGCTCCACCATAAGTCTTATTTTTCAATAGCTGAAGCACCGTTTAAAGGTGGCATTGTCATGTGGGAGATGGAGGTATGTGCCTGAACAGCATTGTGTTGCTGACAGTTTTCTTCCCGGGCATTTATGTGTAGCTTCACATCTCTTCCCAACTGCCCTCCACCTCAGACATACCATTTCTAACATCTCCAAATAGGAGTAATGACTGACACGTGGCTGCCAAGGCTTTAGAAATGCTGATGTCCCTCAGCATGACTCCATGGATCATTTCTTGCCCCAATTTGCATTTTTTTTTCCTAAAACTTCTGGTCGCTTAATATTACTACTTTTTTCATCTGTAGTGAATGAAGTGATCTCTGCATACTGTCAGGGTAGGATTTAGTGTCCATTTCTCTTTCTAAGTTGAAAGCCATATCCCTTAAAAACATACCCATTAATAGCTGTATCTTATATATGAAGGAAAGTAATGCATATGCTTTATAAATAACACAGACCAGAAAAGACTAGAAAGAAACAGTTAACGAAACAGCCTTGCAGGAATAGCGTTTGAAGGAGGGAATCACTGATCCTAGCTTGTGGGCGTCCCTGCCTTCCCCATGCTGGCGCTGGCAGAGCCTGCTGTTCCTCCAGGGTCTTCTTCACCCTTCCTGTCATTTTCCCTGCCATTTTCTGCTTTGTTCCAACTACTTTCAGATGTTTACTTTTTACTTTCAACTATTTATTTCTACTATTTATGTTGCCAGTGGACGTCTAGGGCAGCAGTATTCTCAGTGGGATGGAGAATGTTGTGCCCTGCCGTCAATTAGCTATTTTCTCAGATCATTGCTGCTTTCTACTGGCAAGGTTTAGATATTTGATTGGGTAATGGGGTCGTCGGTTCTCCAAGATACGACTTGAATGGAGTAGCAGGTTACTTAGTTAAACAGCTGAAAAGCAGTGTAGTAATCCTAATCTTTTGCTAGATCTTGAAACTATATATTTCCAGCTATTTCCTTAAAGTTTCTCCTGTATTTTCAAAACACATTTCACTTTTTTTTTTTTTTTTCAGGTTTTATGCATACTAAGATCTGAATTTGTTGGGGAAAGTTCAGTCTAGGAGGGACTCCTGTAGAAATCTCATAATTACTTTGCATTAAAAGAATAAAATTATTTTAATTTTTCTGATAATTTGAAAGCTAAGACATCCCTATCTCAGTGTCTAGACAGGCCTTTATAAATAACCAAAGTTAATTGGAAAAGTATAATGAACCATATTTTTCTTCAGAATAAAATACCTTTATTGAATGCTGAAGGAAATAGTTTTGATTTTTTTCCCTGTCCACAGTCTATCATAGTTAATAATGCAAATGCTTTCTCTGTGATGCTTCATTAAAATTCTTCCTGACTTGTGTAATCCCTGTGGGGTTACTAAACTGTCTTCTTTTATAATAGAATTCGTTCCGTCTTCTCAAGGTATCTAATATGTGTATAAAGTAGATAGATAAAATCATCAAGAGTCATCAAAACCAAAAAGAATATGCAAATAGGCAGATTTCTGGTTTTCTTCATTGCAGTTGGGTTAATATTTATGGAACTAACGTTGCATTAACCCAACCAGCACAACTAGAAGTAAATTTTCATTGATTCTTAGTACAGTACTTGTTACTGGAACTTATCCTCTGGAAATTCTTTCAGCCTTATTAAGACTAATTCATTTATATTCTTCTTTTCATATATCTGTTCCAAAGTCAGTTGTGGGTTTCTTGCTTGTTTGGAGGTGGTAGGGGAGCAGGAGAGAAGTATGGCCATAACTCTAAAATATCCAGAGGAAGCTGAATATATCTATCATCTTTCTTTCTCTTACTCTTTCTTCAAATCTCTCCTTTTAGATGCACTCTCTTCCAGTTATTTCTCATGCCAAAAAGTAATGAAATGTCATGCTGTGTTCAGAAAAAAGTAATTTTTTTCTCAGGAGTGCTTGCTGATATTTTCCTGTGGAAACAAATAACAGCAGAAACTTCTACAATCTAGTTCTGAACTGCAAGGTCTATGTAAAGCAGTAGAGTCGGCAGAGTGACGGGTCTGGAGGGGTTTTAGCTGAGGTTATTAAAGCATTTCAGAACCAGAAGCCTAGCTTTTCTCATAAATACTGAACCATCTAAACTGTAAAGATACAGGAGACCTCACACACGCTCAAATATGACTACAACAAGGACACAGCTATTGTATCCACAGTCAGATAGCTATAACCTTGCATCTTGGCTTTTGTTGATAATGCTAACTTTACCTGAATAGTTCATAGTAGTTATCAATGTTTAACAGCAAGGAATTATACAACCTCATGTCAGTGACTCACTCCCCTTATCTGCTTTAAAGAAACTAGAGTGCTTTATGGCTTTTGTTAGATACACAGAGATAAGAAGGCAGCAAACTAAAGGGAGAATAAATGCATACACAGACATAGAAAAATTCTGCAAGCATCACAGAGGAAAAAAATCTAAGCAACAGACCTGTTGAACAGCTAAATTGCAGGATCTTAAGGAGGATTTTGAACATCAGGTGTATTGTCGTATTTCACTGAATCACAGAATGGTTGAGGTTGGAAGGGACCTCTAGCAGGGTCAGCTAGAGCAGGTAATATTTGGTTAGTCTTGGTTATTGTCCAGGTAATTTTAGGATTACCAATCTCTAGGCTGTAGTGACTCATTTAGCTAACCACATTATCACAGTCTGTGTTGAGTACTGTAGCCCTCAATAATGATATTGCTCAGAGTTTATTTGCTTTCATATAACAAGTGTCCTTTGCCTCTTGACAAAAAAGCAATAAAAAATAGAGGCGTTAGCTTGCATAGGAGAGATAGCACTGGCTCTTTTCAGAAACTGGGTAAAAGCCATAAGCTCTCCCAGATGCAGAAGAGGTGAGAAAGTTATAGTTTAAACATTTTTTCATAGAGAAAGGGAAGAGGGAGGTCAAAAACTCAGAGGAGCCACATGAGCATGAAGTGCATGTGTTACTGTCTCTGTCAAAAATCCAGAAGACTGAAGCTGCCTGTGGCAGTTGAAGTTGTTTCATGTACCTGGAGGATCCAGGACATAGAAGTCTAGGCTACAGATGTTCCAGCATTAGGGTTTTTTTTTTTAAAGGAAGAGAAGCTCCAAGTTTATCTCTTGCTCCCTTTCATCCTTGCCTGTAGCAAAGTAAAGCAGGAGAGACATCCTAGCAGAGGTTCGGGGTCATGATTAACCTGTGAAGTGCACTGTTCTGACCTTTCATCACCAGCAATTTGAATTTCCCTGTCGATTTCCCCAGCCTCTCTCATTAAGCTGATGGAAGCATCTCTGCAAGTAAATGATCATAAGTTCACAAAGACAGCATGTCACTGCGCATCACTGATTTCTTTGATGCTGATTTCTTTGATACTGCAAGCAGACCATGTTTTAGCCAAAAAGGCACTAATTTAACCAAGCTTGGAGACACTCCAGAATCAGAATCTGAAATACTGAAGATGCTCTCCTAAAGCTTAAGCCTGAAACGAGTCCCCAGTGATGGGACCCAGATGAGTAGTCATGACGAATTCTTTAGCAATCTCTCTGGTATTCCCATAAGATATGGAGGCTCCTTCTGCTGTTTTTCTTTGTCTGGAAGGCTTCTGTTTTCTTCCACATTACCTGCCTTTACTATCAGTTAGAGAGCAACCTTAATTTTCTCCAGGACTTGTCAAACTAATGACATGTCTTTCAAATAAAAGCAACTTGCCATTACAGTTTAATAGTACCTTCATGCCCCCCCCCCCCCGCTCTGATTCTCATCCCAGTCCACCACTGAAGCACCTGAATTGCCCACACTGCCTACAATAAATGGTTAGAAAATGTCCAGTAGCTTTTGAAATCAACATTTGAAATGATAAATAGGCTTTCCCCTTGAACAGCTGTGCAACTGCCTGCTGCTGATGTTCTGCAGAACATCCTTTCCCGTGAGTGATGAGATTTTGGGATCTGCAGAAGGTGTGTGGGCACTCTTGGCCTCCATTATCGCTACCTCAAACCAAGTATAACAGAAAAACTAAATCTTTTGTAGTGAATATGGAGAGCTATACCTTCCTGTTCAGGTTTATACTCCACTCTTGACCCTCTTCAGCACTGTTATCACAAGTTACATTCAACAGAGAGTATTTTTTTCAGGTAGATGGTATATTTCTATTTTCTTCAGGATCCAAAGGAAAATATTTTTGCTCTCCTTTATCTCCTGATTTCAAGGAAAAAAAACCAAAACAAATTACTTGTGTGGGATCACAGAGACTTCTCCAAGTAATTGGTTGCTGTAATACTTTCCCCAGATCGTTTAGCTTCCCTAGATCATTCAGCTTGATCTAGTATTGTCAGAAAAATCTTCTGTGATCTTGTGTGTACAAAAGACAGGAAACTTAATTGTATTATACAAAAGACAATTGCTGACATATTTCAGTATTTCTATTTACTACCTGAAGATGGCAAGACTTCTCATAGATTGCTTAGACTATTTGTTGCTTTTGGAGACAAACCCAACATGAAGACAGGTTCAGTTTGAAGAACATCAAAGTGATTGCCTTAGAGTATTTGTGATGATAACAAGTCACATCCACTGGAAGGCATAAGGGTTCATTTAGCTTCAGTGTGATCTGACTCAACAAGAGTCTTCAACAGAGTCCCAACTGCTGAAATTTCTAGAGCATCTGCATTGATACTAACATCAAGATTAGCAAATCACATAGAGAAAACAACTGTGCAGACTCCATTCAGATGATCTCATAGTACCCCACCGCTGTTGAGACCCATCTGTCCAGAAGTGTTAGGAGAAAAAAAGATATATCTTAATCTGCATCAACAATGATTCTTCATATTGCTGCACACATCTGCCTTATAGCCCCCCATCCTTCCTGGTGGTTTAGAGCCAATCATCTGGCCTTGCCGGGAACTCGGAGACCATCCCAAACTGTAAATTCCCATCACCAGAGTGTGAGGGTGTCTAAGGTCTGCACCAAGTCCCTTGCACATGCTGCTAGAGCATGTATTCTGGGCTCCTATGTAGAGAGGGTATCTTAGCAAAAAACAAACTTACAGCCTCTGTAAGAAAATTAAATTCTTTCTATGGTTAAAACTGCCGGTAGTAACTTAAATTTGCATGATTGAGTCAGTTTTGATAGCTGTTCCCACCACAAAAATAGTTATGCTTTTGTTTAAACAGAAGAGGAGCACAGAATGGAAAAATTGGCATATGATAGACTGAACTCCTGCAGGGGTTTTAATTTTCACATACTCTTAAACTCATGGAGCCTAATGAGCTTAACATTTTGGCCAGTTGCACAATTTGGAAATTTCAACAGTGAATGGTTTTTGGACAGAAAAAAAATGTTCTCACAAATATAAAAAGTGAACAGATGTTACTATTGGTGCTTCCAACGCCTACTGACAGAAAACATCTGTGTTGAACTTCCTGAATTTTAGGATCTTGAGAACACTCCCACACACCACCGAAAGCCATTTGAAAGCAATTGGGCTGGCGGCTCGGCTTTCGGGTCTATGACTGAATGTTCTAACGCGAGCAGGTGCTGGTTGTTGTCTTGCCTTGAGGAGCCTAGCTAGCCAAGCAGCAACCTTACAGCTTTCACTGTGTTATGCAAGTTTTTAGCATTTTGTGTGAACTGTGATTTTTAAAAAGTCATAAAAAGCAGTTGTTCTTATTCGTGTGATCATAATAAAATGAATGCAATGAATGGAAAAAAATGAAAGAAAAATATTTTTGTGTAGATACTAATAGATTAGGAGGATTGAACTGCATTGTATGGTGCCCTGGAAAGTGTCTGCTTTCTTAATGCCGTCAAAACTGGTCTTGAATGAACAGGAATTTTTTCACTTTTGAGAACATACTTATTGTACTAAAAACATGTGGGACATTCGCTGTCCCTCAAAATGCTTGGTCAAACATTTGATAGATACCATGACCGAAGTCTGCCCTTTAACATGAGCATCATACAGCAACTGTCACAGTAACTGGGAGTTCCCTGCTTCCTTCTGCTCCACACCCATCGTCTTGGTATTTGTCTGGTTGTAAGAGCAAATTTGGCAACACATTTTTCCTCTCTGTTGAATTTTTGGTTGGCTATCAAACTAACTTTCTCCAATTAATTAAATAGTAATGAATGTTTTGCAAGGATAAATCAATGTCATTTTAGTGTTCTGTAAAACATCATTAGTTCATGATCTCAACTTCAAGCTGTTTCAAAGTAACATCTCCAAGTTGTTTTAGTTAACTCTTTCTTCAGGACAGTATTTAGTTGGAAGTCAGAGGGACAATGTTTACATGTCAACAGAAGTAGTTTTTTTCTGGTTTTATGGTTGTCTCAGGTTGGTACTCTCAGTTTCACCAACACAAAGTGAGGAGCAATGTTAATCACACTTCCACTCTCACACTAGCCCAAAGCATCTGTCTACATTGCACAGTGTCGGGCAAGCCCCAGCTCTGCCGGTTTCTGAGATCTGAAGATTTCCCCATGATCCCCTTACATCCTGACAGAGTCTCATACCAGAATTTTAGCAGAGCCCAATGTAGGCAGAAATTTTATTATGCCCTGAATAAAGATGATAGAAACTAAGCTAAGAAGCTATCTAGAAGTGCTGGTCTTTATGTGGCTCATAGCAATCTAAAAGAAACATGTATCTGAGTAGCCAAAAAGGAAGCAAAGTAGGGGTCAGGTGATATACTTGGAATAAATGGATATGCTTTTGAGCAGACAAAATTAACATCTGATCCCTTTTTTATGCTGAGGCATTTCTGACTTCCAAGAATATCCTGCTATTGTGCACCACCAGTAGCAATGGTTCTGGCATATACTGCCTGCCAAGTTTAGTAAATTTGTTGCATTTATATCCAGCTTCTTTTTCATGCAGCATAATTTTTGTGCTAAGTTTATTTGAGTGTTAATCCTAACTGCTAAATCCACAATTCCAGGACTTGATCTGTAGGGGTATTGCCTTTTTGCACAGTTTAGAAAGGTTAGAATGTTTAGAAATGTGAAGGTCAACACTTGAGCTAGAGACCTAAGCTCCTTTTATAGACAGTTAAGAAAACTCGTCATATTCAGGGTGCATTTATTTGACCTAGTTTGAAAATCTGCATTGGTCTATATTATGCCATAAAATGTCACACTGACCTTATGGGAGCTTTGGATGACCACACTGCATGTAAGTAAGTGTCTACATCTGTTCAATAGATACAATCCTTAAAAAAATCTGGTGCCTTTCAAGTCATTACAAGTCCTATCACATAATTAGGTAGAGCATGCTCACTAGATAGATATATTTGCTAATATATGTCTTAATTCTGATCCCAAATTTCCCCATTTGTCTGCGCAACCATACTTCAGCAGAAAGGTTGCTTTCGTCTGCCAGAGCTATCCCCTTACTGAGTGTGCAAACAAAACCACCTTTCCTCTTTGCCCACCGCTTCCTTCCCACATCTTCTCCTCCTTCCTCTTCTCCTTTCCTCTACGCAGTAACCTTTTCAAGACTTAGCATGGAAATTCTCATGAGGTTTTCTCTAGACTTGCCCTTTCTGATGTATATCTTCGAGAGACCATTGCCATCATGGTCCCAAGTATCGTTCTTTCTACAGCAGCTCTGCAAAGTACGGAAAGCATTTCTGACGTATACTTCTGTGTATTTTGTGACATGAAGAGACTTTTCACTGGTTCTTTTGAGTGCTTGACCTACATTCCATCATATATTTTCTTTTATGTGTGTTTTATCTTCTTGGGTGACATAGCAACTTTCTGGAAGATCACAAATTAGATCAAACCGTGGGAACAGAAAACAGTACAAAATTATTTCATTTATTGACTACAGAAAAGGGCTGTAGCTTCTGATAAAGAGAACCCTTTCATAGTTCTTTTTTAATGGAGATTTACTGTTTATTCCTTCCTTCATAAAAAAAAAACCCAAACCCTTCTGTAAGATGAATCACTGCTCTGGAATTAATGTTAATGTAATTTGGTCACCGCTGTCCTGAGAGAAAATGTCGCATGTCCAGACAATGTAATTGAAAGAGCAGCAAATTGTTACCATGCCACTAAGCTGAACTAGCCTCATTTTTTAGTTATTTTTAACTTAAAGTGAATTCTGCAATTTTTTTGTTTACTTTTTGGTATAAATAAAAAAAGCTTTTTAACAAATGAGAAGGAAAGTTTTTTCTGAGAAAATGAGCTGGAATGTGAAACTCAGCTAAATAACCTTCTCTGAAGTAGCAAAAGATAAATTAAAAATAGAAATAACTATTAACTGTGTAATTATTTTTAAAGCCTGCTGACTCTTTCAGTGCTACTCTGTGCTTAAGAATTGAATATCACACAGCTTAAGGCACATGAGAAAGGTTTGCTTAATTTCCTTATCATTATTCAAGTGATATCATAGAAGTCCATCCCTGCCTAACACTGGTAACCATGTGGTGGCAGAAGTTAATGCCAGTCCTACAGTAAAATACAGATTCAGAATATAAATTTGAGAAGATGCAGACCTGTGACATTAAATGTAAATTCAGAAATTCACTGGAGAAGTAAAATAACAAGTTTTTCTCATTCCTCTTAGAAGACCAAGTCCTTCTACATAAAATAAAGGGTGAACAACAAAACAGAGGCACTTCAGGAAGCCGAGCTGCTCAGTTGCATTGATGAATTTCATCCCATTAGCACTTTGACAGCTATCTCACTGCTAGACATTTTGAAGGAAACGTTCTGCTTTTGTGGTCTTAGACCTCGCACAAAGATGTTTTGACCCTACCCGAACTCCTCATCAGATTTCCCGAAGGCTGTAACATGCTCTGGAAAGGTGCACCTGCGGTGGTCGGGGCTGCCTGCAGCGGCAATGGCTGGTGCCACCTAGTGAGGAGCTGCTGAATGCTCACTGCAAATTCAGATTGATCATCTGTCTTTTAGAAAATAGTCACTATTACAGTCCTGAAGACTCAGAAATAAAGTGACACGCAAATATGTTTAACAACCAAGCCTGCAGAAACGTCAGGATTTTTTCTTTCCAGTGGCTAGCATTTGCTGTGTTTTACCCTATATATTTATATTTTCTACCATTCCACTGATGGTTTTGACTTACTCTACCCAGGTGAAACTGCAAAAATATTAAAGTCTTGTTAAAACAAAACTCTGAGTTGCTGAAGTGGGTGAAACCATTCAAACTACATTATCAATGTACAGTGTAATGATGTACGGTGTAGAAATGTACCGGTGACTTCTTCATCATGGCAGATGTTGTGCTCATCAGTGGCTAACGTTGTGTCCAGCAAAACTTTGAAAGTGAGGTGTATTAAACTTGGTTTATTCCAGTAACCACCGAGAAGTGTGGGTAAACAAAAACATCATCTTAGCAGAGCTGGCAGGAAAGGAAGACTACACATGTATGCCTGCCATGGAGAGATTATGCAAAAATAACCGGTTAAGACCCATTGGGTCTTAAATTTGTCTTAGAATTGGTTATGTAAATAGTCAGAGGGGGGTGTGATGAGCTCTCCAGAGATCTGTCCATACTGTGCAGCCTGGGGCCGCCAGAAAGCAGTCACCGACTTGAAATGAACTGGTTGAGTTATGGCAGCAAGATGCTCCATGTGGTCTGCTTTTCTCTGCCTCTCAGCCCAAAGCTGTGCAACCCCATAGCTGAAGTATTTCTGGAACAGCGTGCACTGCATGGAGTTGAAACCCCAAACCTTTCCCTTACATAGTCCCCTCTAATATGTTCAATCCATAAACTCCTGAATTTACACTCCAGGAGAAATGCCAGGTGATATACCCATCCCAGTCTCACTCAGTATGCCTCAGCAGGGTTCTTGAGGTTGTTCCTTGTAGTTTATATTTTGGGGGTGGGAGGAGCACTAAAGTCATACGTTTTTTAGTTGGGCTCAATGATTTCTTTACTATGCCTACCACCATGGAAGATGCCTCAGAGAATTGTAAATTCCCTACATTTACACCCCATTCTCCATGTTTTGCCAGCATTACGTTTAAAAACTTTTCTGTTTCTTTTCTGTGTGCCTGTGGGGATGCCTTTTCCTGGGTTAGCACTTTTAATCAGGTCAGAAGTTGCTCATTTTTCTTAGAACCAATTTTATTCCCTGGTGAGTTGCTCTCTGTTCCACTTGCTTGTCTCTCTGTAGTGGAACTGCATCGAGGTCCTTGCTATCACATCCTTTTCCCATCTGTTCTTACAGGGACTGTTCCAGGCTGAACCCTCTTACAAAAACTTCCAGCTCCCACTTGTCTGTCATGGTCAGATCACCCTTCCCACAGGAAGTGAACTTGTCCTTTTACCAATGACCTTTTTAAATGTCAGGGAATTAACCTCCCTTCTTCTTGTCCACTGTTAAATAAATGATGGCCTACAAGCACAATTTCATGTGGGGAATACTGAATCATCAGATTCTGTATAATAGAAGCAGTTGCAAAGTGGAAGTCTGTAATGAAATGTGGAGAAATGTGTTCAATGACAGTGAAGCTCTGCAGTAATGCTGATTCCATCTCCTCATTATTGTGAATCAACAGTTTTCTCCTTTCTTCATACCTCCATGCTGGCAGGTGGATTTCTCAGCAATTCATGATGATGTTCTTGTATTTTAAAACCTCTGGAACAGGTACTGTTATTTATTGTATCTTTATTTGTATGGCACCTTAAACAATGGGTTGCTTTCAAAATTAGTGCACCCTTCTCTACCAATTTTGTTTCCACACTGTAAATTTAGCAGTAAATTAGAGGGAAGAAAGCATTTCAACATGACATCTCTTTCGTTTGACTGATTCTAAAAGAACTGGAAATTAAAGTTCAAGCTGCAGAACATGAACATTTAGTACAAATTTTAAAGTCTGTTAAGGATCTTCTTAAGTCCACTGGGATTTAATTGCAAAATGCTGTTATTAAATGCATTCACAACCCCAACAGCATTTTCTTTCATGCATGTCACTGGACAAGCGACAATGTATATATAGCATTGCAAATGTTTTCTGGGAAGATTTTCTCCAGGCTTCTTAAATTTATGACCTTTGCTCCTCCCTTGAAATAGCTTTTGCATGTTGCTGGGCTGGCTACATGATTTGTGCAAGACCTCTTCCAGTCAGCTGAAGTTGCAGGAAGAGCAAAGCAGGGACTGCTGATGTAGGAGTGTTTCCTGACATTGGAAGCTTTGTAATTCATCTGAACAGTCATGGAAGTTTTGTATAAGGACAAAGAAAAAACTTCTTCTTAGTCTTCAAGATATTCCATCAGCCCACTTTTTCATTTTCTTCTCGCATGCTTCCTCCAAGGTGCTGACCACAGCATGCCATGGTACGCTTAGGTGAGCATCTTAGCACTGGCCTCACCCATGGTGACGGGGTAATCATGCCATGCTCTGGATTTGAAAAGAGTTCCAGTTCACCCCAGTAAAATGGGAAGACTTCTGCCAGAGAGCACTATGGGCCAGAGCACGTGTCAGCATTGCTTTATCATTTAAGGAAAGGAAGCACCCGAGAAAATACTTTGTGAGTTGTCTAAAATATGACAGATGGGGATAGCATGTTTCCCTAGGTTTGCTTCCTTTTTTTTTTTTTTAACCTGGAAATTTAATTCAGACACAATTTCACAGCTTTGGAGAATTTTCTAGGATTTCCGACCCTCCAGGAGTACAAGCAGAGCAGTACCATGTGTGGTATATTTCACACAGGGGAATTTGGGGCTCTAATAATTGAGTCACGCTTTATTTGACTAAACCTTTCAAATTGATTGTCTTTGCTTAAATCTCCTCAATGACCTTTGCAAAAGAGAATGTTCTTAGGTCATTTGCTAATGAAAAAAGGACATACTCATTCAACAAAAGATCTAACATAAAGAAAGCAGAGTAAAACATGACAAGTCTGAGTTAACAAAGGTTAACAAAGTTAGTTCGGTTAACAAGCCAAGGTACTAATTGGCTGAAGAATTATACAAACATCGTCATGATACTAAGTACTTCCCCAGCTCTGACTCTAGCCTCATGCTAAACTGGTCCCAGGAGGACCTTGTCTTTATTGCAAATAATATTAAATAACCCCTATTCCTCAACAAACAAATGATCAGATAATTTCCAGGAAAGCATGGGGAAGAGACGCTGGCTTTGCCCAGCTCTCTTCCTCATTTTCCATTCCTTGTTTACTTCTTCATCCACACCAGATAGGAAAATGAGGCTGGAAATGGGAGAGTGGTATTTGGTGTAGGAATTAGAGAGGTAACCATGTTCCATGTAATACCAACTTTGAAGTAATGCAGCTCTGCATGGCCCCCGAAAGCTGAAAGCCTGGAACAGATTTGACAATTCTGAACATAACCAACATCTTATCAGAAGTTACAATTAAATGTTTTACATGCATTTACATACATGTACAGAATCCATGTTTTCCTTTCTTTGTGGAAGTAACTGAAACATTTGTTTTCAGAACCTTTCAGAATTAAACGGAAACTGGAGCCAGCTCTAATATCTACAAATGAATTTTAATAACTCTTCTCTGTTCCTTGCAGGTGTATAAGACACATTTTCATCCTTCCTAAAAGTTCCTTCCCAGATTTGGAAGAACAAGCTAATTTAAGTATTTAATTAAGTTTTAAGCCTCTATAGTAAGATATAAATATTTTATATTGATATTTGCATAAGCATGGATACTGCTCTACAAAAAACAATGAAAAACACAGACAATTGAAATGAATGAAATATCTATTATTTCCCTAAAAAGGCAGTTCCATGATTTATGCTCATATGCACTCTCTCTTAATTCATTTATACTTAAATGTTGAGCCATAATAGGTAATAAAAGTTGATAAAAAGTTACATCAAAAAAGACTTCTGTTTCCTTATCTTGGAGCTCACACTGATGAATATTGATTCAGATTTAAAACATTATTCTAGTGCTTCTAATCAGCATCTTTCCATTTGAGTCAGCTAACTAAGAAAAGTATGTCTGTTGTGAATCTTTTTAGACAAGGATTCACACACCCATAGAATAACTTTTAGAGATTCACTGTTTTTTAAAAAACTGAAAACTTCTGATGTGGAGAAAGATGCATCTGTAATAACCAGCTATGGCTGACGTAAGGAAATGAGCAGCCTCTTGTTCAGATGCATATGCCTCCTGCCAATACAAATCATCCTATATTTTATATGTATTCAATAACCTTTGTTACTTCTCGGTTTATTAGCTTGAAAAGACATTGGCCTCCTAGCATGTAATAATTAGCATGAGCAGACTTGGTTTAGAAGTAGGCATCCTATATAAAGTTGCACTTGGTTGTAAGGAGGAGATTCTCTTTCATATTGACAGCTCAAATGCTTAAATCCATGGTGTCCTTTGGCAATGCTCCTATCCAACAGTTTTGTCAAAGTAATCATCACAGTATAGCAACAGATCCACGCTGTAAGAGATCCATTCTTCTGGCTTGTCCTGAGGAATGCCATGTAATTCATTCTTCATATTGGCTCACTTCTTCCAAGAAAAAAAAAAAATGCACGGAGTTTTGTACTTTGGCTGTGTCAGCTTCTCAGTATGGACTCATTTGATATAATACAGTAAGATTTAAAATATGAAAACCTACCCCAACTGTTGTGACAGCCATTTTCCACAAAAGCAGTGTGAAGAATCGATTTGGTTTTAAAATTAGAAGTAAGCTATGTTTCAGTCATAGTGTTTGCTTTTGGGTTTGTGATATTAGTGCAACTGTAGCAGAGATAAATGTTGATTACAGATAGATTGTTTACACTGAAGTTTTGCAAGTGTGAAGTGTGTCACAAATGGGCCTATCCTTCAGTATGACAATAAAATAAATTTTGCCTAATATCAACAAGGCGTTGTTCAGTATCTTTACCACAACTTCCCGAATACATAGAAATTAGGATATCTTCAGGTGCATTTCTTCAAGTCCTCACACTGCCCTCCTTCATCCTCCCACCTCAACAGCATTAAATGAAGTTGAACTGTTATCCTTCTTGGACAGGAATTGTTTTCATCTTCTAGCTCTTTCTTTGCAGGCATGGGTGAGACTGTAAGTATTTTATATTAAAACAAGGTGTTATTTTTTTATCAACTTATTTTTATAAATATATATCTGTTTGCTCACGTTTTGCTGTAATTCTTGCTTTGTGAGATATTGATGCTGTTGCAGACTGGTCTGTGAAATTCTTACTTGCATTTTAAAAATACTTTCATTAGAATCGACTTAATTAGAACATCTTAGTAAATCGTGATTTGCACCATTGAAGCATATTTCTCCAGAAGAGACTGCGGCGATTTAATATTAGTGTCGTTAGTGCATTGAGTGCTTTAGAGCATGCAAACCATATGTGCCTTTGGTGACACTACGTCTGGAATGGCTTTCAAATACTTTGGTTCACAGATCTCAGACATACTGTCACAATCCATTACTTAAACCACCATTGTGTCATTTCAAAATGATTTTTCCCCTTTTGAGCCTTGTGATGTTGGCAGTCAACAGGGTATTATTTTTAAACAATGTTTGAAGTGGCCTGAAGAGCTGAACCAGCGCTGGAAGGGAGAATGACAAGGGAGCTCTGTGTGTGACTCTTCAACCTGTGTGGATGTGTGTGCATCTAATCATCCCAAAAAAGGCAGAAATTCCTACCATTAAATATCAGACTCCCTTTGTAAGAAATATGGTCACTAAGTGGATTTCACAGTTAAGCATATTTTACTTGATTGGAGTGTAATTGGTTATATTGTAGGTCAGTGAGAATCACTCTTGGGAAGCCTTATTCCAAAGAAAACACTTTTTCATAGAGTAGCCACAGTTATTCAAGTAGTGAATATTGATATCAGTGTTAATTTCCATGTATTGATTTTGTCACACACAATGTGGTCACTATTGCTGGAGTTTCTCTGTGTGGTGTTTCCAGATGACGTTCATCAAAGAGTCTGGCCTACTGGAACGGAAAGAGATTCTGTGTTTATTTTCTCTTCAAGAGACTGACTCCACTGCAGCAGTGATAACTAATCCAGCTTCATGCATCACAACTGATCCTAAATAAATGCTTTTTTATTATTTTTATCAGGGCCAGCCAGGACTCCTTGGATCACAGGGGTTCACTGGACCACCAGGATTGATGGGGATCCCAGGAGTGCAAGGTCCCAAAGGTCACAAAGGTGAAAGAGGATATCCAGGAATAAGTGGACCCAAAGGAGAAGTGGTAACTTTTGAATATCAGATGTTTTAGACAGTGAGCAAAATACTGGGCAGAACATAGTTTTAATTGTACTGTTTCATTCTAGGGGCAAAGAGGAGTCACTGGATTCCCCGGGGCAGATGGCATTCCTGTAAGTAGCCAGTTACTTCATCTTTAAGAAATCACCAACTGCAAATATTGCAGGCTAGTTTAAAGCCTTTGTACTTTAATTAAAATCTCTGGGTTAAATTCTGCATCAGCCACGTACGCACTTTTAAGCTAAGGGCATTTACTGAAGTGAATGGAACTGCAAATACACAGCAGGAAAGCAGAATCTGTGCTCCCTCTTATTCCCTCAGATAATTAAAGTCCATTTCCTTTGTCCTATGGAGAAATCCCCTTGTAGAGGGGACAAGAAAGGACAGAAATTTCCAGTGTCCCCGGAGGTTACCCAGCTAAGTATGTTCTTTTGTAGGAAAGAGCTGTGAGATAAGTGCTTCACATCTCTTAAGTCTGTGAGAGAAGGACACCAGTGGGTCATTCCTTGATTATTTCAGAGTTACAATGCACATAGAAAGACTGATGATTTTAAGAACACTAACCATTGTTACTTGCTTTATAGCTCATATGGCATGCTTGAGATAGTGTTAAAAATCTTACTGAACACTAAAGTGTCAAACTTTGAACAAATCGACCAGGTCCATGAAACTGAAATATTCAAAGAGGAAAACCGGGTAAAGTTCACAGCACAGTATTTTCCCAGCTTACACTTCTTTGCAACTTGTGTCATAAAATAACAAAGAAATCTGAGTCACTGGAATCCCTGCACAGAGTTCCCAGGCTTGGGTTTCCTTTGTAGTGCTCCCTGACACCAGGGCCCCACTCTGCAGCCCACGCATCCACATCCACTCTCCTTTCACCCCTTTTTGTTTCCAAAAGAGCTCCCTATCGAGTTTCAGGGCTTTCTCTCTCACAATCTTCCTCCTATTCCTCTTTCTCACTCTTAAAGGAAAAGCAGAAGACCCTCTTTCCCATTCCTATTAACACTCCTGAAGCCAAGCATCTTGTTCATTTCAGCATGTCATACTGAATTTTTTCTAAGCACTCTAATATCCTGGAAAAGAGAGTAAATCACTCTCCTGTGAAGCTCCATGTTGCTATAGCAGGACTGCTCTTACTTGAGCAAGTTTTTTTAGCCCTGCCTGCCCGAGTTCAGCACATTGTGCTGGGTGGGATAAATACCTTAGACTACTTGAACCTGCATGCTCATTGTGTCCTGTCCTCAAACTCCCATGCCCTTCCCACTCGCTTACATTCTCTGACCAGTTTTCTCAGGCCAGGACTTAACACTAACCATTGGAAGGCAGATAGATAGGCACATGTACGAACTGTAATGGCACAGTGCTAGGAACTGGGGCTGGAGGCAAGCCTGAATCTGTTCTGGGGTGAGGAATGCCAGTACTTGATGGAGCTAGGTAAGGACATGGACAGATTTCTTTTTCTTCTAAGCAAGGGATCAGAAGCAAAGAGAAAACTCTTGCTCTAGATAGAGGAGAAGGCAGAAATGTTTTATGTTCTTTTCTGGGTTTTCTGAGTCCCCTGGAAGAAAATGCTGTTCAAGGGTAGATTTGTTTCTCATCAGCCTCAGTGCAAACCAGAAGCAACAAAAATTAAGGCGAGTGTAGGTACAGCTATGGAAATGCAGTCTGAGACAGCAGTAACTTTTCAGAGGCTCCATGTTGTTTGCTTCCATACTTACAGCCTCATCACAACACTCAACCTAGCTCCAAAAGTATCTCTGACTTTTTTCCCAGTTTGGAAGCTGTTCAAAGCTAGTGAGGAACCTTTCTTCCCACTCTTCCAGTGTGAAGCACTGAAATGCTTAACAATCCCAGTTCTTGGTGGCTCCCTGCGCAGCAGCCTCATCTGGCTTAGTTCTGTGTTTAACAGAGCCTGCATTGAACATAGCTTTCCTACCCTTTCTGAAAGGTCCTTCACTACTCATTTTTTCAAGCTGTCTAGGGCATCTGGTTCAAGCTGCAGCTATATTAAAAAAAAAGGCACTGTCTGTTTCTGCCTTTGAAAATCATAGTTTCCCATGGATCCAAGCCTTGGGCTTAATGTGAGAATGTCTAAATACTGTGTGACTACAGGAAAAGCAAAACTAGAAACAGATGGATAGATAAACACTTTTTTTTTTCCTCAACAGGGTCATCCAGGGCAGCCAGGATCAAGGGGGAAACCGGGTCATGATGGCTGTAATGGGACAGTAGGTGACCCGGGTGACTCAGGAACTCCTGGACTCTCAGGTTTCCCTGGTACCATTGTAAGTAGTTGGCAGTGAGTATCTGAAGCTAAGATCATTACTGAAGTGAGTTTCATTCACGTGTGTGTTGGGGGTGAATGGGACATCTGTTAATGGAGCTCCTTTTTGGCCTAGCAGAGCATCCATGCAGACTTACCGTGGACACGCTGCCCTGTGCTTAGTTAGTAAATTGCAGCCAGGGCTGGGAGGTCTGCCCAGAGCTATACCTGTCACGTACGTCTTGTGGAGAGATAAATTCAGGAAAATCTGTACAGCTTTATCCAACAGCAATAAAATGATATTAAACTCACAATTCCTGATGAAAGTAACTTTTTCCTTCCCTGTCCCATGGCCAGAGTATTGGCTTTCCATGGCGCAGTACGTAGGATCGTGCTGAGGTGAGCAGCGGGGCTCCTGGATTTATCAGGGCACATGTCAGCCCTGGGGAGTTGCAGCTGCTGCTCTAGTTAGGAGATGCTAACCCATAATACCACTCCCAGCTCCATGGGGAGCTTTTCCCTCGGAATGAGAAAACCATGCTTTTATATACTATGAGGGTTTATGCTTTGTTTGGAAACCATGAATTTCCAAAACTAGGCGTAGTCTCTGCCTCTAAACAGCAGTATGTATATTCTCATGAAAACCCCAACAAATGTTTTTTTATTACTCCTAGCTGTTTATGTATTAACATATATGATATGAAAGCTTACTTCTGGTATTTTTTTGGTCACCTCCAGGGAGTCCAAGGGCCAAAGGGCCAGAAGGGGGAGCCCTATATATTGCCACCGGACATTGCAAGTCGATACAGGGTATGTCTGTAACTCCTGTGAGATATTCATGTTCAATACAGTTTTACAAGCAGATGATGGAGGGTTATTTTTTTTTACACTCTGACAGACATGTCCCAAGAAGCTCACTTTGACTCTGTATAGGCTTTGCAAGACATCTTCTGCTTTCTCTGGTTACAGCAAAGTCTATCTGATATCCAGGGAAAAAAGTCTCCACTCAGTCATTTACAAGATATTCCAGCCTGCATTGCAGAGGCACTGGAGATGTTGTAGTTCAAGTATTACCTTCTTTATTTGGTGACTACCTTTGTATCATGCATGGCAAAATCATTCCTTTGACATAGTTTTGTCCAGTGAATGATTCTATTTAATATTAGCATCCTTTCTATATAATTTTCTTACAGGAGTTTGATTGACTTGGGATAAAATATTCTTCAATATATTATTTAGTTATTTACTAAATCCCAAGTATTCCTATGGGTCCTTGTTGCATCTAAACCTTAAAACGTGTTTTGTAATCACTTGTGGCTTTTTCTCATTCATATGTATATATATATATATATATATATATATATATATATAGTCTTGTGTAATTTGAACGTATCAGATAAAGATAATGGGTTACATATGCCGTCAAGAGCATAAATTGTGACACATTTATGTACAAAGCTGCATCTGAGCTGTACTCAGCACAGGAGGGATCCACTGACATCATTTGTCTTATTTTGTGCCAGTGATGAGTGCCAAAATAGGTTTTTCTGTTGACATATTTGTAAGTTGCCTGTAGAATCTTCTTTGCCTTTCAGAAACTCTTTAAATCTGCACTTGTTAGTAATTAGGAATGATGAAGGCATGACTAAGTAATGGTTAAGAATTGCTCAAGTATATTGTGGCCAAGGATGGATACTGACACCTGTATTTATTTCAGAAAGTACTGAGTTCCACAAATTACTCTGTTAACTAAACTCAAATTAACTAGATAGTTCGGATGCTATTCAAAATGATGGAAGGTGTCTGGACTGAATTATTATTTACCCATTATTTATGGGTATTGGAAGGTCTTTGAGCTAGAACATTTTTGGATCCAATTTCCAAAAACATTTCAACATGTACTGCAGTTAAAATATGTGGTCACTGAAGACAGTATGTTCCAAATGCTTGTAGTGAGTCAGAAGAGAATCAGAATGATTCGGTAATTCCCATGCAACTCATGAAAAATGAGCTTGTACATTTCAGCTAAGGTTATAGCCCTAATTAAGCCACTGGTTAGATAGGATTTTTCAAGAAATAATTAAATGTAGTCTGTTCTCTATTTCAGCCTTATATCTAGTTTGGATCCCTGACTTCCCTAGCCAACTCTGTACTCTCCTACTGTATTGCACGCAACTATACTATGTGTAGAAAGTACAGAATCTGTGTGGCCCATGTTCGGTTATCTCAAGACCTGTATTGACTGCATCTGTATGTAGGGATTTTTGTAGCTTTGCATGCTATGATAGTTTTTGAAATAAGAAAAAAACTAATGAATGAGAAAACTATTTTACTCCATTTTTTATATAGTATTTATTGCATTTTTTACTTCTTTGGTTTTTTTAGGGGGAACCTGGGGATCCAGGGTTCGGTGGTTTTCAAGTAAGTATTATTACAGCAAATGTGATGAAGTGTCAATAGTAACTGATATTAGAACAACATTAATTGATTGTTGGGGCTTTTTTTTATTTAAAGGGACCTCCAGGTGCGCTGGGTATTCAAGGACCTGTTGGTCCAAGAGGAGAGCGAGGAAGACCAGTAAGTATATTTAAGATATATTCTGTAGAAAATTAACTTAACAGAAGACTTATATCAGCAAGTTCCATTATGTAGGTTTATAACCTAGCAAATGGATAGAGAAAAAAAAAAGAGTTAAAAATAGCAAGCAGGTGTCCTTGGATGCAAAACCTTCTAAAAAGCACTGACATTGATTCCACAAGGATGAATATTGCAAAAAGAGGTATAGTTTCTTTCAGCCTGTATGGCCAGAGGCTTTTGATTTATGTTGTATTTGTTCAACCTTCTTGAAAGAGTCTTGTTTGTAATGATTCAACTCTGTCCAGTCTACATCCCCCTACACTGAGTTATCAAAGGTATCAGAACCTAAATGTATTATCTTTTCTGCTCACAAAGGATATGTATATTAGCTTTCCACATTTCCCACTTGAGATTGAATACATAACATTCCTCATTAGTATTTAGAATACAATTTTATTTTTAAACTATTTTCAGTCATTTTTTCCAAAATCAACTTTTACATCATTAACGTTGACAACTGTTGCTGAATAGTTCTTTGGGAAGATTGTGTTCTCTCCAGACACCATTTTCTACATTTCTTATTACCATGGTTAATAGTTTTATGGGTGAGAAACAGATGTTCAAATACAACATATTTCATTTTCTTCAGGCTTGCTTTATTTTCCTGTGAGACAACTTTATAGCATTTGCTTTTTTGATTGTTTTGTCAAAATACACTTCAAACCTGCTCTACATCACTGATTTGAGGAGAAAAAAAATTAATTCAGAACTTCTTACACACAGCCTCCACAGCTGTTTTCAGGGACACCTGCCTCCAAAAAAAAAAATAAAAAAATCTAGAACTAAATCCACAGCATGCTAAGCCTTTCCAAAGTTAATGTTCTGCAGCAGCCTGTTTTATCACCTGAAGTAACCTGCACCTTGTCTTTTTCCTCTGGTCCTCCTGAAGGGAAATCTCCTTATCCTTTACTTACTCTTCCTCTAGCGTGAACCCACAAAGTTCACACAGGAGCCCACCCTGCAATGACTTCAAATGCTTTATCTTGGATGTCAGGAGTGCTATGAACCATACATTTTCTGAGCCACATGACTACATCCCTCTGGTTGCCATGTTGGCAACATCTCTTTTGAACACTCTTCCAGAGTAGATGGACCCCCACCATCTCCAGCTCTTAACAAAACACATCCAACTATATTTACTGTCTCTAAATCTGTGACTCACCTGCAAGAGGGACCTGGGAGCATTTCCCAGGTCAGACTTTTCATCATTCCTCTTCTCTAAGTCCTAGATCCTGCACGAAAGCAAGCGTGGCTCCCCCAAGTCCCTGCAGGGCCTCCAGGCAGTGGGATGCCCTGCACCCAGTAGATTAGGCAATGACTCACAGACTACCTGCCTAACCAAAACTGATTCAGAAGTAATTTTTTTCAGAACAAGTCTATTGTTCATGCACACAAAGGTACATAGTGAGGCAGAGAGGTCTAATGACTTCAGGTTTCACCTGAATGTTACTATCTTTTCCTTGGAGGTTGGGCTACATCCCTTTTGGGACTTAGTAGGTAGATGCTTCCATCTGCAGCTCTCTCTCTTTTCTGTGCCTCTTGTTCACCATCTTCTCTGCAAAGCTCATGCTTTTTATCCACCCCACCTTTCCCACATTTGACAGAGTTTTTAATGTGTAGAGCCCTTTGGAGCCAGTTGAATACTATAGCTGTCTGAAGCAATCAAGGCAGGTTGTCTCCAATTAATGGCTTTCCTACTGCTCTTCTTGGAAGATATGGCAGCTTTTTTTCCTGTTACAGTTTAATTTCCCACCATCTTCCTTTGATTTCACTCTGTCCAGTACCAAATAGGTAATCTGAGATGCATATATGGCAGTTCAACTTCTTTTACAGATGAATGCAGTACCAAGACACCAGTCAAGTGAAGCACTTAAAGATGTGCTTAACTTTAGGTGTGAGCTGAAAATGTTACTATGTCAAGGTCCAAAAGACATGTTCTTATTCCTTTAAATAAAAATGGGATTTCATTAGGTCTAAACTGGGAGGCTTATTCTGTTAGGAGAGATTACGATGTGATTTAGGAGGGTATTTTTCAGAACAGTAAACACAGCTAATATAGTGAGGACAGCACACTGAATGCTGAGGAATACACTGCCTTCTAAATATATGCTTATATTTGAGACATAAAGTAACTTACCTCCTGCATGCATTGATTAGAAAGCAATAAGTAACTTGGTCTCCCCTATTGTGTTTCCCCAGGGACCACCAGGGCCCCCAGGACCACCAGGACCACAAGTAAGTCTTTGTGTCAGAGTTGTTTATGTTGATTTTGTGTCGCTGAGGTTTATCCAAGACCTACTTGAAGGCAGTAAAATAAAGAACCACAGGCTGCAGCAAAGGCTGTGTAGCACAAGACCTTCTGTGTTGGCTGCATACTATGAGAAGTTATTCTTACACTGGGGTCGCCTACCTTGAAAAGTTTAAACCAGTTCTAGAGCCAAATTTAATTTGCTACTGTAGTCACAGTAGATTCCAATGAACAGAGAATCCTTGCAGTCTTTACAATATTCAATTATATCTCAGCAGAAAAAAAATATATGAGTTCATTGTTCCAGCCCACTTAGGTATTTTTATTTAACATCCAGTGTTATTAAAAAACTTGCAAAAGAAATGCTTGATCTTTTCACAACATTACTCAGTGAATGACTCAAAGTCTGTTGTAAGAAGCACTGGTAGCATGGGATTTTAATTAGAGTTGTCTTTCTGAATGTTTAGGTCTATAAAAATACTTCTAAACCTATAAAAATACTTTGAGGTAAACCTAGACTATTATTTGATTGCAGTTCTTCCGTGGTGTCCTACAGACCTGTAAGCCTGAAGAGGCCTTTAAGCATGTTTATATTTGGATTTTACATTAGAAAACTTGAGTCGAACACTTAGTAAATCTTGATCTATTGTTTTTGCAGGGCAACAGGGGCCTTGGCTTCTATGGAGAAAAAGGTGAACAGGTAAAGAAAAGCTAATTAATTACTATCACTACTAAAGGACATGTTGATGTCATTTGCTATTTATAAAGGGACCTATTTTAAATTGTCTCTTAGTTTGCAACTGTATTATGTAATTATAAGAGAAAAACAAACAAATATAGCTTTGAAAGTAATTATAATCTCTATAAGGAATGTCATAGCTGAACTAACTTCTACATGTCTAGGTCTAGCTGTGCCCTCATTTACACCAACACAGAGGTAATGCTTCTGAAGTTTATAGAGCCAGCCCACTTTATAGAAAACAACAATCTTTACCATCATTCTGGAAACACACAGGGCAAGACCACATATTGCTATATGTTAATCCCAGCACAAAATTAATTTATCTTGCCATTAATTTGTCCAGAGGTTTAGAACCGTACTCCTGTCAGGGGCAAATCTGTGTTGCTCCTTTTGTTGCAGTTCCTTAGACCCTGTGCTGATCAACAGCTTGACAAGGTATTATAACTGTTAGTAAATGTACCCTTATGCTTTTCCTGCAGGGCCCCCCAGGTCCTCCAGGTCCACCTGGGCTTCCTACAAGAGAACTGATGGGAGTCCCCTCTGACAAACACAAGGTAACTACAGGGTATTTTGCCAAAATACACAAGGAACTAAGAGCTCTGCAGTACCAAAACAAAAATGTTGTAGAAATGTGCTTTTACATATAGTACTTAGAAGACTTCAGTATATCAAAAGAGAAATCTGCTACTTTGCCATAGCTTGGATCATTAAGTATTTATTGAAACTGTGATGGCTAAAGTACTTCAGAAAGCACTTCTCACAGACTAGAGGTGCCTACAGCAAACTTGTTCTTTTTGTTTAAGTATGCAACTACTGGCCATCACTCACACCTCAGTTTACAAGCAGAAATACCTGCTGAGAAATCCTTCAGTGTCTTATTTTTCATAACAGTGAGTGAAATTTTCTTCCTGGAAAACAAGTATATCTTTAGGGAGCTATCTGAATTACTGTGTTTGTTTATATAATTTATCTATATGGTGCAGGTATTTGTATACTTACAATTAAGTCTTGTTCATACATATTGGCAAAATCCTCAACAGCAAGATGAAGTTTATTCTCATCTGTTGCTTCTTGCTGGGAGCAGAGGTACTCATACCCTGTATGTGTGTATTATGTATCAGACACCAACCTCCAGACCAATTTTTGTCCCAGATTTGAAGTTAGAAAGTTCATGTGGCTCATGCAGATTCTGCAGTAAGTAAATTGGTACAATACTGAAAGATCTAGAAATGCCTTTGACTGTCTGCAGTCTGCGTTAAGTAACATACATGTTGGGATTTCCATGACTAAGCAGAGAAGTCCACACATGAGCTACTCATCTGGAGAGCCTTTATATTCAATGGAGTTATTGTCAATATAGTGAGTAGATGTTAGACTATGATTTGTCTCATCCTAACAGGAACTCTTGCTTTTGGTCAGACAAATCATAGATAATCAGTAAGTCAAAATGGGAGAATATGCATTTACTTACAGGCTTTACTTAGGCACTCACCACCCAGACAACTCATGAACAAAGCAGGAAACAACCTGAGGTGTTCACATTCCTAGAAACCTTTTCAGAAAAATTATCAAATATTAAAAAAAAAAACAAACAACTTTTAAAACTTCTTATGAAAACATGCATTTCATATGACAAGTGTATGAATAAAGAACAGCACAAGAGTGGTGGTTTTTCTCTTGATAAACATTTGTCACCTTGTGTTGTAGGAAGGTTATTGAAATGTAAATGGAAATACCTAACATATCTGAATACTTTTTCTTTATTGTTAGGGTGAAAGAGGAGAACCTGGACAAAAAGGGGAAGTTGGAATCCCAGTAAGTCAAGTGAAGAAGAACAAAGACAAATAATAATATTGGAGTTACTACTGAAGGTGCATTCTTCATTGAACTGATGCAATATAGACATGGAACAACATAAGCAGAGACACTAGCTCTGATGCTTTAGAAAAACTGAACAACGTGACATGTAATAACTCTACAGTGCCATCAGTTGTTCTCTTACTGGTTTACCAAAATAAGATTTTCCCTGATACACTTTTTAATTTTACCTTTAACTATTAATAAATCTCTTTACTGTTGCTGATCTTTGAAAATTCCACTAAATTTCATTAAGTAAGTATATACGGAAATTTTCTCAATCCTTTTCAGTCTACTCTCCATCACATACAGACTTTTGGTCTCACTGGTCATCAGGTCTGTCGAGTAATTACTGGACAGTAATCCCATGTGTTGCTGTATCGTTTAGAGCTGTCAACCAGGCTTGACTGAATGTGGTTTAGTTAACTCACAGGCAACCTCTAGACTGTCTAAATAGCTTTGCCGTTGAGTGGTTCCTTTTTACTTCCCAGAGTCATTTAAAATACAGTCTTTACCAATTAGGGATGCATCACTGAGCATTTTGTAGAGTTTTATTTTGTCAGATGGTCTGGTCAGCTTCTCCATAAGGCTGTGGGAGAAGGTCGCAGTGTGAGAGCCCTGATGCTTTCCGTGTCCAGTTGCTAGCCAGTTCTTGAGCTGTTGGTCAGGTTTTACACATGTAGAATTTTCTTGACGGCATTAGGAAAACTGTGGATTTTATGCTGATGTAGCAAAAGGGGATATGTGTTTCTCCCTTCTGGTTTGGTTTTTTTTTTTATATTAGGACAGACAGCAGCATGCCTGTGTTTGCCAAATAGTTCTCTGAAGCTGCAGTTTGGGCATAAGCTGAGTTGCTTAATTGGTTGTATAGCTGAACAATTGCTTTGGCTCTTCTTCAGAGTTGCAGCCACAGAAGAAATAATGAAGGAGGACATGATAGGAGGGAAACCCTGTCCTCTCCCTAATGGCCTGGTCCCGCTATTGTAATGAAGCAAACATGTTACACTTAATTTTAAGGACTACAGTTCTTTCACATGCAGCTATTATTAGATACTCCATGTGTTACAATGTTTTCTTCCTGTTCAGCTTCCATAAAATAGTGCTAGAATTTTTTTGCACATAATGAAGACATATGTTGAATTGACGTGTAATGTTTCCTAGGGTGTACTTCTCTATGCTCCTGAAAAAGGTGAAGAAGGGGTAATGGGCTTCCCAGGACAAAGGGTGAGTCACTCATTAAAGGTAAAATTTACTCAGCTGAACATGCAAATCCAACCTGAGAGTTTGCCTTCAGGAACAAAACACAGATTAGCAAATTATAGAAATTATAGTTCTTCAGCCCACCAGGCTGTGGCCAGCTCTAAACTGCCGCATACAGGAAAGTAAAAAGGCCATTTTGAAATGTCATTGGGAGGAGAGCCCCACAGGACTCACAGATACCACTGTACCATCACTGGGAAGCCTTGTGCATCTTCAAACCATGATTAACAAATATGAATTTGGCTTCAGATACTTGTGACTCCCCAGAAAAAGCTAATTTAAATACTGCTACCTTGTAGCATCTGTGGATGGGTTTTTTGGGCAGTGTTTTGAAAGAGCTTTAACAGAGTGAGAACAGTACTTAGTGTACATTTACAAAAAAATCTCAGCCATCTTTAAAATCTTCATAGTCAGTTTATAATGTATTGATTAAGAGAGAAAAATCAAATACCATATTAGATTTCAGACTTCTTTGCAGCGTACATAAATTTCATTGAAAAAGTATCTGAACTCTGAGTGTTAGTGTTAGAGTTTCAAGATGTCAGATTTATTTTAGCTAAGAAATAATAATGATTCTTAACTATTAGGATGTTAGGATGTCACTTCATTTTGATAATTTTATTGTTTAATTTGATTATTCATAGGGACTACCTGGCATCAATGGTTTTCCAGGACTCAGTGGAGAAAGAGTGAGTATTTCATACAAGACTCTTGTTTCTAACACATATGTAGACAATCTGTCTGAAAAGTAAACTGAAGAGGACAAATTCTGCCTGTAATTACACCAGCTGTATTCTAACAAATATCATCTGGATTCATCCATCATTGGAATTTGGGGTCAGTTATTTTTCTCATCAGTGAGAAAAAAAAAATCGCCCTGTGATTAAAGTCTGTTTTGCTTAAAACATGAGCATGTTTTAAGAGCACTGTGGGGAGGTGTCATTTTCATTATTCCCATTACGGCGACCATAATTTCTGTAATTTTCTTCCTACATGCTTACTATTTTGAATACCTTTCTGCAGATGTGGTTGAGATGTACAGTTATCTTGAATATCACAAAAGAAGAAGAGAAGAAAACTGATAAATATACTGGTTAAATCTCTGTCCCCATGGAAACACACCCAAATATTTAAAATAGCATTCTGTTGGACAGGGAAGAGCTCATACTTTCTGTTTGGTCTCAGAAGAAGACTTCTTCAGTCAGCATTAGAAATCACTTCCATGAAGTATTCAAATAGCTGTGGGATGCATGACTTCTCCATGCTTCTCCATCCTTAGCTGTTTAAGGATGTGTCCTGCCACCAAGGCATAACAATAATAACATGAAACACATGGTACATGAAAGTACATAAAATACAAAAAATAACATTTGCACAGCTATTCAGTCCGATCACAAAATCTGGTGGTGTGGAAAGGAATATGCTATCAATGATATGTACATGGAAAGGCTGATGCAAAACCCATTAAAGCCCACTGGCTGACCTTAACATAGGTTCATGCTCCAGTCAGAAATGGTCTGTGGCTTCCCCTTACTGAGGGAGAGTCTTGGCAACAATTTTATGGAAAGTACATTGGTTTGGATGGAACGTCACTGTATAGCGTGTGTGTGTGAGGGGACAGCCTAATCGATGTGCTGTTGACAAAGACCACCTTCTTGTTGATTTTTGAGTGGTTTGATTTTTAAGAAAGAAAGAAGGATGGTTAAGTCCTGTCTGCACACAGATGAAGTCCCAGTTAATTAGGGAGCTGCTGGCTTCACTTTTAGACCACCAGCTCCACCTAGCGTAAAGAGGTTTTACACCTAATAATCACAAGGCTCCTTTTCTGATGGTGTGATGTACAGTTGCCATTATGGAAATGTCTCTGAAACGTGCAGTCCAGCTTGTGGCATCTTACCGAGAGCTGTGATATTTGTAGTGCTTCAAAACTTCGTAAGTGACTTACAGAGCTGGTTATTAACATTCAAGTTCCGTGTAGGAGTTGTACCCACTGTGAAATTGGGAGATGCTGAATTTAAAAAAAGCTAGCTAATAATTTAACTAGTGTGAATTATACAAATCTACTGGTTTCAGTGAAGTTCTGTTAATCGATATCAGCTGATGATCTGGCCAGTGTTTTCTACTAAAAGCTCACCTTTTTAACACTAATCTTTTTCTGGAGTACATCTGAACATTTTCTGTAGAAAACAAAAGTTGTCAAGGAGCTGAGTAAAGCACACAAAAAGATCATCTCTTCTGTATCAGCATCACTGAAATCTGCACTTTGCTCTGTGCACCCCCAGCAGCTGAAATACACTCTCATGTGGTAGGATGTACCATGTTTTACCACATGTGTTTTAATCCACGTGTTTTG
This sequence comes from Athene cunicularia, assembly GCF_003259725.1. Taxonomy (NCBI): domain Eukaryota; kingdom Metazoa; phylum Chordata; class Aves; order Strigiformes; family Strigidae; genus Athene; species Athene cunicularia. The sequence continues at coordinate 62,201,652 of NW_020799091.1, forward strand.
GATTGTAAACCTTTTAAAAGAACAAAGTGTCCAGGACCTTAAATATTATAACATTTGGTGGGGTAGGGGTGAAAAGTTTTCTCTGGGACATGACATGACTGGAGGTGGGAGAGTTGGATGAAGGCGCCTTCAATGCTGGTCCTGAGTTCTTGTCATTGAGCCAGGGAGCCCCTTTTTGGCCAAACAGGCTCCGGCCACCTGGAAAACAGCGAAAAGGACCTGTGCACTTCAGTGCTATTTTGCTGATTGCTGTTTGCATTCCAGTGAAAATATTTCCACTCATAATGAATCAGACTCGTTTAGTCTTCTTGCAGCGGGTTGGTATATTTTGACTGCCTGGCCCATGTGTCTCAGGGCTAACTGACACGGAGGAGATCCCCTTTCTTCTCCCGTATCCTCCAGCCTCCGTGGGAGGGTGTGAATGTAGGTGCTTCCTCCACCCACACCACTGCTAGGGGTGACAGAGCCTGCACCTCGGCAGGTCTCTCTGGCCTTTGACAGGAGTTAGGCTTGGTCCAAGAGATGGAACATCAATACAGGAGGAAACTTAATGGTGTTACCCTAATTACTACACCCCAGGGAGACAAACTGCTCAGCTCTGTTGCATAGTTTTCACACTAATATTGGAGGAAGCCAGCTGCCACAGACCAAATAATTTTCTTCTCTCTGATAAAGGAAAAGTTAACTATTTTCATGTGTATTACAGGGTTTACCAGGATTTGATGGTCCACCAGGTGGCTATGGTCCTAGGGGAAGCAAGGTACTGCTTTCTTTCATTTGCTGGAAGCAATAAACCAGATGTTATTTTGCTTTCTTTTCTTTTCTGTCATGTAATAACAATGGTGTTTGTCATCATTGTAGAACCAGTTATGTGGTTTGTTAACTCGAAATCTCTGAGATTTCTTAAAAGTTACGTCACTGCTTTTGCAAGTTTGTTTCTTTGTGTTCCATGGGCTTATCTTTCCATTCTAAAATAAATTCTCTAGAATAATGCGCTTAGATGTGATACTTCAACTTCTGTTAACAGGGAGAGCCGGGCGAGATCGGTCCTCCAGGACCAGTTTCCTATTTTCCTTCCCACATCCCAAGAAAAGGTATGTCTTCTTTGCTTAGATTGCTCATTTTAGCTGCATTTTACTACCTTCTACATAGATCAAAAGCATTAAATTCTGAGAATTCAACTCCTTAAAAAACTGTGGTTTGCTAAACTGTTCCAGAAGGTGTAATTGCCTTCTGAAAGAGTGCCCTAATCACATTTTGCAGGCAGATGGCTTCTTTGTCTCTCCTGCTGAAGATGGATTGCTATACAAAAGGCATTCATGCATTCTTATGTCCACAGAGAAGAAACAAGCAAAAAACCGGGTGACTTTGTTGTCCAGTGAAAGGAAGAATGGGAGAGTTTCTCTTCTGCGTCCTGTTTCAGAGACTCTCAGTAAAGAGCAGTAATGGCACCAGAGCAGAGACCTTTCTTATAATCTTAATATTTAGAAAAAAAAAAAAAAGTTAAAAAAGGAATACAAGAGGATTTTTTTTTCCTTTTTTAGATTGATAAATTTCTTTTGTGATCTTTTCACTAGAATTGTAGTATCCACTGTCACCAGTCCTGCAGAGCTATGGTGGCTGTGGCTGACCAGACTAGAAACACATAGAAAGTGATATCAGGTTGCCAAGGCCAAAACTATTCCAGGGAAGGTGCCAGCAAACAACAAGAATGATCACATGCCATTGCTCCAGCCTGTGTTCTCTTACCATTGAGTTTACTAGTCTTGTTGAAAGCCAGAGAGTCTAACAATGAACAGTTTGGTTGGGCCTCTTGCCCCCCAGAGAAAGGGGGCAGGAGGCCCAACACATTCTTCAAATCACCCAAATAACCTGCCAGGCTTTTAGGAGCAGGTGACTGTGTAGAGAGAGGAGGAAGCAGATAAGGGGCTGGACACACCATATGTCCTCTAGTAGCATTGACCTTCAACGAGAGCATGAGACTTTCTGCAGGCAATAGCTGGGCCCAGGCAAATGCTTTTGGCACTGGGGAGCAGAAGACAGTTCACATATCATACATCTGTTATAATGGCAACTTCTTGTAGGAAAAGGAGGGACTCTTCTCAGGGAGCTGGTCTTCTGTGTTTTCCAGGAGCAATGTAGCTCTAGCAGCATGTTAGTAATTGCTGAGAGATATTCTTTCTTCCTGGGCTTGGTGGCTCCACACCATGACTGTCATAGGCCATGCTTGGGCTTTACAGGAATCTTTGTTTCTTTATTCAGACCGAGGCATCATGAGGTAGCAGGGTTTTGCATTTCTAAAGCTACCTTTAAGACACGATTGTAAATTCTAATATTCTAAAGCCCTTGAAGTTCCTAATTTTTACTTTTTAAGAATTGAGCAATCTGCAGGTCAGCATTTATGGGTTACAGACAGCATCACACTAACATGTTTTGTGGAACTGGGGATGTCTTTCAGGTGCAAGAGGTGATCCAGGCTTTCCCGGTGTTTCTGGACTACAGGGAGACCCAGGAGAGAAGGGAGATCCTGGGCTGCCTGGTCTTCCTGGATTCTCTGATGGTAATATCCCAGCAACACATGTTCCAACATTTAACTTGATAGTGAGTTTTAACTGATACAGGGTCAGGGTAGGGGAAATACATGTGCAGACTGTGGAATATGCAGTGCAGAGCGGTAGATAACTAATTGCGGGGGCAAAAACTGACAGAAGCATTTTCCTTTGGCCTCTATGGGGCTGTGTCAAAACAGCTGAAATAGAGACAATGACAGAGCCTTGCTTCAGTAACTGCTATTGATTTGCTCAATTGAAAAGCACAGTTAGCATTTTTGCTTTATACTAAATATCTCCATTTTTCCTTGCACGCTAGATGCAGTTGCATGAACTTTCCCTTCTGCTACATGACAGCTCTTTGAGCAGTGTTGTTAAATTGTTTTGAAATTCTTCCCTGGTTCTGTTTCAGCGGATGGGGATAAGCCAGGCTTACCCGGAGAAATAGGACCAAAAGGTGAAAAAGGTGAATTAGGATCTCCTGCTTATCAGGCGGGCCCGCCAGGGTTTCCGGGTAAGCACGGCACACCAGGACTCCGTGGTCCACCTGGTCCCACTGGATCCCCTGGTAAGTTCACGAAGAGAGATGATGAGAACTCACAGGAATGTCTTTGCTTATTTTAGAGATAGCTGTTGGCAGAGCAAAGTGAGAAAGTAGATTGAGGGAATGAAATGGGTGGCAAGGAGGATACACAGTGGGGTAGTGTTGCCTGTTCATCAAGGAAGGAAAGGTTTGCATGGTTTTTAGACATTCCTGCCAACATTTGAAAGAAAATAAGGTCTCTTTTCGGGCTAGGGAGGGATATGAATGTCAAGAAGTGTGTGAGAGAGCTGGATTTCTTCCTTAGCCTGGAGAAGAGAAAGCTAAGTGGAATCTTACTGCTATCTTCCCTTACCTCTTGGGAGGTCATAGAGAAAATGGAACCAGATACTTCACTAGGGAGCACAGCAACAGGGGCAAAAAAGCACTGGTCCAGAGCTGTAACCAAGGAAGTTCTGCTTAGATATTAGGAAAACCTTTTTCACTGTGAGGGAGGTCAGATACTGGAACAGGTTGCCCAGAGAGCTTGTGGACTCTCCATCTTTGAAGATATTCAATACTCAGCTGGGCAAGGTCCTGAGCAACTTGCTGTAACTTTGAGGTTGGCCTGGCTGTGAGTAGAGGGTTGTACCAGGTGGCGTCCAGAGGCCACTCTGACTGAGGCTGTGCTGTGCCTCTGTAAAAAGCACCACACTGCAGTGCAAGAACAGGAGTGGAGAAAAGGATATGCAGGAGGTGATCCAGAACAGGTGATCTGTGGTACTGCAAAGTAGGTTGTGCTGAGAGAGAGGAGCAAAGGCATTCAGGGACAGAGAGAGCAAACAATAGCAGGAATCATCTGCCACACAGAAGGAAGTTACTGAGAACAGGTGTGGGAAGCTGTGAGAAGGGGAAAAGAGGACAAGGGCAGGAGATAGGTAACAACAGGCTGGGTTAGACAGTAAATGACAGTAGGGGAAACAGAAAAGGGCAAATGCAGTGCAGCTCAAAGGAATAGGGAGGAAAGAGAAGAAAAGTGAATCTCGAGAAGATTAATTTATATTTTTATTTAATGAAACTTCTAGGTTCTCTCTTTGGATTAAAAGGACAGGAAGGGACCCCAGGGAGATCTGGCGTGCAAGGTTTCCCTGGGCCAAGAGGACGAAAAGGACCTAAAGGTAGGTTATAACAGCAAATGCAATAGATAACCTGCTGTTACACATTGTGTAAAGCTTCCATTGTATTCAGCCTGAGTTTCTTGAACATGCTCAGAGATGTTCATGCTGTTATGACATGCTCGGGGACTGATGCATTTGATCTGGGGCTAACATAACAAGGAAACATTGTGTCAGTTTCTTGTAAGGAAAAAAAAAGGACTTTTTTTAAGTGTTTGGGAAACTACTCAGGTATTCTCAAGTCTATATATCAAATGGATGCACCCAAACTTCTATCTGTTTTGACAGAGCATTCTTTCTTTTCTTTTCAATCCTTTCCTTAGGCGAAGAAGGGGATTGCAGTAAATGCCTTTTGGGTGACGAAATCCGAAGGGGCTCTACTGGCCCTCCTGGCCCTCCTGGCTTTCCAGGAACCCCTGGCCAGCCTGGCAGGAAAGGAGAACCTGGTGATCAAGGACCACATGGTATTCCTGGCTACCCTGGAGCAAAAGTGAGATACTTGTTTCTTTATTGCATATTTTTATATGCCTACTAGAAAAAAATCCAAGCTATTCTTCATGGAAAATGGTGAAACATGCCATTTCTTTCCTTCTCTGCCACTTGAATAGCATTCAGATTGCTATCTACAAAATACTGAAAGCCAAAAGTTGCTAGGATGGAGGTGAAAATAGGATGTTTTGGGAAGAGTGAAAGATTTCCACATAATCTGAAGTCCACTTTTGGTTTAAACAAAACTCTTCGAGCAGAACCCTTTCAAGCAGCTGTAGTACGGAGTATGATCTGACCATCTAGAAGAGTAACAATTCCAGTAGTAACTTAAAATTGTTGCTAATAAGATGCATACATCAAACTAATGAAATGTAGAGTTCTTGTTTACAATACATTGTCTGCCTAAAACCCACCATGCAATAACCCTGAGAAAAGGGCTTTGCTTATAATTGCTTGCTTGTTATTGACACTTAAAGGTGCAGTACTGTGTGGTATGCCAACCATATCATAGTTCCTCACAGTCAGAACTGACTTCAGGAAGTCACATCTCAAGATTTTTAGAATAAAATTTTTGTAAAGCTGACCCAAAAATTATTTTGTTTATGCAAAGATGTCAGAGCAAACATAATGTTTTCAGTTAGTGCTTTAGGCTCTTCTGAACATCAAAAAAACAAACTCACAACTAGTTTAAATTTGGCATTTTTCAAAATTAAAATAAAATTTGACTTAATTGTGGCTGTCAAACAAGCAGAAAAAATAGATATTTTTTTTTTTTCTGAAAATTCAAAATACTCTTATTAAAAGTTGTTCTTTCTAGAAGCCATGAAAAAATTGATAGAAATATTTTCAAAAAAGTTCAGTGTTGAAACTTCAATTAAAATTTTTCAAGTTCTGTAAGGCTTTTTGCTTTTGAAATGAAGAATTTCAGTATCTTCATCCCAAAATTTAAGTTACTATAGAACAGACAGTAGTATAGACATATACAGGCATAGCATAGCATAGCAAAATATCACTCAGCAGCAAAGCCTTGACTTTATCTCAGCTTTTGGTCGCAATGAATTCAAAGTAAAACAATTTAGCTTAAATATTCTTGGTCCAAATTCTTAGGCAGAAGTGACTCCATAATAATGTCCAACAATTTACATATACAGACAATAGATATGCTTAATCTAGATCACATATCAATTTAATGAAAATAAAATTTTATCCCAAGCAATAGGTATTTTTTTCTTTGGATAAAGAGAAATTACAAACAGCTGTAAAACATTTTGAAAACCTGTGTGATAAATTGTATTATACACAACATTGAAACCTTGAAAACAAAAAAACAGCAATGTGATCATCATACTATTAATGCGGTATTACTGCTGATCATTTGTGTAGTTACACAGTCAGTGAAATAAATCACAGAATCATCTAGGTTGGAAAGGACCTTGAAGATCATCGTCCAACCATTAACCTAACATTGACAGTTCCCAACTACAGCATATCCCTAAGGGCTATGTTGACTCTACTCTTAAACACCTCCAGGGATGGGGACTCCACCACTGACTTGGGCAGCCCATTCCAACGCCTAACAACCCATTCTGGAAAGAAATGCTTCCTGTCATCTAGCCTAGACCTTCCCTGGTGCAATTTGAGTCCTTTCCCTCTTGTTCTATCGCTTATTACTAGGTTAAAGAAGCTCATCCCCAGCTCTCTGCAACCTCCCCTCAGCCTCCTCTTCTCCAGACTAAACACCCCCAGTTTCCTCAGCTGCTCCTCGTACAACGTGTGCTCCTGCACCAGCTTCGTTGCTGTTTGTTGGACACAAGTTCCTGAGATTTCTTTTGGCCTGCAGAAAGCAATGTCCAAAAGAAACATCTTTATTGTTTTGTATAGATGTGGCTTCAGTGGCTATTAAAAATGCAGTTTGCAAATATAGCCCAGGTAAAGCAGGATCCTTATAGTCAAATCTGAACTCCCCCTTTAGACTTACAGAAGTGTGAACCTGTATTTTTGAGATGACCTGCAGCTGAGATAGTTTCCATACATGCTTTTCACCCAAGAAAATCTTGGAGAATGTCAATAAAAGGTGGTAATGCAAAAGACACCCTTTTAAATAATGTATGACACAGGAGTATTTGAATCAAAAACTAAATGCATCAGCTACATCCCTTTTGTTCAGTGTCTGCCCTGGAATTCCAGAAGAGGAGGCTAGGCAAAACCTAACATGTGCCTTAGATTTTAGTGAGCGTGAATGTAGTAATTCAGAACTAAAGCTCACTGACATAAAATAGTCAATGGTAAATGAGTTTGTAATGTCTGGCCTTGACACCTACCATGGGTTTGGGCCTGTGCTTGAAAGGTTCTTGGCCAGAAGCTATCAGTAACACTTTGAGATGGACTGTTCAGGAGAAGGATTCTGCATTATGCCAAGGGACCAAGAATGCCAGAGACTGGTCTTTAGCTTCACACAGTTTGCCTTTGCAAGAGAGGAAATCTCCCTTCTTGGATGTTTTCAAAGCTTGGCTAGGCAAGGCCCTGAGCAGCCTGCTCTAGCTCCAAGTGCTGGGTTGGACCAGGGAACTCCAGCTCTCCCTTCTAACCAAATCCTTTCCCACAGGCCTGTGGTTTGTGGCAGGTCACTTAATCACTCTGTGCCCAAGTTCTTGTCTCTGGTAAAGGAAGATGGTGCTACTTTTCAGCCTCACAAAGGTATTGTGAATCACAATCCACTGCCAGCTATGAGGCTGTCCTCTTTTGTAGTGATGGGCAGGAGGAATTACAGGTCGATATAATACTGAGTTTTGTTTCCATGGTGCTGAAGAGTTACTTACAGCATTTAGTAGCTAGCATTGAGGAATTTAACATGTTTTCTCCAATGCAGTTCTGCAGCTGTTTGCAGGACTCTAGCTAGCTTCTGGAAGGCCACAACTCTCCCAGTGCCACCTTCATGCAGAAGCTCCCCTACCATGCCACATAGACCTTGGTCCTAGCTAGAGCATATTAATAACGATTCAGGCACAAAAATGGGATTACTGAAGAGGAAATCATTGACAGAAAGTAATGGGAAAGTAGTAAAATTTAAGGAGGGTTAGGGTTTTTTTAAGCAGCATAGTGGAAATGCAGATCTTGATATCAACTTAAGTGGTTCTGCTTCTTTTTTGGGTTTTTTCCATACATGTAACACCAGGGATTTTCGGGTCAAGATGGATTTCCTGGACCAAAAGGAGAAAAGGGAGATTCTTTACACATAACTACTAAAGGTAAAAATTTACATCATGTATTTTGCTATTATTGATACTTTTCATGAGAGATTGGTCTCACAATGAAAGGTCTTCTTTAGGCACCAAAGGAATTCGAGGAGATCCAGGGCTGCCTGGTATCAGAGGTGAAGATGGCTTCCCAGGCAGAGATGGGTTAGATGGTTTACCAGGACAGCCTGGCCTTCCAGTAAGTAGCAAATAAAGCTAAATCATTTCAACCAATACTAAATTGCTAATCCATTTAATTTGGAGGAGTTACATCACCAGGCAATCCTTCTATCACAGCTAAAGATGCACAACTAGACTGGCTTTAATGGTTACTGATATATTAAACATCGTTTACTCTCAGGGTTTTTAGAACAATCTTTTATTTCCACTTTATTTAAACAACTAAGTAATAGTGTATAACCCATTTAGGCCACCGAACTAGTTACTAGTTAGCTTATGATAATTAGTGATTTATTAGTGACTCATAGCATTGTCTAATAGAGATTCTGTGTGACTGAATTTCAGCAGCTTTGTTAGGGCTCAAAGCAAAATTTACTACAGTTTTACATTCTCAAAATGTAGGTTCTGTCATCACATATATGTTTGATAGCACTCACCTAACTGTAGCTATCTACAGGTTAGACATACAGTCTTAGTTTGTTTTCTAAGCTCATTCTGTAAGCAAAAGAAAAAGTTAAATACCTTGAAAGAGGAATTCATAAATGATATTTTGGACCACTGAGATGCTCTTACATCATATTTGAAGATGAGTCAGAGCCATATCATCCAGTCTGGACCACAGTGCTTTTTACTATCAGTAAAGATGGTACTCTATATTACTTCTGAGGATGGAAACATTTTCTAGTGATGTTCGTAAAATATTGGTTCAATAATGTAGAAATACCTTTAGAGGAGCAGACAAAGGAAAAATCTGCCCATTTGGGTGCAGTTTTTCAGACAGCTTTTCTTCAGGTCTCAGAAGTAAATGCCACATCAGAACATCTCTAGTGATGCACTTGGTTTCTGAAAAACTACAAGTGGGTTTTGGGGAAAGGGCAGTAAGCCTCTCCACAGATGTGATTCGTATTTTCAAGTGCCATTCGTGGGCTGACATTTTTAGGGGAATGCTCACTTGAAGAGTGCTCCCCTTGCTCCTTTTGTGCCATAAGGTCTAAATTAAAGTCAGATTATTTCAAATATATTTTATTTGCAATGTTGATTTCAAGAGCTCAGCTGCAACACCTGAGGAATTACCTACCTGTAAGATGTCATGCATGAGAGTAGTTCAGCTGTTTGGCTTTTGTTTCTTTCTCAGCAAAACCAGGAGTAATCACCTCCATTCGCTTCCTGCAGGGTGATGGTATCAGAGGTTTCCCCGGTGATCCTGGTTATCCAGGTGAATTAGGACCAAAGGGCTTTCCAGGAGAAGCAGGTCTGCCAGGTGAAGGATTTCCTGGTCCAAAAGGGTACCCGGGTCCTCCAGGTGACCGTGGACAAGATGGAAACCCAGGACCTCCAGGTCTGCCTGGTCTGCCAGGAGAGCCTGGCCAATTAGGTAAGAGACATCACTCTGTCTTACATCAAAACCATGGGAGATCATTACTGAATTGTGTGCAGCATCTGTACAGCACACTGTTGAAAAGGTAGCATTTGGTGGGCGGCTATGTGGGTAAAAAGAGATTGCTTGTATTACTTGTCCAGAAATCTTAAAAAAGGAAATACGTCAGAAGTCCCAGTAGTTTCATGTCAGGTATTATTGAATTAGCATGAATGAATGTGTTAGTGTCAGCAACTAACATCTTTCAAGTTTCAAGCAGTTGGAGGCAATGAAACAATGTCCTGCCACTGGAGTACTCACAGGGGGTTTTCTCTGGTCTTCCCCATCCCATATAATCTTTTAATTGACCAGAGAAAAGCATGTATCCATCCTTCAGAGCTATTCATAGTATCTCTGCAGCTTTCCAAATCCCTTCCAGCATAAGAATGCCAGGGCTACATTCACAAGAGCTCAGGCTCAGAGTTTTATTGCTTGACTTCAAGATGCCTGGTAGAATATTCAGGCCAGAGCCAGGCACCTGCCAACCCTACACAGTGCATGGGACACAAAGCCTCCTAACTCTGACAGTGTTAGGTTTCAGGCTAGATCTAATTAATGTATGGATAGAGAGTTCCAGTATGTTATAGCAAATAGTTTGTGTTGTATGTATGCATAATACATAAGAGAGTACATTATCTGGTGTTGTAATAGACATTTTGGTTAGAATTGAGAGCATTTTATAATTTTTCTCTTTTAAATAACTGTTTTCCTGTTCTTTGTTCATAGACTGTGGGCAGGTCACTGAAGACTTTTCTAGAGGAGATGGAACTGAGCCAATATGGTCAGGTACTGTACATACAAATGCCTTGAATATATGTTGATATTTAGTCTCATGCTGCTCTTATGGCTTGATGCTTCCTTTCTGATGATTGCTTTAGATGCTCTTGATTGTAAACCATTTGAACTTCAGGTCACAAATAACCATGCATATAGTGTATGTAGCTCTAAAATAATTTAGTCAAATTGAACATATTTAAAATTATTGCAGTTTTAGCTCTACAGTTCAAAAATTCTTTATTTCGTTGCTCATGAGTGTTTATTGTGACAAAAGAACAATTACTGTTCAATCTGTAACAACAGTCCCAGAAAGCAGGCACCCAAGAAACTGTAAACAATTTTTTAAAGAACTTTGAGTGAACATTTTCAGTGCAATTTGACATATAAAGAAAAAAAAACCCTTCATTTGTACCAAAAATTCACTTGATTGCTTCAGGGGGGTAAATTTCCCATAGGGAAAAAAAGTGTTTCTTTTATTCTGAAAAATACAGTCATCCATGAGGTTGGACTACCCTTCCCATGCCGATCTAGCTGCAGCAGCCACTATAGCCCCTCTAAAACAGACAGAAGAGCAGATGTTGGGGTAGAGCTCAGCTTGAGTGGTCCCCTGGAAATACCACCCATGACCAATTTTTTTAACGAAGCATAAAACTTTTTATAAATTAGGGGTTTGCCTGTTAATTTCATTCACCTGCTTTAATGATGGTGTCTCAGCTGCAGGCACAGAGCTGATGAGAGGCAGCATATGAGCACGTAGGGTGTGACTAACCCTCTTTGTTTGCAGGTGCGGGCTGTGTGAGGCCACCAAAGGGATCCCAAGGCAGGCCAGGGCTGCCAGGAGCCACAGGTAACATTTTGCCTTCACCTTTGTTTCCCACATGCACTGCATTTTGAAGGAGATCTTGCCAGATTGATGCCTTAGCAAGCTGCAAGTTTTAGAAATAACAGTGGAGTACAGTGCTAACTTGAAGCTGGCAGAGATCTAAGCAGCATACAGCCTAGGTGGCTGCACCACTTCTCAGCTAATTCTGTCTTTGCTGATGATAGTCAGCCATGAAACAGAAGACAGAAAGGACAGTCCATTTGTTATTCTCCACATGCAAGTGAGAGTATACAGAGAGAGTCTGCAAGTTTATTGGTAGAGAGTATACCAAGGTCTCTCAGAGCTGACTGGACACCTCACAAGGAAAATCCTGTCCTCTGATAACAGGGTGATAAAAGGTTGCAGTGGAGGATTGTGGAAGATCCTTCTTACTAGTCCTCCTTGTGAGATATTCAGGGCATCTTCAACAAGTGTGAGCCTAAAGCCTTTAATGCAGCTGGGTGCGATAGACCTCATTGTCTGATGCTATGCAGTTGTTCTGTCTGTAGCCATACTCACCTTCCTTGCAGAGCTGGTCCATACTAGCCCAGAGGAACCATCTGGTGATCCTGGGCCCTTCCAGCACTGAGGGTTCCTCATCTCTTTCCAAAAGGAAGAGAAGGTGGGGACAAGGTCTGAAGGACTGTGTGAGATGGAATTGAGAGAAACACAGACAAGGTGTGCTGGGTGGTCATAATGATTGACCTTGAAGAGGGAACCTCCAGCCAGCACTGATAGTTACTATAAGCTTACATACAGCCTAAGCAATAAAGCTGGTTTTGGGTAAATCTTTCTCATCAGCGCTGGTAAAGGTACTGACAAAACCATAACTCAGTCCTTCAGAGTTTGGGAAATGTAAAATTCTTGATGCACCCATTCCTATACCCCCTGTGCTTTAGCCCAGGTCAGAGATCTGGACTATAAATTTTAAGATCAAGGTTTTGGTTTTGTGTTTTTTTTTCCCAGCACAGGTTTTATTATGGCATGCATGGATTTATGGATTGATTTATCACTGATTCATGGATCTTAAAAGGAAACGTTTTATCTCTATTGAAAAATGATGTCTCTGAGCTATTTTTCTTTAGTCCTAATGACTTAGTTTGTTGTTAGGGTCAGTGCTTCTGAAAGTTTTCTTTGCCATCTTTGTAATTTTTTTTCTGAGTATGGTGATTTGTTTATTCTTCCATTCATATGAGCTTGAAGGTTTTTCTTTCAGCAAATACAGTCAGATTTAACTCGTAGCTGTAAGACTGCTGTAATAAGTGATGCTGGTTTTGTGTGGTGTATGTATTATACTCTTGTTAGGCTCTTTAACAGATAGGTCTTTGTCAGATTATAAGTTTCAGTAATTTTAAGATTTGTTTTACATCTCTTCCCTCCAAAAACTGGAAAAGGCCCCTTGCTGAACCCAGTGCAGAGCTCTGTTCGTAACCACCTTTCAACCTGCGGCAGTTCTGGATCTGGAAACCCAGGAGGAACAGGACACATCTTAAAACTTTTCGCAGCTTCTTGTTGCCATAGCTGTGTCAATCTAGTTTCCTGGAGCGTTGTTCCTACCCACATTCTCCAGATTGACACAAAAGCAACAATACCTTTACACTATTTTCATTGTCTGCTTAGAGTGATGTGATTTTGTCTATGAGATTTCCCACAACCTTTTCAGCCAGGATGGAGCTCTGCTGTAGACAGTCAAGTCTCTCGGTGTCATAGGTGCTGATGGCACCCACAAGCAAGGAGTCATCTTTATAGTCTCACACTCTGGTGTCCTTGTGTCCCTTTGAAATTCCTGGCAACATACACAGCCCACCCTAAGTTACATCCTGGTTATTCAGTAGTCTTAAGACCTACATGATCACTGTTGATAAAATGTTTAAATTGTTCTCTGTTTCAAACATACAGCTAGAGCACTTGCAAACTGAACATTGGTCTAAAATAAAAAAAAATATTGCTACTGCTTGGCACATGTTAACACCAGCTAACATTGCATAATGAGCTACTGAAATATGTGGTAAGCAGTGATTGCATTTTCCTTCTGCCACCTTCTTTCTCTAACATGACTTTTTAATTAGTGCAATACTGAACAAAATGAAAGTAAGTCAGATATTACAGATTGGAAACAAGACCAAGATGCTGTTTGGGTAAGAGGCACATTAGAATTTTCCATTGAGACCTGAAAGCCTAGGGTTTTCCTTTTAATTGCTTTCTGAAAAGTTATTGTTCGTATAAGGGAGAGAACAGTAGTCCTGTAGGGCACTGGGAAAATGCTATTCACGCTGCATTGACTGTTTATGTGCACCTTATTTGTGGTCTCTTTAAAGGTTTCCTTCTCCTTTTCACAAACAAAAACTAAAACTGAAAAAAAAATGTGGTTAAATAATGGAAATTCAGAAGACTGAAGTGGAAGAAAGTATCAAAATTCAAGTGATATTTTCCTTGGTTTGTCATAGTTGGAGGTGGAGAGAAACTTGCTTTCAGTGTAATAAATAAATTAGTTTTAATTCATGGTGATGCTAAGCAACAACACTTAAAATGTTAAAGCATGTGTTGACCTTCAAGCCTGAGTTGGGAGCTTAAAGAATTTGAGGAGCTGGGGAGAGTAGGGAAACAAAGCATTGCACAGGAATTATTTTCAAAGAACTTCACCAAAAAATCTTGATCTTGGAATACAATGAATTAATGAGATTCATGTAATAAAGCTATTGCATGAAAATAAATAAATAATGTCATTTTCTAAACTTAACAAACGAATCCTACTAAATGCTTGCAGGCTTTGAGATGTTAAGAAGCAGTAATATTTGCCCTTACCCAAATGTCAACTACTACATCACAAGGAAGCGAGGTCTCATTTTACCTGTCAGAAGATAACTCAGTATGAGCATGAGTTTAGTGCCAGAGGAATATTTTTTCAGGGCACAGCCCTTCTTTTACTACCAAAACTATAGACCTGTACTGTTACAAATATAGTAAGTAGGCTAGTTCATTTGTATCCAGTTTCTAGGATGATTAGATCTAAACTGTAGCCTTACATTTCTGTTTCATGGTTATCTCAAACAGTCTACTCTTGTTCTGTGATCAGTTTAGCAAAGAAATGAAAAATTTGTTCCTCCTACAGCATCTCACTTGTGCCCATTTCTGTTGAGCATTCTTCTTTGACATTGCCTTTTGACCTTAATCTAAGAGCCTTAATTTAAAAAAAATTTTAAATTCTCCAAGTCTGTGAGACTAATTATTTTCACACTAGTATTGTCCATATCATTAGTCTTTAAATCAGATTAATCCATGTTTGCAAGAGCCCTTAACCTAGATTTTTGTTCCATGTCTTGGGAGATTGAATACTAGCTACAGTAGAGTCTCATTAAATTTTTTTTAAAAAGTTTCCTCTTTGCATCTGGAACCGCATCATGATGATATTTACCACTAACTTTTCTTACATTATATGCACATTTCTATTCTGTTTGTTCAGATCACACTTTCTTTCTTTTATATAATTTAGGTGCAAAAGGTGCAAGAGGATTCCCAGGTGATCCAGGTCCAGTGGGATACCCAGGGCTAAATGGTACACGAGGTGATCCAGGTCGGGAAGGTTTCCCAGGTCCTCCAGGTATATTGAAATAATTAGTCATTCTTTATGTAATTTTGGCCTCTTTACTACAGTCACTGAAACACAAAAACTTGATTCCAGATACATTTTCAGTTATCTTCCCTTCCACATTCAAATGATAAACTACTATACAAAACTGTAACTTTTCCAATCGAGAAGGTTTTTCTGCAGCTTCTGTAATGATGAAAAGTGACATAGATGCCAGCCTTTTAAAATCTTCTTTATAGTGCAAAATTATAAATGTGACAGTAAAAATTCATGAAGTTCACATAGAAATAAAGAAATTCAATAACAAAATATTTCAGATTCCACATGTAATATACTCAGAATAGTGATGCAGAAAGGAAGAAAATACTAATATTAGTATTTCTATTTAATTCTTTCCAGCATTAGTGTATATTGTACTGGGCATATCAAAGGCAGAGTACTAGCTACTTATCTCACCCATAGGCAGCTGTGTTTCCAAACAGTGTTTACAAGTGTTCAATGTTTTTCATATTTTATGCTAGTCTGTAATAGATACAGGTTCGATCCCAGAGCTTCTGTATCTCTCCAGACCTTCCAGGATGTCCAAAATCCAGTACCCACATGCTTCTTCACCCTAAGGCAGCACACAACCTGAAAGTATTGTCTAGGCTCATCTACAGCACTTGTAGTAGCAAAAGAGAAGGCTAAAGAGTTGATGCATGTTCTGGTCAATAGGCAAGGGATGTATCATAAAACATGGCTCTGTGCAGAGTAGGGCAGGACCACTGAACCTGTGTTTCCCCTGCTAAGCTCTGCAGAAGGCTTTAAATGCTAAATTAGGGCTCCCATACCTTATGGCTCCCAGGCCATAGGGTGGTCAGCACTCAGACTAATTTTTGCAGTCTGCAATACTGTCTTTCACCAGTGCTTGGACTTAACTTCCAGTCTAGGTCCTGTTTCCCAGTCCACAAGAAGCCTTTCCCCTGTCATCTGTGGTCATGGGGGCTTGTGCCTTCCCAGTCATCCACCTACAGGGTGGGGTACAGGGGCAGTGGCGCTCCTTCATCAAGAGCATGAAGCAATTGGCATTGGCCCCTTGAGATGTGTGGGGAACTTCACAGTTTACCAATATGCATTCACTCATTTATTTTTTCAAATTTGACTCCCTGCCACATATCAAACTAGGTTTTTGTGTACAGGAACTGGTTTTTTGCCCTTACAGAATAAGATGTTTATAAAATTCTGCAATAGCTGTGTCAAAATAATTGCACAAAAGTAGCTGTACTTGGACCTGTGGGTCTTTTATCACCCAGGCACTAGGTATCCTGAAGGGTTATTTATAAATTCTGCCGATTTCCATGTTTGGCAAATGTTCTTATAAATGCTACATGTTTAAAAACATTTATGCAATACTTTGATTCTACAGGTTTCTGCTAAGAACTAGGGGAAATTACAATAATGTAAAAGGCATTATGATGGTGTATCTAGGATTTGAACTCCCAACATTTTTAGTGAACCCTGTGATGCCTAGTCACTGTTTTATTTTACAGGTTTTACTGGGCCCAGGGGAGACAGGGGCCCGAACGGTCTACCTGGACTTCAGGGACACCCAGGCCTTACAGGAAAACCCGGTGCTCCGGGAGCAGCAGGATTGAAGGGCTTTCCTGGTGATGTTTTAGGAGCAGCAGCAGGTTCTCGAGGGGATGTCGGGTTCCCCGGCTTCCCGGGGTTGAAAGGCACACCAGGAGATCAAGGAGTACCAGGAGTTAGAGGTAACAGCTACTTCAAGTGAAGAAATGTTTGAGTGTGATATAAATGCAGCCAAATTATAGAGATGTGAGAGTAGTAAGATACTGTGTTAGGACACATTGGAGGTATTGATGACCTCAGCATCAAATCCAGTGCCTGATGATCTCCCATGCCTTCCCCATCTACCTCAACTGTTACCAATATGTCTGGCTTCTCCAAACACCTTCTGGAGATCCACTGCTTATGACCAGCACTCCTTCACATTGCACTTCATTAAATCAGCCACAACAGGATACCAGAGAATGAGATTTTGCTTATCTTTGTTGTGTTCAGATGTACTTTTAATTTTTCCCACTGTAGTTAAGGGAGTGGTGATGTAGTTATCCTGATTTTCAGTTACAGACTGCTTAATACTGAGATTGTTTCCAGTGCCAGAAGAGGTTTGGATAATACACGGCTTTGCAGAATAGCACATTGCACTAGTGCACTATTTGTACATTTTAGTTAAGAGGAGATAGTGTTTAGTAAATGTTAATAAGCCATGTTACCTGGTCAGTCTTTGGGCACTCAGGAACAAGGAAAAGATAATATTATATACTTATTCATAACTTAAGGGTGTTAATTTTATTTCATTATTTCATGGAGCTTAAAAAACATGCTAAACTCCCTATAGAAAACAGAAGAACGTAGTTTCTCTACAAAATCTGACCTTGGCACTCTAAGTTGTGTGGAGAACTTCCAAAAGCATGTGTGGGAATTAAGCATTGGCTTCTACATAGTTTCAGTAGCATTTGCACACATAGTTAAATTTAAGAATGCTGATCACCACCTTGCCCTGTTGTGGAAGTGAAAAAGGAGTAGTAATTGTGTGACTAGCTCAAAGCAAGGAGGTATATCACAGGAACCTGTTTTGGAGACTCTTCTTATGATTTTCAACACAAATAAAGAAAGGAAAAGCATCATCTTACATGAGTTATTTGAAGTGAGGAGATCTGGTTTGACATTCAGTAGATCCCCAGAGTAAAAGAAAGATGAAGACAGATCTGTGGCACTTGACAGGTTTGAGAAAAGGCAGAAAAGATCACTAACACCTTTGAAAAGGGGAAAAATTCAAGGTAAAACATGGATTGGAAAAGAAAAAAAATTGCATGACTTTCTACCTTCTTTCTAAGCATTTCTGTAAACTGTTTTCAGTAGTAACAAAAAGTAAGTACAGTGAAAAAGAAAAAGCATTACTAGTTTGTCTGTTCTTGATTTATTTTACAGTTCTGACAGAATGGACAAAAAAAAACACATTAATTTTTGTATGAGTCATAATTAGTTTTATGTGAAGTGGCTAGTGATTCCATTATATCATCTATGCCACTTAAACTACTAGCCCCTCAGAACAGAGAGCTAAAGCCTGTATTCTGTTATTGAGAAAACTCACCTTATGTGACCTCAGTTATACACTTAACTACAGCCAAGCCAATGGACCCACACTGATGTAAAACCTGAATACAGAGAAGCAGATCCACTTGGCCTTGATTTTAAGTGCCATGTACTTTTGAGGTCTTGTACACTGCTGCTTCTCCAGTCTGAATGCAAAGCAGGCATTACCTTTTAATCTTTATTCTTACATCGTAGAGATGTAAATTTTCACCCAGGGCCCTAAATTGTGTAGAATCAGGGCCTTTTTGCTTAGGAATTTGTATGAACCTTATAAAAATGCCTTGTAATAACCTTACTTGAAAATTTCTGAACAATAACACAAACCAGAACACACCATAACATGCCTTAAATGTTCCCATTCCTGCCTATCACGTTTTAGAAAAAATACAAAGCATTATTTCAGTGGTTCAGTCAGCTGCTTGATTCAATTCTTACAAAGATGTGTGTAATAAAGAGAGAAGATCAGAAATTACAGAATTTGGGGGTTAAAAGTGGAAGAGACCTGTTCCATCTATATCCACCTGGTGCCAAACTGTTTCCATTCATTTGAAAGAGCCAGTCAACCTTTCCGATGCAAATATTGAGATCAGTACTGGTAATGTCAATTATTTTAAAACTAATGAGCAGTCTTTTAATTTGCTTTTCCTGTTCTCACTGAATTTTCAAGGGAAGAACATACCCTTCGTGATTACTGCGTACACAGAAGTGATATGTAATAATCAGCTCTCCAGGTATTTATGCTCTCTAATGCATGATTATGCTATTTTAGGAGCGGATGGTAACCCAGGTCTGCCAGGACCCAAAGGAGATCCAGGGCCTCAAGGTCTCCCTGGTTTGATGGGATTGCCAGGAACACCAGGAACACGTGGATTCCCAGGGCCACCAGGAAACCCTGGGCCAGATGGCGGGCCTGGCTCTCAGGGACCTGTTGGTAAGAAGCTATTGCTGTCCTGTGTCACTCCTCCTGCCAGCTCTCTGGCAGGGCAACTGTATGGTTTCCACAGTGGAAAGTTAAGCTTGGGGTGGTGGCACATGCTGTTCTTCAATTCCTAGCCAGGGAAATAGCGCAGACACTGTGATTACAAATTGTGCTGGTATCACAGGTAGGAAGAGGTGATGATGGTCCTCACTGGCAGAGCTGCTGCTTTTCCTTCTGTGAGCTTGCTGGTGGCAGACTGGGAGAAGAGAGCTACCAAATGGAAGGAGTCTTATGGAAAAGGGGCTTAATTCTTGAATTAAAGAGGATGGGAAGGTCCTGTTGGGAGTGGGTACAGAACCAAGCTGGTAGCAAGACTGGTTTGTATTAATGAACTGCTTCATCTTTATAATCAGTTCTGCAGTACTTTGTTGAAAAACATCATCATTTTCCCCCCATCAACATGAAGCTGGTAGGATAGCAGTTTTCTCCCTCTTGAGCTACCTTGTATGAAATCATCATGTATAGCCAACTGCTTTTTAATCTCAATGTTCACATGTTCACATGGCAGGTCCACCTGGTGCTAGGGGAGAAGATGGTGAGCAAGGTTTTCCAGGCCCTGTGGGCCTGAAAGGTCTGTCTGGTGACAAAGGTGACACAGGTTACCCGGGATCACAAGGTATACCTGGCGTGACTGGTCCCCCTGGCATAAGCGGAATGGATGGCTTTCCAGGAGATAAAGGTGAGCTCTGGACTGCTGCTTTGAAAAAAAGTAATGTTGCCTAAAGCTGTTCTGTGCTGAGATGAACAGGACACATTCTCTGCTGGACTACCTGTGTTTAAAACAGAATTAGTCATGTGCTTCATATATTCAAAAATCACTGTCTGTTTTCCCCTGTGTTGTGCCCGGCAAAATGCTAGCTTGTGACATACAGCTCTATTTAGAAGGGCAATGGTTGGTTTATTTCTCCTTTAAAAAAAAAACAAAACAAAACAGTATTTACTCTTCTCTCTCTAAGTCTTTCCCTTGTCCCAGTCCCACTGATTCTCAGTGAAATTAAAGAGATGTTTCCTCAAAACTTAAAGTTTTTTTAAAGCTGGCAGTTATGTATTGAGCAATGCCAGACACAAGACCTCAATGTTGACTTTTACCAGAATCGAACCTTACATATAGAGAAGGTGAGATTCTCATTTGCCAGCCATGAAAATGCTATGTATAATGCAAGTTGTCTACATCACAGAGGCAGTTTCAACAGGATTAAATTCCATGTGAAGCCAAGTTAAACACTGCATGCCTAAAAACACATGTTGCAACTTCATCAGTTGGCGAAATGGGACTTTTTTCCTCGGACAACTCTGGAGTACTAATCAGCTCTCATTTCAGAAGAATGAAGATCTCTTTGTGAGCATAATCCATGTAAAACAGCATCCTCTTGTTTAGAAAAAAGGAGTGGGAGTTTTTGGTAAGAGAGGGCCAGCTGGTCCTAGACCCCTGATTTATATCTCTACATGTAGAAGAACAGGCTGACTAAAAACCTTGAGTGGAACTAGGTACCTTTCTCTAGCTTCTCTGTAGGAGAGGCATTGAACTGATTTTTCAGAAGACGACACTAAGTTCTGGTCATCTCCGCATCTCTTGGCCAGTTGAGACAGTTTGGTGTACCCCTGCTCTTCTTTACCTCTCAGAGAGTTTGTGTGCTTCTTGCAGAGCTGCAGATTGCCCTAGGCACCAAGGAACCCCAAAATAAGTACTGCTGCAATGAACTTTTCATACCGTTTTAGTTGTGCATTACTGGCTCACGTTTACTTAATTTGCAGAAATCTGGGTGACATAACAGTTCTCTTCCCCTTCTTTCTTTAAAGGCTTAAAAGGTTCACGTGGTGTTGATGGTTTCAAAGGCATGACAGGCCTAAAAGGCAGACCAGGCATCAAGGGAATCAAAGGAGAATTTGGCCTGTTTGGAGCTCGGGGCGATAAAGGCTCACAGGGCGCACGTGGCTTTAAAGGTATTTACTTATGGGTGCTACCAGTGTGTTTGCTTTTCACATCTGGAGAACTATTTTACAAGGACACAAAGTCAAAGACGACACATTTTTTCACATGGTAAATTTAGCTCAGACGTTCTTCCACCTATTTCACACATGGGCCTCTGGCTGAGAGGCCTGGATTTTAGGCTCAGGGAAAGGTTATTTCTTTGTGAATTTTTACACGTTTAAGGTTAGAGACAGACATCTCACTATTCACCAGAGCCTTTTCCCAGGAAGCACAAAGTGTCTGGGGGAATAGATTCAGATTTTGCTCCAGTTGCACTGTAAAGGCACTGAAATATTCAGAAAACCAGGCAATTAAGTGGTTAAGTCAGAAACATCAGCTGATATCATCCCCAGTGAAGTGAAAACTGTAATTCAGTCCTCTTTTCTTTGCATACAGTTATCTTTAAATAATCGCTTTACTGCAAGGCCACTTAAACAGTCTGCAAAACAGTACTCCCAGTAATTCAGGGGAGGTCTGAGCAAAAGACAAGTGTGGAAACAGCCCCTGCAAAAAAAATCACAAATGTCCTTCTTGGTGAAGAAGTATAAGACGGTGCACAATCATAGGAGACAAGTCTGGGTTGCTGGCCTGTGTCTGCATCCCACAAAGAACTAAAGACAGTCATACAGTCTATTTGAGTCCTTTATTTGGGATTTTATTTACTGATGTCACTAGTAACCTTCAAATCAGTAAGAGGAAAAAAATAACTGGGAACAAATCCAAACTTTCTATTTCACTCAGGGCTTGACTGAGAGTTTCCCTTCACTACTTTTCTGTGCTTTCCCCAGTGTGCTTTTTGTGGGTTTTATAAACAAATGATACCTAACTGATCTGCTGAGAGGTAAATTCTCGATTGCAGAGGAGTCTGGGTCCAGCTCCCCAGGACTGTATGTACAAAAGTTTAACTCAGTTTTCATGTTTTCTCATGCTTGACTGTTCAGCTGACACAGGTAACTTTTTATGCAAGTGGATTTTCCAAAGCTTATGCAAATTATCTATTAATCCCTTTTTGCTAAATTCACTCTTCTGTTCAGTTTTTCCAACACAGTGCCTCTGACTAGCTTTTTGAACATGGTTGGGTTCTTTACCCTTTAGGTGACCGTGGGGACCAAGGCCCCCCAGGAGAGCCCCCAAAGCTCAAGCCTAGCATGATGATGGAAGTTAAAGGTGAAAAAGGAGATGTTGGAGAAAGGGGCACGAAGGGATTCTTTGGCTTAAAAGGTCAGTGGTCACAGCGAAACAAAGCAAGTATATTCAGGACTATCAATCAGTGTTTTTCCCAATTACCCTGTTAAATATTGCCTGCTTATTGTACCACTGCACTGCAGCCCTCCCAGCACAGTCTCTGACAGCAAAAGCTGAGCTCCAGCTGCATTTCACAGAGCCACCCCTGAGGAAAGCTTTGGGGAATTACGTCACACGTGTGTGCTGCCTTTTTGTACTAGTGCATCATGGTGCCATGTTTCGAGAAAGCCACTAGCAGAAAAACTTCTTACAAAGTGTGTGTCAGCCTTCCCAGCTTTAATAGTTTAAGTCTTCTTTATTTTTCTTCTTCCCTACCTGCAGGTAGCAAGGGAATGCCAGGAATTCCCGGAAAGATAGGAACTCCAGGGTCCCCTGGGCATCCCAGCTATGTGGCTGGTGTGAAAGGGGATGTCGGCGCAAAGGGACTGACAGGTCTGAAAGGGTATCCTGGTCCATCTGGTTCTCCTGGCATCAGAGGCTTCCCTGGCAGCACAGGAGGCAGGGTGAGTTCATGCCCATGAGGGAATATGAGTGTCCTTGTGCTGGCATTCAGCTTCTCTAGGGAGGGGTGTTCACCCCTTGAAATTGTGCTGAACAGCTACAGTGAAAAGATAAAAATGCAATAAAAATTGAATAAATAGATCAAATATTTTTGCTTGATCCCTCCAATGTTCGTTAAGCAAAGTCCTTTCTTTTCTCGTTGGGAGACATCCAAATTTCATGCGCCAGCTTTTCGCCGATGAGGACTCAGACAGTTCCTTCTACATCCTTGGTCCTCTTGCCATAGCTGGTCGTAAAATTATTCTCAATGCTGGGCTTACTCTTCCCTTTCTCCCAGGACTGATGGTACCACTGCCAGAAATTACTCACTGTCACTCATCTAACAGAGTCTAAGAATCTCAAATCCTAGAGGGTAATTCACCGTTCTTTACTTTGGCTACAAAATAGGTTACATTGGAAGAAATAAACTCTTACAAAAGGCCTGACAGTAGACCACAGGCATCATTTATTTAGGGCAGCTGAAAGCTACTTTTCTTTTCTCAGGTAGCTTTGCCTTTAGATTTCAGTAGGATTTTTTTCTAACCACAGACTGCAGAAGTGTCATGGTTTAACCCCTTCTGGCAACTAAGCACCATACAGCTGCTTGCTCACTCCCTGCCCCTAGCAGGATGAGGGGAAGAGAATTGGAAGGGTAAAACTGAGAAAGCTCATGGGTTGAGATAAGAACAGTTTAATAATTTTAATAATAATAATGTTATTGTAACAATAACAATAATATTAATATATTGCAATGAAAATAACAGAGAGAGAAATAAAACCCAAGAAAGACAAGTGATGAAAATGAAAACAATTGCTCACCGCCAACTGACCGATGCTCAGCCAGTCCCTGAGCAGCAGTCCCCCAGTCAACCCTCAACCTAGCTTATTGCTGAACATAACATCATATGGTATGGAATATCCCTTTGGTCAGTTGGGGTCAGCTGTCCCAGCTGTGTCCCCTCACAGATTCTAGTGCACCCACAGCCTGCTCGCTGGTGGGTGGGGTGAGGCAGAAAAGGCCTTGACTCTGTGTAAGCACTGCTCAGCAGTAACTGAAACATCTCTGTGTTACCAACACTGTTTCCAGCACAAATCCAAAACATAGCTCCATACTAGCTGCTATGAAGAAAATTAACTCTACCCCAGCCAAAACGAGCACAAGGACTCACTACTATAGATATGTTAAAGGATGTTCTCAGTTTCAAACCTAAGTCCTTGCAAACATAATTTGTCCCTTGGTTTATACTGGTTTGGCTTAACTTATTTCAGCCAAATGACTCTATAAATTATAAAGTACTATGGAAACTCAAAAAGGGTAAATTTAATAGACTTTTTTCAGTATTTCCAAATGGTTCTGCTTGAAAGGTTGAAAAAAATCCTCATCCTTATTAACTGATACCTGTTTTCCATTATATGATAGGGAGAAAAGGGTACTCCAGGAATTTCTGGCCATTTTGGTACTCCTGGCTCACATGGTGAAATAGGTGAGTTTGCTCTCCTATCTGAGCATTCTTTGTATTCATTGCCCATCAAATGCTCAACATTAAGTTCTGAAGAGTCTTAGAGTGTTTTCAGTCTTAAAGAGTCTTCATACAGTCTTACAGAATGATATTGTGGATGTGGGAGACTGTGAAAAGCTTAATACTGATTATTTCATGCAAGGTGGACTCTCCATGCATAAATCCATCCATGGCAGGGAGGGTGGCTGTTCTAGAGACTTTATGTTTCTCTTTAACACATTCCTCTTTCATTCTAGGAAGATAATTACTGAATTTTTCCTCAGAAGAAAGTTGCAATTCCTTCAAAACAACAGAAAATACTGTTTAAATTAAACCCTTACCACTTGTGTTTATTTTTGCTTGAAACAGGTGAGCGGGGAGATACTATAAACTTACCAGGAATGCCAGGCCTTAAAGGAGAAGTTGGTGTGCCAGGCTTAACAGGTATTAATTTCACAGTTCCTCTGGATGTATTACTTTTCACATACTAAAGTTCACAGAGGAAGGAAGGAGGAGCTTACCGTGGGCTTTTGATGGCTGTTGAATCTGTGCCCTTATGACAACTTCTGAAGAGGTTCATCTTTTCTTTATTGAAAGGAGTATGTGCTGTGTTTACATCTTCAAATAAAAGTTATAGCAGTAAACATCACTCACACGCAAGTCCAGTAAACATGTCTATATATATTTTTGCCATGGTTGACAAAAGGAGCAATATCAGGCCGTGATTATAGAAGATGTGATAGCAGAGTCAGGTCAATTTTAGATTAGGTTCACTAGGTAATGTATTAAAATTACCCTGCACATGCAGAAGACTTGAACATCAGTATCATATTCCACATAATTTGAAGAGTACTTTTAAAAACAAATTTAATGATGGTTTGGCCAGCATGCTGTAGACAACTATTTATTCTCCCAGATTATGCAGGCACCCTGATTAGAAGAATGTCTTTATCTGGCAAGACCAGGACCCATTCAGTAGCCAACTTCACATTATTCTTGTTAGCTTAGGGTTGTATAGAGATTATTAAGAGTATATGGGTTTTGTGGTTTTCCAGGCACAAGAGGAAGCTCAGGACAAAAAGGTGAAGGCGGTGATCCTGGTTTTCCTGGCATTGAAGGCCTCAAGGGCACGCAGGGTGTCCCTGGCTCTCTGGGACAGGAAGGTAAAATGTTCTTGAAAGAATAAAACTGTTTCAGAAGAGAAAGGAAAAAAAAAAAATCTTTTCCCTCAAAAGAAAGTTGTTAAGATTTTTAATATGTTGATCATTCTGTAAGTTGGTAAAGAGCAGTGAAAATGATGTGGAACTCATGGTAGGACATACTAAGAGGAAATTGAGAAAACGTAACTGCTTCATGCCAGTTTTAACATTTTTATAGTGATCATGTGTCCAGTCAAAGTGTTGTACTGCTGGCATACTTGGGTATGCTAACACTGTCTCAATACTACAAGGAAATGGGCTTTTCAGTGCTCTTTTCTGCCATAAATGAAGTTGATCTCTCCCAAGACCCAGTTACTCAGAAGCCTTTGAGCTGGGCTCATTGGCCAACAAGAGTACTGGGAAACCGAAGTCAGGTTCGACTCTGGCTGGAACATAAACATGGGGCTTAAGAACATGTCTTATTGCAGGAGGATCATGAAAATGCTCTTTCAGAACAGTTGCTCCACGTTTCTCATGTAATTACAGGGCTTAGAAAGTCCAGCCAAGACTGGAGCAGTTTTGGTAGGTACCTCACTGGGAAACAGCCCTTGTCCAGCTTTCCAGTCAGAAAGGCAAACAGATGCAGCAGAAGGGGAAACTGAGGTGCACATAGATGAAATTACTTATTGTAACTGGCAATAGAAGTAAAATTATCATTGTAATAGGAGGAGCCCAATGTATATCTGAGGTTGTCAGAAGCCTGAAGTTTGTAATACATTGTTCTGTTACATGTTGCCTCTCCTACCTTTGCTCTCATTTTCTTCCACTTGGATGAGCAGTGCAGTGTCATACAATGACATTAGCAAGGCAAAGCCTTCATTTTGCTACCTGAGAGAATGAAGGTAGCACAGGTCCATGTTTTGGGCTATTGGTTTTAAGGACACTCATGAGCAATGATTCATCATTGTTACACAGGTTTGCCAGGACTGGTCGGCCCCCCAGGGCAGCAAGGAAGCCCTGGGACACCTGGATTTCAAGGTGAAAAGGGAACTCCTGGATGGCCTGGCTTACCAGGACAAGCAGGTATTCATACAGCTTCAGCTATTTGGTCATTTTGGTGTGAGCACTTGCTGTTGTTCTTTTGAGGTGAAGAAGAAGAAAGGGGGCTTATAACAGTTCAGAGTGGCAGAGTTTGCTCTAGTAAATGCTTATTCCTTATAAAGTCCAGGTTCATTAACAAAGACCCATGTGGTTGCTTTCTAATTTATGGCTTCTGAAGGACTGGTGTCTACTGAGCTCACTTGAACTACTGATGACATTTCTCAACCAGGAATGCAGTTTTTAGGAAACATTTTTATTTTTCAGGACAGCTGGGAAGAAAAGAAGACCAAAAAAATATTTTAAATTAAGCAAGAGTAGTAATACACAGTATTAAAATATTATAATGTGGCATTAGATAGCAAACAATATGGTTGTCCTACAGCATCATTGTGGTGGTTTAGGCCCTGCTGGGACCCAAGACCACAGTGCCATTGTCCCTCCCCCACCCTCGAACTGGACAGGGCAGAGAGTGAGATACAAACCCTGGGGCTCAGATAAGGAAAAATTTAATACAACAGTGTAAGAAATAATAAACCGAACAACACCACTAGCAATAACAACAATAAACAGTAATAACAGTAAAGAGGACAAAAGGTATACAGAGATATACCTCAAAAGACCCAACAGACCATCGCAAGTATTCTGGGACAAAAGCAACAAAGAAGTTGTTCCTGCACTTGGGTGCCTGGACGTGCTGTCAGCTTGGTATCAAATAACCTGGCTAGAGCCCCCTCCCCACTGCTGTGGATACTTAACTGTATCCTCCCTGAAACAGGACAATCATCAAAAACTGTGAACTCATCCAATGTCTGGTTTTAAGGATGAATAGCTTACGGCTCAGACAGAATTCTACTATCAAAATACAGGTGATAATTTAAAATCACAGAATCATCTAGGTTGGAAAAGACCTTGAAGATCATCTAGTCCAACCATTGACCTAACACTGACAGTTCCCAACTACACCACCTCAGCGCTATGTTAACCAGACTCTTAAACACCTCCAGGGATGGGGACTCACCACCTCCCTTGGCAGCCCATTCCAACACCTCACAACCCATTCTGTAAAGAAATGCTTCCTAACATTTAGTCTAAACCTTCCCTGGCACAACTTGAGGCCATTACCTCTTGTCCTATCACTTATTACTTGGTTAAAGAGACTCATCCCCAGCTCTCTGCACCCTCCTTTCAGGGAGCTGTAGAGGGCGATGAGGTCTCCCCTCAGCCTCCTCTTCTCCAGACTAAACACCCCCAGTTCCCTCAGCCGCTCCCCGTACGACCTGTGCTCCAGACCCTGCACCAGCACCGTTGCCCTTCTCTGGACACGCTCGAGTCATTCAATGTCCTTTTTATAGTGAGGGGCCCAAAACTGAACACAGGAATCGAGAGGCGGCCTCACCAGTGCTGAGTACAGGGGTCAGGTCCCTTCCCTGTCCCTGCTGGCCACGCTATTGCTGACACAAGCCAGGATGCCATTGGCCTTCTTGGCCACCTGAGTACACTGCTGGCTCATATTCAGACAGCTGTCAATCAACCCCCCCAGGTCCCTCTCTGACTGGCAGCTCTCCAGCCACTCCTCCCCAAGCCTGTAGCACTGCTGGGGGTTGTTGTGGCCCAAGGGCAGCCCCCGGCATTTGGCCTTATGGAAACTCCTCCAGTTGGGCTCAGCCCATGGCTCCAGCCTGTCCAGGTCTCTCTGCAGAGCCTCCCTACCCTCGAGCACATCAACACCCCCACCCAACTGGGTGTCATCTGCAAACTGACTGAGGGTGCGCTCGATCCCCTCGTCTAGATCATCAATAAAGATGTTAAACAGGAGTGGCCCCAAAACCCAGCCCTGGGGGACATCACTCGTGACTGGCCGCCAACTGGATTCACCACAACTCTCTGGGCCCAGTTGTCCAGCCAGTTTTGAATGAAGCTGTTTGTATCACAGGATACAGAATCTCATTGATTGCCACCTCATTCTTTAATATATTAAATAAGGAGGGTTTTTTTTCTACAATACAGCCAGAAATTGCCCTGTTTTTTGTAAGATTCATCTATCTTAATCTGCATCAAATCTAAGCTAATGTGGTTAGGAAGGCTGCTTTTAAGGACAGGGAAGAGAGAGACAGACACTTATTTTTGTGAACGTTGAATTGTCCTCTAGAGCTCTGGCTATTGATTAGAGATACCTGTTTAGCTTTAACATTATGCTTAACACTTTGACAGGTACAAATAGATGGAATAAATTTTACCTGTAACAGCAGCAACAGAAGCTATTAGACATTTTGTTAGCATTTGGTTGGTTTCTTTTAAAGACATAGAGCTAATTTCTCCTCAAGAGATCTTCATGACAATCACATTTACAGCCTACAATTATGCCATAAATGTATTGGTTTGAGGATTTTGGAAAACTATATTATTGTTAACAAAATTGTGGCAGCAAGACTGGAACTAAGGGCATACTACTGGACAGATCAGAGATATTTTAAAAGAAATCGTTTAGCGAGTTTGTTGGATAATAACAAAATTTGCCAATCACAAAACCATGGTGTGGTGTATTTCATAATAAGCTTATTGTAATTAATTAATTTGCGTATAATACACAAGATTTTAACACAAATTTGTTCAAGCATTTGAATTTTATGCTTAGGAGTACATACACTCACAGATACTATTATGGTAATCACGAATGTAATTTTAAAACAGGCTTACCTGGCTTAAGGGGAATCAGTGGACTTCATGGTTTACCAGGCACTAAGGGCTTACCAGGATCACCAGGTAAGTGAGACTCTTATTCTGCCTGTTCATAGGCAGCACATTGTGTTGGCTGCAAGTTTGGTTGGTGAGATCTTTGCAGTGTGACTTTAACTGTGTCATCCAAAGCCCAATGTGGAATTTGCTTCATTATTGTGGGCTCTGGCAAACAGCTTCATACACTATGTGCTGCTGCACACATGGATTAGAACACAACTTCAGATCATAATTTCTTTCTTCTTATAAATTTAAAGCCTCAAAGCCTCTTTTTCCCATTATGAGCATTTTTTTGAATGAGCCATTACAGACTCATGTATTTAGTAAATCCACTTGCTCTACACATGTACATTAGCATGCAGATATGTTGTTACATGCAGAAGCATTTCTTTTGTCTTAATTTTGAACTCCACAACAGGTCCAGATGGCTACGGCTCTGCAGGTTTCCCAGGTGCAGTAGGTGACAAAGGGGAAGCAGGAGAGCCAAGCAGAGTTGAAGGCAGCCGAGGACCTCCAGGTCAGAAGGGAGACAGAGGCATTCCAGGTTTGTATTCTAGAGAATGGAATCTACTTCTTATTTGTTTCAGCTGTGGGTATTATAGACATCACAAAATGCAGTATAGTGTAGACAGCTGTATAGGAGAGCTCCCAATGTGGAGAAGGTCACTGTTTGGAGTTTGTGCTGCAGCTCAGCCAGCCCTTGCTCAGAAACAGCAATGTGTATTGCCCAGTGTTGGACAAGGCAGCCCACCAGTGCAGTCTGGGTCCTCCCTCATGGTAGCAACTTCTTGTAGCACACACTGGGCTCAGCATGCTGAAGATGCCAGAGCTGTCAGCTCCCAAAATATTTTTAATGAGGCTCCAGTTACCCAAACACTGTTTTTTTTTCTTTCTTTTTGTTGCAAATCCATCAATGTTTAACTTTCTCCTGAAAGCCTTGCTGTCCATCAGTGTGTGATTGTCCCACTGATCCCTTCTGAGTTCTGTTCCCATGCACAGTGCTTTACTGGTACCATCACCCCTATACAATGTAAGTGTACAGCCTTCAGCTCAAACCTACCTCATTGTAGAAGGCTGCGCTTATCTCAGTATGGTTCACCACCAGTCTTCTTCCATCAGGGAGCCACTAGACTCATGTTATGGATGAATCAACTAAGTACAGGGGGTTTCTAAAAGGATTTCAAACATTTTTGCTCTGAAAGGATTAAGGGCTGGCATAGATATAAAACTTACTGCTTTTGCCTGCTTGGTTCAATGGCTCATTCCTACTCTTTTGTGTTACACTTTGTTGTTACTAACATGCTGTGCAATCTCAAACACCATTCAGAGATGTATTGTCAAGCCCTGGAAGAAACAGCTGTTTCACTTATTCATGTTTGTTTGTCAGAATTAAATATTATTAATTTTTAAAAAATGAATAAACAAAAGGGGGATTGTGGCTTTCTGACAACATGAATCTACTTTAAAAAATAATCTGTCATTGTTGGGCCAGATTTTTGACCATTTAACGCTTTCCATCTATAGAGAACTTCTTGGATTCAAACTTTTGGTTTTAACTGATCCCAAAAACCCCTAAGTGTCTGTGACCCCTGACTCCACAGGACAAAGAAGAACAAAGCTGCTTTCTTGTCTGCTTCAATATACCTAGGATATTTTGAGTACTTCCTATCTAGAAATAATATTTTACCTGGCAGACACAAGATTATTAGCAATCCACACAGTGAGATGTAATTAGCTATCCAGAGAGCTTTGGCACAGAACTAGTATTTGGTTCTTTTAGGAAAAATCTCCACATCATATGAAAAAATAAAACAGAAATCAGTGGGAACTGCAGGTGCTTTCCATTTTGAAAATCCCATTCTTTATACTTAGTCTAAGGTGAGTCCTTATAATTGCAACTGTTCATTTTCCTTGCAGTACTGATGATTTCTTCTCTTCCTTTCAGGAATCCAAGGACCCTTTGGCATTCCTGGGCAGGAAGGATTTCCAGGGCCACCTGGGATCTCAAATATATCAGGATATCCTGGTGATAAAGGCTCCCCAGGTCTAGATGGAGTGCCAGGTAAGTCCTGCCTTGTTCCCCTCAGACAATAAAAGATGAAGTACAAGGTTGTGCCCTCAAACAACAATAGAAGATTCAGTACTGCATCAGCAACAGCAGTGATTGTTATTTCTGTCTTGATTCAGTAAAATATCCCTTTTAAATACAACACTAAAGTGCATGAATAATTGTGGACAGAATTAATGATACATAAGGTAATCAGGACAGACCTCTTGAAAGCAAAAGGCACTTCCTCCAGGTTGTCCTGATGGAAGGGTTTGATTTTTATGCAAATAACAGATTTAATAATCCAGAATTCTCTTAACAACTTTCAGAAGCATTATGCTAATTTACTACTTTAAAATCTGAGGTCTGTGGCAGACTTGTAAGTCTACAGAATATTTTCTTAAACATTTACAAAATTTTCCTATGTGAAATTACCAAGAAAACTAAGTTACATTGGGAAGCGTTCTCTCTTCTCTCTAAAAGTCCATGCTATGAGCCTGCCTTTCTCATACATATGAAAGAGACACTGTGTCCCTCTGTGTTTAGCGACTGATATACCTGTTGCTTACTGGACTGCACAGTCATTTAAAATTGTAGTGCCACTGTGAAGAGCTTGTAGCAGAAGTTGCAGGTGTCCCACTATCATCTTTATATGATGCATGGAAACTTTTATGTAAACTCAGCAAAAGCTTACAATGGGCAAACCAGCTGAAAACCACCAAAATACCTAGGTTTCCAAATGGAAAGAGAACATTAGTTGGCCTAATTCTGCATACTGATCCTCACTCCCCAGACAGTTGTTGGATTAAAAAATAAAAGTAGAAGCAGTCAATAGAGGGGGAACAGGAATATCATCTCCCAGCCAAAATGGTGAGACAGGCATGACTTGCTCTTACTTTGCCACATTGCATCTTTCCTTCATATCCACATGTGATCCAACTTCATCAGGCAGCACAGGAGCTGCTCCACTCAAAACCCTAGTTAGTAAGTCCTTCTCTCCTCAGAAACAAGGTGCAAATGTCTTCTTAGGCAGCAGAGGTAACTGAAAAGAAACCTGCCAGGTTTAGCTTCAGGCAATATGTAATTCTGGAAGAAGAAGCTGTTCCCATAATTCCCAAGATACATGAAGTAGTTATTTGTATCCAGATGTTCAACTGAAGAACTAAGATACACAGAACAGTAAGTCCTTGGCTTATTTAGCACCTGGCACTGAGTCAGGTACTCACTGCTCTCTGATTTCTCTCTGGTTACTTGGAGGATTTAGGATGAAGCAGAGAGGCACCCTGTGAAGTGAGGCATTTGCTGGGAAAGGAATAGCTCATTGAAGGCTGTATCTCAGCAGGCACCCCACTTCTGCTGAAATCTTGCTTGAGATGACACTGTGCTTTTTGGGAGCTTCATGCTCTGATTCCTCTGCCACCGCAGCAGAAGGGTATGCCAGCCTGAGAGCAGGAGCAGGAGTGCCGACTACAGCTATTGGGGAGCTATGCATTAGCTGCCCACTTCAATTAAGGAAATAAAACGAGATGAGATACAATTAGATAGTACTGTTATTTTCTGCTGTGCCCAGGTCTTAACTATAAATAGATTACAACCTGTGTGTCCTCTAAACAGGCTATCCAGGACTACAGGGGCAGCCTGGAGTACCGGCTCCACCAGGAAGCAAAGGAGAGAGTGGACAAACAGGTGTGAGTGGACAAATTGGCCCAAAAGGAAGTAGAGGTGATCCTGGCTCAGCAGGGAGACCTGGCGTTCCTGGGTATCCTGGACCAAAAGGTAAGGATGGGAAATGGTGCTCTTGGCCAGAGGCAAGGGAACCTCCTGTGCTACAGCAGATTTAATAACATGACTTTTGCAGTCACTTGATCTGTGTTGAAATGCAATAATACCACCTGTCTTTTGCATTAAAGGTCGTAAGGGTGAACAAGGTGTCATCGGCTTTATGGGCACAGTAGGATTTCCAGGTGATTTGGGACCTATCGGACCCAAGGGAGATAGAGGAGTAACTGGTAAGTGCAGTCAGGTGCATGATTCCTT
The DNA here is from genome assembly GCF_003259725.1 of Athene cunicularia. Classification (NCBI taxonomy): domain Eukaryota; kingdom Metazoa; phylum Chordata; class Aves; order Strigiformes; family Strigidae; genus Athene; species Athene cunicularia. The sequence goes on from NW_020799091.1 coordinate 62,234,900, forward strand.
TCTAAACTACTCATTTTGCAGCTCCGCAGAGCTGATCTAACTGGTTCTGCTTTGAGCATGACATTGGGCTAGATGATCTTCAGAGTCCTCTCCAACCTGCATGACTCTCTGTGACCCCTGGCAAATTCCAGTGGACAGATGACTAATTTAACACAGCTAGTCAACTTTTTGCCTTTATAAATTTATGTTATATGAGGTGCTAAATCCAAAATCAGAGCCATTTTGGGGGTTTAAAAAAAAAAAAGAAAAATTCCTGATCTGAGTTAATCCTTCAGTGTAGACATACTGGATATTTAGAAATACCTTTAAAATCCTTCTCTCCATCTATTTGTGTCTCTCGAAGACCACCAAAAGATGGTGCTGCACCTCAGAGAGTTGTTGGGATTTTGGGGGGAACTTTCCAGCTTCCTGTGTCATAAATGAGGGAGCAATAGCATCATTCATTTCCTTCTTATCTGTGTGCTGTCCAAGAGAAGACAATCCCCCAATATAATAAATATAGCTGCTATACCCAAGGTGGTGAGTTGCAGACCACAGTCACTCTCTCACATACGCAGCCAAGTAACAGCAACATACCTGTCAATGAAAGAACATCAAGGAAAATACAGGGGGGGGGATTAATCAAGCTATCTCATCTTGCTTCTAATCACAGGCTTTCAAGGCCCTCCAGGCTCTCCTGGGCTTTCCCCTGTTCCTCCAAGGCTGGTTGCTCAGCAAGGTTCACCGGGTCCCCGTGGAAATACAGGACCTCAAGGAAGTCCAGGAGATATGGGACCTCAGGGTCCACCAGGCGATCCAGGTAGGAATCGCACACTTGGAGTGAAAACTCAGTTCCCCTCAGAGTGAGGCCACCAGAGCACTGCTTTGGCTCTCTTCTCCTTTAAATTCTGTAAGTGAGAAAGGAGAGTCAAATTTTGGTCTTTCAAAGCTAGGGCTTGGCTTTCCTCCTCCTCCTAGCATTCAGAACATAAGAAAAACAGGAGAAAACTTCAACAACTCACATAGCAGAAGCAACATCAGATATGGATCTCACTTAAATGAAGACTGAACATCTTTGGTGGAAATGTGTACATCCTTGTTGGGAGTACTATCAACCCAGGGAATGTAGCATTAGTGGACCCAGTGAAGTGCACCTCTTGCTGCTAACCTCATCAGAGATGCACGGTGATAGCAAGAGTGAAAGATTAGGTCTGTGGAGCTCATGTAGGTCCCAACCACCTCTTCCAATGAAGTCAAGCGCTCTTTGCCTGAGCAAGAATCACAGGATCTTGCCATTAGTGTAAAATGATAAACCTGGCAGATAGGACCAAACATATGCAAGTAGAGCACATGTTAACAAAGCGTGTAGCATGTTGATATCTCGGCAGTCACTGTGCTTATAACTGTTGTTGGTGCAAGGTTTCAGAGGCTCACCCGGAGAGCCAGGACTCCAGGGCAGGGGTGGCATTCCAGCTCCCCCCGGCTCCAGAGGTGAACAAGGAGCAACAGGGTTTCAGGGTCCGGTGGGATTTGAAGGTAAGGGGTATCACACAGCACTTCTTCCCTCTTTCCTGTTTCACTGCCATAAATTGTTCTGTAGTAACTACATCACTAGATGGGGAGGAGGGGAGGAGAAAGTTTCTGTCTTCACAGCTTTTTAACAAGGGACAACTAACAACTTTGAACAGTTATCCTAAAGCGATTTGAGTGAGTTTGGTTTGATCTGAGTGTATTTTTATATTGGTTTTCTCTTTAAGTATTTCAGCCTAGTGTTTTACTAACAGTTACATTCATGGAAATTAATGGTTGGGTAGGTGATATTTGGACAGATGATGTTTAAGGGAACGTATTTGTAAAAGAAATATCTGTCTCCTTATCAAATCAAGGAGCAGAACAATTACTATCTTAATTATTTAAGTACACAGAGAAAAAGGTATTTGCAGAGCATAGTTTTAACCATATGAAGCAAGTGCAAATAATTAAAAAAACACTGGATAATCTTGGACTAAGAAACTGTTTTAAAAGAAAAATCTGCTCATGTGTATTTTACAAAGTATGCTCAAATTTATCAGAACTTTATATGTGACTTTCTGTGGCTCTGAGAGTGAAATACATCATCTTAGAAACCAAGGAGCCTGATCGAGCACCAATCTGCTTCAAAAGCAACTGCTATAATCCCAGAACTACAGCTCTTTTAACAATAATTTACCATAAGAAGAGGCATCATGCAATTAAGCTTTGTTCATCAGCATCTTAGCTGTAATATCAGCTAGCATCAGAGCAAACTGTGGGACTGCAAACTAAGTTGTATTATTTCTTTTCCCACCTTCTTCCAAGGTCAGCCAGGCCGCCCTGGTAGCCCTGGGCTGCCAGGCATGCCGGGTCGCAGTGTTAGCATGGGCTACCTGCTGGTGAAGCACAGCCAGTCCGATCAAGAACCAATGTGCCCAGTTGGCATGAACAAACTCTGGAGTGGATACAGCCTACTGTACTTTGAAGGACAAGAGAAAGCACACAACCAGGATCTAGGTACGTGCAGGTATTACTGGCAGCAGCCTGAATTCCATCTCTCTGGCTGAAAAGAACAAAACCAAACAGTTAAATAGAACTTAGAAAAAGCTGGGACTTTTGCAGACAGGCTTAGGAAACAGCAAAATGAGAAGATAAAAACTGTGTCTGCACAGAGTGCCCCTGAGAGGGCTCCTGCGAGTCAGTGGTGTTGATCAAGGGGACCTGTAAAACCAGCAAGACATTCTGGACCACAGGGTTTTTACTGACATGTGCTTGGGAAGGAGCAGGAAGCTGAAAACATGCATTGTCTTCTGTGAGAAAGATTAACATAATTTCTTTTTGCTTTCTTCTTTTTTAACAGGGCTGGCTGGCTCATGTTTGGCTCGTTTTAGTACTATGCCATTCCTCTACTGTAACCCTGGGGATATTTGTTATTACGCAAATCGAAATGATAAATCCTACTGGCTCTCCACTACAGCACCTCTTCCAATGATGCCTGTGGCAGAAGAAGACATTAGGCCATATATCAGTCGCTGCTCAGTTTGTGAGGCCCCAGCTGTGGCAATTGCTGTCCATAGCCAAGAAGCTTCTATTCCTCACTGCCCTGAAGGCTGGCGCAGTCTATGGATTGGATATTCCTTCCTTATGGTATTTGTTCTCCCATGTCACATTTTTTGTGGCACTGGGTTCTAAGTTTGTCTTAGATACTAGGAAGGCTGCTCTGGTTTAGAGCCAGCAGCACCAAAACCATGCATCATACTGAGGAACCAGGGAACTACAAAACTAGTTTCTAGGAAGCAGAAGAGGAGAAATTGCAGAGAAAATTGTCTCTTGTCAGAATAGCATCTAGAGACCTTACTTTATGTACAAAATAGTGCTTAGGAGCAGAACATAGGGGCAACTGTGGCTTAGCAAATAAAATTGCACTGAGGTGCAACAGTAGCCTACAAAGCACTTTCACAGCTAAAGATTGGAGTTAAAAAATGTTTTGAGAGGGCAAGGCAAATTTTTGACCAGCCCTGTTTGACCTTTCTTTTGCTTCTATAAAAAGCCCTGATAGCTATCTCATAGTTACTTCACAAGAATTCCAAGGATTAATTAAATGTTTGCAAAGCCCTTTGTAAACACTGAGCATTGTTAAGAGCGAAGTTGTCACCTTAGCAAGAACTTTTTGCAGGACAAACTCTGCCAGCATCAAGGAACACACAGAAGAGTTTGTGCTTACCCAGCTAGGGTTCAGAGCAAATGAAGTGTTTGATGTACACATTTTTGCTTCTCAGGCAACTGTGGAAGAAGTACAGAACACTTACCGTTCTCTCACAGTACATATTTGTCACCTCCTTCCCCTCTGTAAGGTACAATCATGAAGGGAGTCACCATGGACTCCTGCCCAAACAGCCATGGAAGTCAGCAATGTAGCAAGGGCGCCCCACTATCATGCATCCTATAAAGGCAGAGTGGCGTTAAGTGTTGCAGAAGGATAAAAGGCCACGGCCAGTACAAGAAGAGAGATAGGCATAGAGTTGGAGCTTATATACTGAGTGTAGGAATGCCAGTGCTCATCCTGAGGTTGTCAAGCAGGTCTGCTCCCAAGCCAGGGCTCAGATAACACGTGCAGTTTTTACTAACTGCTTTCCAGCTCCAACTGCAAAGGCCTCAAAGCTGTATAGTTTATGCTGCTTCTTACCAACTTTGTTCATGTAGAAGGATACTGGAATGGTTTTGCTCCTGAACTTCATAGCTTAGCAAATCTTGTAAATTTGTAAGACAGATGGTGAGCTGCAGTTTTGGGGGCAGGGAGATGTTATTTTTTTGTGGGTTTTTTTTTTTTTTTTTTAATAAATCAACAATCTAAACCTCATCAACATGTAACATCAGCCAGAGATCGGAGTCCTTTACTCTGTTAAACTGTTAAAAGGTGGCCACTTCTGTTACTCATTTATATGACCACAGTGGCCTCTTGCAGTATAAACCAAGCCAGTTACAGCTTCACTTTTACAGTATGGTGTTTATTAAAACAGGCAGGCAGGCATACTGGATATGCCCAGATTTCTCCCTACATTTACAAAACTACTTAGCAACTTTGTTTTCCAGCTGCTTTCTTTTATATTGCAAATTCCTTCAGCTTTTAACAAAAAAGTAAACAGCTTCACTTAAAAATGAAGCTAGAGTTCTTAAAGGGACAGAGGAAACGCCTGTTTTGTTAGCAATGTCTTTGATGGAAGAAATGTAACATTGTTATCACAGCATGCATCAAAGGTAACAGTTGACTGGTGTAAAGATGCCTGATTTTGGTGTAATTTGCTGTCCAAGAATATGCCATAGAGGGAACTAGTTATTCATATGGAAGCTAATTTTGATTCCACAGTGCTCCTCATACATGATGCAGAGTAAGACAGACTTTATAATTGGGGAAATTCAAGTTAGATATATGGTGAAAAGTTTTTCTCAGTGAGGGTAATCAGAGAAACAGGTTACCCAGAGAGGTTGTGGCAACTCCATCCTTGAAGTTATTAAAAACTTGACAGTGCCCTGGAGCAACCGAGGACAACTTTGGAGTTGGCCCAGCTTTGAGCAGGGGACTGGCTGAAGTGACCTCCAGTGGGCCCTTTCCACCTAAATGATTCTCCTATTCTCAGACTTCCAACAGGGAAAGTCTTAACTATAGAAAAGACATCTGTCAGAAGAGTTTAAAGTGGCACCCACATAAGAGCTGGCTTCTAAAGCATAGCCAAACCGCTAAGCCTTACATAGTTGCAGGACTAGCTGACTCTGAGATAAGAATTAGGAGCAATTCTAGTGGTTTTTCTCTTTTCACGTGTTTAAGTTTTTGACAGCACTGTCTGAGGTTGTACTCTGAATGCTGCCCTCCTTGTCTTATTTAGCACACTGCTGCTGGTGATGAAGGTGGAGGACAGTCGCTGGTTTCTCCTGGGAGCTGCCTGGAAGATTTCAGAGCAACTCCTTTCATTGAATGCAATGGCGCACGCGGAACCTGTCACTACTTTGCAAATAAATACAGCTTCTGGCTCACTACAATCGACCAGCCCTTCCAAAGCAAGCCCTCGGCAGACACACTCAAGGCAGGACTCATCCGAAGCCATATCAGCAGATGTCAAGTCTGTATGAAAAATTTGTAGAAGTCTTCCACAGTATAAGGAACCTGCTTATCATGTAGTTCTTATACAGCGGAACCTTCTGTGATGGTTAGATATTTGAATAAATCATGTTGGTGCTTTTTTAACTTATTACCTCAGAAGCTGAATGGAAAGTTAATTTTAAAAAATGTCTTTAAAAGCAAATTAAGTGTAACACAAGTCTAACACACAAATCTAGTGCTGTGTTCTACTATAAAGTATATATACATTTTTTGCTAGACTAACATTATGTCATTTGCCGACTGATACAAATACTTGCAGCTTTAAAACACCAAAAAAACTTGAATAATAAATGGTTACCTTGGTCAGATACCCACTACATTTATTTTAAGAGAATATATGTATCTTTTCTATTTACTGTATTTGTCACAACAGTGAACACTTAACAGCTACAGTTCTGTAAATTAACACTAGGGTGATCAAAGTGCTAAAGCCTTGCAAAATACTGAAAATATACTCTGGAAAGTGCCTATGTCCAGCACTGAAACCTAACTTTGATTTTAGTATTTTATGCTTGGGACTTTCAAACGCACCCAAAACAATCACGTTTTTATTGTATTTGGGTTTTTTCAAGCCTCACCATGCTTTAGAACTTAACTACTGGCAGTAGCAGAGAAGCCCACAGGCCTCCCAAAAAATAGTGACCACAAAATGCTAGTCTTCGTGTTTTGATTAGGAAACTATTTTACCAGCTTGATGGTTTTTTTTCTAGATGTATCCCTGGCCAAAGGATCATTTACAAAGGTCTCTTGCTCCTCTGTGTTGCGCTGCCCACACAGCGGTAGCACAGAATGGTTTTTGCATTGCAGCTTTTCCCCTCTGAAACCAAGCCACTCATCACATATTTTAACTGCATACTGTTGGAGCAGCTATCACACACAGGGTGAGTTTTGGAGGAAAGCAGATTGCTCAATGCCACGTGATCTTCAAACGCAGAACTCCCAGACCTGCCTGTTGTCTGTCTGAAGGCATGCTGTCCTGGCAGATGGGGACATAAGACAATGGGATGACCACCATCCCAACGTAAACGCAGCCACTCTTGCAAAACCAAAGGGGAAGGAAGCAAGGCATTTATTTGGCACTATTTTTCTCATAGAAAACCAGGTTATTGCATGCTAGGCTTGATAAATGGACAGAATGGCCAGCTCTTTCCTTCTGTAGAGCAAAGCAATTTAGCCCAGAGTTGTCCCTCACTACTGCAAGAGAGGGAGGAAAAAAATGGATCAGCTGCAAATTTCCTGTTAACACAGTCTGATTATATACCTGAATGCTTAAAACTGAAATCAGATTTTTATAGCAATGACAGTTGATTTTTCAACAGTTCACCTCACTCCTGCTTCAGGTGCTTTTTGGCTTTTGTAATTACATTCCATCCTCCCTGTATCATAAATAAAACCTGTTTTTTTCTACATCTCTACTTGTTGATGATTCCCATTTTGTAAACAGTGTTTTTTTCTATACAATGCATATGGACTGCTCCGTTGAATTACTTTGTTTGCACCTAAGGAATTAGAATAGCACTACCAGAAAGCTACTTCCACTGAAATTCAAACTCTTCAACCAGGAATACACTTGTTTATTTCATGGCACTTAAAAAGATCCAAAAATTGCTTGCTTAGCTGAACTGCAGAAATAGTATTACATCTGTTGTTAGAACAATTTAAGCCAATAAATTGCAATGTTGCAGATTAAAGCAATGTATTATTATTCATGCTCTACAATGTTCAGGAAATCAACATTAACCAAACTTGACAACTGTTACCTCCACAAAAAATATGAAGTGTAAATTAAGTTAAAGTCCTTAGCTACCATACTGTCTAGCCTAGATCAGTTGTACATATAACCAGATATGTCCGTAAACAAGAGAAATTACCTACATTGAAATGAGCTCTCTGGCCATGCTATAGTTCTGAAAGGCAGCCCCCAAACTACTCACACTAGTATTTGTTTCAGTTAATTAAAACACTTAGAATTGAAGACATAGCAGTCAACATGAGCCAAACCTATTCCACATTTGGTAGTTCTTTTAAATTACACATGGCAGTATCAAACACCCAAGAATTGGCAACTTAATTCTTCCAGGTCATGGGATGATCACACAGTTATCACTTGTGATTTTTTACAGCATGCATCTCTGGCAACACAGCACATTCAGTGTTTTAAGAGAATTAAAAAAAAAAATCTGTAAAAATCAATTATGTCGACAACAACAGAAAAGTATTTGGATTTTCATGGCTAATATATTGCATAATCTTCCTAAGTAGCTAATTTTTTTTTTATTTTTTTTTTTTTAATGTAAAACTTCAGCAGATAGTTCTTCCTCTGGCTGTTCCTTTGCCTCTTAATTTTCTCTGACTCACATATGCTGTTCTTAACAAGTTTGTTCAGCACAGTATCAACACAGCATTCAGCTGAACGCACAGGCACAGTGCAGGAAAAAAACAAACCAAGCACAAAACCCCAAACAGACTTGAACTTCTGCACTTTCTTTGTGTACATCATGTGCTTCAGGTCTGCGTACTCATACCCGTGTTTCTCCAAAGCCTGCGTAATCACTGTTTGAGAGGGGGAAGGAGCTTGTGCACGCAAACATGTGGAACTTGCAGCAGCCAGATGATTTCACCTGGTGAGCTAACCCAAAGCAAGCATGGAATGGAACTGACTTACTCAAACTACCCCTGAGCTGCAAGTTTACCTCCTCTCCTATAAAGAAAGGCTGAGAGACTTGAGATTTTTCAGCCTGGAGAAGAGAAGGCTCCAGGGAGACCTTATTGCAGCATTTCAATATACAAAGGAGGGCTTATAAGAAAGACTGAGACCTTTTACCAAGGCATCTAGTGACAGGACAAGGGCCAGTGGTTTTAAACTGAAAGAGGGTAGATTTAGATTGGACAGGAGGACATTTTTTACGATGAGGGTGGTGAGACACTGGAACAGGCTGCCTAGAGAAATTGTGGATGCCACATCCCTGAAAGCATTCAAGGCCAGGTTGGACAGGGCTTTGAGGAACCTGATCTGGTTGAAGATGTCCCTGCCCATGACAGGGAGGTTGGAACTAGGTGATCTTTAAAGGTCCCTTCCAACCCAAACCATTCCATGATTCTGTGATCCCAGAACCCACTTCCAAGAAGTTAAATATTTTTACAGGAAAAACTCAGCTACAGCAAAACAAAACATTATTTTTACTAAACTATAGTGCTCCGTCCTACAATGTGAAAACTACAAGTGTTTTGCCTGAGTTTGACAAAGTCAAATTTTTTGCTTCAAAGCATGCTGTTTGCTTCCTACACTTTTCTGTTTGAAAACACGTTGGAAGTATAACGTGCTGCTGAGCCTGGAGAAGGTAAACATTATATTGCCCTTCTGTAGGTAACACTGTGTCACTATATCAGCACAAATACAGTGAAGTCAATATAGCAACATCAGCTGACCCCAATTATTTTCTCCAAGTTTATCAACCAGGTCAGCTGAGTTTGTTCACACCCTATGTGACTGGGCTTGTCCACATGTGCCAGAAATATAAAATTAGCCAATGACAAGCCGTAAACATGACCCCACAACAGAAGGCATCAGATTGCTGCCAAAAGGGAGGCTGGGGCAGGTGGGGGTGCTGCTGATGTGCTGATGGCAGCCCAGTGCAGTCAGCAGCAGCCCCTGTACCTTGTGGGGACCAGCAGCATCCTCAGGGATGGCCACCCATGCGCACTAAGGGTGAGCGGGGGCCCAGCCTCGCAGCTGTTAGGGACCAGGCACACATGGGTGCAAGACATGCTGGACAAGGGGAACAAGTAACATCACTGCACTCCATAACCCATGAGCAGAGAAGTAAAAACAGGCAGTGATGCTTCCCACCACAACATGGGCAAGGGCATAACCAAGCCAAAGCAGGTGAATCAGCAGCTCTGCCTGTCCTATAGGCACACAGCAGGTTCAGGTTCCTTTTGTGGCCTTCATGAGACTCAAAGCTGCCTTGGGGTTGTCAGGGGCCAATGGCAACCTCAGTCTTGCACCATCAGCACCTGTGAGAGGCAGGAAGCAGGATGGGGCTTCCCAACCAGGCCGGCACAGATCCTCATCCACTCACCCTGCCATCCCTCCCTCGCCCTCAGGTCACAGCCTGGCCCAGCCATCACCTTGGGCACAGGTAGGCCTGTAGCTCACATTCACCCAGCATGCCCAAAAATAACATCTCTTATTTCACTGCTCAAACACCTCACGTAATCTGGACAAACAGAAAGAGGAGGAAAATAAATACTTGTAAAATGAGGTTCCCCTCCCAGGCAAAGCAGGCAGAGCACCTGGGTCCTCACTTTCACCCTCCATCACCAGCCCTCCTGCAGCACAGCCACAACCAGCCCAGCTCCAGGCTGCACTCCGGAGTTAGTAATGGGGAAAGAAACCTCAAAGTGATGGAGGAAAACACTTGCTTGCAGCCGGTGGGATGCAGAAGAGCTGGCAGGGAACAGGCACATGGCACAGCCACTGTTAATGCACGACCTAGCACTGGCCCAGCTTGACTAGCCACCCAGTCTACAACTGCTATGCTGAAAGTACATCGGCTGCTAGGCTGTGAGAGGCTATCGAGGCAACAGGAGTTAGAGGAAGCTGCATCAGCACAGTTCCTGTGCTGCCAGTCCCCACCCTGCAGCTTCACAGCTCCTCCCCACCAATAAGCCAAGTTGAAATGTTCCAGTAAAACTGGGGGGTGAGGGGGCAAAAAAAAAAATGCCTTTAGCAGTGCTGTGATAACAGGATACACCTGCAGAAGCAGCAGGGAAATTAATTCATGTTAGGACACTTAATAAGCACAAGAGCAGGCTATATTGTATATGCTGTTTAAAAAAAATAAAAAACAAACCACACAAAAAAACCCACAACACAGCAAAACACTCACAGCACCACTAAACAGAAAAAAAATCTGTGCAATTTCAGTGTTGAGGGTTGAACTGGGTTCTCTAATAGTGCTTGCAGACATGCAGGATTGCTTGCAACCATGCATAGGCACTGCTGCAGCAGATAGAGCATCAACACCGGGTTGTAAAAATGGAGGTCAGCTACAGCAGAGTTTAAATTACTAGTAAATAAAATTTTAAAAAATCCTATCCTACATCAAATTCCTGAAACCTTCAAGTTTTGGTTGAAGGTACAATCTGACTTCAGAAAGTAATAAAGAAAATGCACATTGAGCAATCTGGATCTCCTGATCTCTTATCAATAGATCCTGTGTATTACTCAGCCTCCCAGGTGCTGCTGTGCAACACCTTGATCTCTCCCAGGCTGGCCAGAGTGACAACCCATTGTAACTCAGACATTTCTCAAGGCACAATAGCCAGTGACACTAAAAAGCCATGAACATCACGCTAGACAAGTTTAGCCCTAAGGGCAAAAGTCCAGCACGCAAGATAAGTTCTTGCACCAGCTCCTTCAGTGAAAACACCAAGGCTGGAGCTTTTGGAAGAACTGTAAGAATTCCTTAAAATATCACAGGACTCAAATGCTGGTGCAAATATTTATACCTTAAGAACTGTTAGATGGTAAATTTACAATATTTTTCCTGTTCTGTACCTTCTAGGTGTACATATCCCAAAAGCCTGACCTCGCAACCAGTGCATGCTGCAGGTTCAGTTGTCAACAAATGGAGCAAAGCCAGCAGTGGAACCCTCACAGATGTGGTGGCAGATTGCTTTGGTCACAAACAGGACTGAGTTTGTAGCCTGTTTCTCTCTTCCTGGTCCCAAAGGAAGACTAGATACTGGCCTTGGAATTTTGTCAATAGCTAGAAGCTTTTTAATAGTATACAGTTTTAAATACCACAGAGCAGGTGCAGTTAAATCTGACAGATTGGCAGGTATTAAAACTGCAACCCCCCAGTAAATCCAAAAGATGACAACCCTTAATAGCGCATGTAGCAATAGGACAAGGGGTAATGGGTTTAAGCTAAAAGAGGGTAGATGCAAACTAGATACAAGGAAGAAGTTTTTTTACCATGAGGGTGGTGAAACACTGGAACAGGTTGCCCAGAGACATGGTAGATGCCCCCTCCCCGGAAACGTTAAAAGCCAGGTTGAACGGGGCTCTGAGCAATCTGATCTTGTTGAAGATGTACCTGCTTATTGCGGGGAGATTGGAGTAGATGGCTTTTAAAGGTCCCTTCCAACCCAAACTATTCTGTGATTAAATGTTCTCTCGAACCATTCTTCCCCACTACACATGTACTGTGCATGAACTTGAAATCAGAAAATAAAGCTACTGTTCTGCAGCAAGTTGCTCAAGAGGACATATTTTGAAATAAAAAAGTTTTAAATATACTTAATAATCATTTGACTAATTGTTCATTTAGATCTTGTCTCCCTAGGCACTAAACACCCTAGGTTTGGGTGGGACAGAGAAAGGCATAAGAACGACCAGCCCTTTAGTTTTAGACATTTATGCCAGAAACATCCATAGGAAGATGAAAGAGATCCCACACAACAATTTGCAGAACTGGAAACATGTGAGCTGCATCTTTGCACTTTTTTTTGTTTTGTTTGTTTTCGGGAGGGGTTGGGGC
>NW_020799091.1:62247147-62275377 GCF_003259725.1 Athene cunicularia
GGGGGGGTGGGGGTGGGGTGTCGGGCATTTGTTTTGTTTTTAAACTAGCAGTTCTTCTCTTTGCTTACAGTGTCAGTGCAAGCTCCTGGGTCACTGCATGCATTCTTTGTAGCCGAGAGGGTTGGGAAACTCAGTATTGAGAATTAGCCTCTCCTTTTTACTGCAGTCAGGAGAGAAACCACATACCTCATTAGTGCTCCTTCATGTGCCTTTCTACTCCACAAAAGGCAGTTTCTTTTTCCTTCCTCCTGCATTAGCCAGTTTCACATCAGAAAAAGCCAGTCCTCACTTCCCTGCAGGTAGATGGCAATGTCATGCAAAGCTGCTAAAAATCAAAGCTGCAGCTTTTGGGCACAACTAAGGAGTTGGAAGGGAGACAGAACACAGGTGTTCAACACCGTGGTATCCTATAGACACCATGCGGAGGTCTACAAAATGCAGACAAAATGGAAAACTGCTTCCTTCCAAAAAAACCTTTTGCTATCCACATTAAAAAGAATTACAAGAGAAAAATGAAAGAAAAGACTTTTCCTACAACTTGCAATTAGAGCAGCAAGAGATGTGCTGCATGAAAGCCCACTATGGAAGGAGAATCCACATTAATAAAGTCTCCAAATTAATAGCATGTATCCACAGTGATTTTAATAGTTCAGCTTCTGAATCTTACACTGTCATATCTGACATAAAAAGATTGTAATTGATTTATTAGCTACAAATATAAATTATACCTGCTTTTTTTTTTTTCTTAAGAATAAAAAAGTAACATGTTCAATCTTCCAAAGTCAGAATCTCAAGGGAAAAGATGATAATCATATGAAAGCTGTCAAGAGTACACAAACAGATCATTTACATGCAACATGAAATGGTGAGTCATTAAAAATCAGACTCTCAAACTGCTCAAATGATTGTCGCTACCAATTGTACTAACACACCATTTGTCTTCAAAGTCAATGTCTTCCTCCATAATTTTGCTCACATTCCTGTTTTCATAGACAGAGCTTCCCAAAAAACCTTTAATTGATCAAGAGATTTGGGTTGTTTTCACATACACCATTTTAATCTATTTATGCTTTGTCTTTTCCTTTCTGGTGAAGTGCAAGTACTTGCTACTTCTCAGTTTGCTAAAGTAAACAATCTCTCCCCTTTTCTTATGTCACGTTAATGGCTCAGGCACAACAACCAGATTTTGTCCTTTTTGCGGGCTTGTAGTCCGTAATATCTACAGTTTGAGGTGGCCCCTCAGCTTTCTGCCGTACAATTATTGGAACTACCATCTCAAACACAGTTTCAAAGAGATAGTCCACCTTGTATCCTGTTTTTGCACTCGTCTCAAAGCACATTTTCTCAGCTGCTGGAACATCCTTCTCATCTAGCATTTTGTATTTCAGTATCTTTTTATAGAGCGCAATCGCATCCTCTGCACGGACTTGTTTTCGCACCTTCGAGCTACAGCTGGCAACAGACTTCTCAGGTCTATTTTCATCCGGTGGTAAAGCAGAGTCATCGGTGAGGTCAACTTTATTTCCAACAATAGCAAAAATGCAGTCAGCACTTGCACTGTCCGTCAGTGCCAAGAATCTTTCTTCCAGTTCTGTCAGGCTTTGGAGGCTGTTCACATCATACGTGAGGATCACAGCAGCTGCTCCTCTGCAGTACATAGACCCGAGGCCATGAAACTGCTCCCGTCCTGGCAAAGGTTTAAACAAAACAACAAGTTAGCGTGCTGGAAGCTACATTATTAACTGAGTAAAAGTTTAAGGAATTTTAAGCCAATTTCACAATAGCACTGTAGCAGTGAAGGTAAAAATGTGTTATATGTAGCATTTTCAGTTTTTCTTCTGCTTTTCCTTAAGACTGCAACAGTGCCACAGAACAGCTCAGCTCACCGCTTGCTTAATTTCAGAGCAGGGAATATGTAAAAGTCGAGTGAACAAACCAGTATGATACAGCATTCACAGTTGCAGAAAGCAAAAAAAACCCTTTGGGTATGTATTAATCTGCATACTAGTTTATGTCACATTAACAACTACACTGCTTGCATCCACAGATAGCCCATTCCACCTGTTTAACCATTTATAAACAAAAAGTTCTACTGTTTCAAATTCTACTAGAACTTATTACTCCTATAAATTCAGTACACACTTAAGTACACCCAGTTCAGAAATCTGGATCAAAGTCAGTAACCCACTTCTTCCTAGGTTTTGAAGGATTTTGTAAGCAATTTAGTCCTATATGCTACATGCCCACAATTCTCAGGGACATCGGCTTTACAGGAAAAGACTTGTCTTTAATGTTGCCTTATATAGCCTGTATTGATACACATCTGTCCCACAAGTATTAATTATTTTTTTTTTTAGTGTGTTAAACACACACAATACAGAGAAACCCTAACCACATTTTAAGAATAATTTATCTTTTAAGTTGCCCTGACCATCACTCAATAACCAATGGTTAATAACAAAACATTTCTTCCTCCTCATCATTCAGTATCTACCAGCACTTTCAGCTAAGCCTTCATGGTCTCCTTCAAATTCAGTTCCTGGAAGACAAAATTGACCCTCCTTTAACTTATGGAAAGCAAATGGTGTTCTTCAGTAGTTGCACAGGGACTAAGGGAAATGAGGCAGAAGACAGACACTGTTTTTCTTTCCTATCAAGAAAGCAATTTTCCCCAAGTATCTACTACATGTAGAATTTGCTGTAGCACAGTCAATTTACTCCCCAAAACTCAATCGAGAAAAAGATAAAGCACACTAGATTTCAACCAGCTATCAGAGTTAGCCTTAGGTCATTACAGAAGAGAAGTGTGATGAACAAAGGGGCGGGGGGGGAAGTGAAATATACTCTTCCAAACATTTAAGAATCATCATAATTTTTCAACTCTTTTCATACAGTCGCTTTGCACTGAGCCTTCATCTAGAAAATCTGGAAGTGATCTGGTTATATTCATTTTCTGCACAAAGGTACTGACCACCATGAGTTACAGCATCATGAAATCCTTGTA
The DNA here is from genome assembly GCF_003259725.1 of Athene cunicularia. NCBI lineage: Eukaryota > Metazoa > Chordata > Aves > Strigiformes > Strigidae > Athene > Athene cunicularia. The sequence goes on from NW_020799091.1 coordinate 62,250,152, forward strand.
AATGACTGTGGAATAGGAAACACAGAAGAAATCCATGCTGAAAAGCACAGGTCAGTGTATATTGAGAAAACATATCTGCACATGAACATGCACACTAGGAAACTAACTTAGAAACTATCTCCAGTCAGGAATAGAACTTAAAATAGATCTTTGAGTCACTGTAGTAAGTCCTTTGACAAACTTCAGGACTCTACTCCACGGTGGCCAGAAAAGAGACAATGTGTTCATCGTTATCAGTAAAACAAAACTGGAAAATGTCAATCTAGAACATTAAGTCCAAAGCTCACCACACCTTTAACACTAAGTTAAATTCTGGGAGCAAAAGTAAGAGATTTGAAAAGGTGCAGAGGTATAAAAGGAAGCTGGTGAGGATGCTCAGAAACATGCAAAATTTTTGCATCAGGAAAAATTGTGGGATCTCTCAGGCTGGTGAATGATTGAAAAAAGGGCTATAAACAGATGTCTGGAAATTCAGGCCTAATACTGAGAAGGTAACCCAGGAACAACTATTTACTCTTTTTCGTAACACACAAAATGAGGATATCACATCAAAACATCACGTTTAGTTTAAATACTTTCCTGCACAGTGAATAACTGGCAACAAGTGTTACACGACATTGCAGAGGTCAAAAGTTTAATGAATGGAGTTCAGAAAAGCATGAGGTGAAGTTTATGGAGAATTGCTTCCGTGCAATTCTGTATAACCTCCGATCTGTTTTCCCCCAGCAAAAGAAATTCTTTAACCAAAGATCTGATAAGCAGAAAAAAAAGAGAAAAAAAAAAAGAATAGGATGCCCTTGTTTAGGTGTCAGGTAAGATCAAGGGAGACCAGGATATATAGGGGAGGGAAGAGGTCAGTGCTTTTACACTTTTTCCTCCAGTCTCACGTTCAAAGTTGTGTTTTCAGTTGCAGTGCAACTGAGCCTTTAAAAGTCTCCAATTTTTCAGTAGAAGTCAGTGCTGTGACCTACTTTGTTTTCATCCGAACCCTGATTATACTGCGGTCTGGAAGCCACAATGGAACATATATCCTCCCCCGTTCCTCCACTTCAGATGTCTAAACCATAAAATCCAGCCTCCAGAATCATTTGCTAGAACAATACTATTACTTGTTTTATGGAATTTTTATGCTAATCTAATCTTGAATAGCATAATATAAACCATGACACTGTTACACTCCAACTACAAACTGGCTACTTCTACAACTAATATACTGCTGAAAAAGGGAAAGAAACAGTAAGAAGAATTTACCTTTCATAAGGAATTAATTATGTCAGAGGAATTAAGGATAGTCTCTCTCACTCACCCACACAGCACAATCTACACGCAGAAAAAATGCATAATTTATTTTTGTAGAGCACTTCCAGCACTTAAGGGCTGGAACAACCCTGGATGTGGAGGAAAAAAAAAAAAAAAAGAAAAAAAAAAATCCCAACAAAACTACAAGAGTTATTTAAACTAGTATCTTATCTGTCCCCAAGTTGTCAGGCAAAAATAGTATCAGATATTACAGTGAAAAACGTAATGCATGAAAACAGCCACCCCCTTCTTAGAGCAGTTACTTCTTTCTCTGGACCCATCTGGTCCCAATCCAGCCATGTACCTTTTTACACAATTAGCTAAATTAAACAGTAAACTCTGAATCCAAAATTAAACAAATCCACCCTTTCCAAAAATAAAAGGTAACAGGGAATAGTTCCAGAACTATAATTTGCAATCAAAAGAATTGCAAGAACCACCAAATCAACTACAAAGACACAACATCAGGGAAATTTCTTAACACCAAGCGACAAAAACTGATTTCCATTTTTCATTTCATCTTTATATTTTGTTTTATTTACAGCAATTCAATAACCCTGTGGCCATATCACTACCTGCAACAGCATTAGTTTTTCAGAGGCTCTTCCAACAAGTATATGAAACCCTGCTGGAGACAAAATCACCCAGGAGCAGTGCCGCCACCAAGCGTTTTCAAAGTCCTGTGATGGTTGTCATAAAAAAAATCTAAGAATTCTGAGTCAAACGGACCTCAGTACCATAAAGTTACTAAGAAACCCAAAGGAGAAAGAAGGGAAAAGTAAACCTTGCAAGAAGCCAGCCTGATAAAAAAGCAAGACTAGATTTAAAGTGTGCCGAGACTAGAACTTAAGGCCTAGGCTATGGGAAGGCAGCAGCCCACATGAATGCTTTCTCTGGATGGGACCACAGCCTGACTGAGCATCCCTTCCTTTCCCAGCTTTGGGATCCACTGACCACAGCAGCACTAGCCACTGCCCAAATCTCCTTCTTGGAGGTCTCCTTCTGCCTGCCATCCCTGAGGGTAGTATCCAAAGTAGCATGTGAAGTAACTGTTGATGTTTAGGAGAACAAATTATTTCCTCCAGACAGATTTGAATGTTCCTTCCCTACCACCTCTTCAAAGGCTTCCACCACAACTTCTTAAGTATCAGAACTTCCCACACACACACTCCTTCAAGAAATCCTCTACCTGAAGAACAAGTTTTAAATCTCTCAGTGTTGGGCATGTACAAGAATGCAAAACAGACTGTTACTTTAGGTCTTGAGGGAATAAAACACCACAAATACTAAAGAGCTAAAAAAGTCTTCCAGAAAGTACTGAAAAAAGTACTGTCATTAGGCTGATACCAAGTCTGAACATGGTCCTAAATTCTGAGTTCCTAAAGAAAATATGTAGTGTGGAAAAGTACAAAGGTGAGCAATAGAAGCATTCTAATATTGCATTAAAAATGAACAAGAGTGCAAAATTGCCCAGAAAGTTCTCAGTCCGTACACCAGGTATCTTCCAACGATTTTAAAACTGATTAAAAATCAATTTAAGAAGGATTATAATCTGAATGGTAGAGAGAAATTAACACAAACAGAAGGTATCACCTCAGTTTTGCCTTTCAAATTCTCTCTCCTTTATAAGAGAGTCTGAACTTGAGTGTACACGAAGAGAGACAGGAACTGTGCCCTAAGGAAACAGCCAAAACAGGAAAGAAAAGAGAAAGTATGACACCCATGACAGCACAGAAATCAGTATGAGAAAGAAATGAGAGTTGAAGATTCAGCTGCAGTGGATGAAGGTTCAAAGTGTGACCCTGATGCTCCTGAGATACCTCGGCAGGAGCATCCACATGATCACAAGAGTAGACAAAGCAGCTCCTTTTTAAGGAACAGTATTTCATTCTATTCGCAGACAAAGCAGTAAAGCTGTGAGCCTTTCAAGGGCATTAGGGGAAACAATTTTGCTAGGAACTGAGATTCCTGTTTGTGCACGTATATCAAGATATATACTGACTATCAAAGAACAAACAATAAAGGTCCCTGAAGGTTTAGGAAAATTCCCCTGCCCACATGTGAGTCAGACTACAAAGTTTTGACACTGATGAAGTCAGAATTCTTCATTACCTTGTTCAAGATTGGCATTTATTTCTTCTAGATGGCTTTATCACATTTCCCTTGAAGTAAGGAGCTTTATTAAGAACCAGACTATGCTTGTGGTTACTTGGGGATAAAAACAAAGCTCTCCATCCCAAAGGATTAACATGGAGGACAGAAGTAGGAATTAGTGGAAATAAACGAGTCGGGGGCACTGGAGAACTCAATTTTTACATATCCCAAAGCAGTCTGAATAAATGATTTTTCAATCCATTAGAAAAATGCCACCATCTGGTTTTTCTCCAAGACAAAATTCCCCATAGAATAAAAGTCTCTGGGAGGGGGGGGAAAAAAAACCCAGCCCAAACACACACAAAAAAAACCCTCAAACCTCCAATCACCAAAACAATTACAATTGAGCAACTAGAAAATTCATTTAAGCTCCACCTTCACCTAGTATTATACATTCACAATGTTACATTATAGTATACACTTGTGTATATTGAAGTTTCAAAATACAACAGACCCCTAGCTCTACTAAAAATCAAGATGACATTTATTTTGTTTATACTCATTACTTAGATATGAATCAACATTCAGGGCATAAACTGTGCCCTATTTCAGGAGCTTCTATTTAAGTTATTAAAATTAGGTATGGATGTCTTGGCCAAAGCAGAACATAATATAAACATAGGAAAGTACTGATCTTAATACCCAAAGGGCTTCACTTTCATGTTTTAAAGTAGAAAGAACTACACACAGAAGAAGAAAATAACAGCCACATGGGTTAAGGGAACAATGAACAAAGGAAAATTCAATACAGCTCTCCAAAGAAACACCAGCAGTCAGTCAAGAAAGCAGGCTCAATGTAATATATGACTGGGACAAGCTTCTAAATGCAACTTACTCTCAATTGCTGAGTCAAGTAACTTTATCTCATAACAAAAGAAGACTTAAAATGGAAAAGAGACCATCTCTTTCCTTAAATCTATGTATTTTTGACTTAATGGACAAATACTTTTGAGATCTGAAGGAGTCTGAAATTCCCAAGACCGTGCAAACATCCCCACTCTACAAATATTCATCAGTTTGGGCTTGCAAAGTTCCTTCTGCAAAACTGCAGTTCAGTGTGAAGAAGAAAACCATGTGAACAGGAGCAATTATTCACTTTCACTTAGGCAAGGTGAGAAATCACAACCAAACTGATCCCTGTCCTTCAGTGAGCTTTAATTATCATACTAGAAATATCACACCCCCACTAACAAATGTTTCACTTGGACACAAAAATTCATGGCTTGAAAGACTAGAACTTAACCACTTCATAATCATTACCTACGAATTACTTAAATCCCCTCACATCTGTCTTAGAAAATGGAGGTTATTCAAAAAAACTTTTACAATAAATTGAAACAATTAACACAACTTCAGCCTGTAAAGCATTTTCCCTTTCACTCCCATTTAAATCATAAAAATACATAAAAGTACTATCATGTTGCATACATGGCTTCTTCTCACCCACACACACACATTCCGTATCAGATATTATTCACAAGCTGATGTCCAAAGGTATCAAGATCCAAGCCTGACAGCATTTAGGTATTTATACTACTTTTTAAATACAGGTAAAGGAAATATACTGCACAAACTCTTCTCTTCCTCCCCCAGAGGCTGGCATTCAGGAAGGCAAACATACTCAGGACGTTCAAGTGCTACAAATATCTTCACATAACAAAAGATCACAATATCAAACAAAGGCAAGTCCCAGATTCAGATGAATCAATGATGTATTTGAACTGTCTGCCACAGGTGAGAAAGCCTTATGAACCATGAGCTGTGAAGCAGAAGATGCCTTCCAATACATTTAACTCAATAACATTTGAATAAAAGGCAGATCTTCAAGAGTTTAGTGTGCTGTTATAGAGGAAGAATGTAGCATTATTTTCCTGATCTGGAAGTGGCATTACATTATATCACTATAATCTAGCGCCTATTGAATTCATATACAGAAACCTTATAAAATCTACTGGCAGATTATAGACTAGAATTCTGCCAAATATTAAAGTATTTAATTTAATAGATCTGATTTTGTCTGAACAGCCTGATATCCAACTAGTTATCTAACTGGAAGCAGAGAAAGTTTTTGTTGAAAGAGGAAATGCCTTGGCACTATAATCCCAAATTTATGAGCTATAGTACCACAATATGGTTTTTATCCTGAGAGATTAAGCTGTACCCTTCTGTGTAAATAAAAATATTAAAGAAAGATTTTTATTTTTTTTTTTAAGTCTACTAAACTACCATTAGTGATCCAGCAGTGTCTGGGATAAAACATAACCCAAAATATATGTATACTGTGTTATTAGAAAACGAAATTTTGGTAGGACTCAAAAATGAGGAAAAATACACAGTGATTAATAACTGAAAGGCCATTTGAAAGGACTAATTCTTAAACAGAATTTTAAAGAGAGGATAAATCTTATATTTTATATTTGGAGGATAATCACTTATCTCCTGCAAACTTATGTAGGAATATTTATCAGATATTAATTTATTCTACATGGAATAAAAGGAGAAGATACAATAGTATTCATGAAAAACTGAATGATTAGCATTATCAAGCATCAAGGCCTATTACTGGTTTTTTTTCCTCCAGTGTAACATGCAAAGGAAAAAATAAAACTCATCCTTTATTTCCATTCCTTCACATAACAAAACCAACATCCTTTTGGGCATTTAAATTAGCCGTTAACGTTCTGCGAAGAGACAAGGACTACCCCCTGAAAGGCTAGTCTGAACACCAGCAACTATCAATAGCCTTAAGATTAAAAAGCAGCTCACTGTTACTTCCCCTGCTTTAGTTAAGGGCACTAAACATACAAACCATGTATTTCTACCCACTACTATGTTTCACAAAAACAAACAAAACCCCCCCAAACAAACAAAAACACCCCCACCACACACGTGGAAACAGATATGGAAAGCAGGACAAAGGGGGAAAAAAAAGAGTATATTTTTAAGGAGCATAAAGACAAATTCTAGAAGAAAAAAAAAAAAAAGTGTATCCTCTATGAGTTTTTGCTCTTTTTGCTTGTTCTAATACAAAGGTAGCATATTAATTCAATTTTTTGACTTGTAATCACCACCAGTATGGCTGGGAAAGGAATCAATTCAGAATCTTTACAAACAACAAGAATCACTAGAAGGCATCTGAAATAAAGAAAAAGGGAGCGTTTACTTACTGGAAATGGAAATTCCACTACACTTGATACATAAGAATAGTAATATATTTAATGAAAAAAGCTAAATCCAAGGGTTTTTTAGCCTACTACCTCCTCCTTCCCTTCAAATATAATAACTAAACTAAAAATAACTGCTATACCATATAAGGTTTGCAGGACATGTTTCAGCAGGGACCAACAAATATTAAGTAGATAAAAGATTCTGCCCTAAAATTCTAGCCACTTCGCCTACCTCCTGAAATATAAGCCTTCCCTTAAAAGGATTAATAACTTTGCTAATAGTAATGCTTTCTGTGTTTCTTTACAGATTCATGCTTATTCCTAGTTTACAGCCTTTTCAAAAGGAGTCACCTTAAAAACCAGCTAAAATAAATGAGAGCAGCAGCTATTATTAATTTGCTTCTCCTTTTATGTTTTCATCAGTAAGTAGCACTCATAATTCTATTTTGACTGTGTTTCCTTTTTTTCTTTTTTGCTATATTCACCCAGAATGATTATAGCACAACCCATTCAAGACAGCCATGACCAACTGGGAGAACAACCCCCTTCATGCCCCCATCCTTTCTGAAACAGCTTTCCCTCCTCAGACTTGAACTATACCAATAGGTCAAGCAGTTTCAACAGACCCTTTAATCGCCATTAAAACACCAATTCAATTAGCATTCCACAAGTGATAATCTGGCACAATTCACATAAAACAATTCTTCCAAAGAAATCCACTTAAATGGGCCTTTTATTGTGAGAACAAATAGCATGCTGAGAAGTTATGCAAGAATAATGTCAGTGTGGTGTACTGTGCATCACATGTCAAAAGCAGTAAGACATGCTTAATGATCTACAGGGTCATCCAAGCTTTCTCTGAAGAAGATGACTTGTTGCAATATATTTTTCTTCAGCAAAAGGGCACACACAAAAAAACTGTTTAATAAAAGTGTTGAAACAAAAAATAATGGGAATATTTGCTATATGGTTAGTTTTATTTCATATCCTCCAACAAGGTTAGCTTTCTAGACATGTGCTGGTAGAAGCTCCAAAATAAATATCTAGTCACAACATTTTTTCCAATGTGATGAAGTAATGATTCATGAGCCATACAGCCTTAACTCACAGCACACCTTTTAAAGAAACCACAACTGAAACAGGTAAAAATCTGCTGTGGTTTTTTGACAGTTAACAGTGTGATAGTTTATGGACAAATGTGCTTGTAAGTAAAACCTTCACTTTCTAAAGGCAGCTAAACTAAAACCAGATGCCTAGCAGTTTATGCTGGTGTTGATCAATCTGTTGTTACATCCCGCAGAGCATGCCGAGTCACAGAGGTATCCAAAAAAGCAGATTATTCCAGATGAAACCCTCTCACCCACATCTTAACTATAATAAACATCCCTCAGTCATCTTGTCAAATCCTGTATTACTCGATCATGAACTAGTTTAAATATTCCCAGGAACTTTTTTAATCCATCCCTGAAGAGTAGTTTATCAGTTTCCATTCCCTAACTGGCAGCAAAGGTTTCCATTACTGGTTCCCAAAGACAGACCCATCAGACACACTCAGGGAGAAAAAGATTACAAGTTAACATGGGAGAGAAGAAAGAGAACAAAAGAAAAAAAAATTCATAGAGCAAGGCCAGAGATCAAGTGCAATCCTCATTTGAGTCTGATCTCCTGCATAATAAAAATGATACAATTTCACTCGGCCATCACTTTCTGACTGAGGAATTTGTTTAATATAAAACAGCCAAAGAAAGAAAGAGAAGTTAATAACCCACAAATTATTTTGCTGTATTTCAGCTTTCAGATTCTGAATTTTGATATACTTTTACCTTCACGAAGTACTCTCTTCAAAAAACAAACAAAAAAACAGTCCCCAAACAACAGAAAAACTCCACACTCCTCCCTAAAAAGTATTCCTGTATGACTCAACCTCCTTGTTAGATCAGAGAAATCAACATTTTTTCATATTCAGGCTCTTTGCCTCTGGCAGATTCCTCTAAATCATTAACCATACCTGTAACTCTTTTCTCCAATCTTTCCATATTGTTCTAAAACCAAGACTGAACATCCCTCCCTACACTTGGTACACTTCTCAGAATAGCTCATAGGCTCTGGGACACCATGAGGTACCAAGAGCTCAGTCTGTCATCTGCTACCAACTCAACAGACCTTGCAAAGTATATATTGCTGCTCAGACGAATCTAGTTTTACCTGTTACCAGCACTCCATACCATTAGTCTCTCTTCTCTTTATTTGCAGCCTTACCCATTTGTTTAGTCAGCATATCTGTAGCTGCAATCATCTTTTTATAAAGAGACTTCTACACTGAGTGTCTTTGGACTAAAGGCATAGTCATGGTATCTATAACCAGTGGTATCTTCACCAGATAAAGGAGCTGCACAACTCCTGTATAAAGGAGAAGATACAGAGAAGATCCCTATTATTCACAAGATTTATCCCATTAACTCGTTTCAGCTTTTCTGGCACAAAAGGTTAGCTGGAATCTATTATGTTGTATAAATACAAAGCTATTTTTCTTGCTAGTAAGAATAAATCAGAACTTACCATTCTAATAATGAAATCAAGTGTGAGCTCCTAAACTCACAAGAACTTTAATTTTAAAATCAAATTTCCCATAGAAACACCAGTTTTATTCCACCAATGTGCTTTCTATATAAAGTTTTAAATTTAATCCTATTATGCCTAGTAACACAAAGCATTACATAGAAAAAAAAAAGTTCCTAATCACACTACCTAGCATGTTTTTTTGCAAACAAAAACTTTGGCTAGACCTGGGGGGAAAAAAAAAAAAAGCAAACAAAACCCTATTCATACCTACAGATCCCATTGACACCTCTACAATCCTGAATAACTTTTTCATTTAGCTAGATAAGACTTTGCAAACCACCCATTTTTTTCTTTTTTTTTTAGTTCTCTTGATGTACTGTGTTTATTTTTAAGATAAGGAAATAACCCCAGAAGCTTCAAGCATTTAACATATTTTCAGCTGACTGGAAGGGTAGTGCCTTGTTAAAGATGAACAGAATTGACCTTTGCGACGCCAGTCCAGCAAGAGTATCTTGAGCGCATCTGTAACACAAACTGAAAAAAAATACACTGGTATTTATCTATTTCTTTCTGAAACCTCACAGTTGTGTAGGAAGATGTTTTATCTAAACTGAACTGAAGTCTGGCAAAAGAAATGAGGGCAAGCCAGATGTAGGGGACATTATCATCCTGTCTATGAGCAAATGCTCCATCAAAACTCCAGCTGAAATCTAGCATCAACACCATCTCTACTGAAAAGAAAACATGGCAGGGTGCTTGAGAGTTAAATTTATGAAGTTCCTGTATGCCTGTTCTGAGAGCAGGCATACAAGGGTAAATTTAGAAATTTAAATCTGAGTAAGAAAATGTAAGCATCAATGTAAAATTCTTCTGAAGCTTTGTATTTAAAGGACAATTTTAAACTGCTACTTAAAAAGAAGTGGTTATTTGGCAGATGACCTTCTTAAGGAAAGATACGATTGTAAGCAAACCATGAGGAGAAAAAAAAAATAAATAAATAACAAACCCACCCTTCGGACTTGGAAGAGTTCTGCAGGAAGGAACAGCACTAAACACTTAACTGTGGCAGCAGATCCTGACAGTCTAATACTGCTCAGCAGCAGGTAACAAAGAGGCCAGTTACAGGACAGAGCAGTAAAACAAGGTCGCCTGCTGAGGCACTTGCTTCTGGATTGTGCAGGAAGCCTTTCGGTTATAACGCCCACTGAAATGCCAATCCATCTCCTCGAAGAGAGATCTCAAAGAATTAAGTGCCTCCTACAGAAAAGCAATTCATTTTCCACAGGATGAGTTATAAAAGCAGCTGGTTTTTCTTTCCAGTGCCTGAAAACTGATACTTTTTCCTTAAATTTAGACTGTTCCACAAGGGAACAGGGACTGCAGAAGAGCCCACTCCTCTACGCAATTGCTAAGCGAAGACTGTTACCAGGTCCTTATCTTCAGAGTCACTCAGAAAGGAGCCCACATTCCCTGCCCAAGTTTGCTCTTCAAACTGAGCAGCAGCTCCTTGACTCAGGCAGGAATGCATGGCTGGGTGTATTTTAGCACAGTTCAACAACAAGCAGCGCAGGGGCCGGGAGGTCACTCTACACATACTGGATGTTTTATATTGCTCAATAAGGAACTGGCAAGTTTAACTTGGATTCCAATTCACCCAGGCAAACATTGATACAGGTGTGTGATTTTAAAAACTAAATCCAGAGATGGATAGGGTTAATTGAGATTGCTCTCCTAAATGTATCTCAATAAGTACTCTGAAATGCTACCACTCCTCAGGCATTCCTGCCAGGTCTCAGCAAACTTAACATGTCAGCATCTGCCCCCTCCCTCACAGAAAAGAAATGCTTCCTGTTTTTCTTAATTTTAATTCCTGTTTTGTTTACTTAAGTTTTTCAACTTCTGCATCAGATATATTGCTTTTGCCTTAGATATCTCTTTACAACTTTTTTTTTTTAAAAAAAAAGACAAATCAAAATTCCCCATAAGATTTTTTGCAGAAGAGTAACTACATACATACTAAGTCCATCAATACAATATACCATACCATTTTTTGAGTGAGGAAATACCATTAATTTAATAAACATCTTAATTAAGGACAGTGACATTTTAGAGAAGAAAAACAGTTCACTAATTGCAGTTCCTCTTTGGATTAAGTTTTGTATCCAAACATATATAAAATTAAATGGTCTAATCTATCAGAAACATTCTTTTTCCATATTACCACTTTAACCCCAAACACACCATATGTATTTCTGCCTCCTGGCTGTGAAGTCTTCAGATCCCTTCTTCCCAAGTATATGAAACCAAATCACTTACGTGCAGCTATAAACTATTTTGTGCATACCCACCTAAAGAGAGTCATACAACAACACACTAAGTTAGCTTTCTCTTTCACAGACCCACAAGAGAGCTTCGCTTACAAGAATGTTAGCTATAGCAGGACTGATTTTCCATCAGCCCCACTTCAATGACACTTCTTTCCATCCTGTCATCAGTATTTAGGAAACATTACCAGAGCCCACCGCTGCCCCTTGCACAGTGTTCCTCTTCAAGGCCATCCCAGGACACTGGCCAGGGGGTTTTAAAACACTGCAAAAAGTTCAGTGTTCAGACATTTTCAGGCATCTCCAGGATGCTTTCACCATAGCACTTGGGCACCAGAAGCAACAGCTTTTTAGCCTTCAGTAATCAGCCTGGAAGACTTTGAGGACAAACCTGGTCATGTATCTGGGAATGCACCTTCCCACCCTTCCCCATAGCCAGAGACCATCCTCTTCTCCCACAGCAGCACGTGGCTTTGTTCAGTACAGGCACTGGGGCCCTACAATATAGAGAGATGGTCCAAAGAATATTAGCCATGATTTCTTTTGTAGATAAAATTATTTACTAACCCCTTATGTAGACAGTACCTCAAGCACTATTTCCATAAATCTTTTATTCTACTAGTACCTTTCTAGGTTGATTAGGAGTAGATGACAGGAAGAAGAGGACTAGAAATACTTTCCTAGCTCCTACAAATCAGGAGTTAGTGAAAGAAAGCAGTTGAATACTGGTAGTCATCACTGTTCACCACTGGAAAGAAAAGTGTCTACAGATCACAACATTCAGGTTCTGAAAAACAGAGACTAGGTTTCACAAAAAAGAATTTAAGAGCTGGCAGGCTGTCTTGTCAGAAGTGATCTTCTGTGTCACATGTTTCAAAAATGAGAAATTATTATTGCACGCTTAATAAATAAAGAATTGTCTGAAAAACCTTAGGAAGCTATGGTTATCAGATCAATAGCAGGCACCCCAGATGGTCTGCGCCAGCAGATAAGTATCTCTTATTTAAGGTCAAACTATCTCTGGTGACGTGAAACTCAGCTGTAGCAGATAAATATATGCTATCTCCTGTTTTGTAATACTGAGTGATTCTTAAACCAGTCCACTAGAAATTTGAAAAATATTTAAACCTTGCTAAATAGGGGTAGAAGGCCATGGGTTCTTGCAAACTAGAAAAAAAAAAAAAAAGTGTATTTTTCATTCAAGAGAAACTCACATTAGTAACATGGGATACAAACGTAGGCCTACTCAATAGACAGATACTTCTTTTATTTGTTTCAATGTCAGTTCATTTATAGGCAGGTTCTCAAATAAGAACACATGCAACTCATTCACACATAATTTACCCTTGAGAAAATTACAGCTGCTTCTACTCCTTACCAACCACCACTAGTTTCTATCCAGCTGAAGCCATCTTCACTGAGTGCTTCTGGATAGTTGTGATTTGTCAAAAGCAGAAGGAAGTTCTGGTGATCCAGTGGGCTGTCTTCAGCAAATACCCAAAAGGGGAGAACCGTGCTAGACATACAGCTGCTGCTGGGCTTTTACAGGAATGTACTTAAACTTGTTGACCTCATTCAGATAATTTTATCACAGGATAGGCTGGCTTGTGCTTTCGGAACTTGGTCTGGCTAAGATGAATGAACACACGACTTTTATGTTTCAAGCACCAATTCTCCCTTTTAATTCCATCTTCTCTGTCTACACTCTTAAAAGCATCTTCAGTATTCACTGTTTAGAGGCATTAATTTCAGGATTAAAGAAATTAAAACCACGAAACAGGCATGGTGAAAAATCAATCTCATCAATGTTCACCAACCCAGCACAAAGAGAATACCACTAAAAAGCATGAACAACTATCTCAGTTCTGAATTTTCTATACAGAATAAGCTACAAAGAGCAATGTTACCACTCTCCAGTGCCTACCCATTTGTCCTGGTTCAGCCAGGACAGAGTAAAGTTTTCCTCAGCAGAGAGAGAGGGGGAAGGGATCTCTGGCCGGGTTATTCATACCATGCTGATGTCAGGTCCGGGGGCAGAACCTTTTCCTTGCTCCTTGGTGGGGTTCGGGAGGGAATTTTGCTTTCCGTAGACCAGCTAGCGGTATTTCTCTGTATATCGTTTGTCTTGTTCACTGTTATTGCTGTTTATTGTTGTTACCATTGATACTGTTATTGTTCAGATTGTTCTATCACTCTGTTGTATTAAATTTCTTGTTATTTTAGCTGGGGTCTGTGTTTAACTTCCAGCCCGACCTGTGCGGGTGGGGGAGGGGCAATGGCCACATGGTCTCTTATCCCGGCAAGGATTAAAAACTTGCACACCATTCAACCCACATGCCATAAGGGGAAGGTACTTACCAAAAGGAACTGCCTACAGATTTGCATGCATTACATCCTTTTCTTTCATAATTAAGGCAATGAGGCAGCATCTTTACATCACAAAATGCTCTGCCACTCAAAAATAGGATAGACACCAACTATCCACTTCCACCGGGCTTCCAAGGCTTGAAGTAAAAAAGGAAGTTGAGCAGGACAATGTGGAAAGGGCATACAATGCTGAAATAGGAAAAGAAATAAAGAAACCAATACAAATGCGATACATTTAGCTATTTGCTGTGAGAGGGAAAGCTCATGTCCTAAGGACAGTCTTACAGGAATGTTTGTTCCTCCTCATAAAAATAAGAAGTAATAGTACTGGCAGGGGTTGGAGGACCTGAGTGGCTTAAGACATTTTCAGTTTCACAAAATTAGAAATTTACTTTTTAATAAGCCACAGCATGTATCAGGACAGGAGGAAATTGCTCTTAGTATGCCAGTGGGGTTTTTTAAAAACACCTAAGTTTCACTGACAGCAACCTACAAGATTTGAATATCCCTTTTATGAAGCTTGGAAGATAACAACTCAACTACACAGGGCTTTGTTGTTATTGTGTTTTTTAACTACAAAATGCTACAGATTCTGGTCATTTCTCCCTTTTCCAAATGAATCAAAATCTTTGGGGTTTTTGAGAGCAAATGACAACCAGAGAATGGAAACAAATAAATAATAAATAAACACCCTTTAAAATATAACTGAGAGCCTTATTTCTAACTTCAACAATTAAGGGAGTAGCAACGGATTTGTACGTCCAGATCACAGACCCCATTATGAAGAAAAGAAACTGAACCTCTGAGGACTTTCACAACATAAGACATTAAACTGCATGAAGATTCAGTCCCACTGCTGAAGTAACCTGCACAACCAGAAAGAGAAGTCAGTCAGCCCAAACCCCTTGGGGAAAGGGAAGAAGAGAGCAGCAGCTCAACTGAAGGTCATTGCAACCAGGGCACTTCACCACACATGTATGTTTTTATACTGATGTCATTAAGTGGGTTGGGAACACGAGCTTAAGCAGGAATCAGAGTTGGTTGACTCCATGTAGAGAAATTATTACCCAGCCAATGACCAGCATTTAGACATTTGGTTTAAAGTCTATTTCAATCTACCTAACGTTTGCTTCACATTCTTCATGAGCTGTACTACACATTAATTTCTCCTGCCCTACCTCTCAAACTTTCTTTGGAGTTTCTAGTTAATGTGTTCTTACAGGAAGAACATTTTCTTGAAGGTCTAAGCCATCCTTCGTTTCACAGGTAATGATATAATTAAGACAAAAATAAAATCTTAAATATTTAAATATCTATGGTTGAGTATGTTACATGACTAAAAATTCCTAAGTAGTCATCAGTTGTAGAATGCAAAACAAAAAGGTCCTGCTACTTCAGCTGTACTAAAGACCATTATTTTTAAACCAAGTATATAAGAGCAGTTGGACAGCAGGACAACATCTTTTCTCTGTATTTTGTAGGAATTTCCTGAAGTACAAAAACAGTGGTTAGGAACATTAAATCATGTAACAGATTAAAGAAGAAATGTCAGTGGATCAACAGGAGAGGCTGAGGAAACAGGGTAAAGTATCTACATCAGATGCTTAATCATTATTGAACAAAATTATGCCAATCTTCAATTCATTAACTGTAGACCAGAAAAACAGAAAGGAAGTATTCTTTGTAGCTGAGAATATGATGAGTTGTTTTCATGACAGGAAAAAAAAAAACAAACAAAAAAAAACCACACACACACAAACAACCACCACCCAAAAAAAAAGAATTTATGAACAGACGGAACAGAAAGGACCTGAAAGCACAAAAGCTTTAACTTATAAAATGACGTTAGTCTGTTTGACTACTGAAAATTTTAAGCGTCTCTCCTCCTGAACATGAAGTTTCCACCATGCTACAAACTAGATTGAAATGTATTTTTTCACCGGTGGTATTGGTGAAAAAGCAATAGCTCAAATACACATTCTCCTTTTTGTTTTATCTATAAAACACCAATAAATTCAAGCTCACACAGGTCTTTAGATTGCCAGCAGACTTCTTCCATGAATGGGTCCTTAGCAGCCCATGTTAAGCCTACTTCAATTCTAGTCTGATTCCTAATAGATAGACAGGTATATAAGATGACTCACAAACAGATCTGATGGTCTATCTCCCATTAAAAACAATATTAAGAAGTCCTCTTCTAGATTTGGTTTTTTCAATGCTCAGGTAGGTTAGTAGGATTAGGAAATCTTGTATGCTTAGTGAGTTGGTTGTCCTAAAGGATGTTATCCTGGATCTCCCTGTGGTGAAGGATGGCAAACTACTTGTGTTGGTAATTCATTCAAATTAAGAGCAAAAAACCCTCATTTCCTTTGACCACCTCTGCTCTCAGCAGTACCACTTACACAAGCTAAGTTTAATCACCAAGTTCAAATCTCATTTCCTAGGCATATCTACAGGTGCTGCATATGAAGTTAATATGACAGGCACAGGAAAAGGAATTTATTACAAGTTTGATGCCTTCTGATCAAATCCCAGGATGTTCTACCCAGTGTTCACCTGGAAGAAAGCAAATCATTCAGACTTGTGAGAGAAAATTATTCCTTCTGTTCTATCATTTTTATCGACTCCAAACGTACCCACCACAGACTCAACATCTTTCTCGACAGAGACCCAAACAAAAGTTACTTGTCTGGATATTTTGCAATAGTAGTATAATGTGACTCAGATGAGGAATTACTAAGTGTACCTTCAGTTCAGGCAGTGAAACGACACCATAGGAAAAATAGCTTGGAAGCTCACGTGGCTAGTGGCTTCAACATGAGATAGTAATTGTAGTGAAGCAAACAACTGATCTGTGATACGCGATTACACTGTGAAGTAAAGAGACTTAAACTAGCCTAAGTATCAGGAGCAGCTCAGCCAAGGCACTCTGTACCTGGCTATGAGTCTCCCTGCCTTTGACATTTTGCACACCATAGTGTATACAGAGGTGTGAGATGAAACAAGAGAAGTACTTGCCATACACGAGCGCTCAAAGTAACTGTAAAACCATTCAGCTAACAGCTAGTTACCTGCTCTGTACTTGTATTTTAAGCACTCACTGTCACCTTTCTTCTGAAGGAGAGTAACAGTTCCTTGCACAGTCAATAGAAAAAGACATCACAACCTAAGCTCAGGCAACTAAACATTCAATACTAATTTTAAGTAGCTATTTGTTTTTCATTACAGAAAGTGCCTGGTACCCCAGAAATAACCAGATTGAGTCAACATGAGTTACTTTGTACACATACATTCATCTCTGTTACAACTAATGAAGCTTTTTGCTGTTCTGAGCAACACTATTTACTCAGAAAGAGAACTGCTGCAGAAAAAAAATATCCCATCCCAAGACCTGTGTTTTTCCCCTCATGCTCAAACTGTTATGTGGCCATTTCTTAGACACCTCAGACATACATTTCAAAAAATATTAAAGTCAAGCTGAAGAGTGCAACAAGGCATTAATAACTTACTTTCTTGCACAGAACACCTATTTACACCTTTGTACATACCCTACTAGGAGACCAGTTTTACTGAAGCAAATAATGCAGGTTTTGGACACCCTTCTGAAATTTCTACAATTTCTTCCACCTGCTCCCGATTGACCAGGAATATGAATTTCCATATGTCTTCAATTTTTGTCAGCAGCTTTGCCGCTGCATTTACACCGACTAACCATTTCTCTTGTTCATGCGTCTCTCATTTTCAGTATTGTCACAAAGCAGACAGTCATGACTTAAACTAACCTTTCAGCTGTCAAGTCAGTTTTGACAGATATGTGGGAAATACACCTCTTCCTTCAGTATACAGGGAACAAAGGATGCAATGCCAAAAGCACAAATTCTTGAATAAGGAGATTCTCAATATCACTCCAAACTGGGATCTGGGGCTTTAAAACATGGGTTTAAGACAGACATATTCAATCAATTCAATGACTCATACAAATTCATTGGTATCAGCCAAAGCTGTGAAGCATAATTTTCACAGAAAAAACATGAACACAGGGCATGTACCAAAGACTAAACAAACATATACTCTCGTTTTCCCTTCCACTGTCCACTCATGCACCTGAAAACAGTCAATATTGCCCCCCTTTTATAATATGACTCTAAAACTCAGACCTCACTTCAGGCTAAAATTAGAAAGCAAAGACAACCTCTTTTGTTATAGAAGCTGAGGTGCTACTGAGGACTCCAAACTTGCTAATGTTCATCAAGTGGCAATGTCATGCCATGACACTGGACAGCTTTGGCCAGGCACAGACCTCAGGTCACTGATACTATTCAGAGAGAGTCTCACTGAACTGTCAAGTAGTTCTCCACTTAGGCTAGAACAGTGCAGTCACTTTGAATGCTATTATTAAATACCACATGCAAAGTGGGGACTTAACAGGGAGACTAGGATACAGAAGTTACCACAGAGGTTCATACATGACATTTATCCTGGCCTGCATTGAATACTCGCAACAAAGTGACTTACCCTCCCCATTAGCTTGTCTCCCCAAGAGTTTGTACTGAAATTACACATTACATTAGAAACAAAATTCCTCCTTCAAAGTGAGTTAGCCTTAGCTGAATAAACAAAGTGTGTTGCTTTTGTCTCCTACTTCTTTTTGATGTGTATTTTCCACAATTCCCTCTGACAAGGTATTTCCCTATTTTTACAAAACATATTTGCATACAAAAGCACTTTCTTTCAGCAGCAGTGAATTTGTTACCTTTTACTTTACTTGTGTATCGCTGTATTTTTAAGTTGTGGAACACAGAAAATAGAATTTCCTCCAGACAATTCATTATTCCTTCATATTTCTAACCACTTCCCAAGATATTCTGCTCTTTTCAGGAAACATTCATCACAGAAAAACAGTAATTTGGTGCACTGTTTCTCAACAAAACCACACTTCCAGGAATGGTCTAAAGCTAAACCTTTCTTCCTGCCTCTGAACCTGCTTCAGGGGCTTTAGATACAGAGCTCACCAACAGTGAACTCTCTTCAGGGATTTTCCCCACGTACACAAGAGATTTTTCTCAGCAGCTAGCCATACTGTCCCTTTGAACCTCCACTCTTATAATTTCCTTTTCAAGATGTAGGTACTATAACCATACAAAGTAATTCCAGGGAAACCACACTATTTGTGTATGAGGTGCTGGTCCTTAGTTGTCATAGTTTTACATGCAACAGTTATGAACAATTAATATGCAGAGGCCAAAGTGATATTGTACAGGATCATTTTTCCAAAGGCAAAAAGCAAAAAAATCAAAGCCTCTTGGTGGCAAGTGGCCCCTGAGCCATGACTCACTGGCAACAAATTTAAGGTATTTTATTCTCCAGCATTTTCTTCTCGTACCTTGTTGTTCCCTTGAGAACAGGTACACACTCTGCAGCCTTCCTCACTAAATGACCCCTGACGCCCAACACCTTTTGAGGTGACACCCCCTAAACCCTTCCAATAAGCAACTTCCTCAATTAAAGATACCTCATCACACATGCAGCAACACCCAACCCCAACTGCTGCTCTGTCACCATTTCATCAGGTTCAGAAAGGCTTTCCCACATGCCTCATCATGCTCTTTAGCTTTGACTAACCTACCTAACCATCTTACCCAAAGCTTCTTTTCTCCTGTTGTAATCCTCTACTTCCAAAACTTGAAACCAGCAGAATATCAGAGTAGCCACTATCAGTCTTTGCTTGTGAGGAAAATACACCACTTAATCCTACTCTTTCTTTGTTCTGTTTAAGTATGATGGAGGACCATGCTTCCTCCCCACCTACAGCAGATTTGTATGTTGTTCGTCACACAGGGGAATGTTTGGCTCCGTGACAGCAGGGAGACAGCCTACCTGAGCTGATCTCATACTCCAAGGACCAAATCACACCTCATCCCAGGTTTCCCCAGAGAACTTTGCTGCATCACCCTCTTTCCAGGAAAAGAACATGTGCAGAAGAAAGTGTACATCAACGCAGATAAACTCTTTTAAAAAAAACCTCAAAGCCTAACTGAGGAAGGAACCTAATACTTCTTACCAGCTTAACACTCACACCCAGCCCTAGAAGGCACAACACTGCTGCCAATGAAACACTGGCTATCAGGAACCAGAAACTGGGAAGAACTGACACATGCTCACCAGCACGATCCATCAGACATCAGCAAACCAGTCACAAGACATGTAAGCATTGGTTGGTCACATAGATAGGCTGCAGTTGACCCAAGCCACAGAAAAGCCTTTTCCAGGCTATGTTTATCTCCTTTGACCTTGCTAGCTCCAACAAGTGAAAAGTCACCAAAAAAATCTGCAGGTGCAAAAATAAAGGGGTGGAAGATGTAAAAATATTAACTGATAGCTGAATATTCACAGAAGAAAAGAGTCAAATCAGTTCTTATATGCAGACAGCTAGCTCAAGGTGAGAGGAAGGAAAAGAAGGGAAATTTGCTTTCCCAGTTAAGCTTTATGTTTTCCAATTATTGCATGACTATTCCTTGTAAGTTCGCTTCATGATTCCGTAATTGTATTTTAAGAAAGGGGCTGGGTTTTGAACTTTATGAAATACTTGTCATTAACTTTCCAGTTGGCTGCTCTAACACTAAGCCAGCAATACAGCAGACATGACCACTAATAATTAAGAAATCTTGCTGCTCTGGGCATCAGTTGAACAAATGTCATCTTAAACTGAAATCTGACATACAAAAAAGTTTTTCCTTTTGAAATATCAAGGCATCAGAAAATATGCCTGAACACCCAAAAGACTCCCACAACATTGTTAGCTACAGCCACCACACATTAGTA
This sequence comes from Athene cunicularia, assembly GCF_003259725.1. Taxonomy (NCBI): domain Eukaryota; kingdom Metazoa; phylum Chordata; class Aves; order Strigiformes; family Strigidae; genus Athene; species Athene cunicularia. The sequence goes on from NW_020799091.1 coordinate 62,270,847, forward strand.
TTCCAGTTTTAAAGGTGAAGCAGAACCAAGACCCTCAGAACTTCAGGATGTGTTTGCGCTGCCCAAGATAAAAAGCTAGCTTAGAGCTGCATGCCTTCAACACCCAGCAGGAAGTTTTGGTTTACCCCACAGCTGCTGTCAGCACTGCCTAGAATACACACACACACACACACACACACACACACACACACACATATATATAAAAATATAACTTGACCTTCTGAGTCTTCAACCCCCAATCCTTTCATGTGAGAAAGTTCTTCTGGCTGATGCTGTTGCTTACCTTCTTTGGTTCAGAAAAAAATACTACTTCAAACATAATACTATGAAGGTCTCAAAGCATATACACTCAAATCCTTTAGAGACTAGGCCTCTATCCAGCAGACTAGAAATTTAAAACATGCTAGAAGTTTACAGTTTCTCCTTTTTTTTGTATCGTTTATGCACTTTTTAAAATTCCTTCAAATTAACTGACCGAAACAGAAAACAAGCAAATATAATTTGTAGCGTCAGAATATAAAGAGTAAATAAATCATTCTCTGCACCAAGAATACAACAGCAGCCGTGCTGGGTCAGACACAAGACCATCTATCCAAGCCTCTGACAATGGAGAAACAGTCAAAAGCAGATGGCTAGGAAAAAAAAAAGATCATTAAAATATGGCAAGCATATGATACTTCTCCCAAGTATTCCTCCATCTGTGGCTTATTTGTTTCCTTGAGTCAAATGCAATTTCCAAATAACTTCTCTGATAATCATCAGATTGAAAAACTGGAAATGTTGAATTATTTGCTGTGAGCATTACCGAAAAAACAATCAAGTCTGACAACTTCCGCACACCCATTTTACAAGACTTGTGGATAAGAATATGAAAGATTTAGACTAGATTAAGCAGCTGATTTTTCCAAGATAAAGAGTGGTGTGAATGTACAACCAAGAGAAGAGTCCTTCCTAGAATAAATGACATGTACTTCAGACCTAACTTGACAGAACAGGTCGTATATGCACTTCTGTGATTTACTGAGTGATAACAACACAGAAAAACACATTTTAAGTGCTTTGGCAAGCAAATGTAATTCTTCCTGGAAAATGTGACATTTTTCTGAATAACAGAGTGATAAGTAATGCAAGATCAACAGAGTGATGAGTAAAAATGACATATATTTTAAATAATTCAGAAGACTGGCAATTAAACTGGTGTACTACTAATATCCATGCATATCTAACCATGGAAATAACAGTCCCCAAAATAATGCTGATAAGCAGTAACAAAAATAAACATACATTCACATACTAAATGTAACATGAACGAAGAAAATTTAAAAAAAAAAAAAAAGCATTTCAGTTAACCTTGTACAATTGTGTATTTTACTAGAGTACTAAACTAGTGCTGTAACCACAGTCAAACATCACCTCATTTTCCTAGGCCAGATCTCCCATATTTCTACACTGTACATTGTGTAAAGTACTATTGGGATATTAAGACAGACATCTTGAGTTGGCACTCAGTATTTAGGCAGGTAAAATGGGTGCAAACATTGAACTGTACTTTTGTCATACTGTTGTGCTTAGGAATTTTTAATCTCCTGGATGATCTTTTCTGTCTGGATTCCCCTACATATATTTGATGACCCTGTAACTGCTTCACAAGAATTGAGTAGTAAGCAATGTCACGTTAATAAACAGAAAAAGAGCTAAATTTTAAACTCCTCCTTACTACAAAAATTCCAAGATTACTTCGTACTCACCTGGTAGAGATAAGATAGTGACACCATAGAGAGATAAGAGCCACAGACCCAGGACTGCAGACGTGTTGTGGCCAGTAAAAGCATAAAGTCCACACAAAAAAGAAAAATAACTTAAGAAAAAAAAAAGTAACACAGGCTTTTGATTCCCTTATTGACTTAACATGAGAGTTGCAGTGTCCACAAGGTCCCTTCCTTCTTTACCAGGACAGAAGAAAGCATATATGTCCCCTGGGAGCCACTACTTCTTAGATTAATGAGAGCTGTTAATAAACCAGAGCTCACAGGCCCCAACGCAGCCTAGCCCAGTCTTGGCAGCTTCATTCATTCTGCAGGAGTGCAAGACAACAGGGAGACGGTGCAAGAATCCATAACTGCCTCTGAAATGCAAAAGTGGGGACACTGGGCTCGACGTTTATTCCAACAACAGAGAAGAATAAGGAAGATGTGTTATGACACCCTCAACACAATACAACACCACTTTTCAACTGCCGCTCTGCGAACAGAGCTTCAGCAATCCTGCTACAGAAGTCCCGCCGAGGCTGGGGAAGCAGCTGGAGCTTCTACTACAAGTGCCACACAGGCATTGGCCCTGCTCCAGGGTTCAGAGGGAACTCCAGCCCCTGGGAAGGTAATGAGCTCTGACCTGGTATCACCTGCCTGGGTACTTCACCTGGCATAGGGAGAACCACCTCTGTGGCTTTCCAGATTCCACATAAAGCTGGAACACAAATTCACAACTAACAGTGAATGAAATACTGCGCTAAGTGTAAGTGACTGAAAATAGGGCTTTAAAACCATATGACAAAGCCTGGGAGGGACTTATTTTATATGATGATTTAAAAAAAAAAAAAAAAAAAAAAAAAAAAAAAAAAAAAAAAAAGCAGAAGAGAGTAAGGGAAATTACCAAAGAGCAATCTCACCAAGATAATTCTGTTGAAATAAAGCCCACTGCTAGTCACCCATGTGGGTCTGGCTTACAAGAAAAAAGTAGCAGTTGCCCGCAAGAGACTCCCCACAATAAAACATGTCATCCAAAACTGAAGTAAGATTTTTCAACAGCTATTGCAAAGGACATAAAAAGAATATTTAAAACAGACATACTGCTAGTGAGCTTTCATGATAGTAATAGATTAAGAAATGCAAGAAGCAAAAGCTCTTAAACATCTCCTCCCCCCCTCCAAAAAGTGTTTCTGCATAACTTCTCGACAGTTTCATTCCCCCCTTCCTCCTTCTCAGTTCTTCATGCAGGAAAAGCCATTTTGGACTAGATTGTGACATGAAGTGACACAGCAAATGAACTTCCCTCTCAAACGTCACCGGGAGGAAACTGGAATATTGCACGATGTCGCAGCTCCCCAAGTTTCACAAGAATATATCATCTGTATCCTTCATATTGCCACTAACGAATTTTAACAAAATTCGGCTAAACGTGAAAACAAGAAAAATACTGAACGAGCCATTTCTCTCACGAGCAACTTAACAGGCAAGAACATTCATAGATCTCCTTTTTCAGGGCAGTCTGGCTCTCCACATGACAGAACAAAGCTTCCTGACCTAACAACCAACAGCAAGATATTCATATGACCAAGACCACAAACCACGTCTCCAGTCCATGCCCTCCCAACTCCTCTGCCCCAGGACGTCAAACCGCAACCCGCGCTCTCTCCTGCATCCCGGAGATGCTGCCTGCCGCAACGCAGCGGGCCACACAACCCCGTGCTGCTATCCCAGACAGAAACTGCCTGCAGGCCGTGTTCTCTGAGCATTAAATCCTTACGTGGAGGTTCTTACTGCTGCGGCGAAGGAGCAAGTCACGTCTGGAGGGCGGGTGAGCTGCGTGCGTTTGAAAGTCTGAGTCTGACACCAGCTGATACGAGTTGGACATGTAAAAGCACGTAGCGAGAAGTGACGAACCTAAGTTGTAACCTCACTAACTCCTGCCTGGGTTTGCAGTCAGTAGCCATCTACTCAGGCAAAGGAAAGCAAACGGGCATCTTCTCTGTGCATTCACGTTTTGCAAAGTGGGTCTAAAACCGCAAGAGATCAGCAGCGATAAGGCCCCTTCTGGCCCGTCAAAACCATGTTCCTTTTTAGACTTTGTCCTGCCGCCAAACCATTTGTTTTAGGCGACTGACTTTACAGTAGCACCGAAACAAGGCGCTAAGCACCGGGCACCCAGGGAAGATTTCCCGGTCCCGACGCCCGCCCCGGCGCCGGGGCAGAGCGGGGCTCACCTCTCCTCGGGAAGGCGAAGCTGCCCCCAGCCAGGTCACCCGCCCGCAGCCTCTCCCACCAGCAGCCTTTACGTTAGGGCCGAGCCAAAATTCGTAGAAAGCAAAACTTAGGCACAGCGACCGAACCGCGGAGCGGGTCGGCGGGCAGTCCCCGCCCGAGGTGGCGGAGCGGCAAGCGCCGCGCTCACCAGAGCCGGCGGAGAGGGGCAGCCCGACGGCAAACACCCCGTAAGTTTCTGGGAGGCCCTTTATCCGCCGGGAGCCCGCGGGGGCCGGACGCCACCCCCCCGCTCCTCCGGGCCGCCCTGCGCCGCGCCGGGGGTCTCACCCGCCGTGTCCCAGATGGAGATGTTGTAGGGCCCCCACTGCTTGAGGTAGAAGGCACCGCCGACGGTGCTGACCGTCTCCTGGAAGCGCCTCTCCATGTAGCGGTGCAGCAGGGAGGTCTTGCCCACGTTCATGTCCCCCAGCAGCACGACCTTCCCGTCCGGCTTCTTCATCGCGGCTCGGCCCGGCCCGTCCTGCCGCCGGCCGGCTCCCTCCCTCCCT
>NW_020799091.1:62275427-62313029 GCF_003259725.1 Athene cunicularia
GCCCCGGGGGAGCGCGGTGATGCGTCCCGGCCGCCCCGGTACCCCCCACCCCTCCGGGCAGGGTGGCTGCTGCCGGGAAGCCGCCTCCTGGGGAGCGGGGGTCGGGTCGGGGCCCGGCCACGCCGAGCCTCGGGGGGATCTGGTGCGCCCCAGGCTGCCAAAGCCTCTGCAGCGCTCCCGGAGCCCTCGCGGAGCCCCCGCGGAAAGGCCGCCTCCCCCGCTGCCCTCCGCCGGCGGGAGCGCAGAGGCAGAGAGCTGCTCCGAAATGAGGATCTCCCGCGGAGCTATGACAGTTGCCAGACAAACACGTTTGCCTTGGTGAGAGGTAGGGTTTCCGTAGGAATCAGGGATTGTTTTCCAAGTGGCAGGTCTACCCACTTTCACAGCCAGTTGCCCAGCTGCTGTAATTCAGCTGAATTCCAGTTCAGGTGACAGAAATGCAGTCATTTAAATTACCCAGGGTCTAGCCTATCGGTTTTGCATCAGATCTCTTTGTGCCAAACAAATCCGGAAAAAATATTTTAAACATGTTACAAATTTTGGGCAAGGAAAGAGAGCATAGAATAGACTCACAGAATGGTTTGGGTTGGAAGGGACCTTATAGACCATCTAGTTCCATCCCCCTGCCATGGGCAGGGACACCTTCCACTAGCCCAGGTTGCTCCAAGCCCCGTCCAACCTGGCCTGGAACACTGCCAGGGAGGGGGCAGCCACAGCTGCTCTGGGCAACCTGTGCCAGTGCCTCACCACCCTCAAAGTGAAGAATTTCTTACTTACATCTACTCTACATCTACTCTTTCTCAGTTTAAAACTGCTGCCCCTCATCCTATCAACTACACTCCCTCCCCATCTTTCCTGGAAGCACCCTTTAAGTAGCAGAAGGATGTACACTGGATGTGTAGACCAAGTGGAGGAGAAACAACTGTTACTGTTTTTAGGAGAACTTAATGGTTATTAATTGCATTCAGATAGCAGCACTTTTCACAATAAATGAACACACATCCTCATTTTTGCATGTCTCGTGTTTAAACTGTTAGAAGTTCTTTGGCCAGTCTAGGTTTTGCATTTATGAGATGCTTTGATTTTTGCTTACCTAATAAAAAGGAATAGCTGTGTAGCAGGTTTTTTGTTGTTTGGTTTTTGTTTTTTTTTTTTAAAGCCATGTCCAATTAATTTTGCTTATTCTACTTTTACTGCCCAGATTTGTGGTTTTGCAGCCATACCCAATGATACATAATTTCAGTTTGGAATCAGATACCCACCAGATATTAAAGTACTGGAAATACCCAAGGAGAGAGGATGTTAAATCATTTGGAAAAAAAAAATAATCTCAAAAGAGGCTCCAAAATAATAATATGAGAAGTGATTCAGGGCTCTGTGACATACTATGTGAGGGGGGGGTTGTTTCACTTTCATTACTGTATGACTGTGACACTATTTTGCTGTGGTGTGTGCAGCCTTCACTTTGGATTCTTGTTTCCTGCTTGGATTCCCATTTTGATCCCAGAGTTGGGAAAAAGAAACTCATTGAATCAAAGCGCTTCTCTGAGGTAGTACAAAGTAAGTAGGTTTCTTCTGGATGCCTAGTATGAAAGTGTAAACAGACAGACATTCTTTTTACGTGGATACTACTTGTAAATTCCCATGTGCAATGTAAGTTACATCCTTTTGAAGTGGCAGGCACAATTTCAGAAAGAGAAAAGAATCTGATATTAAAGAGTTTAGACCATGAAGATCTGAACTGGTAAAGGGATCCACAGTGTATGTGCTCTCACCTTATGCATTGATTTACCATTCACATACATTATAAAGACATACCTAAAAGCTCAAGTGTTATTATTTATTTACAGCAGCGCTTCTGCTACCAAATCATAGCAGTTAAAGCACTTAATTATTTCTGTATTTTACCATGATTCTGCTCTACTTGAGTTATTTTCACGTACTAGTGAAATGTAGCTCTTTCTGGTGTTCAAAACCAGTATCAGTAGTTTCTAACAGTGATGCAGAGAAGTTAGGAGAGAAACAGTTTCAATAATAGAGTGAAAATGCAACTGGGATTTTACGTTTTGTTAATAAATAACATGCACTTTAGAAAGAGAACACCACTCCCTTCAAAGATGTTTTCTGCAGTTGCTTTAAACAGATACCTGCACCCCCACGTTTTTGAGTGCGTGCATTTTCAGCTGGGAGCAGTCACATAGACAGGGTGCTCTCCTGAAAGTGTCACCAGCCAACTTTCACTGGTGGTAATGTACTACTTTTGTATGTTAACCATAACCTGGTTAAGTGAGGCAACAAATCCATCAGGTCCGATACTTATCTGGACCTGGTACCACAACTAACGACTCTGACACAGACAGGGATGTGCATTACCCCATTACTATGCACTTTCCATTCACCACTTACTTAAAGGATCATCTCTGTTTCAGAGTAATCTATGCCTAATAATCAGATGCAGTAAGATGGGAGAGTACTGTGTGTTGTTTCAGATTCTTTGGTGAATTTAGGAAAATGGTGACGTGGACAGGTTCCAGGTATGTAGAAGGGCTCCTGAGGTAAGCCCTTAAATACTCAAGGTTGTGAAGTCCTCAGCAGTCTGAGCTTCCACTGACCTCAGGAGAACATGTTAGCTAGGCACAGTGCAGTGTGTTTGGTTATTGCTGCCAACGTCTCCTTGTACGAATGCGCTCCAATCTACAGCATACAATTTAAGTCACCTGTTGTTAAAGTCAAATGGCTCATGATAGTCTGTAATGCAATATAGATAATAACAGAGCATATGTGAAAATATTTGGGAAAACATTAAGGGCCTGTAATTTGCTCTCTAGCCCTCAGATGCATAGGCCTGTTGCAAGAAAATTCCCCCAAATCACTGAGTCATCTGTAACAGGAGGTCTGGTCTCCACCATAGTAAGTACAGGTATGAAGAATGTCAAAAGTTACTTGATAGGAAGGAATATGTAATACTTTAATGTCTGGGTAGTGCATGTACACAGGCTGCACACATTGTCTGGGGTTCATTTGTTTTTCAGTTTAGAGCATCTAAGGACACCATTTAATTACAGTGAGGTTGTTCATTAGCCTTCCTGACAGTGTGGCGACATGGTCACCACGGTTGGTATCCAGATGTTCTGGAATTCAGACACTTGGGCTAGCTTACAGAAGCAGACAACACATTAAAGTTCCCTATTGATTTCTGTGCTAGAGTAAAACCCCTCTAGAATGGGAATGTCAGTCTTGTAAGCCAGCCAAAAACCTGAGCCAATAATGTCTGTACTGGCATCAGGGTAACTCAACCTTTCTAGTCTCCCACAGTATGAAAGCTGCCTAATTTTGCAGTAGAAAATTAGAACCTGTTTATTTGTTTCTTTGCCAGGCTTCCCTAGGTATTTATATACATTGTCCTGCCTATGGGCCCCATTTGTTCTCCAGGCTAAGAGTATTTTGTAAGTTCACATAGGGTGAAATGTTTGTCACGGAACAGGGTTGATTTTTGCTGAGCTGATCTTCTTTTGGAGACAGATTGAGCAAGTGGTTGAAGGTGTATGTCATGCCAGCTGCTAACTGCTGCCCCCAGTGTGTCACAGGTTTGCTGTGGCCTTGGTGTTCAGCACCTCAATCTGTCTCTCTTTTTCCTCCTGTAGCAGGGTCTCTGTCTTCTGGTATGTTGAACCTTCACGACCAGATGAGTGCTTTCTGAAGATACTACAGGGGACCTCAATGGGGTTGTTGGTAATGATAAAGGAGATACAAACCGCTGAAAGAAACACACTGCTTTTTAAACATGGATAAATCCATAAAATGGAGGCATTTACTCCAGTTATCTAGTCAAGCCTTGTCAAGGCCTTATGAACAAAAGAGAAGGGCAATAAAGGAGGCTTATTCCTCATCCTCAAAACGTGCTGGCACTCCAGTGTTTTATTTGTTGCACCTCTTCACAAGGCATGAGGTCACCACAAAAGCTATGAACAAGTAGCACTTTGTGAAGCACGGCAATTTCTGGTTTTCTTTCTGCTTATTGCCTTTCTTTATGACTTCTTTCTTCTAAATGAGAAAATGAGCATGCATGCTCATTAAACAGAAATATTTGCACTCATCATCTTCCAGACAGCCATAACTACAGCTCACTCTCAAGGCGCTCTCTTTCAGGCTACAAAGCCTGCAAGAGCTATTCATCATGTTTCCACTGCTCCGTCTACATATTTATCCTTACATAGACTAGGTTCTTCCTCCTAGGTTATTCCTCTTCACCTCGTGGATTAGTCCACAACCTAGATGACCTAATCAAGGAAAATTGCCCTGCACTTCAGGAGTTAGTCTGCTTTCTCTAAGGTTGTAGTTCCACCCCTTTCTCCCTCTTCTTTTCCCACCCCTTTCCTTGAGCCAGCACTGTCTTCTACTTGACCCTTCACCAGGCCAACTGAGCTTGACAAGCTGATGAAAAACTAGCTCAACAGTGACAGTGAGTAGTTTTCTGCTGGTTTTGTGATCAGTATAGAGCAGGCTGATGAAGCAGCCTGTGGTTGGAGCCACTGAACTTCAGTTTCTGGGGCTTCAGCTGGGCAGAGCTGGCTGCTTGTTCCAGCGAGGTGCTTGGTCATTTGTTTCCCCTCAGCAGGTGTCCCTGGTCTCCCTCCTCTTCAAACCTCGCCACTCTTGGACCATCTCAGTTGTAGGACTATTTTCTTTCACCAGGGTTGAACGAGCATGTCGCTGTGTTACTTCTGCCTCCTAGGTGTTCGAATCACAGTGCGCTGAAACTGAGACAGGTAAATCAACCAGCTGGAAACATCCTTATCATGGAAAAGCCTGATCCAGATGATTAGAATTTGCCTGTGTTACAGACAACTGAAAAGAAGGTCTTAGAAACCACAAGAGAACCCAAGCTGTAGATACAGCCACTGAGCTGTAGTGAACTCTTCCTTGATGCACAGATGCTAGAGATACAGATGAAAATAGAGGCTCAGGAGGAACTCCCCACCCAGATCTTCTGAAGGAAGTTAGTTTGGCCTTTGTCACTCAACTGTGAGTCAAGGTCTCAAATCAGCTTTCTTCAGCAAGGAAGTTGCTGTGTTTGTGAAGAGCTGGCAGCCAGCACTGTGTGGAGGGAGCAGCCCTGCTGTGTCCACACCACCAGCCAGCTTGATTCTTACTTTACTAGTACTTCCATCCACCACAATCATCAAAGTCCTCCAGTATTTTGTACCTATCTAGACAGGCTGATATGTTTTACTATATGAAGGAATCAGTGCTCCATTTTTTCTAGACTTTCTGCTGTATGAAAGTAAAAACTTTTTTCCTGAATATCAGAAAGCTTAGTGCGGATGTACTCACCAAATGACGTGGAAATCTACGACTGGGGGCTCAATCACAAAGTAAGCAAATGTGATTCAAAGTGATCACAATACAAGAAGTTCTGTAAGTGCACAAAATATGAGTTTTACATAGATTTTTTTTTTTCTAACTGCAGCATTTTAAGTTCTAACCAGACTCCATCAGCACCTACTATTCTATCATGTTCCTGGAGTTTAATAGGGCACTGTGCGTGGATATGTACAGAGGTCTATATGCCTAAAAAAAGTTACAGAATTATAGCCTATAAAAAGATGTATTAGGTTTTCACTCTTTCCAACATCATGAAGGGGATGGACTAAGTTAGCTGGTAGTAAGACAGAATTTGCTTTAGTTCTTATAAACTTGTCAAGATTCTTGTTCATGATAAACAGATCCATGTATCTGTGAGAAGGCCTATGGACTGCAGCAGCCCATGAATGGGAATCTGAGTACAGGTTTGGCAGAATCAGATGGTACGATCCTATGACTAATAATGACACTGGAGGCAAAACAAATACAATTTATGACCTTTATATTTGATGCTATTTCTACAATGCAGGTTTGTGGCAGTTGGAGGAACTTTATTTTAATTTGCAAGTTCAGTATTATCATCATGTGAATTGTTAAAAAAAGTGACATATACAGAAGAATAGACCTGTGTTTTCAGTTGAGCCTACCTCGTCTCTATTGACATTTATGCATATCAAGTATCTTCCGCATTTTATACTCTAATTTTAAGTAATTTCTCTAGGCTGGGAGCCATAGCTATTCCCTATGAAGAAATTCAGGTGGTGCCAAACTTGTCAGCATTGTTCCTGGTCAGGAAGGAAAGGCCATTGAAGAGTGTCTCAGACAACTTTGCCCCAGGGCAAAATCACATCCAGTCAGGAGGTACACTCTGTCCTGCCTCTAGCTATGTTGCTACACTTTTATTTCACCTCTTCGCTGGACGAGCCATTGTGATCCCCTTTTTTCCTTCCTCTTTGAAACATCTCTGCTCCCATACTGGCAGTATGCAGAGAGAAGTTGGACTTCTCTAGGCGCTTGTTAAAGGTCAAAAGAATCTGATTGAATTTGGCAGTAAAGAACAGCTGTCCTCTTTTTATCCCCTTACAAAAAGATAACATTGTGACCTTCAATGCATAAACTGATCACTGTGAAATGAAATTTATCACAGTGATTTCTCATAAAAGCATGGAACACCTTCATGGGCTCTTGCTTCATCTCCGTTCTTCTGGCCCTTGGGCAAGGAATGCACCAGCTATTGGTGGATAATAGAATTTATTTAGAAAGGAAATATTAATGTAATTAGAAGTATAAAGATAGTCATGATTTACTTATATGTGTGAAGATGGGAAATTAAGAGAAGAAAGTATGATCAGAGTCGAATTTAGCATAAGCAAATATAATTGATACCAGCACGTTTTTAGAGAGTAATACTGGAAAATTTTGCTTATATTTGTAGTCTTCAAATTAGAAACTTACTGTATAAAATTGTCAAGTCGTTTTCTAGTCCTAGTTTAGAACTAGAAAAAAGCATGCTATGATGATTTTGTGAGTAACAGTTACTTCTGCAACAGAAAATTGTTCCCTTCTAGATTATGAAAGAGGACTTCCTAGCTGCTAACTTGTACAAAGAGACAAAAAACACAGAGTATTTCAGATTTAGGTTGATAGCTAGTTAGTTGGACTTTCATTGTATTAGACATTACATTTAGGCACTAATACATACCAAAACAACCCTATGGTTTATTAAAATCATTTCAAGCACAGCATAAAAGCAACATCATTACATTTGAAACATCGCCATCCTGTAATATCCCATAGAGAGTTTACATAAAGATGGTGCATTCAGAATTTCCTATTTTTATGTGTCTTTAGCCATAATATTTATGATGAAAATAAAGAGTGCCACTCCCCATCCCTATACATTACATGTTTCTGGGAATTAACTTCTCTGTCATTCTTCCAAGTGCATTTTCAGTTTCACTATTTAGAAATTTGCTGTTGACTGATCTTATGAAAGTGTTTTGTTTTGCTTTTGCCTTTCTTTTTTAATAACCAAGTTTTTCATCGTTACTCACCTTGGGTACTCCTCCAGAAGGCTTATTGAGATCAGTGGAACTATTCATAGCCAAGGAAGAAACAAGCATGATGGGATTTAACCTTCAGCCACCTCAAAAAAATATTCTCCCATCTAATTATATATATACACATAATCCTGTTCTAAATTCAAGAGCAAAACTACTTTAAAATCACCTCTGACAAACACTGTCTACTGTTCATAGCTGAAACTGAAACTTTTTTCTCCTGATATAATACAATTATCCTCTATGTAGTTCTGTTATGGGAAAATTTTATGCAAATGTTGTTTGCTGAAGCAGTATATTTTCTGGCACTTTGTTTCTAAGGTGCCATGAACTGCATGCTACTCTTTTGACATCTTTCCAGACTGTAGATGCTGTAGGTTTCTTGGGAGCCTGAGAAGTTACCTAGAAATGAAACCTGTTGCAGGTGATGTCCCTTATAAAAGCCTGTTGCTAAAGTAATTGCTTTAGTGCCTCCTGGTCTGGCTTCAGCTCTGAAAATATTATTTGAATATTTTCTTGCTTGCTTTTTTCCATTTGAAGTGGCAAGTGGAAGGTAAACATAATTGCAGATTGCCTTTCTTTGGCTATTTAGTTATCAGTAATGATTAGAATTGTCATGACATTTTCATCTTCTGAGCACTGCAGAAACATAACATTATGTTCTGTATGTATACACTTATACCAGCTTCACTGAAACATTGCTTAAATTGCTTATGGGAGCAAATCAGTTCCGTATTTGGCCTGACACATCACCAATTGGTTCCAGCCACTCTGAGTATAAGGTATTGCAACCTTCCTTCACACCTGGGGCTAGAAACTCTTAAATCAGAGAGGAAACTTAGAACCATGAAGAATAGAAGAAGGAAAATGCTCAAGGAAGAAGTTTCTATTATGAGACTTATTTTTCACAGAATGTGAATTATATGTATCCTTTTAATACACTGAGAAAACAGCTTTTGTGAGATAGAAGAAGTTGCAGAGATTATTAATGCTTGTTGATAGTTCATCTAAACCCCTAATTTAAACAGAAGTGCTGGGTGAAACTCATTCTAGATTTAATATGATATAATCTTATTGACTTCAAACACCCACTTGTGTCAAAGCTGGTCTGTTTAAGGAGTAAAAATAACAGAGGAAAGAGCACTCTTAGAACATATTTGAGATGTTAACATAAGATATTATTGTTGGAGTGAGTTGTTCCTATTTAATTCAAATAAAGAAGCTTGTAATTCTCTAAATTTTGGATGAGATTACTATAAAATAACATAGCAAGACTGCTATTCTTAAATCAGAGAAAGGAGAAAGGAGAAAATTAATTTACTGTAGACAAATGAAACTGCATGGAAAAAATAATTGAAATTAAAAGGTGAAACAAAAGGGAGTTTGTCCAAAAAGAAGAGAGGATTCAAAGTGTGAAACAAAAGCTTCATTATAGAATATGTACATGGAAAATGAGTATGGAAGAGAGTAAAAATTTAAAAAAGGAATATCCACTCTGGTTGAAATACATCAGTGACTGTAGAAAAAGGTTTCTGTTCTCAGTGAAATGGCAAGTAGGGACCTGATCACATAGCCTTTGCTGGTCAGCTGAGTGATGAAGTATTTTCTTAGCTCTTAGGAATAATAGTAACAGTTAAAAGCATACCTAAATGAAGCCTATACTAAAATTCTTCAGTGAAGAAGGATGGACTTGAATTTAAATTCTCATACGAGTTTTTGATTAAGGTTATTAATTAGCTAACTTCTGGACATATGGAAAATGGTTAATAACAAAAGGAAATAAAAATGAGTAGAGTACAAATGGAGACATCACAGCAAACACTTGTTAGCTGTGTTCTTCAGAGTGGGTAGGAAAAAATCCATCCATTTGAGTGAGCTTCAGGCCAAAACCTGTGATTTGATAAATAAGGCATGCAAGTTCACAATGTGCTTATATTCATTGTAAGTACGTCTTGTGATCATGAAAGAGAAAAGACTTGTAACAAACCTTTGTATGAAGGCACAACAACTCTAACAACTTGAAACTCAAGGCCTTTTTAAAAAGAAGAATTTAGGCAATCCAGGGACTGGAAGTGGAGCTTGTTCTCCAGATAAAACATTTACCTCATTGCCTCTGTCCTCACATTGCCAATACAGAGGATTGGAAACTAGCAGGAAGCTAGCAATAGTGAGAGTAGCCATTAAAATCTTGTGGTAGAAGGTTTAAAACCGAAGGAAGTAATTGTTTTTTTCTTGGTGCATGCTTACATTGCAGAACTCCTTGCCTTGTGGAGGCCAAAAGTTTAAAAAAAAAAAGTAACACTAATGGAAATCAGAAAGACTCAAAGCTGCTAATTTTCAGACACTTGCAGCATTTACCAGGAAAGAGCTCCTGTACGCATGCTCTATTTCCCACTTGAATCCTCCTCACCTCTACGAGAGGAATTGGTTCTATGAAGCAGCCCCTGAACTGCTTCAGTTACGTATAAACATAAACTGAAATTTGGTTCAGCTTGTCTTAAAGCATTAATCTAAAAGCTGAGGCATTTCAGGAGTTGAAAAGGTGGTTCATTTGTCTCTTCTGTGGGACACTGAGATTCTGAGGTGTGGTCAGGGTAGGAGGTGACTGTAGAAAGGGGCTGCAAAGGTCTCCCAGATTCTGGGCCAACTCATCCTCTAGTATAAATTAGATCCACATGACGACTAACAACTGCCCAAGGCTTTATTTTTCAAGTTTTGAGTAACAAGCTGTAGGTGCTGTCTTGCTTCTCAATTATCAGCTGGAAGGATCATAAAACTTACATTGACATGATCCAGCTAGTTGAAAGGAAAGAAAAAATTACGTAGTGTGGATTTTAGGAAGTAGTATAATCTAGACTGGATTTAAGCAAAGAAATGTAGAGATAGTATTTAGCGATTATAGAACTGAAAAAATTTTGCAAAAACTGCATAACTTGATCAAAACTTAAATGAGGGTAGATGTTAGGCATTAAACTATCTTAAACTATCTGATAGCGTGGTAACTTACTATTCTGGTCTTTGTAGATTCCTCCTGTCTGGTCTTCTATTTCTGAGAGATTTTTCTGTTCAGCTTTTTTATTAGGTCTCCCTGGGAAGGCAGGTGGCTGCTTGTGCCCCATTTGTTTCATGCTGGAAATAAAATTGAATCACAAGAGGCTATAGAAATAAGTGGTTCATATTTTCACCCTGCTAAAATAAACATTAACTCTGAGCCCTCAAATATTTTCAGGAGATCTGACCCAGAATTTATCAGGCACTTGAAATAAACTGTTAACTATTAACCAGTAAGTGGAGGCTGGTTTGGTCACATTCTGAAGTCAGCCACTGCCAAGGAATGAGATGATTCATGACCTTGACAAACTGCGTTTCTGACTGCAGAAAAAAATAAAGCCTCTTCTAAGAGTAGATTAGCATCTATTGTCTGTGCATACTAATTGCGTTAATATAATATGATAACAAATGTAGCAGTAAAAGTAACTGTTCACCAGGCTGTACTCGGGAGGTAACAGTCCAGCCTCCAGTTTTGACACTGTTTATCCGAATTAGCAAAATTGTGTTCTAGCCTTCTTTACAGTCCATTTTTTAGAGGGGGGGGGGAAAAAAAAAAAAAAAAAAAAAAGACTAGCTGTGGGTAGACTTTTACAACCTCAGCCCACCCTTAGAGACATTCTGTGAGAAGCAGTCATGAAATTGCTGGGAATAGAAACTGGTTTTTCCACAGCACAAAAGACCTTTGCACCTGTACCATAGGTGCAAGATAGGCACCCTGACAGTTGCTTCATGAATCAGACTGCCTAAGCTCATCACCTCCATCCCCTACAACTACATGAAAAGGACCTCAGGGTGTTGGTCAACAGCCGGCTGAACAGGAGCCAGCAGTGTGCCCAGGTGGCCAAGAAGGCCAATGGCATCCTGGCTTGTGTCAGCAATAGCGTGGCCAGCAGGGACAGGGAAGGGATCTGACCCCTGTACTCGGCACTGGTGAGGCCGCCCCTCGATTCCTGTGTTCAGTTTTGGGCCCCTCACTACAAAAAGGACATTGAATAACTCCAGCGTGTCCAGAGAAGGGCAACGAAGCTGGTGCAGGGTCTGGAGCACAGGTCGTACGGGGAGCGGCTGAGGGAACTGGGGGTGTTTAGTCTGGAGAAAAGGAGGCTGAGGGGAGACCTTATCACTCTCTACAACTACCTGAAAAGAGATTGTAGTGAGGTGGGTGTCAGGCTCTTCTCCCTAATAACAAGTGATAGGATGGGAAGAAACAGCATCAGGTTGCACCAAGGACATTTATATTGCATATTAGGAAAAATTTCTTCACTGAAAAGGTTATCAAGCATTGGAACAGGCTTCCCAGGGATGTGGTTGAGTCACCATCCCTGGAGGTATTTAAAAGATGTATAGATGCTGCACTTAAGGACCTGGTTTAGTGTGGACTTGGCGGTGCAAAGTTAATGGTTGGACTCAATGATCTTAAAGGTCTTTTCCAACCTAAATAATTCTATGATTCTATGATTCTGTGATCTGAACTCAGCTGTGGATACATCGTGTACCCTGTCCTGAAAGCAGCCTGTTGCTTTCTTTCAGTCTGTGAACCACATTTCTTCCTCATAGTTCTTGGACTGAATGGTTTGGCCGTAGGCTATACAGCCAATGAAGAGATGTGTTTTTGAAGGTGTCCTGTAGGAGACCCTGTCAGCCAATGTAGGTGTCCCCAGGGTGAATTATTTCTCATTTATTAGCAATGAGGTTCATCTACTCTTGTATTACCTCTACAGTTAAATCCAGTAAAGATTATCTGGATTTCTGCTTTGTCTTTTTCTGGACATGGGTAAATGAAAGATCTTGAAGCAGTTCTGCAATAACTTGCCAGAAGAAAAGGTGAGCAAGTAGAGCAGGTGGATGTCTGTGTTTCCTCTGTGGTCAGTGGACAGAAACAGGAGGCTCACCACAACAATTTACTCCACCTCGCAAACAGAGTGGGGTGAAACAACCTGCTTAGACAAGGGATGGTAAGATGTCCAGTGTTAGAAATGAATCCTACATGTTGTACCATTTGTGAGAGTTACCTCATTCATCTCCTTTTATTGATCTTCCATCTTTTTTCTTTTATTTTACATATCAAACTTGAGACAACCCTTGATTAGCTTTTTCTCATTGAAGAAATGTAGTATTCATTTCCAGCATGTTTTCCACTCTTTAACTATATTTCTGATCCATAAAAATGCTTTCACTGTCCCAGTCTGACCTCTGATCAAGCAGCCTCATCTTGGAAAAAAAAAAAAAAAAAAAAAAAAAAAACACCAAAAAAAACCACAGCACAGTTGCACAGTTTACCCAGACTTTCAAAAGACTTTAACAAGACTGGCTATATGAGGTTATCAAAAATAATGAACAGTCATGGGCCAAGTCTGGTGAAGATAGTAGGGGATTTGTTAATATCTGTTCTGCACTTTTTCCTTTGAGACTCCATGTTTCCTTTTGTAACTTCCAGAGATTTTTGTTTAAAAATGCACAATAAGATATTAATTTGGAATTAATTAAAAATTTGCACAGTACCATAGTTTCACGGCTGAATGCACAAGGTCATCTCCTTGACATCTTTTCCGGTAAGTAAGATGAAGAAAAAAATCCATTTGACCCAAATTATGTCAGAGAGAGGAGAGCTGAGTCAACATATCTTTACCCCTTACTGTTGCTAACACAGCAGAAGCCTGTGGGTGGGAATTATGATAGTCTGAACTACTTGGAGCTGTAGTTGTGAATTTGGCTACAATGTAGGCATACCCATAGAGGCGTTTCTATTTTGGCTAAGAAAATGAGGATTTTAATGTGTTGCATCAACTTCCTCTCTCTGACTAAGAACATTTTTCATCAGAAGATGAAAGCAGGAGCTCTCTGCTCACACATGGCATTCCTCATAGACACTTTACAATTAATTTGTCCAAAACCATGGGAGTTCAGTGATTGTGATCCTTGCTTTCTCTGTGGTGATGTGAAATTACATCCTCCCAACCATGAAATGGTTCAGAAGAAATTCTAGTTTCTGCAGTTCCCTAGAAGATATCCTTTGGAAGATAGATATACTTTTGGGAGACATCCTGGAAGAATCTAAAATGTAAGTTGGTGCCTAGTATCATACTACAGTACATGGGGGTTTTGTGGATTTGTGTTGCCATGTCTTGAAACATGAAGTACTCCAATCACAACAGGACATTCAGGATATGACTGTATTATGGGGCATGAGGGCATCTCTCTCTTGCTGAGTCTGGATGCTTAAAAACTCATGTCCTGATTTTATGCTTGAAGCACCATACCTGTTCTTTAGCTATTTTTTTTTTCCTATGTGAAAAAACCCTTGTCGTTAAGACAGGAGGGAGCAGGTGCAATCTCGGACAGGTGCAAACTTGGGTCTTTATCTGAACAAGTAGGAAAATCAAGACTGCAGATATATATACAGTATATGTGCCCCAGCAGTACTGACACAACCAAAACCAGGAGGAATTACTTCTGAAACAAGCTCATGCAAAGGAAAAAAAGTGATTACTTTTTTTCTCAGATGTCTTTTTTCCAAAATCTCTGTTAAACGTGCAGTGTGCATTATTAATATTTACCTTACAAAGTAGGATAAAACATGCTGGATGTCATGTGAGCACTCGGGCTATGTGTGGTCCCAGAGAAGCTTGAAAACCAGAAGATAACAGAAGGTAATTTGTGTAGTGCATAGAGAAGGGGGAAGAAGGAAGACCTGGGGGGTACCGGGGTTTCATTGCGGGGCTTTGCAGGGCACCGGCGCCGGCAGGTGGCAGCAACGGGTCCCCCTGCCGGGATCCCGGATCTGGAAACCGGGAACCGGGACCAGGGCCGGTACCGGGAGTCGTTCGTGAACACCCAGCGCCCGCTCTTCTGCCCGGTTCTCAGCGCCGGGCTCTCAGCTGTGGTGGCCCCTTAGATATTTTGGGCTTCTGCTTTTTCTAACTTTCTAAATCCCAACCAGTTGCAGTGGTACGCCGGGAGACAGCCAGGCTGCCCGCGATTCCAGGTCCCAAATGTAAACCGGCTTCTGGGCAATTCAGGCTACACCTGTAACCTTGTTGAGGGCCCTCACAATGAGCCTGTTTGTCTCGCTGCCCTCAAAGAGCTCCGGGAAAGCCAAAGAGCTTTGCGCTGTGCCTGCGAGTCCGTGTGCTCAGACTGCTGAACTAATATGAAAGTGAAGGAGGAGAAATGAGACAGCCCACCCTGGCTGCTGATGTCCAGGTTCAGATATTTCTTCTGAAAACCAGGTGACTGCTAGCTAAAGTAATACAGGTAAGAGAAATGTGTGTGCGGTGACCCAAGAAGAAAGGCGGCCATCACTACAGGCA
Organism: Athene cunicularia; assembly: GCF_003259725.1. Taxonomy (NCBI): domain Eukaryota; kingdom Metazoa; phylum Chordata; class Aves; order Strigiformes; family Strigidae; genus Athene; species Athene cunicularia. Next base: position 62,290,213 of record NW_020799091.1, read on the forward strand.
GAGGCATCAAAGCGTACACTTCCCATGGAAATTATGTGGCTGTGGGAATCATAAATAATGGAAAACCTGCTTCTAGTGTTTTAAGTTGCAACCCCATCACATTTAATTAGTCTGTTGCAATGTTAAACGTATCAGCATCTCTGGCAGAACTGCCATCACTACGTGGAAGGTGCCAGCCCTTCACGGACCTGCTGGGCCTTCAGAGCAGCCCTCTGCGTGACTGCAGAGGTGCCAGCCCCACCTCGCGGGGAAGGGTATCGGAGATAAATTCTGGTAAATCCTGACACCTGGTTATTGCTGTTCCCCAGCAGCTAACAAATGAACTAGCTTCAAAGAGTCAGGGGAAGCCCCTTGGCTCAGAAGGCCCAGGAGATTGGCTCTCTCTAAGTATTCCCTCACTGCTCTTCGCTAACTGCTTAACCTGAAAGCGCAAATACATAACAGTCGTGTGGCTGCACTATGAAAGCTTTTATTCAGTGACGGATTTACAGTCTTATGTTCTGAAGAAGCTGGCAAACCAATCAGCCTCAGCAGTTGCTTTTTCAACAGCCTTGCGCCTGGAGAGGGAGACCTAGAGCTGCCCAGAGTCTGTGTCCGGGGCTCCCACCGCTGCAGCTGCCCAGAGGGTCTCACACCAGGGGAGCAGTGGCCCTGGCTGGTGGCGGCCCTGGTGCAGTTCAGTGCTGTCTCAGCAATGCTGAGATGTAGTCTGGGGGAGCAGGGGCTGCATGTCTTCCCTTGAACACATCCCCGCTGTGCCAGTGGAGGGCTACAGCACTCTTAATCCACGTTCCTCTAATTCAGGGAACAACAGCATTGTAAAACTGCAGTAATACCGTGGCAAGTAAGGACCAGCATTCATCCTGTTTGGATACAGCGCTGCCACCACCGCTCTGAATATGAATGATCCCATCCACAAATTAAACTGAAAACTTATCACAGCAGGAAATACTTGACAAAGACTAATGATTCAAACAGCAGACGTGTTGGGTTTGTGTGTGATTACAAGAGATTACCTAGGTTGTTCACCCCCTAGAAAAGCTCTGCTGATAAGAGCTGTGAGGGTACTGTGGTAGAGATGGAGAGTCTCTTCCCCTGAATAGTCACAGCATCAGTCCAAAAATCATTTGTATTGCAGTCACACTGTGTTGAGATGCTGACATGCTTGGGATACTGCTGTTCATGTTCTCTGTCACAGGCTGCAGTCTACCACTGCAGTAACCAAGAATGACCATGAACCTGGGAAAGAAATGGTTTAGGGGCCACCACTGAATTGAAAGAGACAAAAGAGGGTATACGATTTTTTTAGACCATTGATAAAATGGTCAATTGATACATTATTTCCCAGAATAATCTGGTACCGTTAGTCAGGAAAGTACCATTAAGTCAGCAGTACAAATGAATGGCCCACTGGAAATTACTTCCTGTGATCTCTAACCTGCAAGAAGCTTTGGCAGAGGGCAATAGTCAGCTGATGGTAAAGGATTAGTCACAAACTGAACAGCCATGCAGTGTGTGCAAGTGTCCAGAGTCCATGGCCATAGCCCTGTGGTTGTCATGACAGCCCAGGCTGCTGCTGCCTGGGGATTCACCGACCAGCGTGAGACCCCTCTTCACACTGGTTGGAAATGGATGCCACAGGAAGAATGCTGAGTGCAAGATCTCTTGGGTTTCAACCCAGATCCAAACAGCCACTTCCATGTTTACAGCACTGGAATGAGAAGGTTTTCCTTCTTCAGTCACTTTTTTTTTCTGCTTTGCTTTTACAGTAAATTCTCTGTCATGGAGTACTCTTCCCAAGGATACTTTGTATAAAAAAAGCAATAGAAATGTAATTGTATTTGGGAAATGTTCACATGTGCAGTCAGATGCTGTTAAGATCATGCTCCCTTTCCTGGAAAACTTATTTGCTATTTGTTTCTGATGGCATAGAGACTGACAGCATCCCTTAAAGACATGAAAACAAATAGCTTCCTTTAAAGTGCAGTTTATAGCCCTTGCTTTCACTCTCATCAATGTGCAAGCACAGCATATCCCTCTGCTCCCTCCTATGCAGGCAAGTACAGTGCTGAAACCTGTTTTGAACAAAACCTGTGTCAGGTGTCCTGTTGTTGCCTACTGGATAATTTTCAGGTTGTGTGTTTACCATCTGGCTGTGCTGGGGCTGCTGCTGGGGAATATTTTTTTCCTCCTGTGCTTAAATACATACAAAAAAAATCCACTCTTCCTCAACAACAGCAGGTGACGGTCTTGGTGCAGGGGCTCTGTGTGCAGTCTGCCAGCATCCCCCATCCTGGGGCTGTATGGAAAATGGACACTGACCTCTGTCCATCCCTCTTCTCCAGTCTGTGCTTTTCCCCTGGCACCAGTAAACCACCGCAGGGCAGCACAGCTGGTGCAGAGCACAGTTCTGCTGGCTCTGTATACCTAAGGCCAATGAAAAGCCCCTTTGTGCGGAGAAAGTTCTCCAGTGGCCACCTCCAAATATGCTGCAACCCTTTGCTAGTGCCTGAGCTGTGCAAAGTGCTCAGAGCAAAACAGAAAATCCAGTTGGAGCTGCATGTGTCCTGAAGGCTGCAGAGCTGTGTCCTGGTGGACGGATACTGCCTCAGTGTCCTGAACACCACTCAGCTGTTCACTCACCCCCTCAGGACTGGGAAGGAGAAAAATAAAGCAAAAGGCTTTCAGAATAAAGATAACGACAGAGAGGGATGGGTCACCCATTACAGTCACAGACAAAAGACAGACTCCTTAGGGGAAGAAAAAGAACATCACTTTAATTCAAACGCTAAAAACAACACTTAACAGACAGAGTGGGACAGTGAGAAGCATTACCACATCTTAAAAACACTTCCCCCCACCTCTCCCTTGTTCCCAGGCTCGGTTTTGTTCCTGATATTGCATGTCTTCTCCCCCAGCAGCACAGGGGGTAGGGAATGGGGGTGTGGTCAATCCTGCCACTCCTTCCTCCTCAAGGGGTGGCAGGAGCTCCTTGCATTCTTCCCCTACTCCAGAGGGGTTCCCCTCTCACAGGAGGCAGTCCTCCACGAACCTTCTCTGGTGTGAGCTCTTCCCACAGGCTGCAGTAGTTTCTGTGTTGTGCCAGCATGGGTCATCCCCACACATTGCAATTCTCTCAGCTCTGAACTACAACAGCAGGGGCTTCTCCCCACAGAGTCCTGGCTTTTTTTGAGTGCAGCCACCTGCTCCAGTGTGTGGCCCTCCACAGGCTGCAGGTCAGCACCTGCTCCACCGTGGACCTCCATGGTGGCAGGGGAGTGTCCCTGCCATCTCACCACAGGATATAGGGGAGTCTCTGCTCCAACACACTTCCCCCCCTTCTCCTCCTTTCTTCCACTGACCTCTGTTTTTGCACTCCTCACAACTCCAACTCCTTCTTCCAGATTCCCTTTCTTAAATATGTTATCACAGAGGTGAGGCCACCACTGCTCATTGGTTTGGCCTTGGTGCAGAGGTAGGTCGAACTTGGAGCCAGGGGAGCTTCAAGAAGCTTCTCAGAGGGGACCACTGCTGTACCCCCCTCTCCCACTACCAAAAACCCCACCACATAAACCCAGCACACTCAGCCACAGGAATCACAGGGGCTTTCATTCTGTGGAAGTTACCTGAGGGTGTTTCTGTAGCATTGGGAAGAGGAATTCACCCCATTACTCTACACAGCCTGTGGGAATGAGCTTATGTACTGAGTTAGGCTGCTGGGAGTGAAAGTCATCAAGTCAGCTTCCAAGTTTTTCATCTGTATATTCCCTGCTTTCCAAGTTGTAATGTAATGCCAGTATATCTATAGTGAAAAAATGTCTATACATTATGCTTCCTCACATACCTCAGAAACTACCTTCTGACTGGACTAAGTACTCTGGCAGTATGAAAAAAATACAGCCATTTGTATGGTAAGAAAGTATACAAACAACTCTGAATTAGCTGTGGTCTAAATATCCTAATGTCTTAACCCAAATCTGCGTACATGCCTTGAGTACTGAAGGTCACAGTAAAGAAAGAGTAACTGGGGGGCAAAAACAAGCTGAGGATTTCCTTTAATGCTAACTGTGGTGCTGAGAGTTTTACGTGGTTTGGGGTTTTCACCTCCATTTTTAATTAAGCTTAATGATAATATGTGGATTCTCAAACATATTTCAGTGGTTGCTCATGATGAGTAAAAAGCTCTCCATGGCTGCTACAGAGCTCTGTGGAGCAGCTTCTGCCAGTCCCGGGCAAAGGAATAGCACTTACTTTAGTATCTGCAGCTAGTTAGAAACGCTTTTCCAAGAGGTGGGCTGCCTTGTTTTCACTTTATCAGCGAGGCCTGTATGTCGATGGGATAGTTGAAAAGAACAGCTGCTTTTTGAAATACAGATGACAGCCAAAATCAGAAAATGACAGAGAAAAAAGATCCTTACAATATAGTGCAAGATCAGTACAGTATAGTGTTGCAAGCCATTAGAAATAAAGCAGCAAAGTGACTAGCTAAAATGTTGCCTTACTTACAAGGAGCCAGTGTCTGACACCATTTGCAGTATTGTAAATATTAATACAACCTGAATAATTTCAATGTTTCAATAATTTCCATTCCACACTAATGGAAATTATTAGTGAAGTCTCTGGAAAGTTAAATAACTTCTATATGGGGCATTTTGAAGCCTGTAGAGTTATATCTATATGAGAATAAAAGCAATGCTGAAGTCTGGGTGAAATGAAATTTTGCATAAGCATTTTTGGAAAAGTGAAAAAAAAAAATCTCTACTTTTATCCATATTGAAGAGGGATAATTGAACTTTTTCAGCCTGCAGGCAGACTGAGTCTTTTAGCAGTGGTATATATATTAACACAATAATATCAATTGGTTTAAATTTTGTTTACCAATTCAATGCATAGACATAAATCACAAAAATATAGAACACTGGGAGTAACTGGTTTTACTTGGGTACCTAAAACTAGGTCCCTACATCAAATGGTCTTGGTAGGGTCAAAGAGATAGTTTGTGCCTTCAGTTACTAGTTGCTGAGACTCTGTTAAAGTGCGTCCCATCAGGACAAGCCTGTAGCTGTCAGAGAAGTATTCTGTAAGAGACTCTGGCTGATTGTTCATTTCTAGGCTTGCTCTCTCCTAGACCAATACTATGTTAATTATAGAACAGAAATTATGAGCTTCAAGGTTATTTTCCTTTAAAACTGTAGAGCAAAAATTCAGGGGGAAAAAAAAAATGTGTGTGTGTGTGTGTGTTTTCTTTAACAAGGGAGTTCTAATCCATGGCCTTTTTATATAATTATGAGTGGGGTTATAAAAGAAAAAATGACCCTGTGTGAAGTATTGTGAAGTATGTACATTAATCAAAACCTGTGCAATCTGAGCCATGGAAGGAGTAACAGAGAGCGGCAGCAGTGCAAAATGCATTGTAATTCATACTGATCAAAAGAAACTTTCCGTGTGTGTTCAGCCAAACCATACGTGCCAGTTTCTGACAGCAAAATGAAGTAATGATACTGTAACAAACGTATTTAATTTGTTTTTCGTTTCTAGGATAGTCTCCATTCTTTCAAATGACTTGTTAAATCCCCCAAAACTACACATATAAAGAATTTCTGATAGTAGAGGTTACAGACTCATTCATGCATCTGAGACAGGGTTCCAGAATGTCTCTATTAATTTTCGTGGGAGCAGTCCTCTGCAGTCTTTCTTGCTCTGCTGAACACTCCTAATTTTGATTCATTCAGTTGGCATTTTAAACTGAAGGCGTTAAGAAAAAAGGGTGGTTGCAAAGTCTTCATTAGCTCATTGGGAATATGCCATCCCAGCCGAAACCCTAGGAGTGACTTTCTTCCTTGTTATTATTCATATTCCTTCACAATTCCATCCCTCAGTTCATGCGTCTAATAAAGACGGTAATGAAGCCCTAATCTTCAACAATTTATGTGACAATCTAAGAGGCACTGGGAACAGGCAAATGGCAATCATATTCCATAAATTTTACTTGCATGCACTTCACGGGCTTTAATGGATGTGTTAGTAATGCTGAATGTGGTTCTGGAGCAGATTACTTGGTTAGTCACCTCTCCCTCAGCTACAGAAACAGTTCTTGCCCAGTAAGTCATTGGGTTTCCAAGGGCTGAAGAACAGGACTTCGCAAAAAGAATAGATAAAATGAAGACCCTGTCTTTAACGGGGCTCAAATGAAGTTAAGAAAGCGTCAAACTGAGTTAGACCCATTGCTCTCATCCTTGTAAGCAGGGTAGTATTTCTACTACAAGCTGGCACCCACTGAGACCTTCTCAACTCAATACCAGTAGCCAGTTCAGAGGCAGAGGGTAGATAAATTTCCACAGGGTGTGAAAAGATTACCCTATGGCTCCCATTGTGTGATACCTTCATGGTGCCACAAGGCATACAAGGCAGTAAAAACCAACCTTGGATTGTTTCCACACTGAAGGAGTTTCTCCCCCTCAGCCCACCCCTCCAAAAATATGACACTCTGTTGTCTGTGTTTCAGTGATCAAACATGCTTCTTTGCCAAACCATTTTAGGAGTGTGTTCTGGAGAACCCAAAGCGTTTCTCCCGTACTACCTCAGCTTTCTGAGGAATGAAGAACAGATTTTTTTCCTAGCTCACTTAATTGCATCCGGATACTTCCTAGAAAGTGTAAAAAGAAGCGTCTGTGTCCCCAGCCAACCTCAGAGGACCACCTGGTCAGTGCAACTGTTCAGTGGATAAGATCGCCTGCATGGTTCTGCCAAGCTCCTGTTACCACCAGCCCCTAGAAAATAACCAGGTGGCAAACCTATGTAAAAGTCTAGAGGAAGTTTTAAGTCTGGAGTGAGATTTTAACATGTTCTTACACAGTGTTACCTTATGGGCTGCTTTACTCTCCCTCTGTGGCAGTATTGCCATACTTTGAGTCTATGACTTTTATGCTGGGGTCAGGCATTAGGGTTTCTATTTTGTATGCCACTGGCCAAATGTTCAAGCCAGCATACTCATGGCTTTTTTCCAAGCTTTTATATGTCAAGAGGTATAAAGCATGAGCAACTGTGACCAGCTGCACTCCCATCCTACTCCCTGGACACTAAAAAATGCAGAACCTGAAACTCAACAAATGGATGTATTCCAGGGATTTGGATGAGGAAACTGAATCCTTCTTCATTCTATGAGATACTTGAATAAAATAATACTGTAGGACAGTTTTGCAGCATAGAAGGGTGAAACTAAGTTTGAGGAAAGTGCTAATATCCAACAATTTTTCAGATTTGTAACATTTTGCTAATTAATTATACACACATTTTATGATAATAGACTAATTCTCTTTTTCACTCTGGCTGATGATAGTACACAAGAAACTTTTACATGTACTGATCGCTCAAACAATTCAAATTTAACCTCATCTCAGACTGATATTATTCTTTTCTTCCTTTCTCTTGCAGGTTTTGATTAATAACAGAACAGCTCCTACAACTTTGTGGTTTTCAAGTTTCTTTTATAGCTTGTGTAAAAGTTCAGTGAGTAAATTATTTGCCTCGTTTTCTTTCTCCCTTCCTTTATTAATTTGCTACAAAAAACCCCACAACATTAGTCAGAATTTATCCTCATGAAAGCTGATAATTTGCTCTTAAATTATAAGCACCTCAGTGTTTTGTCATTCTCAGTGTGTTTGCTGATTACTATTCTTAGTAATGAGACCATGATAACTGGTTGGTATTTTTTCAGAATTTCTTTAACATGAGGTCAGTGTCAGCAATATTTCTGTTATTCAGGATAATGCAAAAATAAATTATCTATAACTTAACTGGTATTTCTAGGGCTAGAGTTAGAGTCAGGGTTAGGGTTTCATCTCAGCATGGCATAATAAATGTGAGATGATCACATGTAGATATTTATTAACAGGTCAGCTGTTTCATTCTTTATCACTTCTGGAGGAGAGCCATCCAGTCCTGATGGTCACATCACAAGTCCTACTTGTGAAGAGGGATATCAAAGTTCAGGAAACACTGAAATACTACCACCAATCCTCAGTCATCCACAGCAGTCAGAGCTAGTACCCTATGTTCTCTTTAAGTAAAAATGGAAAGAAACAGAGGAATTGTGTCTCATACCTAACTTTTCACAGGCATTCATTTTGGGATGACACGTTTCAGCTTTGATGGTATATTTCACTGGTCATTGATTATAAAAGGAGCCTGTGAGCAACTGAAATGTCAAATGATTGTCTCAAAGCTTGCTTGTGTGTGTGCTCTGAGTCACGGGGTGGTGTAAGTAATTCCTCGAACATTCATCAAGGACCAGCTGTGGCCTTTGTAATTAATCTAAGGAATATCACCCAAGAAAGCAGGAGTGTATTGAAGGATACACCCTCCCACACCATTGCAGTTGTTTTGACAAACTCAATTTATCAACACTGATAAGCCTGAAAGAGCAGAAAACTTGAACTGAGTGAAACCAAGTGTTTCTCATCAAACCAAGTGTTTCTCATCAAGCAGAAGGACTGCCGATCACTGGCTCCATTGTGTTAGCCCAATACTTTGTGGCTCTATAGTGTACACCAGATGCCACACATACCTTGAAACTTCACCAGTGAGGAGGTGATACGAACTGATAAGAGGTGATCATCTTTGCCCCAGAAGCCAGATGATTGCTCAAGAAGCATGAAGTCACCAGATCTGTGGGAACTGAGGCAAAACCAAAGGCTGGCAGAGCAGCACAGTCACTGACTCAATTGCTCATGGAAATGAGTTCGTGGAATACCTGCCTCTCTTTGCCTAGTATGCAAATCAGCTCATGAGATGAGCTTAAAAATCAACAGAGAACTTTGCTGTGTGTGCACCCACCAACAAAGTAACTGAAGAGAGGACCAACAGGATGCTGCTGGATCCATGATGATGACGACTATTCTTGTAACTCTATTCCAGATTGAATTTCTGTCTTTTCCTTCCATTCTGTCCTATCACTACCACTCTTCACTTTTAATAATAAAAGAGTTTTGGGTGTATGGCATTTAACCTCGTTTGCTTCTTAATCTCATTCTTGGGATCATATCAAAACCTCCCCTGACACTGGATCAGGACAGAGCCTACAATGACAACCTAAAGCTAAATATTTTACCTTCAAACACCTAAATTAAAGCAAATTAGTTCTACCCTTGCCTTTCAACCTTCATAGGGAATGAACCCAGGAGGGTTTGGACACATACACAAGCAAATGCACTCTTGCTTTGTCACAACCAGTGACAGTCAAATCTGGTTCTGTCTGCAATCAAAAATGGAGATCAGTGTGTCCATATTTCCTCACAAGGAAAAAAAAAAAAAAAAAAAAAAAAATTTCTAGTCCATCCACACTCTTACAGTGAAATCAAGCACATACTTTAAGTGTTCCAGTTCAGAGTTTATTATAGCTAAAGAGTGGATGAAGTGGGTTTGCTACCCTCACCTATGTACTGCACTGGCTCAGCCAAAAGAAGAAATTCTGTTCTCCCTGGCAAATGGAAGGAGCAGGCAGCTGTTAAAATGCTTATAGCTTAAATCGCCACAGCTATTTGGTCCAGTGCAGGTGAGTCAGAGAAACCTAAAAAGACCAGTACTTCTTGGCACAATTCACAAATTCTGCTTGGAAAGAGAGTAAGAGATGATCCAGTGAATATGGCTCAGCAAGGACTAAAAATGCAGAATCCCAACAAAAAAGAACAAAAATATTCCTTGCAGAAATCTTTGAAATTCTAAACAATAATTTCCCTTTTTTTTAAAAAAAAAAAAAGCAAAAAATCATCTCATCTTGACAAAGTAGAAAAAAAATATTATTTCTATAGCAATAGTGCCTACAGGTTCTGGGCAAGACCCAAATCCCTGGCTGTGCTGGACACTGGATAGCACCTGGTGCCTATCCCAGTAAGCTCCTGTCACCCTCACTCCAGGGAGCTAACTTCAGTCCAGAACATGTGTAAATTCATTCATGAAGCACTATCTGTAGCTAGTAAGCATGACCAAGATATTCAAGTGCTGTGCCAGCAAACACAGTTACAGGAATTCTGGACAAGGGCATGCTGCTGATGACATACATATCTAGTTGCCTGGAAAGGCATGCTCTTGCCCCTGGAGAGCTTATGTTCCCAACTTTGCGTCTGCAAGTTCTTAGCCCTGTGATGAACTTCGAGCACATCAACAACTTCCCACCTCACCCTGGAAATCAGTTTGCACACCTGAGGTTATACAGGTGCATGTGTCTGTGCAGGTCCTGCTCTGAGAAAGCACCTAAGGTGAAGCAGAAAGAGGCAATGACATGCATCACCACTTACTTTTATGTTGATGGTAAATGAAGTTCCCATCTCCCCATTCGTCGCTTTAACATAAAGGATGGTTTTAGCAAACTGTATGAGCACATTCACACCAGCATGGAATGACAAGCCTGTGTTGTGTGTTGGAAAGAAAGCATTTTACAGAATTAGAAAGCCACCATCTGTACATGTACCTATTCAGTACTTGCAAACCATCTTGTGGTATTTTGCTGAAAGGTCCCAGCAGTGCAGGAAACATTACAGCCTTGGAAAGGTTTCTCCTACTGGATGCTCACACAGATACAGTCAGGGACCCAGAAGCTCTTTAAATTTCTTTATTGCGAGTGGATACGAATGCTGCTGCTTTAATTAATCTTTCAGGCACATTTACTAGTCACAAGCTTTACCTGGTTCCTCTTTAAAGAAACAAGACTTCACAGTTCAGCTGCTGCAGGACCAGAGACTCTTCACCCCTACGCAGATTCTCTAGCAACCCCTTGCACATAACCCCAAGCTCATGAGCATTTGGGTGTTTCATTTTTCTCACTTCTGACACCGCACAAGAGGCAAAGAGTCACACAGACTTGCAGGCAGTCAATTTTTTTTTTTTTTCTTTTAACTAAAGGAAATATTGGAAGAACTGTGTAAAAACTAAAAATCAAGTGCTATCATTCCAATTCAATCTTTTATTATCAGATGGTGTGGCACACATTCAAGGATGAATAAAGAAGGAAAGAGGAGATGCTCTATGATGAATAAAGGCACCAAATCAGTTCACAAACACAAAAACTGGACCATTTTCAAAAAAGTCAGGTGCAAAGTGAGTGGAAGCTGTTCCAAGTCTCATGCTTATACAGCAGCCAGCAGATGTTGTAATGTCTGAGCAACCAGCTGTCTTCTCATCAGTATTAAGTGTTCAGCTGATGTTAAAGGCACAGATAGAATTAAAACCGAGAGCTCAGGAAACTGGGCAGCTTTTTTGAAGTTTGCTGTGTCTACAAATCATTGTATATGCTTCTTTTTTTCTCAAACAAAAGTATTAATCAACATTTTTTAAATTGGAAGAATCATAATAAGAGCAGTCACAGGCACATAAACAGCTCAATAATAACAAATAATCTCAAGCAATAAATGCGGAAAACATATATGTAAACAACATCATAAAATTTCAAGAGATTAGTATAAAAAATTCAGGAAAGAGAAAGAAGTGGCTGCTAAAGGCCTTTGAATATAGTCCTGTTAACCTCTTCCCCTTCCTGGGTTTTGTGACCTGCTTTGTAAAGTAGTTACAGATTCACATACCATGTTTGACAGCTCAAAAATAATCACACCACTTATGTAACAAATATAAATAGAGATTATCTGGTATAACATGTCATAGATCAAAGAGCACCAGGGTCCAGGTACCCACTCGGACTCCACCCTGTCTGCATACAAGGGGGAAAGACAGATACTTGTTCTCCTTTCCCTTACCTGATGCTCTTTTCCACCAAAGGAAGACCTAGACCCAGAACTTAATCCAGAACTGAATCAGTAGATCAACTTTTAGATTAATAGGCTAACTTTTAAATAACAAGAGTTAGGTGAAAAGAATTTCACTGTAAGTGATGTTTGGTTTAAAACTTTTATTTTATATTAAGGGAGAAAAAAGGCCGAGACAAGGTGAGTGGCTCTGAAGAGAAAAGGTGCTGAGTGGTTGGAGGGAAAACTGAGCATATTTAAGAGACACTTTTATATCCTGCAAATAATCTAATGTGGACTGAGCATGAATTGGATTTATTTGGATACCAGTATCTTAGTCAGCTATCATAGTTTTTCTCTAGCCAGCTAAAGACAGCTGAGAAATTTGTAACTGTAATACAGATAAGTTTCTGGTACTGAGTCTCACATTCTATATACATCCTTCATTCTTCCATCTGTCCTGGTAACAAAAACTGGCATGCCCTACTTTTGGTCATGACGTGTATTTAGGGAAAATAATGTACAGACCATTACATTTCAGTGCAAACTTTCCAAAATATTTGCCAGTGCAAATGCCTGACCCTACTTACAAGATTTCTTTGTATTCACCTTATCTCACACTCCTTAAAATCACCTGTGGAGTCCCAGAGATGCTTAGAGCATGGGCAAAAAACTAGAAATTTAGAGGGTTCCCTATTTTCTTCCCACAGTCAGCAGCTCAGGGGCTTGCTGAGCTAAAGGTTCCACCTTTCCACAATATGTAACAGCTTCTGCCCTCCGTTCGTTTCTTTTACTTCCTCTCCATCAGTTTATCTTTGAACACCACATTTATTCTCTGCTCTTTTTTTCTCCCTCATCAAACATATTCCTGTCTTTATTTTCAAGAACTTTCCTAGCATGTTTGCACTGTGTTGTTATCCCTCAGTCTCTATTAAGATGATGATTCCAGACACCAGCTGGCCATTTGTTGCATATCTCCATGCATCCCTTCAGTGCTTCCTCCCTTGCAGCCATCACATCTGGGAGAATGCCATAAACGTTTATGCAGTGAATGCATTGTACTTTTCAAAGCTTTCCAGCAAATATCTTGAAAGTCTTCTGCTGCAGGTGTGCTGGAACTACTGTCACCCCCATGCTTACCAATAATGACTTATTGATTCTCTGCATTATCTTATCTGCTTGTTTGTATCTACCTGAGTTTTGTCTCACATACTTGGAATGTACAGTTTTCTGGGACCCTCTCCTTTTTATAAGCTTTACACAATCCTAGTACAATAGATTCTTGATCAGTGAGTAGTACTTCTAAGCATGACAGGAATTACAGACAAGAATTCTGACAAAAAATAGCAGTTCTCTTTCTTTTTCTGATATTGCAGTGCCTGTATTTGACAAGCTTTTTGATGTGTGAGTAGACAGGAAGGATCACTTTCTCAGAACAGTAGGCAAAAATCACCTGCAGGATTTAAGCATAGTTTGGATGCAAGGAACTCGAAGTTTTAATCTGAAGGTGATGCCTCTGTTATAAATCTGATTGACAATCAGAAGAATCATGCTGTCAATAATGATTACAAAGGGCGTAGGAGAGAGGAAAGCTTTTGTTGGGTAGACAGCAGAGCACAGTGATATATATGGGTTACGACAGAGGAATCACTTCTCTTTAAAGCCCTCTTGCTTAAAAATGAGAAAAGGAAGAAGGAGATTCGTAGCATTACAATTCACCAGGCTGCTCTGTGTCTGCATGAACAGTGGGCTTTGCCCATCTGGGGAACATAAGAAGCAGCTCAGGAGTCCAGGCCCAGAAATTCATCTCCTTGAGGGACCTAATAATAACTAAAGGCGCACTGTTATGTACTGAAGATGATCCTGCAGTCCGTAAATTCCAGCACTGACAGCTACTGTTTTTGTGGAGAAACATTTCTGTGGCATGCTGCCAAGGGACAGTGAGAGTCAAATCAGAGGTAGATTTTTGCCCACAGCAGATGGAAGTAACAGCCTTTAGCTGCAAACAAGAAGCCTAACAACAGCAAGAAAGGACATGACCGAAACAGTGGCACAGACAGAGCTGATAATGCTTTTCAGGCAGATGTGTACCAGAAATACCTTGTGAAGGGAATGTGCAGTGAGCAGTGAGAGATCAAGAACCTTCTCATGAAGTGCAAGTCAGTTATCTATGCATGTATATTCCTATGTTAGCTGATGGTATCTATTCTTAATATCTGCTGTTAAGTATTTGTGTGTTCACACATCTTATGTTGAACTGCATGAACATATTGTATTTCCAGAAGTGCTCTGTCCTCATTGTATGTTCTGCTGTGAAAATCCCTTAGTAGTTAAATTCTTGCAATCCTTGTGCAATATACCAAAAAGATTTGTAACCTTGCTGGTGAACTCTGCAAAAAAAGAGATAAAAATAAGCTCTGATAATGTCATTGTGGATCTGTTTGGGCTTTTTTTTTTAACCTTTGAATAAGATAAAAGAGAACTACATAGGAAAGTGCCCTTTCCCCTTTAAATGAGCGAACTATAGATGTTAGTGCTGGAGCCATAAAATTTGTTTTCAGCCTTCCTTAGATGTTCCATAAATACTCCATACATATGAAGTGCCAGTGTTTTCATGCCACATCTTTTCAACTAATAGTGTTTACTGCAGACACATCTAGACACTCTTATCAAAGAGCCCTGAGTCCTACAGCTCCCGTCCATAGCCCCACAGTCAAGACTATGCCCATGTTAGTAAGCTTGGCAGAGAGACTCTGAACAGATGAAGCTCTTGGGCTTCCCAGGAGCAGCTGATCCCATGTTTACATCCTTTATGTGTCTACCATGTGAAACAAGCAAGTATATGAGCAGCTTTTGGGACATTTGAAGAGTCTTGCACTGAAGGATGCATTACACTCAGCTGTCCCAACCATCTGGTGTGTTTCTGGTGTGGGCAAACAGGTTCATAGTTTCCCCCTGCCAACACAGTTACCAGAGAGATGTGTGTGGTTCCTCTGGCTTCAGGGAACTCTAGTCATCTGGGTATGTGCCAAATACAGTTGCCAAAGTTTACAAAGTACCTTAGCAGCAGCAGGAGTCGGTCTTTGACTAACTGGCCTGATAGGTGTCTAATTTAGGATGAGCTCGGCAGCTCTCCAGGACCAAATAACTCTAAGGACTTGATCTCCATTGCTTGAAATGGAACTTTAGGTATGTGGCTCACAGGCAGTTACCTACATTTAATAGCTAAATTTAGATGTCTACAGTCTGGAGATGAATTATACTACATATTTCCCGTTACAGCTCATGACCTGGCAAAAATACTCAGCCAGAAGCATTTTCCAAAACTCTTTGACCTCCTTTATTTCCACTTTTTCCACTACTCTGAAACAGTCCTCACACACCTCCATAATTAGGTCATATTTGTCCTTTGTCACTTTGACCTCCAATTCTGAGTCTTTTTACTCACACTGAATAGTCTAAGTGCATTTTTGTAACAGGCATGAGACCTTGGTAGCCCAGAAAAAGCAAAAATTGTATCTCCAGACTACACTCACATGAAATGTTCATAGGTTAATGTATCAATAGGTGTCATTTGCATCTTTGAGATCCTAGAGTCACTGGAGAGTAGTTAAGATTGATCTTCTGGCTAGTAAACAAGTCTGGGAAGCCTTGTGCCCTCAAGAAAATTACTATACTAGTGGATTCTGGTTCAACGGAACAAAAACCAGGGAGGGAGAAGGGCACAGAGACAGGCCACCTCTGAACAGGGTCAAGAAAACATGTGCAGAAACACACACTTGACAGAAAAACTAATAACCTCAAGCTTCTGTTAAACCTGATAAAATTTTTTTCATCGAATATTTACCATCATGATGCTACTCAGTAATGTTTTTGTCTTGAAGTAATGTGATGATTTTGAAAGGTGACTGAGTTATTTACGTAATCACAATGAACTGAGCTTTAATAAACTCAGCCAAAGAGGAAGAGAAATAGGTCCCTCTGAGAAAGGAAAGACCTGAGGTCTCAGCCTCGACTCATGGGTATCAGAAGGACATAATAATAACAGGGTGAATTAAGACTGTGCACAGCTGCAAATGAAAGGCATCACATTTTATCTCAAAAGAATGGCATTCAGTTTGCTGATTTTGCTAACCAGCAAACTCCTGTCTGATCTGAAGCATTACGGAAGAGCTCTACCAGAAAAAAAACGAGTGATTAGTTTTTAATTCCCAGTGCCTTCCCTCCCCACTACACAGTTTCTTTGTAGAGAGATAGTTCTGAATGCCTGAGCAGAAGGGGCAGCCTGTTAAATACTTTTAGGCTGTTACAACCTTAGAATTTGATGCTTTCGTTGCCAGAATAGAGGCAGGACCAGCTACTAGAGGCCTGGGGGAGGTGACTTTTTGCCTATGCAAGGGAAATCCTTCTGCTTCTTGTGACAGATGAACTGCTAAGTGGCTGGATGGGGACTGTGAGTGACAGCAATGGAAGGTGGACGCTTGCCATGCCAATATAGCTCAGAGACCAGATGGAGTTTTTACTGAGCAAGATGTATATTTTATTACTCCCTAGGAGTGGATCAAATAAGTTCAGCATTAATATGGTTTCCATACAACAGGAAGAAGCCTTCACGGCCACTTAGAAGGCAGTGCCTTAAAAGACTTTTACAGCAGGTAACTCACCAGTTGACAACTGGGCTGAAGGTGGCTTACAGACTATTTCTTTGGTCCTCTGTCATCACCTGCAGAAACTGCTCAGCAGTGTCACATATAGTATATCACATGGAAATGCACAGCAATCCAGAAAAACTGTGTGAGACTCAGCACCCAGTTGCAGTGCCTGCTCCACTGCAAGGTGTTTCCCCACATTCAACAGTGCTTGGACCCTCTTTGCAAAAGAAAACACAGTGCAGGGACCAAAGCATGCTCTGCAGTGGGACAAGGAGGTATTCAATAGAAAAGAAGGGAAGAGTGGCGATACAAAGGTTAGGAGTGCTAGCGTGAGGGAGTGGGATGTATAACTAAAGAATGAAGAAGGTAAAGTAAGGCCCTGGAGTCTGTATTTGCAGAGTGGGGTACCTGAAGAGGGCTGTTAGCCCTCCTCTCCCTGCATGGTGTTGAAGAGATGGGTTAGCATGGTAGGAGATCAGCAACACTGCAGGCTGCAGGTGATACACAACAGTATTGCACCCTCACTTAATGTCTGCATCCCTAACTGAGGTTTGGCCTCAGCAGCTCAAGACTCTCCAACTCATTATCACTCTGCCACTTGTTCCGCCCACCACAGCACCAGAGGTTGGCGTGGTTAGTCCTTGCTAACGTGTCTGGGTTTTGCTGCACAAACGTCCTCTTTTTCCTCCATCAAGGTCCTGCCTGGATGGATTTTGGTGAAGTGCAGGCTGTGTCTGCCTTACTGCCAGCAGCAGAAGCCACTTCTCATGCAGGAAGAGTGGGAGCAGAAGGCTGCTGTGGACAGCCTCAGTGCGTGGCCGGGGGATGCTGGAGCCAGCCGGCAGCAGGTGCTGAGCTGCAGCTTGGCCAGCAAGGAAGAAGCCAAGAGTGGGCAGGCGCAGAGGGAGAAGAAAAACTCTGGAGCTGGGGAGCACCAGTGGGATGGCGTCAGAGCAGTGAGACTTTCCCTGAACTGCAGGGGCAGGTGGAGACCTCTCCCCTTCACTCACTGCGAGTTTAATAGTATTTTAATCTGTGAATGAGAGTCGGTTTTGGTGAAAGACACTGGAAGACAGCGAGAGAGCAGAGTGCAGATGGAGTGGGTTGGTACAAGGTGGTGACTCTGGCATGGGCTGCCTGCACTCCTTTAATGCAAACCCAGAGGTGACAGCAGGAGCTCAGGGGCAAAAGGGCTACCTGCCTCCCTTTCTCCCTGGCCACGCATCCTCTTTCTTGACACGTGACATTTGGCAGCCCTAGTTCTGGGGAACCATCTGTCAAGTCTCTCCTTCCCACATACCCCTCCCAAAACTCTCCCCTCTCTTCATCTTTGCTGGTCCTTCATTAACTGCTCTTCATGAAAATGTGCTATTAGGAGAACAGAATTCATTGACGTGACATACCTTTCTGGGAAAGGTGTTAACAATAATGAAGGATAGAAAATGGAAATGTGGGTTTGAAAAGTTTATTTTACTTCATGTGAAAGGACAAACTTCTTTGTGGAAAACCATTGGCCAAATGAAGCAATTTAAAATTGGCATTTGGGACTTGTCTGTCAAAAATAGGTATCATTTATCATGATAGAACTAAAGCAATACAGTTTCCCTGCTACCTCAACTTCTTAACATGTCATCTACAGTTATATTTGTGAATATATATATAATTGCATATACATAAATAATATATATAAATATTTTAGGTGCTTTATACTGGGATAGCTGTTCCTATACAGCAAGGAAAATCATCATTCTGATGTGTCATCTTTATAACGACATAGTTATAGCCACCCTCTTACCCTATTTTGGCTTTTATTTTTAAATGACCTTCTCCTTCCCAAATGGGATTACTTATACCAGTAAAATTTGCAGAGCTGGCCTTGGCATGAAGAAAATGAATTGTTGTTGCCCATACACTTATACAGCTGTGACAACAAGAAGAAGAAATAATATACATGCATATGGGCTGACTTTCACATAGAGGGTGCTGTAATCAAACTCAGGTATGGATGTTAAATTTTAACACCTGTATATTGAAGAGTGGGCATATTAAGGACTAGAGTATATTTTCCATATACAAGATCTCAGGAATACATAACACAAACAGCTCCCACAGGGAGGAAAGAGAACTACAGCTTTTCCCTTCAGGCAGCAAGATTATGCACAACTGCAGAAGCAACTGGAGGCAAAGACATCGCCTGTGGCATTACAGTAATCTAAGACTGACTCCAAATGCAAGGTTTACCAGGCTGTGGGGAAAGCAACTACAGAGTCTCCAGAAAAACCTGGGGACACTACTAAAGTTGACATGCTGGATCTGTGAGATGACTAGCAACATATTAAAGAAAAAAAAAAGGAAGCAAGGTACCTGAAAGACAAACCTTTCGGTGTTCAAATCCTTTTATGGATATGGCATGTAGTCTCCTAGCAGTCATGTTCAATATATACTACGTGTTTCCAAGACTGAACTGGTGTCACTTAATATAAAACCAATTTATCTTTTACAAATCTGTCCGTCATTCTGAGTATCTGTGTCTCTCTTAAATGCTGAGTTTTGAGCAAGGGGTTGACTTTTATGTAGGTACAATGGATAAGACAATACCCAGGCAAAGCCTCCAGGCTCAGATACAACACAATTGAAATAAAGCATCATGTAGCTATTGAACAATAAAAAAGTGATATAAATGAGTAGTATATTTCATAATAATAGCAGTGTTCTAAATTGTGTAAGTTAATAGATTTGGCAAATGCTACCTTCTGCTACCAAAGAACAGAGCAAAAGCAGTTTTATGGAAAACTGCGTTTTCTTATTCCCTCTTGAAAAAGAGACCATTTGCTTTAACTTTTTGGATGTTAAGAGGTGTGCAAGTTTATACATGTTCATTTGCACTAGATATCAGGAACTTGTCTGAGTAAGTTGGGTGAGCCCAAAAAAACCCTCTTCACTTCTATCGCAGTTCACTCTTTATCATCTGCTCTAAGAGGACAAAACAGAAACATTTTCTCTATTGTTTCCCTGATATGTTTTTTTTTACCATTAACACTCAGCAAAAAGAAAAAAAAATCTCACTGTTCACTTTGAATAAAACAAAAATTACCTAGCGAAGCATCGGGCTTAACAAATATTATTATACTGAATATGTCTAGAAGTGAGAGTATCTGTACTGCCCTGGTAAGATTATGAAGAATTACAGAAGCTGTAGGAACTAACTTATTACACAGTATTTAATCAGGTGTGGGTGTATTTCTTCTCACTTACAGTTTCCTTTCCCTTCTTCAGCCCATGTGACATTCCTGACTAATAAACATTATAGGTGAACCAAAGCATGTTGATGTGTTTTTGTAATGGCTTGTTGATAATTGCTTGATGCTGTCTTTTCTCTTGAATATAAAAAGGCACAGAAGTGTAGTGACAGGAATAATTATTATAGCTTCAGGTCTTCTTACTCTGTTTTCAGTTTCTTTGCAGCCTAGAGAGGCATCAAAACTAGCAAACAAAAATTTACACCACACGAAAACACATTCTGTCCTGTACTAAGAGAAACATAGTATTTGATGTAAAACATGCTCATTCCACTCACTTTAATGGCAGTAAATAGTACTGCTAATAACATCTGTAGGATTGGCCCCCTTTTTATCAACACATACACCATTATTGCCTTCTCTATTACCATTATCAATTCTAACTCCTACATTTTAGCTAGGTAAACATTAAAATGAAATTAAGACTTTCAACTTTTTAATCTTTTTCATGATGAACCACGCTTCCAGATTCCTATTTCAACAACAAAGAAATCTGTGGTCATATTCTATGGGCAGTTTCAGTTAAAACTACTTATTACTTCTGAGGTCTTCTATTCGCTCACTTCACATGAATGCTTAAGCCTCTTCTTGCAGTTGTTGACATGGATACATTAACATGAATATGTTTATAATATTTATGATATTAAATGGTCATTCCAGTACAGGCTGACAATTATTTTAGTGGAGAGAATGCAAAGAATGTTGCAAGCTCTGCTATTGCCACCTGCTGTCCATGTCCACCTTTGAATGGCTTGGGTAGGCAGGGTTGCACAAGAGACACTAAATGGATGGCAAGGACTCAGACAAGTGCTGAGTGGGTACAAAGCAATCAGAAGAAAAATCAAGAATATTGTGAACAAAGATTCAGCAGGAACCTACAGAAGAAACCATAACATGGCCTACAGTGGTCACGACTTTGGAGTCTCTACCTAGGGACATCTAGCTTACAGTCCATACCTTACCCCATCTATGTATATACATTCTGTTCCCAGCAAGCGCCAGCTGTCAGTGACTGTTGCCATCTACTACTTAAGACAAACCTCCAAGCTCTTGCCTACCTTGTCAGTAATAGAACATTCCCAGGTCAGCCACTGATGGCTAGCCTTTCTTTGTGTAGCATGCAAGGAAGAGGTTGCAGCAATTATTCCACTAAATGAAGAAGATATGTTGTGGTGACAGTGCAGCTAGAAAAGGGTTAAAATGCTAGAACTGAAGGTAGAGATCAAGAGCTAAGGCAGGAGGGACAAGACTCTGAGAAAGAGGTAAGGGCCAGCAATGGAGCAACAAGCAAAGAAGACAGTATTTTGCCCAGAGCATGAAAGGGAACTCCGCAGGATCACTCCTCCCTCCATGTAAGAGAGAGACAAGGAAAGTGACAGGACTGTCAGAACAAGAAGCTCAATAAAAAATCCACAACACAGTATATACCTAAAGAAATAAGTGCCTCTTGCAGTTGCTTTGTCTCTAACTCTATGATGGGCATGTGAACTTCTGCCTCATACACACCTTCTGTAGTTCTGTAAAAGGCTCTTTTTCCCTGCCTCATCCCCCAGTTAAGTACCATTGCTGGAGCTGCACTCAGAGATGGCAGTACTAGTTATGGATTGATACTGTACATGGTACGGACATGGCAGCCAGTACCATACCAAAAGAAGGTACCTTGAGTTAGATGCAGAGCAGTACAATGTTTGAGGAGCAGCAGTGTGTTTTGCTCAGTCTTTATATTCATGTCGGCTAACAGCAGAAACAAGAGTGTTTTAGTTGATGTCAAGGTTGTGTGTAACAACCTGAACAACTCTGGCATCTCTTTTGCTGAGCGTAAGACATGTTTCTGGTGGAGCCAGAGACACTTCATAGTATGAAAAAGCCATCCACATTGTTCTTTCCCTCCTCTCTTCCAGACATTAAATCAGTGCTGGTTACAGGGAAATACATGTTCTTTATCCTTTCCGCTGGAATCAAAACACAAGAGTAAGAAATGTGGTATTCAACAACCCAATAACCTTTTCTTCTGGGTTAAAACTCATGTAAAAACTAAACATGATTTGCCATTGAATCTATCTTTTGGGTTGCCACACAGCCAGATAATCAAAGGGTAAGGAGCATTAATTAAGCAGACTGAACACAGGGCAAATTTTACTGACACAGTATTGACTTTAAAACTGTACCAGTCACCAGGACCTATAGAACAGTAACTTTTCAATAAACAAGTTAATACTCAACAGTGAACTTGTCAGGCATCCAAGTTCCTTGCTCCAGTACCTGGGTTACTATTTAATCTGGGTTACTAAAAGCTCAGGTTGTCCGTCTTGCAGTTTGCAGGCAGCTGGGCTGTCTTAAGTGATGCTTCCGCAGCTGAAGGGCACAAATCTCTCCTGCTTGGGCTTGGTCCAGGTAGAACCAGCAGGTCTCACCACAGCTTATGTATAACACAAAAAAACAGTGAAGGAAAATGTTGCCCGTCTTCAGCCCTTCACATATTAATTGATTGAAACACTGCTGTAGTTAGGCTAGAAATTGACAATGACAATGCCCTGGCTTGAAATATCCAAGACTCTAAGAACAGAAATTACAGATGTTTTGAGCTTTAACGTTTCAGATTTCTCATGCATATGACCATGTCCGTTTTTCCCAGGCAACACCGTCTTTTGATTCCTTGTCTAGATTAAGTAGGTGCCATAGGAACAGAGGTGAGCATCAGCTGGTACTTCCACTGGTTCTGGTGTGTTTTAAAAGAAAATATTACAAGAATACTGTTGTAAAATGATGTATCTGAGCTAGAAATAGCAGCTCAGAAACGAATGATTCTGTGAATCACACTCGTAAATCAGGGGTTTGCTCAGAAACGCCTGGCAAGGTAAGGGATGTGAAGAGCTTTTAAACGCCGGGCGCAAGAAATGGCAATTCCTAGCAGATTTTAATTGCTGCCAATTAGAAGGGCTGGGAAGGCAGCCCCAAAGCGTCGCGATGGCCGGGCTGGGCTCTCCTCCTCTCCGCTCCCTTTCCCTCCCGGGCCACACAACCGCCCGGCCCGCACCTCGTCCCGTCACCTGAGGACCAGCGGCGCGGGTGGCCGGAGGGCGGCAGGCCCAACGCCGCCGGAGCAGGCCGCAGCGGCCGGGCCCGGCTCC
>NW_020799091.1:62313079-62373037 GCF_003259725.1 Athene cunicularia
GGGGGGGGGGAGAATGTTATTTGTTTGTTTTAAATCTAGATTAGTGCCGTGGTTTTAATACAAACATGAACCTGTCTTCAGAAGTTGACATCACTGAGGAATCAGCCAATTGGTTGACGTTTAACCAACCTTCTTTTTACACATAAACTCCATCAAAGAGTTGTTTACATTAATGTTCTTTTGAAATGCAAATACAGAATGCCAACAGACTGAAACTCAATTTAGATTAATGTAATTACCTGCAATACACAAATGAGGCTATACTATTTAATAGCCTCCACTTAAACCTTTTTAGAAGATCAAAAAGACTCCTATTGTTGAAGTTTAGTACTACAACAATTAAAAGATGCTTCTGCGTGATTTTTGTGTTGCCTTTATAACTCTGTAGAAGCTGGTGGTTTTGCTTTGGTACTCTGAAATAAAAGTATCTGACATAATTACAAGTCACATCGGAAAAGTATAACAACTTTGTGACATGTTAGGTGCACATCTCTTAGGGAGATTCTTTGCTGCTTTCTTCGTAGGAAATTCTTTTTCTTCAGAAAAATAATTGCCTCTCTTCTTGTTTTAGGCTTTAAAGAAATCAATGCTCCAACTATTACCCCACCTCTCAATCAGCCCAAAAGATCAAAAAAGCGCCATGCAAATTTAACGTTGGATAAAATGATGGAAAAATTCCTGCAGCAGAGCGTGGATACAGAAGAGAAATTTTACAGATATGAAGAGCAAAGGCTCAAAATTGAGGACAAGCGTCGGGAAGCTGAGCATGCTCGAGAGCTTCAGATGTTACAGATGTTGGGACAGATGTTGGCAGGAATTTCCTCCACGGTATCACAAAGGTCACAATCTATACCAGCGAGTCCACCTCAGAGAGCGAACCATCGTTCGTATGGGGATAACTTTAATTATAATGCTATGACAGCAGCACTTTCTCCACCGATAGGTACTTCCTTCTATAGCATAAATAAAAGTTAGGGGTTTTTTTTAAACTTCTCTGTGAAAGCACTGGGAGTAAGTAGCTTTTGAAAATAAACGCTAATTGGAATTATTTAATATTGTGGTGAAGGTGTCTGTCTGATGTAAAATGAAATTAAAACAGCATTCGTACCATTGTACTTATTATTTAATATAGATATGATAGTTACAACAAATTTTAATGAGCAGCATCACACCTTTTGAACCCTGTAAATATTGGGGACTTCTTTCCACATCCACATCTTTGTAAAATGAAGTTAGGAGAAGCTTTTATATATAAAAGGCAAGTAGCACATTTGCTGAATGCTATCTAGAAACATTAGGTACCTTGTAGCGGAAATTCTGCTGCTGTTGATGTTAACAGGCCTAACTAAGTATATGAAGTTAAGGCTGTGCATATGTTTTTTCAGGGTTGTGAAAAGAGTGGAGTTTTGCCTACGTTGAAGTAAGTCAAATGTTAAAATCCGGCTTCTTTAAAATAAATTTATTTAAATCAAAATTCTGAATCTTATCTTTTAATTGAACATCATATCATTGTAGTAGGTGTCATAGAAGGTGAAAATATTGGCATATGTTTTTCTTCTACACAAGTTCATTTATAAACTCTTTGGGCATCTGAATTTATTTTAAAGAAAAAGGCAAAGCAATAGAATTGGTATTTATGCACAGACTTTTCCTTCTGTACCTTATGTGTGGGCCAGAAGCTGATAATCGGATTTTAGCATTCATTAACAGACTTCTTGGGATCTGTGGCTCCGTGTCATTTGTCTTTATCATAGTCTCCTTGTACGTGGAGGTAGACTGCATGGGCAGGAGAAAAACAGGGATACTCTGTCAGTGCTGAAACCAGAGTCAGCTTGGGGCTCGGTGGTTGTAGCCTGCTGCGTGGAAATGAAACAAGTTTCGCTCCGTTTTAATTCTGTTTTTCACGCTGCTTGGAAGAAAGAAGTGTGGTTTGAAAAGGAAAAAAAAACAAACCACTCAGCCTCAGTGTTGAATAATAATCTGGCGTGCCAGATCCTAAAGGGCATTCTGTGATTCCTGAGAGAATCTTTGAGCCTTTGCAGCTCTTATGTTACATACTGCGTTTCCCTGTAAAATGCACAGGGGACTGCATGGTTAGGCCTGTTGAGGGTTTAGGCTGGCTGACTTGGTTTTGTTTCTTCCTCAGTGGGTAGTTGGTCTATAGCATTCCTTGATGGCAGCAGACTTGCATAGCTAAATTATGGCATACGTATGGATTCTGTGTTTTAAATGTTTTCACTTTTAAATTAAAAGGAAACCTGAGGTGCTTTAGAAAATCCCTTACGAAATCTTTTGAGCATCTAGATTGGGGTGATGGTACTTACAAGGCATCCTTACAATTACACCTGAAAAGTGTTTTGCTGGAAGAGTTTCATTGTCTGTGAAGACCTGAAACTAAAGTTCAGTTTTTCTTGCTGGATTTTGTCATACAGGTGTACAGTTGTGTTCCACTGTGCAAAAATGCATTCTATATATTTAACTGTAACAAGAGCAATTTGAGATTCTAATCTTTTAATTGGTGAAGGTGTAACAAAGCATTTATAATAAAATGTGAAAATAATGCTTCAGGCAGCACATCTTTTAAGGAATTAAGATTTCAGTTGTTTATAGCTAAATATGCTTTAGTGTTTGTATAGATAAGTGGAGCTCTGTTAAGAACTGCTTTTTGCGTAATTCTCTGTTTTCTCCCTATATATTATGCAATCACTTTATATATAAACAAAAAACAGCAACAAAGAAACAGGACCTTCTTAACAACGTGGCATTTTAAGGGTTACAAGCTACATAAGTCTATTTCTTGTGTGGTTGGAAAGCACTGAGTGTATGAAGTGTGATTTAAAGAAAATAATCTGCTGTATTTCCAGAGGAGATGAGTGTTTTGTTCTCCTCTGGGTCACTGCAATGCTATTTTGGCCATAATCCAAAACAGGTTTTTTTTCTTTTTTCTTTTTTGTTTTTTTTTAATCGCAGTAGGAATAGGATTCCTGTAGTACAGAAGGATTTTAAAAGCGAAAGATCAGCCAGGAGTATTTATCATTATTGAACACTAAAGCATTTTATTACTGAAGATTAGCACGTCTGGTTTAGGTTTAGATTCTGTGAAAGATGGAGAAAAAGATGCTTTCTGCTGATAGTGCACAGATGCGTTTTCTTGTTTACTACATTTTTTCTACGTTATTATGTCCAAAATTTCTAGAACAGTTGTTGTTGTGTCGTCTGCTCCCCCCCCCCCCCCCCCCCCCCCCGATTTTGGAATTGGGGGGGTGGGATTACTAAATGTTACACAGCTGAAAATGAGTATCATGGGAGTTATTTCTTATATAATTATGTATTACTGTATAGCAGTTCCTTGAGAGCTTTTTAGAAGATCTGTAAAAAAGAAAATAAGCATAGCTGCGGTCTAGGAAGCTAATACTAATGTTCAAATAAATGGCTCTTCTGAACAGAACTGTACAGTTAATGAGAAGCTTTGTTGAAATATAAAAACTTATTCTTTTAGTGTATTTACTGCAATTTATAGTTAAACATTGTTGATAGAAGTGTCCCATGTTAGGTAAATGATTTAATTATCTGTAGTTGGAGTTATTAAAATACTTTCTTTTTTTTCTTCTAAATTTCTGTAGTCTTTCGAAACAGTAATTCAGATATATAGCCTTCTGAGTGTGCTGTTTTAATATGTAGCTTGACATGTAGCTTTGCATCAGAGATCTATAGCTGTATTATAGCTTAAAATTATCTTTGTGTGATATCTGTAGTGTTTGCATCTAGTGCATTGGATTATAGTTTTGTGGAATGGCTTTCCTTTCGCTTAGTAACCACCTGTCAAATAAAAAAAAAATAGCAGTGAGATAGGCCCTGATTCTGCTAAGAGGTGGAAATCTTTCAGGGGAGGTGAAAAATAAGGTAGGGTGTATGTTCAAAATGTGGTTTTAGTTGCTCTGTTCTTGCTCTGTCTGGATGTATTTAGTCCTTATTTCGTGTACCTATTTCAGTTCAGCTTAATTATGGAAGTGATTTCAGGCTGAATTAAGAAGATATTTCTGGTTATAAAATGTTCATATAACTATTCTAGGCTGTTGCCTCTTTCTGTACCTGAGCCCTAAATTAGGATTGTGAGCAGTCAGTGGGAATATTCTCTGCATCAGACCCTAAATTCATTTTTAAAATGATCACCTTCCCTAGTTAGTCACTGTTTTAAAAGCCTTTAAGTGATGAAGCATATGGTTTTTAGAAGTATGTCACTTTGTATACCTTTGAGTGATTTAAGTGATTTTATTAGTGTTTATGAGTGCTTGAAAGAAATACTGATGATACTTTAAGAAAGAGCATAATTTAAATTAATGTTTATTTTCTTCTTTTCAGTTATAGAGAGATCTTTCTCACTGCACAGAACACACTCTCTAAAGGATATGGAGAATATTTTTCAACTGGTGCGCAATGTTATCCCTCCTCTAACAGGGAAAAGGCATAAAGGTCAAGATGGACGTATAGGCATTGTTGGAGGATGTCAAGAGTAAGTTAAACAGAAATTTAGTTTTTGTTTCTGAGAGGGATTGAGGATGTCATGAGTACTTGTAGACGCCATTCAAACACACATTTAAAACATGAGTATTTTCCAGAGAGCTTTACTAGTGCATCATCATGACTATGCATACTTGTTTCCCTGCAGTTGTGTTGCAAAATGTTTGTAGTGAACGTGGCTGAAACTCAGAATGCTTTATCTGTGTCTACGTTGATCTTTTCAGACCACCAAACTCTGTCTGCTTTCAGCATTAGTCTTTTCCCATTGCATGATGAAGTTATAGAATAAGTAGGATAGAGTAAGACAGTGGCACATCTGATTTATTTATTTATTTTTTAAAAAATATTTTGGTATCTTGGGAACTGTGTCTCTTAAATCAGGATTGGAATATTCTCTTACTGTGTACTTTTGATTTTGATCAATTGTGGTGATTACTAGATTTTGTCAATACCTTGTTTTATGTTCTGGAGTAATAGAAATAGCATGTTTCAGGGGAAAAAAGAGATACAGCATGAATCAGTTAAATGGTGTACTGACCTAGAAATAAAACAGGCTCTCATCTTTTCTTGGCCACGTTCAATAATCTGCACAGTACTTTGAATGAGCCACTACACCTTCCTATTTTTCATTTTCCCCTTTTGAAATAGAGATGGCATCTTTTTCCTCTAAAAGGTCTGCTGTTGGACATCTGCCTTTAATAAACCTTCTATAAAGAGTGTAAAAGGTTCTGTCTTCTATCTGGGTTGATTAGCCAGGGGTTAGTTTTCCTATTGGTCTAATGGACTTATGTTCTTACCTCTTGGTAGAAGTAGGCACCTCTGGAGGGTGATTCTGTCCGTATCTCTCTCTTCAGTCTTCATAAAGAGAATTCAGGGCAGCTGGAATCACAGTTTAGGCACTTCAGGTTACACATCTAAAACCAGAAGGGGTTGATCCAGGTGACATATCCCAGATTTGGCTTGCAGACAGTGTTTGATCCTTGTTTTGCTTTGTTTGTCTCTAAACTTTTAAATTGATTATCCAGGAAGTGTTTGCATTTTTTATGGCATGATCTTTGTAAATATTTCTACGAAAGGGTCAGGTGGCTAAGGTGAAATCCTGCACCTTGGAAATCAGAGCAAGGTTTGAGACAGGCTTCAATATAGCAAGATTTTATCTGTCTTTTAGAGCAAACAAGAAAGCTTTTCTTAAAATTTGCTCTTGAATTTGGGACTTTGTTATGGCAGGCTGATTTCTAGATTATCTAATCTCATGACTCTGTTTCCTAACCTAAATTGGTTTTCATTCTAGATACACTGGAGCACCGTATTTTGCTGCAATTACAGCTCTCAAAGTGGTATGTGTTCTTCTATATCAATCCAAAATTAACTTTTCATCATTTGTATTGGCTAAGTGCCATTTTTAAAAGCATTAATTTAAAAGCATTCATGCCGCGCATGAAATCTGAGTTCTAAAAGGTATTCTATTTAACAGTGAAAATCCTTAGTCCTGGATTTGTAGAAATACTTCGTAAATATGTGTCATTTAATGAATTTTCTGTAAATATTTTCTCTATATTAGGTAAAGCTAGGCATGAAAAAATTGAAGATTTCAGCGGGATAACTGTTTTGTCAGAGTCTTGGATAGGAAATTTCAAAACTTGATGAAATATTTTCTCCAAAAGCAAACAATAAAATAAATCAACAGTTACAGTTATGTTTTCAGTGCTGCAGTCAGTTTATCAGAAATATTTTCTGGACCTGATAAGTGTGTTGAAAGAAACAACTTTAGGCTCGTAAAATTCTTACATGCTGTAAGTCTAAAGATTGTTGGTTGAATTTAATGTAGTTTTTAATAGCTATAATCTTTAGCAGAAGTATTTTCTAAGATTTTTTTTCCTAGAAGTTTGAACTTCCTTATTTTAGTGACATATTAACTGTCTAAAAATACATCTACTGCAGACTACATAAATACAGTGGCGATTATTCAAATGTAAACAAATCATGCTTACATAATACATATAATTTTGAGTGATTTATATATGGTGTGTCAGTACTTTCAGTTCATTGCATATGTTTTTCTTTTTGAAGATTTGTTTCAGTAAGTAGGTAACCATTCCAGGTATTTCCCCCCACCTCCCCTGGTGCAGTCTTTCAAGGATTTAAAACTGAAATGATATTATTTAATGTTCTTATATAAGATACTAAGGCCACTCAGCTTTCTCTTCACTTATGTGCAAATAAAATAGTGTACTAAAAGGTGCCCTACTGAAGTCACTTGGTCTTGTATCATTACATCTGCACATAGAGTCATAGGATCAAATCTCTGCATTGCTTAGTAGCTTGGGATGTTAAATGGGTAGTAGTAAAACAGAGAAGATGCTTTCTTTGGGAAATTTCAATATGCAAGACAGATACAAGATCAGGCTTTCTGGTCGATGCTTACATAATTTTTACTATTATGTCTGATTTATTTATTTAATTTTTTTTTTTAGTTGATAACAGAAGCTTGAGGCTAAACTCCTCATCTTTAATGTTTAACTTAAGAGGTACTGCTGAAATTGTGCCAGGCTTTATCTGGTATGGATTTGGCCCACCGAGTAAAAATGGCAGGGCTGGAAATATACTCAGAGATTGCCATAGCTATATTTTGCAAGTATTTTACAGTATTATTTTTCCTCTCAAATGTAGCTTGTCAGTTGTGCTGTTTTGCCTTCCTTCTTCTTGTACATGTGACATTTTAGTCTTTTCTCATCTGAAAATGAGAAACATTTCTCATGGGAGTAAAGGTTCCAAGATCTGTGTTTTCAGTCATCCTATCAGTGAGAAACAGAAAAAAATTATATTGAAAATTAAATTTCTCCAAAACACTTCATGGTAGTCTAAGACAAAATAGAAAAAATAATAAAGTTTGCATTAACTACTGAGAAGAATGAATTCAGGTGAATTATTCACTGAGTAAACTTTGGAATGATGAAGTTGTTATTATTTGGTAATTCTGTTTGCAAATTTTCTTTTTTAGGGTGCAGATTTATCCCATGTGTTTTGTACCAAAGATGCAGCAACAGTAATCAAATCATATAGTCCAGAGCTGATTGTTCATCCAGTTCTGTAAGTGACTTATCTTTTGTTTAAATGAGCAAGTCAGGATTATAGTTTGAACATTTCAGTCTGACAGTTGATTAGTTTGCGTTATTTCTTTTTCTGAGTTACAGGATGGGTGAGCTGGAGATTACAAAAACTGCTGGGTTTGTCCTTTATTTACAAACAGTTAGATATTTAATATAGAACATTCAATTGTGATTTTTTTTTCATTACTATAAAAGTACAATTTTTTAAAAAGCAAAGATCTTGCTTTCTGCTACTTGCTGACAAGTGTTCTGTGATTGTAATGCATTTAACTGTGAACAGTAGCAAAATCCAGAACTAAGAATCACTATAAGTCAGCATTTTGGAATTTGCATTTGAAAGGCAAATAGAGTATGTTCTCTTGCTTCTTCAGTCCTAATAGTATTCAACAGTAGTGTATCTTTTTTCCTCTAACTGCTGTGTATCTAGTCATTTACGCAAAACGATCGGGCAAGAGAGATGTTGATTCTCATTTATTTTCATAAGTATTTTGCATTAGATACACACCTACTCCTGGGAATAAATGGATGTTCTAAAATGATCTAAAATACAGGGTTTATTAACAGGAAGATGAAAAGTTTAATAAGCAACTGCCCTAATTGGGAAAATCAGTTGTGTGCTTCCCTGAATTTGTGTTCTGAAATATGTTACTGACTGGTAAACTTTTACAGGATAAATTGCTTCAATTAGGTGTTATGATGGTTTACAGTGAGCACTGCAAATGAGAATTAAGATGTGTGCCTTAGGTTGGCTTGCACCAGTGAGTGTCAAAGTCTGTTGGTGTACATAGCAAAGCTGTGGTTAAGCTAGAAAAAGTATAATTTGTGTTTGTCAGATAGTGCTGTAAGGAAGGATTTACAACAGTAGAAATATTTCGGTGTGTGAGAAGTAGAATACAGTCTCCCTTATGGGGATGCCTGTTGTTGGAAGCCATAAGTTTATTACATGCTAAAGGTGGGTTTCATTCCTGTCAGTGTAGAGAGCTGCTTAGAAAGAAGTCAGATATCAAGGGCTGTGTTTTGTTGGGGATTTTTTTTTTTTTTACAAAGATAGAAGAAAGCCATGACTTTGGATTTTAGACAGGGGAAAAATGATGTTTGAAAGCAAGGGAAAGATACAGGGGTAGGATTTTTACCAGTCTAACTACACTAGTCTCCAAAATCCAAAAGGCACATCTTTAGTTGATGTTCTGCCTGATATCATATGATAACAAATGAGATGGAGAATCTTAATGACTGTATCATCTTGTAACATGGGTTTTTATGATGTATCACGCTCGGGATACAGCATATGGTTGTCTTGTATGGGAAGGAGTTGACCTTGCCTTGGGAGGAGCATTTTTTTTGTACACATAGAGTTCTTGATGTCTGTGGTAATGGAAAAGGTTAATAGGAGAAACAGAAACGGCAGCAAAAGGGAGGTGACAATGTGTAAACAGTAGCATTTCTGTTCATGGAGGACCAGATTGTGCCTACTAAATAAGGATGGGGTTTTTTTATACGCAGATTCTCACTGTCTTCTATGGAATTCAGATCTCAGTGAAAACTCTGATTTTTCTATTTGCGAAGAAAACTTTATTTTAAACTTCAACTCTGTTTATAAATTCCTCCAGATGTACAGAGTACAGTGAATCTAGAAATTTTCATTTCCATATAGCTTTAAGTCTGAAACTCAATGTTTAATACTTTTATTACAACTGATTAATTTCACCCAGACAGCTGGCTAATTGCATGAAGCAGTGGATCAGTAAATATTGTTTATATGGCATTCAAAATGAAAAAATGCAAATATCAGAATGTTCTGATTTTGTTTGTTAAATTTTGTCATATTTTTATCTCTTCTGCTTCATTTGAGGAAAAGAGAAAACAGTCTTTTCTGGTTAGTTGACTGACTCTATCGAGCCCAGCTTTTATTCGAATTTACACAAACAGCCTATTTTTCTCATAAGGTCCTTTGTCTTCAGTGTCACACTTTTCATATGATCTTTTATATGTTGTGGAGCTGTTTTGAGTTCTGCAGGCATGGCCGGCCGATCTTGATTCAGAGCCTGATCTCTTAAACAGTCTTTGTACTTTCTCCCGGGCCGCACTTCACGCATGGAAGAACCTCCGGGTAAAACCCACCAAGCAGCTACGTCATTGTTTTCTTTTGTGTCTCTCCTTAAAACTTTGCTTTGTTATGATTTCTCCATGACCCTTCAGAGTGACTAGGTAGCTGTTGTACCACTCTCTTATTATGCTAATCATAATTATGGCCCCGTGTACTCCTCAATTCACTGTTTGAACAGCTTGGCATTTTGCCAGGGTTCAGCTGCCATTTTGTACTGCCAGGAGTCTGACATTTTATCATCTCTGTGACTTGGCTGCCGCTACCTTTCCCTACTGCCTTCACCTCACAGGGGATCACCTCAAGGGAAGAACGTGTGGGTTTTTTTGTTTTGTTTTTTGGTTTTTTTTTTGGCTGCTGCCCCCAAAAATACAAGGGTTTTTCTGGCTCGTTAGAGTTGCTGTTGCAGATCTGCGATGGCATGGCTAGTGAAGGTATACGAGAGCTAGAAGTTGCACTCTTGTGTTTCAGGTCCTTGGCAAATGTCTGTCACTTCAAGGATGCAAAGAATGTTATGTGAGAAAGACTGAGTGGGATTGCAGAAGGAGGGTTATGAAAAAACAGGCATCCATCTTGCAGCATTGCCAGGGCAATTCTATGTGGCCCCAGCTGCAGACCATGCTGGGATTCTTTCTGGGGTAATGTCCCATGCTGAGGGCACCCATAGTGCAACTTTCTATGTGTTTTTTTAGTGATTTCATTCCCTATTCCTGTGAGTGAAGGTAAGAGAGCTGGGACTGCACATGGCAGCCTGCGATCTGGAAGGCTGTGTTGGTTTAAGCCCTGCCGGGACCAGAGACCACGTTGCCGTTGTCCCTCCCCCACCCTCGGACACAAGTAGGGCACAAACCCCAGCTTAAAATAAGAAGAAATATAATACAACAGTGTAATAAACAATCTGAACAACAACAGTAGCAATGATAACAACAATAAAGAGTAATAACAGTAAACAAGACAAAAGATATACAGAGAAATACCGCAATGGTTACAGACAGCCCCGTGCTTCCCGGGACCAAAGCCACAAAGGGAAAAAAGTTCCTGCACTCCAGCGCTGGACCTGACCTCAGCATGGTATGAATAACTCAGCTGGAGATCCCTTCCCCCCATCTGCTGGGGAAACTTAACCCCATCCTAGCTGAACCAGGACAAAGCTTCAACACCTGGCTCTGCATCCTCACCACCTGAGCTGAATAATGATAGTTGGGTGTCTAGGGACCATGAATAGTCAATATTATCAGTAGTGCCTTTTTGTTTAGGGATTGTCAGATGCCGTATGTCCCCTTCCACAACAATGTGGTATTACTGAAAGTATTAATTAAAAACTGACCAGCTAACCAGTTTAGTGTTTTTGCTGACTGACTTTTTGCTTTCATGTGAAGTAAAGAGTATATATTGCAGAAGGCAGGGTCTTTTGAATAATGGAATATACTGAGCTTTGGTCACAGCTGCCTTGCTCTTGTCACCACTACCCCTGGTTTGTGCTACGTTTTTCTTTTTCTCAGCTGACATGGTCCCACTGTAAATTCTACACAAATAACAGACAAGATAAAACTTAGCTTTTGCATTTTATTGAGTTTTATTGTAGGCATTTTCTGTGTGGATTTCTGCTGTAGATGTGAACATATTTCCTTGCATTAGTGTTGGGAACTTTCTAGAGAACAGTTTTCAGGGGCTTTTTTATATTTGCCCATGTTTATTTCCTGGCTCAGGTCAGGTTGAATAGACTTCTTGGATACTTGTGTTGGATTAGCTTATCCTGTCTTGATAGGTGAGTGATCACAGAGTTAAATGAGCTATATGAACCCAGCTGGTTATACTTTAAAAGAAGTGAAAATAATCTATTGTGTTAGATTGCCCTTTTGCAAGGACTTTTTCTTAATCTTACAGAGTTTTTCTTTCTCTGTAGGCCAGGAAGGATTGAGATACTACTGAGTAGCCCACTTGTAACCTGGTTGTCAGACAGTTTCTAAAGTCAACAGTCAGTATGTTTCTAGATCTCCAGAGTGTTATCAGAGCAGTAGAATGAGATGTCAGGTTATTAATTTCTTTTGGATCTGAGGAAGTCACATATTTTTTCCCTTATCTCAAAAAAAATGACCCTTGAATGAGGTATGGATTTAGAACTAATACCTTCCTCCCAGCTGGTCGTATCTACAGGTCTGTATGGACTAGGAAATATTGTCAGAATTACTGAAAGTGTTACAGTTGCAGGGTTCGAGTTTTGGTTTGGATTTTGAAAATGATTGTTCTTCTCCATTTGAAATAAAAATAATTGGGGGGGAAAACTCTCATGTGTCTTGCCTGTGTGTTGAGGCCAGTTACCTTACCATTAATGAAGAAGCTTAGCTTACATCAGGGTTGCTGGAACATACTTTACCTAGTTTTATTGGATTTTGTCTTAGGTTTTGATGATTTGAAAAATCACAGAACTGAATCATGGATAGTGAGCTCCTAATAAGTTATTTGAGCTCTTCTAACTAGTGCCAAGTCTTCTAAAGAAAGCCCAGGAAAAATCTTTAAGACTTTTGGCCCTTTCTAGTTCATTGTGTGGAGAGGAGATTCAAAAACATTGTTCATCTGTAGGAGGAAGCTCATACCTTTTAGTTGTGTTCACTAAGGATAGCTATTAAACACTTCTGTGTAATGTAGGACTAACCTCTCTTGAATCAGCTGCTGGAAGAAGTGCAAGAATGCTTGTTGCCAGAGAAAGTCAAGGAGAAAGCACAGATTGCTCAGATTACCAAAAAGATGCCTTCCAAGTGAGTTGGCTGCTGGATCCCTATTATACCTGCAGAGAAGATGCAGGCATAAACTTTGTGATCTTTCTCCCAAACCTCATTTTGACAACAACCTAGCCAGGAATAGCATGAGAAAGTTTTAGGTTTTTTTTTCCTAAGTACTTAGGGAGAGAGAAGGGTCAGTTTATGTGTGCTGAAACTGTTTCTAATCCTGTCCTGCAGTGCCATTGACAAAACTTGTTCATGGACGTGTTTCCTGTGTCCAGCTTTCTTGGCAAAAAGCTGCTGTTCCTTTGCTATATGCTGCAGAGTGAATAAAAGATGGGAGGTGTGTTCACCCCATACACCCCATAGCTCTTTCCTTCCTGTTGTTGCAGAGGTCCTTAGCCCAGGTTTTGCCACCTCCTCAAAATGTGAGAAGTAGCCAAAGATTTTGTCATCCCTGTGGGGAGTGCTGCTGTTCTTGCTGCTTTCTGATACAGCATAAGATATGTATATGTATGTAAGAGCATTTTATTCCAGTTATATCCTGGCCAAATTCATCCTTCTGAACACCTGCCATACTGCTGTGATTTAACACCAGAATTAGATTTCATTGGTATTTAATCTTTCCTGAGTTTGAGTTGAAGGCAGGCATGCCTAGGATTTGCTTTTGCATTTATTATTATAATTATTTGAAAGTTTTAGGGTCTCAATCTATTTTTTCCAGCTGACAACAGCAAAGCAGATATTTAGACTGAGACTTGTTCTGTCTTCTCATGTGTCCACAGCTAATTTTAAGTACTCTGGCCTTCTGGGTATTGATTCGACTGTCATCTGTGCCTTAAGAGTTGAATGTAAACTAAAGAGGGATACCAATGTGGTAAAAGCTTATCACTTCATTGGTTTTAACATTAAAAAAAAAAAAGTGTGTTAGTTTTTATAGGGACATTTTAAGTGTTTCATTCTCAGGGAAATACATTGTCATCTTAAATTCATTCTGTCACTTTTGAAGTCACAGGTTTTGGTTGATTGCAGTCCCTTTGGAAGAATATTTGACAGATTCTACTTATCAAGTCAGTTCACAGGAAATACTAATAGGTCAAAATCACTTCCATGCACTCTGAAAATATGAGGTCAAGACATTTGGTTATTATACTTTGCAGGGAGATTATTATAATACACATTGGTAATGGGATTGCAGTCAAAACATACTACAACTGCTTTAAATATTTGGATATATCTAAATGCACGTTGTAAAATGATTGTGTTGATACTTGTGGTTATCTTTACAAGGCTAGATAAGATTGACCTTGAGTGCTGTTGCCATGTCTGTGTGAGAAATCTCATAAAATAGTCAAGCAATAACTGTTTCTTTGAGGATCTTTCTCACAGGTTATGAGAGGCTCTGCTCTGCATAAGAGAGATGACCCCATTTGGTGTTCAGTATTAAAGAAGTTGTTGGCTCTGCCTATAGTGTGTTGACAACTCAATTCCTAATGAAACAGAAGAGCTGATACCTAAATGGGAGTCAGGTGTCCAAGTGGCAGCTGCGGAAAACAGTTTGGATTTTGTCATCATTGTTATAATATAAAAAAACCAAGACGTGGTAAATACAGCATTTTTTCTAAATGCATACCTCAATAGGTCATTCGCACTGTTACTGCCTTGAAGGTAGAATATGGAGCAAGTAAAGACTGTGGTATCTGTATATTATGACCAGTCTTGCTATGAACTTGTGACACCAGTGCTTCTGGATAGTGGGTTGCTGTTCTTGCTGCTGTGTTAATATTCAGTTAAAGCCTACCAGGTTCGCTTGCAGTGTCCAAATAAACTTACTTAATGGCTGAAAAAGAAGAATAGTACTCAATCCCTCTCTTATTAGGGTCTTCATTTTCCTTTAATTTTCTTTCCTCTCATTTAATCAGATTGATGCAGGAAAATTGATATTGTCTACCCAGCATTTACAGATTAAACACTATTGAAAGGTCTTTCAACAGCCTCGTAGGTGAAAATGACCATTTTGTCTTCTAAACTTTTTTTGGGGACATTTTAATATACTGATCTTAATTTACTAAAGCTATCTCTTTTTAGTCTCTATTTTCATCCAGCCAACTTTATGTCGCTGTGTTGTCACTGAGATTTGCTCTATCTGATAGAGGTTCTTGGTGAGAGACCCATGAGTTGATAATGGGATCAGTGAGATTTTCTAGAATAAGTTATTTCCAGTTCTGCTTATGGGCTCAAAGGAGGCAGCCTCAAGTCTTTGGGCTCCTGGAAATTTTGAGTTAATTTTAAAAAATGATGATTTAAACATTGACAAATATAGCTACTCTTGGAATATAGAATTAGTTTAATTTTATGCTCCAATATTTTTTTTGCACTGGTTTTGCTTTTAATTCCTTTAACCTTTCCAAAATAATCTCTCTCCCTATCTTATTTACCCAGTTTCTAGTAATGGCCTCACCCATGGTTCACCACAATAGTTAATAATTAGCTTTCTGAGATAACTACTTAAATTCTAGAGCTACACATTATGGCCCATCTTTTGCTCTTTTGATGTAGTGTATAACATGACAGGATCTAAATGTTGGCAGGTCTAACATTTGATTCACATTAACATAATTACCTGCAGTGCTTGGACAAACAAAACTGAAACTCTTTCATCCTCAGATCAGAGACTTTTTCCCATCTTTGAAGATAAGAGTCTAGGTTGGCTTTTGAAACTGCCCACTTAAAGTGGCTTTGCCTGAGTTTATGTAACAGACTTCTGCAACAGTATGTTTTAATGCATTTGGAGTTGCCCTAGTCACACCAAGTGTTCACAGGTAATGAGCAGAATTTGAAAAATATACCATCCATCAAGAAGCCATATAGCTGATCAAGTGATGGCATCCTTGCTTGTGACCCATGTCCTTCTCTAGCAGGAAGTCCCACTGACTGAGGTTTTGTGTCCAAACCACATTTCTGATTACTACGGTGGTTCCAGGTCTCTGTAAAACACATGTGAAGAGCTGCAGTCCCTCTGCCTCCTGTCTGCGCTGTCATTCATGCTTATCTACTATTTCTGTAGCTCCTGGTTACACCCATGCTGACTTCGCTTCACATTTTCTTGTTTCCATGTAAAATTTGACAAGGCTGCACCTTATCACTGTTGTTCCTTTTGCTCCTCTAGAAAGCAACAACAGTAACTGTCATTCATCCTGAATGAGGAGACCTGCTGTGTTTAAAGCTTTCTGTAATAATTTAAAGCTATTGCCTTGGTGTTTTTTGATCATTTGGTGAAAGCCAGTCTTTGAATAAAATGCAACGTACTGCAAAGTTTTCTTTTTTTTGGAGGGCTGGGAATGGAGTTGCATTTCAGGCCCTAGCTGTCAAGTGTTCTCCCACTCTGGGCAGTAACCAGCCTAGAGCAAACTTTCAAGCAGATGGCATCTCTCAAATATCCATTACAAACTGCTTTGGAAGATGTTTACAAACTGTGGGTGATATTAGGGCAATGGCCACCATCTTTTTCCAGGCTTTGTTTTTGCAAAGGTATATCAAGCTTTCACCAAGATGAAGGTCCACAGAACTATGATTTATGTCAGTTTTGATTGTATGATAGTGAAATATAGGAGGAGTCCTGAAGAGCCATAAGCTTGACTTAAAGTTTTTATTTTCTATATTAGCTTTTCAAAACTGAAAGGTATCATAAGAGATTGTGAGGTTGTGCATTAAGAGGTAGCAGTGAGACTCTGCAGTACTGAATGCAGCAATTACTGCCATTAAGTACCATAATGCAACCACTGCTGTTTCTGCATGCAAAAAATAACTGAAGTGGCAAGACAAGAGGAATTTTTTTCAGGTTGTATTGATTTTAATTTGGAAGCAGTTATCTAAAGCTACCAATAATTCATAAAGAAAAATTGTCCTCACCATCTCAGAGACTCAGTGCTGTTTAATTTGAAGAATATGTGTAGATTTTGCGTGGAAAGTACTTCTCAATACGTTCTAGAGGTAGAGAAAAGAGCAAAAAGATGAACATTCAGGATGCTGAACACTGTACCTTGGCCCTGTCTACACAGGGCTTCAGGGAAGGTGAATGATGAAGCGGTTGTGTTTTCACAAGAGATCACAGTCTTCCCAGCCTCTGCTGGGTGAAGCTTTGTCTCTCTCTGCTACCTCACT
The DNA here is from genome assembly GCF_003259725.1 of Athene cunicularia. NCBI lineage: Eukaryota > Metazoa > Chordata > Aves > Strigiformes > Strigidae > Athene > Athene cunicularia. Next base: position 62,329,702 of record NW_020799091.1, read on the forward strand.
AATAGCCAAGGAAAGCTGATCAGGTAAACATCTGTGGGGTTCTTTTTCATAGTGTGACCCCTCTGAGACTCTCTGCTTGCTTATTTGTTTAGATCTGCTTTGACTAATGGACAATGTTTAAAGTTTATTGAATGATTGTTGACATTAGCTTTAAAAGACTCTTGCCTACTGAACGTGTATGGGATGAGTTATGGAAACTCCTTTGGTTTTCGTTATTAATTATTCTGTTGTCTTGCAGTTGTTATTTCCATGTTTATCCTGTCATAGTTCTTTTGTGTATGCAGTCAGAGCTTTATTGGTTGTTTTCCAGACAAGCTAAGACTTTGAGGAAGCTTTTGGGGTTTGGAGGGGTGTTGGTTGATTGCTTGATTGAACAACAGTGAGCTGTCATAATCTAGGTTTTCATCAGAATGGCATCTGACAACATGTCACATGACATGTAGTGGTTAGCTGGAAGTTATGTAGCTGTTTGAAGATCTGTTAATTCCCTGCAAATGTGCAGCTGTGGTCTGTCACCAGAATCTTTAATTGCACACATCTGCACAATGGTACTGTAGTTCATTCTCCATGTTTACAGGTGTTACTGCTTGGATTCAGCTTTCCAAACTTTCTGTTGTGTATGACCATGGTGCAGAGAGTATATTTTCAAATTATGGGAAAGCCAGACTGTTTCCCAGTCTCTTGCCTCATCACCTTCAAAAAAACTTGCTTTATTTTGGGAAATCCCTGACATTCAGTTAATCAGTTTCTCTCAAAGGTTTTTACCTTCTTTTCAGAAATTCAAATGCTGTTTTCTTGTGGCCTTGCAAGAGATTTCTGACTCCTCTTTATATTAATAGTAGCTTTGTGCTTTAGAGTAGGGGTATTTCATTAGTGATTCCTGTTTTGGAAAAAAGCCAAGTTGCATATCCAATGGCTCTCACCTCTGAAGGCAGTGCTGATTATTGCTTACTCAATACCCTTCTGTCAGAACCTGAAGATTGCATCCCTTTTGATCAAGTTAACCTTTCTAGACATTTTCTTATTTAAAAAAAAAATACAGTGCTAATTTCAGTTGTGTGTGCATGTCTTGGGTAGTGGAGGTGATAATTAAATGGAGAAATTTGAAATCAGGTTAGCAATCAGGCAGAGAAATTGGCATGAAGAGAAAAAGGAGGTTAACAATGTTACTTGTGTGAGCCTACTACACAGCAAACAGCTGAAGACCTGGCTTGCATTCTGTGCTGGTGCCCCCAAAGTATTTTGGTGTTTCTTTTTTTGTTGTTCTGGTTTTGATCCACAGGCAAACAAGAATATACACTGCCTTTTTCTATAGCAATAAACTCAACAACTGTCAAGGAATATTTATTCCCAGGTACCCAAATATGATTATCTGTACCAGCAAATTATCCAAGCAATCCTTGGTGAGGTTTTTAGTCCATGCCAACTAGACTCTCCAAACAACTTCTTCCACTGATGAGGAACTACCATGATCCAGGGAGTGTGCCTGATAGGCAGCTTGAGCATTACCTGCACTGAATCTGGAGGGTGATCTCAGTGTCAGAGAACTCTTCTGGGCATGTTTAGATGCTATGTATAGACTCATTAAGAGCTAGAGGAGTTTCTGTCTTTGTGCTAAATCTCATGGTCAGAACATTGAAGGTGAGACCCCTTACTGAAAAAAAGTTACTTACTGATCATTTGTACCCTGTTAGCTTTAAAATGCTACTACTTTGATGTCTGTGTATGGGAATAAACTGTAAAATGACATGATAGCCCTTCTACTTTAAGAGAAGCTGTAGTCACAGAATATTTGTAAGGTGTCTTTAGTTGCACAGCCACAGCTGTTGTGAACATCCAGTATCTTAAAGTGAAGTTGGCATGATGCTTCTCTGAAGCAGTATTTGTTCTGCTTTCTTTATAAAGAATCAAAATCTATCAGTTATTTTACAGCATTTTTTTATAGCTGATCTTGCAATGTAATAGTCATTATCACCATTTTAAATCTCTGGGCCCTTCATATGCCTTGGGTTGCTTCTTGATGTGAAGTTGCAAAGGAGTTACGTGAACGTAATGTTTGTAAAATGCTTTGAAGATGAAAAGCTCTACAGTAGGTTTTTATTATTACCAGAGGCAAAGTGAGCAGGAGTGGCTTAATGTTGGACTGTTCATTTCCCAAGAGATGGCTTTGTTTTGAAGAATGCACATTATCAATTGGGTTGGAGACAAAATTATCTTATTTCAGTCCTGAATATAAATAAATTGCCAAACTTTCTACCTTGAGATTATTTGTATGAGATATTTGTAAAAGAGCAGAGCAGTTATGGTACTATCTATGGCTCTGTTCTTAGCTTACATTTAATGGAACATTTGTTTAATGTATTTGGCTTCTACTATCTAAAGGTATTTTGAATCCAGTCCATTCAAACAGCCTTATATATATATAGCAGTATTCTTATATCTATATGATATATAGATATATATGAGAGATGTATTTGAGAAATATATATATATATTTGATATATATATTGGTCTTCTAGGGATAAAATCAGTTTCAGCATGTAAATAAAAAAAGTGGTCTGCATTCCAAAATGGTGACATTTTATTAGAGTTTGGTTCACGGACAATTTTTCACATGTTGAACCTACCACATATAAAATAACTGGCTTTTTTTAATAGTGCTTTAAATATTTCTTGACTCATTTTTATTTCCAGCCTATATCTGCATCATAAACTGGTAGGTGGTTGTACAGGGACATAAAAAAGTGAGCTGTTCTGCAATTCTCAAGCTACTACTGTTTCCTTGTGAGTTAGAGGAGCAGGGAGGGAGCTGTATCGTTCAAATGGAAATTCAACTTCAGCTCGCTAAGCGGGGGGCTGCTTCAGAGAGGCACCAATGTCCTCACGTGGTTCGTTGTCTCCCTTGCCCTTGCAGCAGGTCATCACTTCCACCCAGCAGCCTTGTTTTGACAGAACTGTTTTGTGGTGTCAGCACAGGGTGCCTTTGGGGAGCGGGCGCTGCTGCAGCCGGGGATTTCTGAAGCAGCTATTGTCAGTGGAGGGGCCGCTGGGCCGCGGCCAGGCGCGAGTGCATCCCTGCGGCCTTCAGCCGGCCGCCTCGCTCCGTGCAGCTGCAAAAGCTTTGGGCTCCTGCCTGGCACTTGCAGAAATCGTTGTGGAATTTGCTGATTCTGCCAGACGTGAGCTAAACACTTGTTCCCAAGTGGTGTGTCCCATCAGTACAGCTGTTGGTTATGAAAAACATGCAAGGGCTTTCATCCATAATAACAGAGCTTTATTGAAGTATTGCAAGCTCAAAATATTCAGAGCAATACTATGAAATAGTACCTCCTTGCTTAGCCTATAGGTAGGTTTATTCCCCCATGCTTCAGTTAAAATGTTCATTTATCGTTGTCACATGTCAGAGGTGGGGAGGGAGGCTAAATTTTCCCTCCTACTGTCAGTAAGGATTAACTGACATTGTTGGTCAGTGCTTTCAAAATATTCTGACCTATTTACACAACAAAACTGATCAGAACAAAATAAACAGTTCTGGTCAGGGGCTGAATGCTGTATTGTGGCAGCTATATTTGGCAGTGGCTTTTCTCATCATTTCTCCAGTGTAGACAAAACAATACTACAGAAATCTTAAGCATTACAAGCAGATAATACCCTTACTGAATAGCTTGATTCTCCTGGTGCCTTTTGGGGAAAGGGGACAGTTTGGCCGTAATTCAGTTGGAACAAATGCTTATGAAGCAACTGACAAAAAAATGTATGAGTAGATTTATCATTTTGCCATGCAGGGTAATAAATAATTGCATTTCCAGCGAGCTGCAGCATATACCTGCGAGAGGGTGAACCTCTTTCCAAGTTGTAGTCTCTGCAAAGAAGCATTAAATAGGGAATTGTGACAGACTGTAAGAACTGTTGGTTTCCTGCTTGGGTTTTATTTTTTATTTTGTAACAACCATAGTGGATACTTGCAATTGCCTCTTCATTTTATGTAGTATCCCCTAAGGAATGAGTTGAGAGAAATGTTTCATTCTAGCTATTTGGACAACCATTCCATATTTCCTGGGTCACAGATTTTTGGTAGTTTGGAGGATAAAATTTCCTGACACTCTAGATAGGAAATACATCTTTCTATCTTGCATCTTCAACTCGGATTCTGAGAATACTAAAATGAAGCCTTTGTAAACTTGTCTTTCTTTCCCAATTCCATTTAGTGATAGTCCCAATGCTGTCCATGAGGTGGAAAAATGGTTACCACGACTGCACTCAGTTGTCATAGGACCTGGCTTAGGTAGAGATGAAGTTCTTCTTGAGAACACTAAGGTAACGTGTATACTGATATTTTATTCTGTGTCTTTATCTCGAGTTTTATTAACCACTGTCATGTCTAATATGATTACACAAAAGTTTTTGATAGGATAACTAAATAACAAATTGAATAAAATACTGTGACTGAAAATTACAGCTGTTAGTCATGGTCTTCATTATCAAACTGTAAGCATTACTTTAAATTCCAGGCATCCATATGGTTGTTTTGATTTGCCTTTGTTTTGATTGTGAAAGTTTCTAATTAAGAAATAGATACTCGCATCTCTAGATAAAGGGCTCTGTGTTTTAGGTGCAAAGCACCTGTACTGTGAGAATATAAATATGAATATGAATTCCTAATTTTCAGGACCCTCTTTGGCAATTTGAATCAGGAGAGGTACCAAAGAACAGGGACTGTGTACCCATGCACTAAGAAATAATACTCTTCCTTATAAATATATCCTCTACAGAGTATATTCTCTACTCTGGATAAAGAGGCAATCCTATTTTCTGTCAAGCCTTAGTGGAGAGCCAAAAACATGAGCATAGATAGTTCTGTACTCTAAATAATATGTACTTACACCGTTGTCCAGATGATGTCTTCTATTACTGGCAACACATCCTTGTATGTTCAAGTATATCTTTCAGTCTAATTTTGTACAATTTTAAATCTTTTTTTCCTGAAAAGTATTACTGAATTAATCAGTGGTACTAACAAGTGGAATTAATATAATTTACAGAAACGTAGACAGTTACACAGTGAAATTGCAAAACAGGGCAGACAAGAGACTGGACACCACACTGTCCAAGTAGTTTAGAATACTTTGGGAACTATGGAGGGTGATTTTGCTAGGCTTTTGTTAGAGGAAGTTCTTGCTTCGAAAAAATGTTTGGTTTATGATGCAGAGGTGCAAAACTAATAAAGAGCATGGATTCAGAAATAATTTTATTTCAGATCAAGAAATCAAATTCTATTCTGAATGAAAGATTTCATATTTTGTTTGGCTTTGAAAACATTTTTTCAGAATTGTTTTTACAGAAGAAAACAGGCAATAATTTTTAATTTTTCCTTGTTTTTTAAAAAAATTGTTTTGCTGAAGGAAAACAACTTTAACCAAAAGGAAATAAAAATTCATTTAGAATATCTAGCATATCTTAACATGAACTTCTTTCACAGCAGAATTCCATCTGGGTTTTATAAATATCTGTCAATGCGCTTATCTGTATTACAGAAGTATCTGGAAGAATCCTTAATTGTTTTGGTGGTGTTTGTTTTTTTTTTTTCTATCATTGATGAAAATAATTTTGCTTTCTTAGTGAATTACGAGAATACTTTTACTTCAGCCTGGCTGTCCTGTGTGAGCTAGCTTAAAGTTAGAGACAAACCCAGCCAATGAAGACAAGGCATTTGGAAGTTACTTCATGCTAAAATCTTAGGCCACGTTCATGTGAGCTGTGGATCTGACATTAATTTCAAGCCACATTAAAGTTCAAGTTCTTTGTCTTCACTGTAATTATGTAAGTGTTCATTAGTTACACGGTCTTGTTTTTTTATTGTGTAATTGGGGACAAGTGAATCCTGATTGCCTGCTTGAGGAAGACTAGTGCTTCTCTGTGCTGAGGAAAGGCTGAGTCTCTCTCTTGCTTCAATGGCGAATTTTAAGCTTTGTATCACTTCACCTTCAAAAAAAAAAAAAGGCAAGTGATGATAGTGTTGCTATTTTAATCTTTCATAGGAGGCTGGCTTGGTATATAATTTTCTGTTTTCCCTTTAAGCTAACCTCAGCATGCTGTCATATGAATACAGGGCTGAGATGTAGATTAGTGTCTGCTTTCTGGTCAGGGTTTTGTATCAGAGTGACAGTGACAATGGGAGAGAGAGCTTCCCCTCTTCCTCCTGCCCCATTAAAGTGCTGAGGTGTAGTGGTCTGTCACCTCTCTGATGCTGTTCTTATGTCAGTTCTTGTCAGTATTGTGCCAGCACGTTGTCAGTGAATGTGCTTGTCTAAACAGTCATGTGCTTGGACTGCTTCTCTCTTGTGAGCATTGAGAAATCAAGATACTAATGCAGTAACTTGCAATTTCTGGTATACAGTCCATGGACAGTGTTTTATTGTTGAATAGCCTGAGTACTTTTTGACCAGATGGTGCATCTCTCTCCAGACCAAAGACTGCATTGCTTCCTCAGCATCTTTACTATGTCACCTGCCTCTTTCATGCTTAATGCCTGCAGTGTGTGCACTGTGGCATTTTAGCTGCTTTCAACAGTCTGATGGAAAAGAAGCATCTTGTGATCAGTTTCCTTAGGTTTTTTTTTTCTTTTGAGAGTATAGTACTACTCTTCAAATATATGCTTATTGGCTTCCTGTGATTGTCTGATTTTGGCTGTAATTCCATTTACAAGTCCTGTTTCGAGAAGCCACTCTACAAGTTATATCCCACTCTTGTATGCCACCTGTGTGGGTCTGCGCCAAAACCCTCATGTGCTGTTCTTCAGTTGCCTGAGTTAGGGCTGATGGTCTGTCAGAGCTTTCTAGCCATGTGTTTGCTGGACCAGGAGCTGCAGTTTCAGAAAAATCTGAAGCAAGCATTTGCTGTGTCCTTGTAGCTGTGCAGCTGGATCCCATGCAGATGTTCCAATCCCAGTCTTGGCCTGGTAAGACTGTCCAACTCAAGAGCAAATAAGCAGTCCAAATATATTTCTCTTCAAGAGAAAAGGACAAGAACATTTCTGGAGTGTGCAGGTTAAAGCATCTCTGCTCCCCAGTCTGCTTCAAACCTCTGAAATGCCGTTAACACAGCATTTGCTGTGGCCAAGTTCCACAGAGGTGTGACCACCACAGCCAGCTTGCTTGTAGGCAACCTCAAGCCATCTGTTTTTCCCTTTCAGTGTCCATGATTTATTCTGGCCAGAGACGACAGTACCGTTACCTCCCTGAGTTCGCCTCAGTTGGTATGCTGCTGGTGGTGGTTTAGACTGTTGAGAATTTAACTGCCATGTGGAAGCACGGCCAAGGTCCCTATGATGGTCCTCTGTCAACACTTAGAAGCAGCGTATTTCCAAAGCTATTGGATGTTCTTTTTTCACACAGCAGCAATATTATGTGCCTATCATATCTACCCACCACAGCATTCTTCATTCCAGGGATATGGCTATTCCAGGGATATTTGCATTTCTAGTCTTACTCTGATCTGATTTTTTCTTGTAGCCTGAGGCTTGGAAATGAGGGAATTTCCTCTCCTGCAGGGTGATGAGTCCAGCTCCCAATAGGACTTTGGAAGGAATATTATATTCCTTGCATAGCCCTCTGGGAGAGGAGACAAATGCTGCCTAATGCTCCAGAATGTTCTGCATTCTCCTGCTGTCTAGCAGTGAAGCAGTTACAGGCTTACCTATGTTCTGTATCAAGTTTCCAGCCTCTTGTCATCTCCTTTCCCCTATGCCTTCTGGCACGAGTGTGATGTTCCTGTCAAATTTTCTGCTTCTGAATTTGGTGAATCTTTAATGTGTGTTTACTGGCTTTGTGGTCAGATGGACTGAAACATAATTGTTGGTAGAATAGTAATTACTGTAGGGCTTGAGTAGAGAAAAGCATTCATCCTTATGAAGATCCTTCACTGAAGTTAGACTTTGACGTTAGAATCACATTTGCTTGTCACCGAGCTCCTTGACTCTCTCCCTGACGTGGTAGCACCACATCCTGGACTCTGCCACTCCAGTCTTGCTGTGTTTTGTTTAGCAGCAGCAAAGTTACATTAACATTTTCAGTAGAGCATGCTTGTTTCCCTCTTGTAAGAGAGGTGATAGCAAGAATGGCTCTGTGTAACTCGGGTTACATGGTAAAATCAACTGGGTTCTCAAACCGCATACTTGTTCCTCTTGCTCAGTTCTCAGTCTTTGTTTTAGCTCCAAGAAAATGTCCTAAATACCAGCCTGGGTTCTTTTGGCTGAGGCCCTGCCTAACTGCCATTTCTGCCCGCTGCTGTTGCTGTTTCTCTTCCCCCAACCCCCTCGCCCTGCAATGCTACCCTCAGCCAGTTGTTTGCCCTTAAAAATCTCTGATATCTGTTGTGATATAAATGTCAGAAATCTCTTTTTCCACCCCTAGTGACATCATCTTAAGGTTGCATGGAAATGTCTTGGCCATGGTTAACATCTGGCACAGGGTGGGAGAGGTTTGGGCTGTTGTCATGGATCACCTCCAACAAGTGTGTCCTGAGAGAGCCTGTTTGAAAATTTCTTTTTCAGATGGACTTTCAGTTTCACCTCAACTGAGGTATCAGCCTTTCTGTGTTTGTTTTTGATTAGTTGGATTAATTTCCCCCTTTCTAGCCTTATGACTTCAGGATTTAGGCAACACTTTGCAGCCTTAATAAATCATGAGAACAGGACCAGGTGCTTTAGTACACTATCTGCACTAGTTTTTGCAAGCTCAAGAGGACTACAGAACAGAGCCACCTTTTGTTGTCATAGCAGCCTGTTAAAGCTAAATCTGCTGCTAAGGGTTTTGAGAAGCATTTTCCTCTTGACATCTGAGCAGCCCTCTGGGTTCTGTTTGTACCTAGTATAAGATGCTTGAGAAGCATCCCAGGCTAGTGCTGCAGCTGGCAGATTAGTAGTATTGTCTGTGGTACCTACCACCATGTATGAATATGAACAACAGAATGTATTACTCTTTGGAATCACTGCTCATGTTGACTCAATTATTTACTAGAATAGTATTTACTAGATATAAAACTATTTACTAGAAAACTAATTCTTCAATGTGCATCACATGTATTTGATTCCTGCTCTGTTTATACTCTCTGGAAAGTCCCCTGAAGGTTTTTGCTGTGGGGATTCAGCATTTCATAGGGAACTGAAGTAACAGCAAGGAGATGCTGCTTTCTGTTCTCAACCCTCAGCTAGGAAGAGGTGAAGTAGGTGGGATCTTGTGCCCATGATACTGGAGAGGCAAAGAACAGAGAGGCATGTATGTGCATCTGCTGTGAGAATGTGCGTGTAAACTCTTACTTTAGCCCTCACGCAACCCCCAGTATGGATGCATATACCACAAGTAGTACCCAGTGAGAAACTAGCCAAGCCTCACTGCTTTCAAACAGCCCAATGAGAGTCAGAATTTGTGGACATCTTCACCTAAGATGAGACAGTTGCTGGTGTAGGATGCAGTTCTTTCTCTGTGATGGTGGTACTGGTGTGGATAAAGCTTGGGAATGCCAGCTCGAGGCAGAGAGATCTCCTTGGTTGCACTAAGAACTAACTATTGCTGGCTCTGCTAAGAACTATTAGTATTCAGTGGCTTCCTCGCAAATGTCTTGATTAGAAAAACAGTGTTTGAAAATATGCTAACAGGACCTTAAATACAGGTTTATGCAGCTTGCAAGCAGAATTTATTTTCTAATACATGTAATGGATCTTAATGAAAGTCATTCACAGTGAAGTAGGATGTTTATTCACGTTCTGTGTGTAGGCTTATATTGTTGTTTAACTTGATACATAAAAGCGTTTGTAAGCAAAATGCTAGAATTGGATACCTTTTCAACTCTTTCTGAGCATCATTCAGCTGGAAACCCTAAGAAGAAATTGGCAGTGATAAATTCCAGAGTTCATTTTAAGTTTATGTTTATCTGTTTTATTTTAAGACAAAATGCCAACAGCTGACCATGAATATCTTAAGCCATAATCAACCATAAATTGGAAACCTTGTAGAGTTTGCTTCATGAGTGCAGCCTTTCAGTGGATAAGACAGCATGAGAAAACTTGTGTCTTTATTCTAATTTAGATTTTTTTACTTTAGATTGGAGCAAACAGTATTACTGCTTACACTGAATTTGGATGTGTTTAGGGATGCAAGTGTATAAATGTGGCTTTTCAGGTGATGTCTGGCTGATCATGAATTTGGGAGGGATAGCTAAAAAGGAGTGTTCTGTTTTTTTGTGTAACTAAGGCAGTGTTTCAGAGGCTTTTGCTTCGTTTTCCTGTATTCCTTATGTTTAGGCATTACTTTTGATGATGTCACTTCTTTTAAGAATTTAGCATATGATTGAGGCAGATACTAAAAAATTGTTAGTTGCAGTTTTCTTCCAAGTTTGACAGCAAGTGATCTATGAATTCAAATAGGGAATCTACAAGTAGATCATTCTCATATATATATTTTTTTTTAATGTATGAATAGAACAGTTTTGATTAGCTGCCATCTACAGCATCTTCAGCTTTGCTAGGTGTAACAACAGGTATCAGGGTACACTTTAGAGTCCTTATCACTCTGCCTGGCTTAAGTAAGTATTTTCCTGTGCACCTGAAAATCTGTTTTAGAAAATGGCCTAGCATGTGGTACTACAGTTAAGACAGAAGACACAGATAAATTGAGCAGGGCATAAATCATGAGATAAAGAAGGTTTGTGGTTTTTTTTTTTTTCAAAGAAAGGATATTCGCCTATTCGCCTCTGTTACCTGGCTTCATTCAAGTAGAAATGACCACCACTCCTACTTACATGAGGTTTGAGGCCTTAATGGAGTGATTAATGAGCTAGTGATAATTATGCATACAGGAATATATAAAACAAAACTCAGGCAATTAGCTTAGTTAAAGGTGATTCATATAGATCTTATCCACAGAGAGATTTTGATTGACGTTGCTGAGTTTTGAAAGGAGAATCAGTTATTAGATCAGTTTGTGGGAACTAGTAAAAGCAGGTTTCAGAGTTAACTGCGTGTTTCCATGGGTGAGTAAAAAAAAAAACCCAAACCAGTTACTGGAAATATGGCTATAATATGAAGAATATTGAACAGTGGAGCTCCACCTTTAATGTTTTTCGAAACCTCCTGTATCAAATAGCATATATGTAGGGAAGCTTCTCCCCGCCGCCAACCCTGACTGTAGCCTTGAGCACAGCCTTTGCTTGGGATATTTGCCTACCTCTAGCTGTGCAAGATTACAAACTTCTGCTTGCCAAACCCATTTTCCAAGCATCTCTGCCACAGAGCTGCATCCTGACCTCTATTGCAGCTGAGTCCCTGCTAACTCTGCATTTATCCAGACTTGAAGCAAGGGAATGCAGAAATGCTTCCTAGGGCTTTCAGTGCCTGTGTAGGAATTGATCTGCAGTGTGTTGTGATGGAACTTACTGGTTCCTCCTGAGTACCTTGGGCAGGGGGGTGTGCAGAAATGCTTCCAGCTGCAGCATTTACAGGGAAATTTTGGCTATTTCTTCCCTTTTATTTCTGTTCCAGACAAAACTGTGGATTCAGAATTGTTGGATGAGAGCAGCATCCATGTGGAAAATACAAGCAATTTCAGGTGGCATTTCAACAGCAGTTTCTGTTCCTAGCTTTCAGTAAACAGTTCTTTGTAAAAGAGGCTGCCACTCCTTTTTGATTATTTAAGATTGTATGAGACATAACTGGTGCCAGATTATGTACCTTTGCGTGTCTCTACCAAACCTGAGTATGTAATTATATACTTGGCATTTGGAGGCTGCAGTAGAGGGCACTTTCGGTGGTCTGAAGGCAAGGTTATACTGCATTCTAAAATGTTCCATGTCATCATGGTCAATGCTATCCATTATTACAGCATGCTGAAGCTTGAACTTTTTGAGCACATGGGTAAGGAGTTTTGCCAAGAGTAGGACCGAAGCGACCTAGGAAGGGCAGTGTTCATTGCTGGTGTCAATAAAGGAAACTTTGCTTGCAGTATCTTTCCTTTCCAAGATAGAAAGATGACAATGGGATGCATCCTTAGTGAAAATTAATTACTGTTGTGGGATAGATGTTGCTTTATATATGCAGCTATTGTGGTTTTCTCTTTATTTCATTAAAAATCAATCTTTTATTAAAACCACTGTCTCTAATTTCCTGATTCTTCCCTTTGCAAATACTGAATGCCAAAATTACTGTGTGGCTAAACCAGTTCATCTGGAAAAACACAAATAGTGGTACAACTAATAATATATTAAAAGTCATTGCAGGCATTCTGCTGCCAATCCACATCTACATAAAAAAGCTGAAAGTATATTTAAGTCAGGTATGGGCAAAACTGTACATAATTGTCTTTTCTGAGGAGCTGTGGAGAAGCAGGTTGTATGCTGTTGCATGCAGGCAGAGTAAATAGGATCTGTGTGTTATTGCTGGCTTGTGGGCTTGGGTGGAGAAGTTCAGACCGCCTGCAGTTTTGCAAGAGGCTGTGGGTGCTTGTTGTGAGTGCACTACCTTCTATCTGCTCCTGGTGCCTCGGGGTGGCTGGTCTATGAAGACTTCCATGGCTGATGAGATATCCTTTGATTGTACTTGAAAGCTACATAGTGATTTATTCTTCCCTCACATGTTCCCCTCCGTTTGCCTCCTAGCTGTTCGTTGCAGCCAGTGCCTTGCATTGGCTCACCTCAGCCCTTTGCCTTTTTCCATAGTAATTGTGGAAGTGTGTAAGAGTCCTGGATGTCTGTGTTAGTGCAGTGCAGGTGAATCTTGTGTTTCATAGGACATCCGCAGGCTGTCAAATGGATAAATCATGTCATGCTTTTCTGCATTACTGTGACCTCTTTCAGCAGTAGCCTGTCCATCTGTTCCTTCAGGCTTCTGCCTCCTGTAGTCCTTTCCAGCCTGAATGATTCTGGTTTTGTGTGTGTGTTGTTCTGGTTTCACTGTGTTCAGGCTTTTCTGTTTTGGCTTTTTTGTTTTCAAAAGAAGATTAGAATTTAGTTTGAGGAATCTAATTTCAAATTTCCATGTGAAAGCTGGGACAGAGAACACAGATTTCTACTAAAATGAATGCATTGCATTTCAAGGAATAGCTTCCATGATATAAAAGAATTAATTAAAACGTATTAACTCTTTGCCCTCACTTTGTAAATTTTCCTAATTACAGTAAAGGTAAATTACCAGACACAACTTCTTAATCAGTTCGTATTGAGTAGGTTGCTTGCATACAAGTCCTGGATACCCAGTCAGAGAACAAAGATTTTTCAGGAAATTATGTATTTCAAGAGTAGTGTGGGAGTAGATTCAGGTTAATTTTACCCCCTCTGGCTCTCCTCTCCTCTCCTCAACCGCCTGCACCAAAAAAATGCAGTCACTGTTACATTATTTTGGGCATTCCTAAATGTCAAGTATTTGGTGCTGCTAACAAATTATAACTGTGTGGGAGACTGTCCCATAGAGCACCTTCTTGGGATGTGTAATTTCCTCTTTGGGAGGTCATTTTCTCTTTGGCTTAATTAGGATACAAACCTAAACTTTGATCTTTAGTTATTAGGAGAGGAAACTCCTCTTACAGATTTGATCTAGCATGAGTCCTGCAGTCTTGTAATACAGTTCATAATTGCTGATCTTATAACATTGGGTTGGAAGCTGTTTCCCTTTTCTCAACGAAATGTTGTGGGCTGTAGAATCAGTTTTAGAGAGCCACCAAGTATTTAGCCAATGGATATAAAGCAAAGTATCTCTAGCAAGAGACTGCCCAAACGCTCTGCATAGACTCAGAATGGTTTGGGTTGGAAGAGACCTTAAAGACCATCTAGTTCCAACCCCCCTGCCATGGGCAGGGACACCTTCCACTAGACCAGCTTGCTAAAAGCCTCATCCAGGCTGGCCTTGAACACTTCCAGGGACAGGGCATCCACAGCTTCTCTGGTGGTTCCAGTGTCTCACCACCCTCCCAGTGAAGAATTTCTTCCTTATATCTAAACTAAACTTGCCCTCTTCCAGTTTAAAAATGTTACCCCTTATTCTATCACTACACTCCCTGATAAAAAGTCCCTCCCCATCTTTCCTGTAGGCCCCTTTCAGTACTGGAAGGCCACTATAAGGTCTCCCTGGAGCCTTCTCTTCTCCAGGCTGAACAACCCCAACTCTCTCAGCTTGTCCTCATAGGTGAGGTGCTCCAGCCCCCTGATCATTCTCGTGGCCCTTCTCTGGACCTGCTTGAGCAGGTTCATGTCCTTCTTGTACTGGGGGCCTCAGAGCTGGACACTGTACTCCAGGTGGAGTCTCATGAGAGCAGAGTAGAGGGAGAGAATCACCTCCCTTGACCTGCTGGCCACACTTTGATGCAACCCAGGATACGGTTGGCTTTCTGAGCTGTGAGTGCACATTGCCTGGTCCTGTTTGAGCTTATCATCAACCAACACTGCCAAGTTGTCCTCTTCAGGGCTGCTCTCAATCCACCCATTGCCCAGCCTGTATCTGTGCATGGGATTGTCCTGACCTATGTGCAGGACCTTGCACTTGGCCTTGTTGAAATTCATGAGGTTTGCACAGTCCCACCTCTCACGCCTGTTGAGGTCCCTCTGGATGGCACATCCCGTCCCTCCAGCACATCGACCGCACCACACAGCTTGGTGTCATCAGCAAACTTACTGAGGGTGCACTCAGTCCCACTGTCCATGTCACTGACAAAGTTATACAGCACCAGTCCCAACACTGACCCCTGAGGTACACCACTTGTCACTGGTCTCCACTTGGCTGTTGACCGCAACTCTTTGCCTATTCCTTAACCTCTGAGTGGTCCGTCCATCAAATCCATGTCTCTCCAATTTAGAGATGAGGATGTCATGTGGGACAGTATCAAATGCTTTGCACAAGTCCAGGTAGATGACATCAGTTGTTCTTCCCTTATCCACCAGTGCTGTAACCCTGTCGTAGAAGGCCACCAAATCTCTCAGGCACAATTAGCCCTTAGTAGAGCCATGTTGGTTGTCACCAATCACCTCTTTATTTTCCATGTGCCTTAGCATAGTTTCCAAGAGAATCCTCTTCATGGTCTTGCCAGACACAGAGGTGAGACTGACTGGCCTGTAGTTCCCTGGGTCCTCTATTTCCCTTCATAAAAATGAGGGTTATATTTCCCCTTTTCCAGTCAGTGGGAACTTTGAGAGACTGCCATGACTTCTTAAATATGATGGAGAGTGACTTAGCCACTTCATCCACCGTTCCCTCAGGACCCACAGATGCATCTCATCAGGTCCCATAGACTTGTGCACCTTCAGGTTCCTTAGATAGTCTCAAACCTGATCTTCTCCTACAGTGGGTGGTTCTCTACATGAAAGGTAGGAGAGGGAAATTTGGGCCTGGCTGTGAATATTGCAGAGGAAGGATTCAAATTTCACTCTTCAGTATCTTTGTTACTAGTGTGGCTCTAGGTCATGAGGTTGGATGGCAGCAGTGTGTCACTCTTTAGGAGTGGTTGGCAGCAGGACTGGAAGGACTGAAGGACTAGACTCACAATTAGTGCCAAGGTTGCCCTGTGAGTCCAGTCCTTCAGTGCTTAGGTTAGGAATCAGGTGAAGGAAGTGCTCCTGCCTTTGTCTGCATTAAGCAGAACCGCCACTGTTGTAGTATAATGTATATATTTCTTTCAACCCCCAGCAGTGCTACAGGCTTGGGGAGGAGTGGCTGGAAAGCTGCCAGTCAGAGAAGGGTGTTGATTGACAGCTGGCTGAAAAGGAGCCAGCAGTGTGCCCAGGTGGCCAAGAAGGCCAATGGCATCCTGGCTTGTGTCAGCAATAGTGTGGCCAGCAGGGACAGGGAAGGGATCTTACCCCTGTACTCGGCACTGGTGAGGCCACACCTTGATTCCTGTGTTCAGTTTTGGGCCCCTCACTACAAAAAGGACATTGAATGACTCGAGCGTGTCCAGAGAAGGGCAACGGAGCTGGTGCAGGGTCTGGAGCACAGGTCGTACGGGGAGCGGCTGAGGGAACTGGGGGTGTTTAGTCTGGAGAAGAGGAGGCTGAGGGGAGACCTCATCGCCCTTTACAGCTCCCTGAAAGGAGGTTGCAGAGAGCTGGGGATGAGTCTCTTTAACCAAGTAACAAGTGATAGGACAGGAGGTAATGGCCTCAAGTTGCACCAGGGAAGGTTTAGACTGGATATTAGGAAACGTTTCTTTCCAAAATGGGTTGTGAGGCGTTGGAATGGGCTGCCCAGGGAGGTGGTGGAGTCCCCATCCCTGGAGGTGTTTAAGGGTGGGGTTGACATAGTGCTGAGGGATATGGTGTAGTTGGGAACTGTCAGTGTTAGGTTAATGGTTGGATTAGATGATCTCCAAGGTGTTTTCCAGCCTAGATGATTCTATGATATTCTGTGCAGAGAAAGATAGTTGTAGTGGGTTGACGTTGGCTAAATGCCAGGTGCCCACTAAGCTGCTGTATTGCTTCCCCTTCTCAGCTGGACAGGGAAGAGGAAATGTAAAAAAAAAAAAGACTCAGGGGTTTAGGTAAGGCCAGGGAGAGGTCACTCACCAATTACTGTCATGGGCAAAACAGTCTTGGGGAAAATGGATTTATTACCAATGAAATCAGAGTAGGATAACAAGAAATCAAGCCACATCTTAAAAATACCTTCCCCCTGTTCTGTCCTTCTTCTAAGGCTTAACTTTGCTCCTGATTTCTCTACCTCCTCCCCTCCAGTGGCACAAGGGGACAGGGAATGGAGGTTGCAGTCAGTTCATCATATGCTGTCTCTGTTGCTCCTTCGTCATCAGCAGGAGGACTCTTCACACTCTTCCCCTGCTCCAGCGTGTGGTCCCTCCCACAGGAGACAGTCCTTCATGAACTTCTCCAGCATGAGTCCATCCCACGGGGTCACAGACTCCTTTGGGCACATCCACCTGCTCTGGTGCAGGGTCCTCCCCAGGCTGCAGGTGTGTCTCTGCTGCACCATTAACCTCCATGGGCTGCAGGGACACAGCCTGCCTCACCAGGGGCTGCACCACGGGCTGCAGGGGAACCTCTGCTCCAGCCCCTGGAGCACCTCCTCCCCCTCTTTCTTCACTGGCCTTGGTGTCTGTAGGGCTGTTCCTCTCACATTTTCTCACTCTTCTCTCCAGCTGCAGTTGCCATTGTGCAGGGATTTTTTTCCCCCATCTTAAACATGTTAACACAGAGGCACTACCACCGTCACTGATGGGGTTGGCCTTGGCCAGGGTTGGGTCTGTGTTGGAGCTGGCTGACATTGGCTCTGTTGGACATGGGGAAGCTTCTGGCAGCTTCTCACAGAAACCATCCCTGTAGCCCCCAGCTACCAAAACCTTGCCATGCAAACCCAATACAGTAGTCTACTGTGATATCTTGGAGCTAGAATCTCCAAAAATCTTAATATTCAAAATGCTGTTTGAAGGGAACGGATGATGTCTTGGGTTTATCATTGATGTGTTGCTGTTCCCTTGTGTGACTGGTGTTTGGATTTCAGGTCTTGTCTTAGTAACATTTCTTAGTATTTTTAATTGTCAATGTTCTCTTCTATATCCTTTCCCATATATTGTTACATAGGATAAAACAACAGACAGTTCCTGCTCATACATACTGTCCTATCAGAAACCATTAAATAGGTTTTGGTGTGAAAGTAGAGTTAGTCTGAGCTGTGTTGATTGTGCAATTAGCAGTGAAGGTTTTTCTGTATGCTACAAGTATAACCAGGAAAGTCCATGCCAAACATCGAGATACCAGTTCAGCTGAAAATTTATTTTTGCTTCCAGGAACAAAATACTCTGCATAGAGGATGTTGGCATTATTGCTGTAAACACCTGTTGCACAAGTGATTTCGTTTTTTTTAATACAGTATCTGCAGTAATAGAGTCTTTACAAGCAGGCTTCAGCTCACTAATTCTTGGTGTCTAAATGTAAGGCTGTAAAGTGTCTCTACTCCCCCTGTGATAGCTCAGGAGAGACAGGTGTCAGTTGGTGATTCATCCCACCCTAAATGCAGTATCTAAGCTGCCATGGGATAAATTCCTATCCAGTGGTGAGCCATTTGATCTTTAAATGGCAGCAGGTGAGATGGGTCCTGTCCACAATCAATAGGAAACAGAGGTTCTCCAGTGAATGTTGTGTTCTTCAAGCAGGTGGTTGTCTTACAGGGGTTCTCTTATCTTACCCCTTCCCTCCCTAGAACTCCCTCTCTGAGGTTTCTTGTTTGTCTCAAAGCAGTTTCTGTCTGGGTTTAAGGAAAGAAGATGAAAGGAAAATAATTAGGGTAGTTTTTGTTTGGGGTTTTGATTATTTTTTTTAATCAAAAATTAGCTTTCTAAATAAGACAAAGGACTTTGTATCCCCTGATCATTTATTTTATAAGGAGAGGGAAAAGAAAAGCAAAGATCCCTCAGTATAGTAGATTAGAAACTGATACCTCAGAGACTCAGTGCACAATAAAAGTTGCTTGGCCAGTAGGTTTTACTTAGCAAGATTAAATTTCTCGTCAGAGCAGAGGTCAAATGTGTCAGGATTGTGGAGGATGTGCTGAAGAGGTAGGAACTCAAAACGCTGTTAGGAAGAAATGCCTTAATTCTCTGGAGTGTACCAGTGACCCAGCTTTCCAGAAGCTATTTACCTGTACATATACTTTCATGCTTTTTTCGCCCACCTTTTTTTTTTTTCCTTATATTCTTTTGGTGGGCAATGGATCATCAGGATTATTTAGCCTGTTGTTAAATATGTATATAGATAAAAAGATAACTTCTAACCAGTAGTCATGATAACAGTTATGAGGAAGCATTAAAAGGGGCCAAGCAACAGCCAAACCTTAATTGTTTTGGGAACAGAATTTTGGCAGAATTGATTCCTTGGATTGCTCATAATGCATTTAAGAGAATTGTTTGGAAGCATAAGGACTTCTGAGATTTGGTGTCTTCCTTCAGACTTCCTTATGGAATCATAGAATGGTTTGGATTGGAAGGAACCTTAAAGACCATCTAGTTCCATCCCCCTGCCATGGGCAGGGACACCTTCCACTAGCCCAGGTTGCTCAAAGCCCCGTCCAACCTGGCCTGGAACACTGCCAGGGAGGGGGCAGCCACAGCTTCTCTGGGCAACCTGTGCCAGTGCCTCACCACCCTCACAGTGAAGATTTTCTTCCTTATAGCTAATCTAAATCTACCCTTTTTCAGTTTAAAAACGATATCCCTCACCCTTTCACTACACTCTCTGATAAAGAGTCCCTCCCTGTCTTTCCTGTAGGCCCCCATTCAGCACTGGAACGCCTCTCTATGGTCTCCCCAGAGCCTTCTCTTTTCCAGGCTGAACAACCCCAACTCTCTCAGCCTGTCCTCACAGGGGAGGTGCCTGGTCATCTTCGTGGTCCTCCTCTGGACCCCAGAATCTGTGGGGAAATCTTTTGTTTTAAAAAATGAAGTGTCATGAAA
Source organism: Athene cunicularia (assembly GCF_003259725.1). Lineage (NCBI taxonomy): Eukaryota > Metazoa > Chordata > Aves > Strigiformes > Strigidae > Athene > Athene cunicularia. The sequence goes on from NW_020799091.1 coordinate 62,349,138, forward strand.
GGCTGGCTTACTGAAGTTGACATACTAGAATAAACTGGTGATTCATATTAGTGGGAAGTGGAGCAGTAATGATTTTAAGTATACTGAAGGAGTTTGGTGAAGCTGATAATGTGCAAAAATATTCTAATTAAAGTCAGTTAGAAAACAAGGTTGCAGTAAATGGTATTTGTATCTTCAAAAATTGGGGAGGATGATCTGAATGCTTTCTTACATAATATGCTAACCTCTGAGGTTCAGTGTCAGATGACATCTAATCAGAAGAGCTTAGTATGGTTCAAAAAATAATTGGACTCCTGGATGTATAACATTCATTTGTACAAAAAAAACCCATAAACCTGGTTGCTAGATCCACAGTCTTATTTTATTATAACCAAGTGAGTCAGATTAAACATAATTGTTAATGAACTTAACACAGCAGGGGCAAAGCTGTACAGCTTCTGTGAAGGAAAACTGAGCTGTGCACATCTGTGCAGATTAACATTAATGAATAAAGAAATTACTCTGTCTCATAAATTTTTAAAAGCTTTAGAAGTAAGGCTCTCTGGTTTTCAGTATGCCACAACTAATTCTAGGTATGTTTTAAGATTCCATCCTTGCACAGCTGTTAAGTATACTTATTCATAAATTTGAATAATTTAGTAGTAGCTGAATGGTATGAATTGTGTAAAACTTGCAGTTGGTTCAAAATTACTTAAGTAGCTAAATACAGAAGAAAACTTGTGGTGTTCCCATGGCATCCCAAGGAGGGTGGGCACCTGATAGTTTCTGACACACAGTCCAAGCCACAATCTGTGCAAGCATGTGTTTGTCATGGAAAGGTTTTTACTCTGCAGTAGCTTCTAAAGTAGATGCATCTGTGCGTTGAGACAAGTCTTCAGCCTTGGAGCAGCGGGTAGTGTTTCACTCTCATGCTCCCAACATTCAAACAGTGCCCAAACAAACAAAAGTAAGGTTGGGTTGAAGCATACTACTGAATTCTGGTTATTCATTTAGAAATTTTCCAATACTGGTATTGGAAAAATCAGAATCAGATAGGAATGAGTTTGTGATGATGTGTATATTCCATAATTAATGACTTACAGGAAGCAAGGTGGGTGGTGTTTATTTTGACGACAGTACAAGAACAGAGGGACATTCAATACCCTGAACATTAATTAAAAACTTGCTTTCTTATTCCTTACATAATGTCTTGCTCACCTGTGGAGCTCAGGGCCATATGATAGCTAATCTGAAGATCTTAATGTTCAAAAATAATTAGACTTTTGGATGGATACTATCCTGTGTTATCATATAGGAAAAAGATAAACTCTTCAGCTTCAAAGACAAGTTGGTAATGACCAACATTCAAAAAACTTGACCTGTCAGCCATTGCTCATTAGAAAAGCTTGACTGTCAGTCATTGCCACTGCTTGGTTAGAAGAGAAAACAAGGGCAGACAGTCTGCTAGTAGATACTGCTTTCTGAAGAACACTTTTGCAAATGGCCTGTTGTCTGTCCTGCCCTGATTTTGCTTTGAAAGTATAAAACCTCTAGGACCGTGAGTGAAATGTCATGTCTTACATACTGCTTGTCTCAGGATGTTTGGCTGTACATAAAATACTGCAATGGGAGTATCATCAGAAAAACAACTAAAATTAATGTTACAGTTACTGGTAGATTTCTATCATGGCAATACTTACTCATTTGGATTTTTCTTTTTTTTTTTTTTTTTAAATTGGAGATCTGTGTTTACTATGTGTGACTTAAGTTGGCATTGCCTGCCTCCTACAGCAGGGAGAGTGAGTGAGATTGCTTGTTTGCGTATCAACACCAAGTCATCAGTTATGGAAACCTTGTTGACACTGCTTATAATTGAACCAAGGAGAGAACAATATAACTGTAAAATTACCAGTTGATAGGAAAATGTCTTAGTTTGCAGAATATAACAGATTTTTTTGCATGAATTTGTTTTGGATCTTACGAGATTTAAGTTAGCAATCATCTTTAAAGTTATCTGCATTTTTTGCAGGGTATTATAGAAAAATCGAAAGTGAAAGGAATTCCTATCATTATTGATGCTGTAAGTATTTCTTGGTTTAGTCAGTGGTTTGGCATTTAAGAATCTATTCAGTAAATGTTCTTCTTACTGATTTTTGCAGGACGGACTGTGGCTCATTTCCCAACAGCCTTCTCTTATTCAAGGCTACCAGCGAGCTATTCTTACTCCAAACTACATGGAGTTTAGTAGACTTTATGAAGCCATGGTGAGCCATTTTCCTTTTTGATATTTAAGTACATGCAAGTTTAGTCTTCTAGTCTTTAAAAATCAGCAACTTATTACTGGCTTAAACATCATGTGTTGTTTCTTATATGCCAGAGAAGCATTCTCTGGGGTTTTATTCCATGGGATAATCACAACAGTGCATATTCTTAAACAGCACCCTTTTAAGAAGAAGACACTTTGTTATGCATTTTTAGGCACTGAAGTAGGTATAGGAAAAAAATACCTGGAAAGATGGATGCTGCTGCTTTCCCCCCTGCCATCCCCCCATACATACGCTGAAGTAGCATGTGTTAGAATACATTGTTCTCGTAGTAAAATATGTACTGTGTATGGAATTCTTGTGTTGTAGCTTAGAGACCCTGTAGACAGTAGTGATCATCATGGATGTGTATTAAGACTCAGCCAAGCCATGGGGAATTTGACAATTGTTCAAAAGGGAGAAAGAGATCTTATTTCAGATGGAGAGAAAGGTAAGTGAAACCTTTTGCTTTTAGCAATATGATTTTTTTGATGTTTGTTTTGTTTGCTTTCAGTTGTAGTCCAGCAGTTGGACTATGGGAATACAGTCAATCAATTACTATATAAAGACTGAAGGGGAGAGAAGGGTGTCTTAGCAGATCACCTTTAGATGGTTTGTGTAAATTGATATTTTAAAAGACTGCAACTTAATTTATTTGGTGAAAAAAGTTGCTGATTTTATTTCTCATTCAGATGGCTTTAATTTATGTTTTACATCACTCACGTATTGAAAAATTAATTTTTTAATCTTTGTGAACTGTTTTTAAATCCTTCGTTGAGATGGTCTATATAAGTGCAGATGTCATGGCTAACTTAATGCAGAATAATATTGTTGTTTCACCATGTATTGGTGTATGTGAAAAATGAAGATGTCTTGAGGTTCATGAGCTGCTTAGTTCCTTGATACTATACACCATGAGCTGTAGATTAGTATATACATATATGACTTGTACATTAGCCCTGACAATTAAAAAAAAAAAACCAACAAACCAACCCACAACCAAATTAACTCTGATCACTTACTGTGATCAGTATAAAATTAATTTGCGAGTGCCTTCGTTGCATCTTAACTATGTGGTCTTATTTCACATACATAACAAGCAGCAGCTCTGCTTCTAATTACTTGAAATGCTAATCTCTCATAAATGTTTATGCTGCTTCAGAACCATTTTGTATATATAGTCAATTTTTCATTATTTGGAGCCATGGGAGTCTTCTATAACAGAAAACCAGATGTAATATGACAACTGGTTTGTGCAGAGTTGCCTTCCACATATGCCCATTAGTACAGATACTACAGTGGACCGTGAAGCAAGCTGAGATCTGGGAGCAAGGCACTTATACTTGTGTGGTGAAGGACTTGGGACAGTCATACAGTACCCAAGTTGCCCTGAAGTCTGCTGTCATACACTTGCACCCATAGCAGACTTGATTTGTAACCTTGGACAGTCAGGCCAAGCTTAAGGGAGGATGAACTCTGCCAGAGGATGAAATATCCTGGCTCCAGTTTATGCCAGCTAGAGAGCTTTAGAGCACTGTAGTGTATCTTCTTTCTCTGGTTCTATGTCAACAATGTTCTTTTTATGTAGGATTGTTCCTTTTTTAATGAATGTCGGGAAAACTGGGTGAGTGCTTTAGATTGAGCATATTACCTAGGATATCTCTGTTCTCCTTTCGAACTGTTATTCTTGAGATAAGTGTACCACCACCATTGCTGGAGAGAGGGGACACACTCTGTCTCCACTGTCTCTTGTCATGCAGGATTCAGAAAACCAAGAAACAACTGAAACTCTTTCCAGTTTCAATTTTGAATGTTTAGGTGTGGCGCAAACTTGGTGTATGTCTTATGTGCTTTTGGGGCTTTTTGTTGTTTTTATTTTTTTTTCCCCCCATATTCTTTGTCTCTGTTGTGATATTATTTTCTCTTAGTTAAGTGGCTTTTTGATTTGAAATAAAACCAGTTCTGTGCCTTTATAACAGTTGTTTGATGTCTAGCTATAGGCTGCTTTCTTGTTGTTACCTTGGTTGTATCACTGATTCTTTCTCTTTCCTGGATTACAGACATTACAGGCAGCATTGCTAAGCTGTAAGAAAGCAGTTGTCAGGTTTAATACAGATTATGATGTCTGTTATAAACACTGTTTTTAGGATTTGTGTTGTTTCAAGAAGGTTCCTGAGAATTTTTCAGAAACTATAGACTTCAGCTTCCTTTTAACAAGAATGTTCTTTGAGTCAATTTTTTAAAAGCTTCTCAAATGCAAAGTGATGTTGAGAAAGTAAAATTTACTGTCTACTCTGTGCCACAACACAGAACATGCTGTCATGTTACTGACCTTGAATTTTCTTCCATTTTTTTCGCTCTTAACTTCTTTTTTCATCTGCCTGTTCTTTTGATCTGATGTCATTTTTTTTCAGCTAAGACAACATGCATCATGATTCCAGTGTGAGGGAAATCCAGATCATTGGATCAGGCCAATGTCCTCTGAGCAGAGTCAAATATTATAAAAAGATCTGTGTACTCTTCTTGTCTTTTTATTTTTCATGTTATGATCCATTTGTAGTGTTTAAGCTATACCTATTTTCAGGTATTTCCTGCTTGAGCTCATGTGCTTAGCATGCTAATACTGTAGTTTCCATGTATCACTTTTAAACTTTCTTCTTTGGGAATATATTGCATGCATGCTTTCTGGGGGGGGAAAAAAAAATTCTCAGTGCTCTCCAGGAAAACCAGAAATTGCAAACTTAACTATGTAGCTTTAGTGTTCTGTGCTTGACTGTTGTGGAAGGAAGGCTTTTTGAGGATGCCAGATTTTGCAGCAGGGAAGACTTGCCTTGGTGAATACTTCATAGGCTGGAGTGATTGTAGTGGTTATTTTCATAGTGCTTTTATTCATGAGTCTATAGGAAGTTCAGTAGGCAATTTACTTCTGTTAGTTGAGGACAAAAAAGGTTATCAGGTGATGTGATAGCGAGCTGGAAGTACAGGTGTTGGTGAAGGATTACTGTCAGCAGACAGCTCTGTAATCTAAGCAGACAGGCACAATAAATTATGTTTGGAAGCTGATGTTTAATAAATTCAGATTAAAAATAAGGCAGATTTTATTAACAAAGAAATTAGCTATGACAATAACATATCTAGAACTTTGATAGATTGCCAAACTGTGAAGTTTCTGGATGCCTTTGAGGTTTGTTTTTACAGATCAGATTAGATGATGCAGGTGGCCTTGAAATCAGTACTGAGTCACATACATGGCCTCTATGAAGTCAGTAGCAGCCTGCCACTAAAATGGAGGTTTTTCTAAAATTTGTCACCATTTCAGTTATGAGCTGCCAACTGCCCTGTAAACATAATCAACAAGATTTTAAATTAAGTTTTATATACTCTTTTTCTCTTTCCTTTTGCAATTTCACATTATAGCTTGGTCTACAGTTGTTGATTCCCTGCTCTACAAAGATGAGTTTCACCATGCTCTTGGTAGGTGATATCAGTGCCATCACTGACCAGGGTAGGAATGAGTACTCAGCCTGTGGGTAAAAGGTAAGTCAGCTTTTATTCACTATGGCACAGCTCTCTAAGGTTTTCTTTTTATTATTCTTTGGAGAACTGGTCAATAATAAAGTGTGGTTATACCTGTCTTGGTTCCTAACATGTTTAAAATTTGGTTAGGTCCTTGAAGTAGAGGATTTGGATTTTTATTTTTAAATATTATAATGAGTTTTTCTGTATTTTCCCCAATATCTGTGTTTGTCCTCTCCTCCATTCCAAAAGGCAGACTTGATGAGTAACCAGCCCACTGCTCCCTGTGACTGCTTTTACCTGGAGCCAGTAGCCATATAGTTTCTCTCTAGTTGCCCAGCTGCAGCTATGGTCAAGAGAAGAAAAGGAGCATATGAGAGGGATTATTAAGTACTAAATATGAGGTAAAAAACCAACTCTTGCCATAAATCCCCAAGCAGTATTTCTGCTGATTCCTGCTGTTCGTGCCCTATACAGCTGGGAAGGAAGCGCTTCAGTGCTTGTCAGGCCCTGGTTCACTCAGCTAAAAGCTCTTACAGTGCCCAGCTGCCCAGCCAATTTTGCCTAGACTTCTGAGAGGCAGCACCTTCATCTTCAGTCCTGTTTCTGAAGAGTGAGTGAAACAGGGAGGTCACAGTTCCTACCTGTTGTGTCCCTGTGCTCTCCGTAGCACGCACAGCCCATCCCATTGTCTCCCCAGTACTGCTCACCTGTTCACCACATCCATCCCCTGGCTTCTGTGCCTATCCAGGAAAAGTAATGTAGAGTTTGGATCATTTTCTTTTAACTTAAATTGCCTGGTGTCTCACACTCAAGGACCTATCTAAATTTTAAAAGTGTGATTAGGGAATATAAAAGTATAAGCACCCTTTATATAAAAGCCAACTTACATTTTCCACAACAGTTGAGTGATTCTTCCAGCCAAAGCCATTAATCTTGGTTTCCCTGTCTGTATGCACTCTGGACTCCCAGAAAGATGTCCCACAAACTCCAGCTATGTGCTTTTGTGAACTAAATTGCAAAAGGAAAAAGATACATTCCTTACCAGTATGAGTATCTGCCAGGTCAGAGAAGTGTATTGACAAAACATTTTACTCAAGATCTGATAATGCTCTAAACCTGAATCTTGCATTTGATGGAGCGGAGTTGTCCATGATAGGTACGTTATTTTACATAGAAAATGGAAATCTTAAGCCTTTTAATTAAACAAGAGTATTTGTTGTTCTGTGGAGTAGCTGACATTGGCTGATCCAATGCAGTTGAATCATATCAGAAGTCAGAATGGTTGTATCTTTCATACACAGATTCCTGAGCACATTAGGATAAGTGTAATACTCTGTAAGAGGAAGACAAGTGCAAAGAACTTGTTCAAGATGTCTGAGATTCAAGAATTAAATTTTAATTTCCAGGCTTTTGGTCTGCTGTCTCAATAAATGTGATGATTCACATTGGCTGTTTAGCCTTCTTTATCATCATCAGTATTACGTGTTAAGCCTTAACTAGCTATTCTGTATTTCACATTCTGTGTTCTAAGTACAAACATAAAAAATGAATCCCTGGGGTTTGATTTTTTTTTTTCACTACTGCGTGAACACTGTGAATCAAGAACATGCAGACATCCTTTTTTATACTACATGGGCCTTCAGTTTTCCAACTGTAATGTGTCTAGGAGCTGCTGTTATGGCTGTGCACAGTCCTACTTATATCAAAATTCCTGCTTCCCAGTTAACTTGTAGTGCTTGATCTCAGCAAAACTACTAAATTCTATTTTTTTTTTCCTTTGAAGAGAGGATAGCTATTTTCATTTACATGTCAGACCTTTTTTTTTTTTTTTTTTTTTTTTTGGCAAAGCATACAGTACCCATAAATGGGTCATTTTTCTGTGCTCTGATGTGCCTGCAGAGTTTGGGCTGGGAGTTCTTTCAGCTTAAAACTTGCTGACAGCAGTATAGTTAAGTGTGACATCATGGTCTGAATGCTTTCCCAAATGCTAATGCTTATCTTCAAGGAGTGCTGAAAAGGGAGTGATGGTAACTTACTTTATGGCCTGAAAAATATTAAACATAGAGCTACTAAATGACTTGGCCATAGTTACCCAGGAAATCTGGGGCAGAATTTTGAATTTCATGGAGCCTAAAACTCTTGAATTTCTACTTTCCAATATTCTGTCATTTTTTTTGTTGTTTCTATTTAACTCATATTTCAATACAAGTCATTTCCATGGACGTAGGTAAGCAAGATATCCGGGTCACAATATGTGAGGGACATGCTGTATTTGCTGTGTACAGCTCTGTCAATATTTATGTGCTGTTTAATTGCTGAGATTATGTTGAAACTGTTGAATAGGGCTGTGGTTGTTCTGACTCTAGCTGATCTCCTTGTCCCACTTCAGTCAATGATTTCTTCAACGATAACATTTTTATTTCATCTAGCCTTTTCTTATGAGAGTGTATGTGTGCTCCATGGGTATGTGCTAGGGAACTAGGGTTTTTTCTCTTTCAGAAAGTCACTTAGTGAAAATCAGTTTTCATTAAAAGACTGTCTATTAATTATACTGAGGTGTGGGGTTTTTTGTTGTGTTTTGTTTTGTTTTAATTCATGACCCTGTGAAATAATGACATCTGCCTTGGTTGCTCAGACCTATTAAAAAACAAAATAAGACACCCTGCCCCAACAGCCAATTTGACCGGCATCAGTTGTATGTTTCTATCTCTTAAGGTCTGTCAGATGAACTGTAGATGAACCTCTCCATTTTTTTGATTGGTACTGGTGTCAGACTAATTGACCTTAAGTGGTCCCAGTTGCTGCCTCTCAACATTGACACATCATGGTGCTTTCAGTCTTCACAGTTTCCCTGTTGTCCAGCATCCAGTCGTCTTGGTCCCCTCATCTATTCCAAGAACCACGTTTTCTAGGCTTTCTGATGCACATGTTGATCCCTAGTTGAACATGGTATAACCTCACTGAGCAGTGGACCGAAAAATACTTCATCCTCATGTAAATACATCATTCTGCATCTCTTCAGGGAATAGAAGTGTCCGCCTTCTCAGCATCATTGCTGACTGTTCAGTCATGTCCATCTAATCGAGGTCTTGTAACGTTGTCACTGGTTGTCACTGCCCAGCGCAACATACAAGGACATCACCTCCTTAAAGAACTGCTTGAGCTGTCTTCACAGTGGGTCACAGACATTTAGTGGAGGGTGTCGGATTGGGGGAGTGGGAAGAAAGCAGGGTTTTTTTCATTGTTCTAGGAGAAGGCTGGGAAAAACATCAGGAAGACTTTGTCCTTTGTGGATTTGGCAGTATGCCAGTTTGTCTTGATGGTAGTGTGGCATTTCTTCTTTTATTTTAAAAGCTCTTTACAGTGACTATACTTTGGAGGAGTTTTTCGTTCCTTTTCTCATTGCCTGTTGTGATGTTCATCATTCTTTTATTCTGAGATGTTCTTTGAGGAATTGAGGCTGTGCACAAGAATTTCTCAAGCATTATACCTTTCCTTCCTAATTCAAGTCAATTTCCCGTAGTTCTTTGAAAGTATTGCGTGGATCTGTTTTTCCAGCATCTCTGTGCAGAGCACAAAGGTCTGCTTTTGTTGTTGCCTGTGAGGTAGTCTGCTCATATCTGAGACTTACTTTTTAACAAACTGCAAACAAAAGACCACAACTTTTTTTTTTTTTTTTTTTTTTTTTGTAGCAGGGTATTATAATTGGCCTAGTTTGAGGAGATCTTGCTTTCCTGTACAGCTCAAAACTGACTGGAAGGTTGTGGGGCTGCAGAATAGTGGCAGATGGTGACATACAGCTAATAAGCAGGGGCTTGTGCTCAGCTGTCAATCAGAAAGCCCCAAAGCTTTTGAACAGAGGATTTCCATCCTGCCTCCTGCCAGGAGTTCAAGCCCTCAAAGTGAAAATCCTGTGAGATACCATCTTCAAAGTAGCAGAATTAGAGGTAATTTCTCCAAAGCACTGTTGTTTGTTTTTTTTTTTTTTTTTAAAAAAAAAAAAAACAAAACAACCACACAACCCCAAAACAAACCATGCCACCTAAAAGGGCATACCTTCTTCAAGTAGCTAACTCAGAAGAGCATTACACTTGTGAAATTTGACATTAACGACTGCTCACTGAGAAACACATCCAGAATCTTAATTTGGGGGGGAGGGGGGAGGAGAGAAGAGTGATTGGGAAAATTAACTGCTGGCAGTGCTGCAGTGGTGTCTGCTGTGTTGGTGGTGACTAATGAATCTTTACCCTCTCAGTGGCAGCAAAAACGCACAACTGCCTGGCCTCACGAGCCCAGCAATTACTGCTGGAGGAATCAGTAGGAAATGGAAGTGAAGTGTGATTCTTTGCTGCACCGAGTAACAGAAAGCAGAAATGAACTGTGCTAATGAACTGGAAAGGGTTTACTTGTATTAAGTAGTCTTTTACCTCTTGCTATTTAAGATTTTCCTGCAGGTCCTTCAGTTTTGTGCAGATTTTTCCCATTGTTTTGTAAGAGAAAAGTTCCTTTTAAAAATATGGATAGTATTCCCTGTAAAACACCTGGGCTGCTCTGTTCATACACCTTGGAGAAACCCAGCCCAGGTGACTTGAGGAAACTGAGGTAAGAGCTGTTGTCCAAACAATGTCTTGCTTTATACTTTTTTTGTGTGTACTTGGCATGCTCAGGAGCACACAAGTGATCATGGGCATAGTCCTGTACCTGAGTAGCTCTGCAGTAGCTGACTGGAGATGCTAAGGATCACTACATGGCCACCAGTGATTCTGGTTTTGGATTGCCCAGCAATTCCGTTCTCCTAGGAGAGGAAAATAAATTTCTCCTGGGTTTTTTAGAGAGCCAAGCAAGAAGGAAAGCTAAGGGTAGATAGGTACCCACAAGAGAGTTTGGAGAATTAATGCTGTTTTCTTTCTGTGTGCCTTATCCTTCTGGCTTTCTGCTTGGACTTGTTGAGAGCAGAGAACAAAGGAGTTACATTTAGTGAAACCATTTGCATGTTCTCGTCGTTAAAGCTCCACAAAGAGATCAGTTTGACCAAGGTCCTTTGTATATTTAATCTGATATTCTGAGAGAGCCTATCCACAGTGATGCTGCTGACAGAAACATACACTGATGCTGAGGACGCTATTGATTGGCAGAAAAAGAGATCTCTCTTTGCATATGGTTTTTACAAAGCCTAAGAAAAGACTGGGTTTAGTAAAATACCTTTCTGATGGATCTGACAGAAGATTTGAGATTGTAGTTCTATTTTGCACTTGCTTTTTGTAAAACACCTGGGTTTACATTTGAAAACTCTGAAGGTCAGAGACTCTGGAGATCTGTGTTTGTGCAGTGGCTTTGTGGAGGGACCTGGTCCAGTTTGGGACGATTGCTCATGATGGCAGCATCGGTTCGTGAAGCACTGAACTCATTAGTGACTGAATCTTATGTGCAGGCTGAGTGAAGTGGAGAAAGTGAATACATTGTGCGATGCGATTTCTAAAAAAATTGAAAAGTAATTAGAAAAGTATTTCTAAAATATTAATGAAATAAATTTATTTTTTTAAGAATAACATATTTCAGCACATGCTCCTGCCTGTGATTAATCTGTCACCTGTTAATTGCTGTGTGCCTCAGAGGTTAACTCTCAGACCTACAGTGATACCATGTTAATAGAAGAAAAAATGCACATGACTGTTCTGGTTTGTCTGTTCATAGTACTCGTATGCAGTCACGAAGGAAGCAGCCGGCGATGTGGTGGACAGGGGGACCTCCTTTCTGGTTCTCTTGGAGTCTTAGCGCACTGGGCATTTCTTGCTGGAGCAGAAAAAACAAATGGGTATGAAAATTAATTAACTTATTAATTCTTGTGAATCTGTGTTCTCGTATGGCAACTGTTGTAGACCTATGGGACTAGGGTATCCATGTACTTTTAAAAAATGTAAAGGTGTTCTAGAGCAGCCTACATAATAGTTGCAATTTTAATAAGACAATCCCTTCAGTAATCTAACATCTCCCAAGTTTGAGGCAGAAGAAGAGTATAAACCTGGAGCAATTCCCAAGGATATACGTGTATGAGGTATGTGTTTCCAAAACAGCTGATACAGGCAGAAAGTATGAGGAATAAATGAGCTGTAGTCACTGGCAGTAACATCTCTGTAATTCAAAAAACAGGTCCTTTAGCTTTGTTCTTGTAATTTGTGGAATCCTTTAAGTAATCCAGCGGGGCAGGTAAGTTGAAACTTGCAAATAAAATACAGTTTCTAAGAGGGTAACCACTTGAAGGCAAATGGCAGTCCAGTTTGGTCATACATATAGCAGCCATGCAGCTGCAGCTGGCTGTTGGCTCTTTCATTAAATTATGTCAGTTCCTGTCCAACTAGTTGGTCCGTACAGTCACACAGTCTTTTTGTGAAAGTAACTGCTTTAAATGAAGTTGAAAGGAACCCTGACACAAGCAGCTAGGGAATAACAGTCCCTCTTCCCAATAAGTATTGAGCTATTGAAGCTTGAGGAGTCTGTAGTCTCTTGGATGCTATATGCAGATGCAGTTAGATGGGAATTGCAGGAGTTAACTAGTCTGTGCTTGCCTTACTGTGAGAGCACTGCACGAGGTCCCCCAGGAGGAATGAGGGACCACCTGACTGGTCTTTAAAATTCTGAAATCTTAGCATATCCAGAATGAAAAATGAAACAAAGATTGTTTGTGTATCTGAAGTTGCAGCTGCCACTAAAGGAAGAACTTCGTTTTGCTTCCTTTCTTGCACGTTGTACAACAGATCAGTATTCAGTTGTTGGAGAGACAGCAAATGCAGCACGTGTTCTCCAGGCTCTCCTGACTTGGGCTCCTGTGGCTTTTCCAAACAGCTCGTTCAAACCCCTTTATTTTATAATGAAGGAAAAGTGGGAGAGGATAACTGGCATCAGCAATACATTGTGTCTCCTGTGGTGGTGTTAAGGTGACCCTTCTAAAACACCTGCTGGACTGATCCTGTTTATCTCATGTGTTTCAGGAAAGGAGGAGCTTTTTGGGTTCAGTGAATCAGGGCATTAGCTTGTAGCCTGGTAGCCTGCAGTGCAGGCATTCCAGCCTGTCCCTCCATGCTGTGCCTGGCTCTGTTTTTTCAAAAGGGGCCTGTGCAGAGCAGGATTTTGAAACCTTAAGACTGCACTATCTTTAAGGGGTGCTAATGGTGTAGTAGGTAGGATTCTCCTGTTAAGCAGACTGGATGTTAAGGTGATGGCTTTGGAGTGCAGTGTGGATCCAACCGGGTATGCAGTAACCTTAGAAATAGGTGCTGTACCTGTCTTGAGCCCAGAAGCCTGTGCACAGCTCTTGCTTCAGAGCAGTATTTGGGCATCCAGGATTGACTCTCAAGACGACTTAAATACTCCTGCACCTTGATGAGTGTATGAAGTTGCTGCTTTCATGGAAAAGATACTCAGAGTTGCCCCAGTAACACCTAATTGTAAACTCACGTTCTGCTTTGCCTGTGTTTTATATCATGATCCTTCACAAAACTCTTTCTTGGCACAAGAGTCAGTAGATTCTTAATGACTTACTATGTCCCAGCCATGGCTGAGCTTTGTGAGGTTTTTAACCAGCCGGCAACCAGAGCCCAGAGCTGGCTGCTGAATTATTCTGCACTTGTTTTCCTCTGCTCTGGTGCTGTAGGGCAGCAGAAGCAGCTCCTTGGCCCAGCCTGTGAGAAGGTTCTCTAGAGGTGGCAGGGCTGCCCTGCCTTCTGGGGGGGGGGAATGGGGTGCACTTGAGGCCTGGGGCTGGGTACTCTCTTAGGCAGTTTGTAAGCGTGTAGGAGGCATTAAGAGAGTGTGCCTTAATTTCTGCTGTGATCTGCAGCTGTCACTGTACCCCTTTAATATGAGCTGAGGGCCCCGGAGCAGTGACTTGGGACCCTGACAAAAATCATCTCTTGTCTACTCCCCACATCCTTCCCCCACCCCCTGCAGTGTAAAACTACACTGAGTTACCCAGCAAGTGGGGAGGAAAGGGAGTTTTAACTCTGCTGCCAGGGGAGACTTCAGTCTTCCTCTGAAGGAAAGGATGAAGTTTCACATCGGTAAAACTAGGCATGGAACACCTTTACCCATTTCTAAGCATGTTTTCCTTTTGCATCCTTCGGCCCTGGTGGTGTTTCTCACTCAGTCACATGCTGTGCCATGGGAAGGGAAGTATTTGTTAAAAAATTCAGCCAAAAGTGTTCTGCAATGCAAGAGTCTGAGAAACACGGATGTTCTCTTAAGAGGCCTTCCCAAAAATGCTGACAAACATGAGTACATAGATTATGTCCACCACCTTATGAATTACACAAGAGTGTTCAGATTTTGTTTATAATATTTCATGTGGTTTTTTTTTTTTTTAGTCAAAATCCCTTTCTAGTGGCTGCATTTGGAGCTTGCTCTCTTACAAGGCAGTCTAACCACCAAGCCTTTCAAAAATTTGGACGTTCAATGACTGCCTCTGACATGGTTTCAGAAGTTGGAACAGCTTTTAGCAAACTTTTTGAAACCTGAAGCCAAAGCAGCAGAGAAGAAGAAAAGGAAGAACAATGACTGCAAGAGTAATTACATTTACCGTAGAATTTACATAAGTAATGCACCCTTTCAAGTGCTGTAGCAGCATTGGTATGCTAGGTAGATTTTTTTTTTTATTTTTAAGAATAGAAAAATATGATTAATGTAGATATTTTTTAAGAGTTTGGAATACAAAAATGTTTTGGCTGAAATAAGCTGTAGTTGCAGATCTGTTATAATATAATAAAACTAAACTGAAAGTATTCCTCTGTTCTTTTTGATAGTTATTGAGCAATAACTAAAGTGTGAACAGCAAAAAAAAAAAAATAAAATGCACTTGATACTTAGATAAAATTCTTCCACCAGCTCAACTGAATTTCTTGGATTGCACCAAGGTTGTCGTATTTTCATTCTTAGACCCTCTGTCTAGAATTAGCTATTGCACTTCATTTTTTGCCATGCTAGTATATTAAGAAGCAAAAAGTAAGCCTCTTTGGAAAGGGAATGCATGAGAGTTGCTGTAGATTTTGAATGTATTTAGTTGCCTTTTCCCATTCCTGGTCCCAGAGGCAGCGCTGATTTTAACAAGACACCCCTTCCTCCAAGGTGGTGGTGTTTTTTGGTTGTGTTTTTTGTTTTTTTTTTTTTGTAAAAGGTTCCCCCATTGCAGAAAATAAGGATATACTGTAGATAGCTTAGCATTAAAGAGTAATTACACTTACCTGAAAAAAAATTTCTATTCCTTTAGCTGACCTTGACTTTAGGCCTCAGTATGATGAATTTTGTGAAATTATCATTTGGAGAGATACTAGGCAGGGTAAGAAACTTAGTGATACCTAACCAAACTTGTCAAATTAGCAGTGATCATGGAAGAGTTAAGTGTTTTAAAACTCAAATTGCCTGCTGAGTTAGAGAAGATCAGCATACAGAGCCATAGGTGGCTAGCTGTTAACCAGCAGGAATATAAACTGCAGGAACAAAAGGCAGCCAACAGCACGTACCTGTACCCTCTTCGTACACTGCAAGGCAAAGGCAGGCATAGAAATATGGTGGTTGGTCTTTGAGCTCCCAGTGCAGCACCTGGCTTTAGGAGCTTTTCCCTTGATCCTTAGCAAGACAGACAGGACTTCTGCTGTTAGGGCCATACCCGTCTGTCTTCTTGGCAGGACAGGTGAGTGCTGGGTTCAGCAGGGAAGTGGTGTGGTATTTTGCACAGTATCATTTCTTAAATTGTTGGAAATTCAGTCAGAGTTTGTAGGGATTGAACTGTTGCAGAGAGAGGGGCAAGTTCATGCAAAGTGCATTTAAGTGGGTACTGCCTTTAAACCTACAATGTAGCTCCAAGTGTATATACTCATTAAAGCGCAGGAACAGCATATAGTGTGATACAGTAGATGTTAGTTATTGCAGGGACTCTTTCCCAGTGATTGAGCTCTAGACTGGAATATGGCATCATGCATATACCAGTCAGGGTGCATTCTTGTACCTTGCAATAGCTGCCCACAGAAAGCACCTGCAATTGGAAAGGCTGCTCCGAGTTATTTCCCTTCAGCCCTTAGAGCTGGTATTTCTGGATGCACTGTGACTACTACCTCACCCCGATGCATTTTTGTTTTTCTTTTTAAACCAGTTACCTATTTTTAAAATAGGTTTTTAAATGTTTGCTCATTTTGGTCTATGAGGGTTCACAGACTTTTTAGAGTAGAGCAACATCTACTCGTAAGAGATGGGGTTTCAGTGTTTAATTTAAGCAGTTTTGTAAACTGTCTACATCTTTGGGGAAACTAAGCTACTATTGTTTTTCCCCCTAAAACTACTTGAGAAGCATGACTCCTTTTAAATAAAATCAGAAATTTAAAACTGATTTTAAAACAGCTACTGGATTTTCTTTAAAATGAGCTTTTTTTTTTTTTGTATTTAGATCAGTGGTATTATAATCTAAATGGCATTTGTAGGCAAAGTCAATCAATTAACAGAGCTCAGTACAGACTTCAACCTGGTGTGTTGGTTTTAAATCTACACAGGAGTTATATCTCTGTTATTCACTAATGTATACAAATTGTTACAATTTTTAAACATTCTGGAAATGTAGCAGTTTCTTTTGGTAGGAAATAAAAATAATAGCAAATTAACTGTATGTGTACTTTGTTTGGTGTGTTCCAATCACATTTCCCCCAGAAGCTGAGCCAACTTTTTTGCCATTCATTCTAATTTAGTAGAGCAACTAGCAAATTTAAAATACCAACAGTGTCAAGTAAGCATCTGCCAAAGTGCTAATGTAGACCCCCCAATCTCCTCTAGGAGCACTGATAGCCAGAAAGGGAGCAGAAAAGCAGCTACATGTTTTATTCTCAACACTATAAAAGAAAGCTTTTATCCCCATCGAGCAGATTACTTGTGTGAATTGTGTTTTCAAATTAAATTCCTTGCAGATGAACCCCCATTCTTAGTTTTGTTATCTTCTCATAAAATGATTTAAAGAAAGTATGGCTCTGTATGAACTCAGCCACTGGAACAGAGGATGCCTCACATGTAAGGCAGGCCTCAGCATCCATCTCCAGCCACACACCACAGGGATCTTCTAACACAAACATGGCAAAAGAAAAACTAACAGAACAGATAATAACTAAACATACTCATTTTATCTTCCCAGTTCTGATGGAGACAGGCTAAAGGGGCTGCATTCCCACTGCTCTGGACACCTCAGTGTATTCTGGGCAAAAGCAAACTGAAAAGAGGCCAAGACTCACACATAACTGGGTACTGTCATAGTGCAGTTCAAGATTTCACAGGACCAAACCAGTAACACTGCAATAAGGGAAAACTTCAATGCTAAAAGCATCACCTCCTTCTCTGGCTGAGAGGAACACAATTGTTTAAACTAGTAGGCATAAGACTGTGTTTTCATCCTCAAAGATGGGCCTAAACTCTTGCCTCTGTCTTCGCTGTTTTAATTCTCAGTGCCAGTTCAGCAAAGCAGAGTTTGAGTGCAGATCACGTAGCCAGGGGGGCTGTTCCTGCCTCTGTCAGACACAGCTGCTTCCACACTGCCGGGGAGTCAGGATGCTTCCACCCCCTGCGCTACATACACATCGGCTGCTGCTCCTGTATTTATTTACCTAGTAGTATCCTCAACAGTTTTGCTGAGATTGTATTTGATCTTTGTTAGGCATTCCATTCCAAAGATTTTATTTGAAAGTATTAGTATTTACAACTGTTGCCAAAGCAGCTGAAATAAAAAACAAGTCCGAGAATGAAAGATCAGCCTTTTTTCCCAGTCCGCTGCTCTGCTTGCCCTCCTTCCTCCATTTCCCAGGTTGAAACAGCAGCTCTGTCCTGTAAGAAGAAGTAAGTGGGTCAGTCTCAGCCCCCTGGAGCACACAGGTATCATACATGTGTAGGCAGTTGGAGGCACGGGTTTTAATCAAGCTTCATACAGCAAAGCTATTAATCCAGTCAGGTAAAAGAGGTGGTGATACCATCTCACAGGAATGCCCCTGTGATTAATAATGCTCAAAGTTGTAAAACAAACACAATTCTTCCCAGTTAAGAAGGAAAACAACCCACAAAGGAAATGTCACCTCTTTAGCATGGGGTGCTGCAGCAGTATGGAGATGCTTCTGGTAAGCCCAAGCCATCACATTTTCATGTTTAAATGGCTCATGTACATGGAAAATGGCTCTTCTTGCAGCCAACACATGAGAATATATTGCCTAATATATCTGATGTCCTGAATTTTATGATAGTAGCCTGTTGATGTAAATATCTGTAATGCAGTACTGTCATATTTTTGAAAAAAGGATATTGCAGTCAAACAGCATTTCTGACTTAAGATCTAGCTGTTTGACTGCAATTGTTGAAAATAAAAGTTAATCTGAATATTGAAACATAATAACATTACATGAGCTCTGAATCATGAGAAAGACTGGAATACAATGTAGAATTTTCTTTACATTAAAGTAAAAACTGGTTTTGATGTGTACATACCTAATTACCACATTTCACTTAGCACAGATTAGCTTGCATTTCAAGCACACTATAATGACATGAAAAGACAGTGGATATTTTAATCTGTTTCAAGTTCTGTGACTTCAGACAGACAAAACATTGTCTGCATTGAGCAGCATGAGAGAGGAAACGGGGGTACAGAATCACAAATTAACAAGCTGAAGGAAAACTACCCTTCCTACAAAGTTGATTTTTAAGGGAATTAAATTACTAGCATCCTCTGAGTTGCAACTCACACCCTAGAGCCCCTGCCCAGCCCCAAACCAGGGGTTTGTAGTCTGCACTGTGTGGAGATGAGGCTTGTCTGCTTCATCTGTTGTGCTCTTCTCCTCCTGCACATGGACTTGAGAAGTTGCTGGCTGACTTCAGCCACACGTAGCAGAGGGAGAGCCTATTAACAGATGCATTACAGCATGCCTATCATGGGGCTCATAAAAGTTCATGGAAATCAAAAGCTGGGTAGAAAAGAGAAATTCAAATTACTTCCTCAAGTGTGTATTAGGCAAGCAGGGCCCAACTGCCAGGCGCTGTGTTACCATAGCATTTTTGGCAACAGCCAACCCAGGGCAGCCAGCCAACCCCACCAAGCAGATTCGTGTTGGACACGAGGGTGGCAAGAGCCCTGCTTTGGGTGGGGCCCTGTCTTGTCACACATGTGCTCTGGTGAGCCTGTGTGCAGAACTGCAGAGCTGCATCGCTCTGTTTGTGGGACTCTTCTGGGATTTACGAAGGCGAGACCTGGGCAACCTTGACAGCACACCTTCAGCTGCTTCCACAGCAGAAGCAAAAGAAAGCAGTTCAGCTTTGGACACAGGCACATCTGAGCACATACAGCACATGTGCTTTGTCTTCAGGAGCAAACTACTCTAGGACAAGCAGGAGACAGATTATGCTGAGCTTCGGGTTATTAACAAAACACCTGAAATAAATAGAACAGGCTGAATCCTGGCTAAGGCCAATTTCCAGGTTATTAAATGTCCGTAAATTTTAAAAGAAACAAAAACAAATCTTCTAAAGGGTGGAGGTGGGGCTACAGCTGTTTTGCCAAATAGATCAAAAGCGAATCTTCTTTTCCAAGACTTCATCTCAGTGCAGTTGTTTGGATTTGCAAACTTTGACAGCTGAGTGGAGTGAGGATTTAGCTATGTACAAACAAGTTAAGGAAGCAGATGTTCCAACTTCCCACAGTCTTCCTTTGCTTTCACAGCTGTAGCTCACCACCACTGCGCTTTGGCCCTCACCCCAGTTTGTATCTGCATGCTCACTTTCAACTGAGATCATGAGACAGCTGACCACACTTCATATTTGCTTTTATTAGGTGTGTTGACAAATGACAGCTCTCACATTCAGCAATTAAAGAGGATGTATGCTGTCACTCCCTCATGTCACTATGCTTTATGTCCTCCCATTGGTAAAACAATGCAAGGAGACTATGCAAGGCTCAGTGCTCAAGCGAGGGAAAAAATGAGCAGCATGAACTAGAGGGAGGGAGAAAGATACTGGAGAGAAAGTGGAGGATTATTCTGCATGGAAGGAGCAACACTGACCCAAGAAGGGTTGGAGCAGAGGTGAGAAGGGCAGTGAAGCAAGAGGAACTGGAAGAAGCAGCACCTGCTAAAGAAGTAATACAGCAGCTTAAAACCAGGAAGAGACAGTAAGGCAGTGATGGGATTTCTCTTCAGCAGGAGAAACGACTGGAGTAATGGAAAAGAACAGTGGCATTAGGTACAAGCTAAAACTAGAAAGCAGAGTGGAGAGAGGAGTAGTACAGGAATCAGGCAAACTACTTACGGCTCAGGAACAGTTGGGAATGAAGCTGCTGAAGATGGAAGAGGCTTTCTCATGAGGACTTATTTTGGGTGGGAGAATGTGGGGAGGGTAGAGGGAAGGCATTATTTTCGTAAGTTATCTCATCTTATTTTCCAGTTCCTCTACAGTCTTTTTAAAGATCGCACACATTACTCATACCTGTCCTTCTGGACTGAACTTGGACAACTTGAGGATTTCTGAATATTACAGGATTTTCGGTGGCTAAATAGCACACCCTTAGTAACAGAAGTAGGTACAGCAGCACAGAGACACAAGGTTGAGGGGGAGCAGAAAGCAGGTAGCAGTACAACCAGGCAAGGGCTAAACTTCCACCTCCTGCTACCACAGTGGTACAGGGAGCAGGGCCCAACACCGAAAGCTGCTGAAGGGGGCATGGAGGGCAAAAATAAATATTGTCTTAAAAAATCACTAACGGTCTCAAAGATGGTCACTATCTTCTACCTTTATGTGGATTCCAAAGGCAGCAAGGTCTCCACGCAGACTGTCACAAGCCTCCAGGAGGGGTTTTCTCTCCTGCATTAACTGCTGCCTCTTTTCCTTCTCTTCTTGTTTCGATCCTTTGGCTCCTGCAGCACCCTCCACGGGCACGGTGTCTGCTGCTTCTGGCAGAGCAAGCGCGTAGTGACGCACCTTCGCACGGAACCTTACAAGCTCCTCAATGACATTGGAGAGCACAGTAGAGTTGTCTCTTCCCAGAGTCACCTAGAAAACAAACAGGTTGCTTTACAAATATCTGAGAATGATTTAAAAATCAACCCCAACTTGGTAGCATACACTGAGGCCTTGTCACCTCTCTTGGTTGTGCATCTTTCATGTATTGCTACAATTGAAATGTCACAATCTCACTAATGCTCGGCAAAAAGTTACAGTGGAGTCACACTCGAAAGTAGTTCTGTGTATTCCTATGCAGGAAAGCATCTATCTCAGAGCAGAGGGCTCTCACATCAACAAAACATGCTGCATAACCCAACTGAAGAACTCATTGCCACAGGAAACCTCCAAGACACCAAAAGCGTGCATAAATTAAAGAGGGATTAGACAAATGAATAGAAGAAAGGCCTGGCAACAGCCTTCCAACACAGCAAGGGAAGTCCAGCCGTCAGCTCAGACAGCCCCTTATCTGGAAACGTCTGCAGAGTGAGAGCCCATCAGCCCTTTTACTCTGCCTTTGGGCCCCAGACCTTCTTCAGGAAACAAAAACCAGGAGAATTAAGTATTTTGGCTTTAAGTCTCTAGACTACCCTTTCTCCCTGCATCTACAGAAAACCTCCCCTGATCCACAGAACTTTTATCTGATCCACCTTATCCAAAGTTTCAGCCACCCAAGACCTGACAGAGCAGCAGCCACTGCACACAGTGGGTGTTTTCTGGCTGCTGCTGCTGCCTGGCCCCACTCCTTCCCTGAGCCAGCTCCGAGCTTCCTTGGCCTCCTCTGGCCTGACAGAAGTAAATGCCATGGGAAGGGAACAGCCTTGCTCCTCCTAGAAGGTCCCACTCTGATGGCTGCCAGGATGGGAGCTCAGGTGCTATCAGGAGAGGAAGGCCACTCCTCGGCGCTGGCACAGCCAGGCTCCTGGTCTCGCTCTCAGCAGAGAAGCCAACCCTGTTTCTCATTAGAGACAAACTCCTAAGGGGGAGGCAACAAACAAGAAAATGCCATTGTGGCATTTTATCACCAAGACGCAAGAGGAGGAACAGACAACGGAGCAGTGAAATGTAAAATACACTGAAGCCGGGGGGTGAAGTTGCTGGCAGTGACTCTCGACTGGGAACAGAAGAGCAGCTGAGTAATTAAAGCCAGAGGGGACTGTATTTAGTCACCGAACAGCAGGATGGAAATGAAAGGGAGTAGTTTCAGAGGTCACTGACTGAAGCAAACAAAGAGGAGGAGGAGGTGGTGAGGGGGACACTATTGAAGATACAGAATGTGAGATATTCAGTGCTCTCCACTGTCATAAAAGGCAGCAAATTCCCCAAACTTTCAAAACATGTGAACATACTAAAGTAGTTTATGAGATTAAAGAAGGTAATAAATTTAAGTGCCAGAAATGCTCCATTGTAACCTGAGCAGGTTAAGTGCTTATATACAGATGGGAGAAGAAAGACAAATGATGAGAGGAGCAAGAAACACACCTCTACAAACACCACTGCCAAAGCTTGAACCACCCACTCATGACACAAGGCAAGATCCTCCAAAAAGGAGAGGCAGCTTTAGGAGATGAACCAATCCGATTTCGACGTAAAACACTGCGTAGCCTCTCAGGGATGAGCTCTAATTTCTCCTGCAGTACCAACCAATCCAAAAGAGCTTGTAAGAAGTTTTACACAGAAATTTGGCCCTTGCCCACCCCACAGATGATCACCTGCTTACCCCTGGCTGCACCCCCAATACAGAACTCCTTGTCAGAGCAAAAGCCCTCACCTTTGCTCCCCAGCTCTAAAACAGGCAGGACAGTTTCCAGCCATCATCTTTTGAGGTGGATTCATCTTACCTGCCTGTGGCTGTCCAAGCTCCTTCTCTTACCAATGCAGAGGGAGAAACAGGCAGTCTAATTTTATACAACCACCAGCCCAAGTGTCCCTTAGCAGTGCCTCTCTCTCTGACTACTGCAGAAGCACAGGCAGCTACATTAAACTGTAAGGCTAATTAACTGAGATGAATTCCATCTTAAGAGGAAGACAGACCCACAGGCTATATGGAAATATTCAAATGAAGAGGGCCCAAACACCGCTCCCTGTAGCCTCTACATTAAATAGTTAGCACAGCAGCAGCCAAGCCAGCTAGCCTTCTCCCAGACAGCCCACATGCCAGGACCAGCAGTGGTCAGGGACTGCTCCCGGCAAGCTGCATGCCTGGGGCCACCTGGCTAAGGGGCAAGGAAGATCCGACACTGGGCTGTTGTGTCTGGCCTTGAGGTCAGAGAACAATCCCTGCACCATTTTATTTAGTAGCTTGTGGCAGCCCACAGACCTTTCTGATGAAGGTTTTGATTGATATACTTAGTGGAAGCTGAAAGAGCAGAGGGACAGAGAAGAGTCCGAGATGCTGCTCCTCCTTCCTTCCGACCTCACACCAACATCCTCTGCTGACCCTGCTGCCCCAGAGAAACTAGCACAGCATACAAAAAAGAAAAGCATTCAGACACTTGTTTCGGGAAAAATATAGGTGCAGCAGGCACCTGCATACACACAGCCCAGAATCTGAAGGAACGACTTTGCCATCCAACTTACAGACAAAAGTGTTTAGTACACCACTAAAAATTAACATGTTAAACCATGGGTTATGAGCAGTAACACACAGCCAAATCACATCCAACTGCTGTTACGAAAGAAATTTTGTGGAAGAATCCACAAAGAGGCAAAGTAAATAAATTCATTTATTGCTGGGCTGCCCGACTTTCAAAGGATAAATACATTTTCTTATCCTCTTCTCCCCCTCCCCAAAAGAAATTTTTGCAGAACAGTTTCTCTACAGAAAGTTTTTAACTTGTTTGTATTCAGCTCCAGATTTAAGCAGCAGAGGAGCACGTAACAGCCTGCTAGTCTACAGCACCTTGTGCTATTTTAAATGCTCCCCTTCCGTACATCAGGATATCACCTCCATATTTATCACTCTCTTCCCTGTGCAGTACTTTACTTTAAGCTTTTCTCTCCTTTTTTCCCCCCTCCCCACTCCTACCTTTCCTTTTCCCCCTCCCCACCCCTACCTTTCCAAGTACTAGAAGATACGCTATTTCCAACAACAGCCAG